>NC_139336.1:28040000-28662500 GCF_056507025.1 Lutjanus erythropterus | reverse complement strand
TAGTCAAAACGTGATCCTGCCACGCCTGGTCTTAACGGCAAAATGAGCTGTTTTTGAACTTTCTAATGCATACTGAAACCCAGTGTCTATATGTCGCATGCCTACTCAACCGACTCTCAATACAGATTTCAATACCACTTGAGCGGTTTATTGACATAGACGCCTTCTGGTGTGGACGGTGCAGACAACAGATGCATCACCACACGTGGCATCTCTAGATAACATTACAGCAACTTAACTGTTATTTAGTGTTTTATAATTATGTAAAGTGCTCTGTATTTATGTATATTTCACAAAAATTTCAAGTATTCTTAAAACTGTTAAATATTTGAAGTCTAAATTTGCCTTGGCAATAAAAAAAAAGCTGTTCTTTCACTGTCATTTTGTGCTCCCACTTTTTTAAGTACATTGTTCAGGCACTGGTACCATTTTCCAACTATTGTTTCAGAAAAAACTCAAATGCTACTCAATCCTATTAACATTTATTTCACTCCGATTTTTGGGCATATTTAATGAGACACTCAATTTTAATATCAGATGTGCACCAACTGTTTCAAGCCAAATTTCTTTAACAGCGCAGTCAGGTGGAAGTCAGTCAGTGTGGCATCAAAGATATTCAGACATCACAAAAGGCAACACAATGGCGCACACTGTTTCCTCTGCCATATCCAGACAGACTGCGTAACTAATCTCAACACCACAGTAGGTCATTATACTAACTATTCATACATGTGCAGGCTGGAACTCCTCATGTGTATGTCTTCTCCTTTACATCGTCACACATTAGACAGACCACACTTCAGGATTTTAATAACTTGGTGTGCTGCAGCACGTCCTTGGCCAGTGATTTGCCTTTGGTTAGCCCTGACACATGCCTGGGGCTCCCCGACTGTGGGCGTCCCAGCGGGAGCTCTCAGTGTCGGGGGTTGCCTCCCCACTGAGGACCCTGTCCCTGCAACCTACAGGACGTCCTCCAGCACTCGTCCACATCAATCAGCATAATCCCGAGTGTCAGAATATTTAAATGTGTTTGACATTGTGAAACACGCTTTAAAATGTACCATAAACACCATGACAAGCTTCTTATTATCTGTTCCTTTTGATTGAGATGGATTTATGACGATGGTTTCATTGAGAATCACAACACGTGTAAGCTCCTCTTTTTAACACAATATAAACGGGGACAATAGGGGAGGCACTGTACAGTAATAGAGGCACTCATGCAGCAAAGGCAGTCTAAAGAAAGAAATTCATTCAGCTGCTCTAGTGGAAGAAAATAAATAAGTGAGAAGAAATGGTGACAGACAAAGTGAAATAAATGTAGGAGGAGATGAAGTGAGGAAACGTATAGATATATATAGTAATGACTGGATCTTGGGACAGTATGGGGGGGAAGCCTATGGAGGAATAAATGCAAATGGTGGAAGAAAGACAGAGCCGGCCTTGGCTGACAATTAGCATCACGGTTAATTTGGCTCTGTGCGGTGAAAACAGACAGTTGAACAGGCTTGTTAGCCCTGAGGGATAATGTCTTGCTGGCTGACTGTGCTGCAGGAGCAGAAACTGGTGAGATACAGTAGCTTTGTCTCCAATTTAGAATCAGATCAAATTACAACAAGATGGTGTTATCTGTCTGCAAGCAAAGTGACACAATGAGGGAAAAATTAAGAGACTGGGAGAAGAGACTGATAAACTAGAGGTATGAAAGAAAGGGGGTTATATGAAGGATATATGAAGACTAGAACTAAAACGATTAATCAAGTATTCAATTAGTCAATCAAAAGAAAATTACTCAGACACTATTTTGACAATGAATAAGACATTTTGAGCAAAAGTTTCAGCATCTCAAATGTCAGAAATGTTTGCTTTTTTGTTATTTATGACAGTAAATTGAAGTGGAGTGCAACTGAAGTGGAAGAAACCTCATTTTGTAGTTCCATATCAGTTCTTCTTTAAACAATATCCATGCAAACAGAATACAGGTTCAGCTGCTGAGGGCCTCTCTCACATTAAAACAATAACAAATGACTTAGTCTGATGATGTCACGTGAGTTGTGGTCTTCATTTTTAAACCACCATCATTCCGATGTAAATTCTTTCTGTTCCCACAGATTAAATATTTTCTAACATACAGTTAACATACTACATACAGTTTCCAATATTATGACATCTCATGAAGGAAGACCAATGAATCACTTCATCAAGAAAATCATTGACAGATTATTCGATAATAAAATAATAGTTGTAGCCATATTGTGGACTACAGGGGTAAATCTTGTCGTGCATGGCTCATGGCGACATATCATGACTTGAGCCTGCTCTCTCTGCTGGCACTGATGGATGAATGGATCTGTGCGTGAGCGTGTGTGTGTGTGTGTGTTTATGTGGGGGGTGACTCATGCCAGCACCATCCATTGTTCGAGCCAGACAAAAGCAGGCAGCATCTCAGCTGGCCTTGATGACGAACCAAAGACGAGGAGGGAGGACACTCGCATTAAGATAACTGCTTACACACTCGAACACGCACTTTCCCACAAACCTAAACAACACAAGCGCCAGCGAATCCTGCATTCAAGTATCTCCATACGGATGCGTATCGTCAGTTGTCTGATGGCTCACACACTGTGTTTTTAGAACTTTTTTTTTTGTGTGTGTGTGCCCTCCCGTCTGCACAGTGTTTGATCAGCACACAAACAAACTAGAGGAGAGTGCTGCTGAATCTCTTCTGTTTGGTCCGAGGGGTACAGAGGCCAGATATTGTGTAAAACAAAGTGGAGTTAAAACACACAGAAGCATCCCCAGATGTTTTCCTACAGTACGCTTTGCTGTGGGAGAAATCAATATCTGTGGGCTACGAAGTGGTTTTAGCTCGCTCTCTTGACCTTTCCATCTCAGCAGCAGCTACTGCGCTGCAGCTTATTCCACTGCCCAAAAAACAGATTCTAGCTCAACTATATTTGGATTCAGACATTTTAGTTGGCTGTCATGTTCTGAATCTGGAGTGTAATGTGGATCTCCACACTACATTTATTTATTAATAGTACCTTTAGTAGCACTGTTATTTTATGGCTGCTACTGAATTAAACATGTATGTCATCTCCACCATATACATTTACATTTTACTCATTTTTATCGTTTATAAAATACATCCTAAGAAAAACAAAAATTAAAGGGATAGTACTGAAAATGTGGGTTTATGTGAGGTATTACCTACAGTATACGGTGGTTGGCACATCCCCAGTTTGGAGAAGCAGAGAAGAGTAGAGGTTTCTAAAAGAAGTCTACCTAAGGAAAGCAATATCAGTTTAAGTGTACACTATATTTAGAATATTTTCACTGCTTTACTTTGCCATCAGACAGCCCTTTCAGATGGGAAACTGCCGTTATGTAAGCCAAATATTGCTCTCTCCAAACAAATCAAACTCTTTGGGTTGAATGAGTAATTTTACCTCACAGACTGATATTGGTACATTTCTCAGCGTCCACATCTAACAATATAAACTATCCAAATATGTTGATAGAATCTAGAAATTGCCACATTTTGGGAAAGATTTAGGTTGTGTTTCTGTATGCTGTGTCTATATAATAACTCTGTTGCTGTTAACTTTGTGTGGTGTTTATTGCGCTCACCCTTGGACAAGTTAAAGGTAAAAAAAAATAATAAATCAAATAAATACTTTCCTCACAATTGGGACTGAGAAGAGGCAGGACGTAACATAATGGTCCTCTTGATATAAACAGCAATCTGCTATAGCTAGCTACACACACACACACACACACACACACACACACACACACACACACACACATTTTTTTTTTTCATCAAAACAGAGTTTTTCGAGGAAAAGTAAAGCGTGATCTCAACCAGAGCGGAAACTGGAAAGCTGTATTCCTGCTTCCTGGACTGGCAGTGCAGGAAATGATGTCATGACCTGTTCACTTCCTGAATGAACTGTTTCAGTGGCCCCTCCGATGAAGGACCTGCTGAGTCAGTAAATCAACCAAATTATTGGTTTCTGGAACTGTGAATGGATTGCATCACCATTTATTCATTGCACTGGGATACTGGGTGGATCTATTCAGCTTTAAAAATGATCATTAGATACCCACTAGTCTGCACCACCATTCAACAATATCATTAGCAAATATTTCCAATTCAATTCACTACTTATTTAAATGGCAACAGAATCCAACATGTACAGATACATTTATGAAAAACAAGACCTGACCTCATCTTTTGATACTGGAGATTTTGTGTGTGTGTGTGTGTGTGTGTGTGTGTGTGTGTGTGTGTGTGTGTGTTTGTTATGTAACAAGACTTAAAATCTACAACCACATTAGCAACTCTGTGAAACTGCAGTTGGGCACAGTGGTGCTTTAAGCTAATGTCAGCATGTTACCATAATAACACTGCAAGTGCTAAAATGATGTTTCCGGTGCTTTTTGCTGCATTCCCCTTCCATGACCTGAAAATGTATACAAAAATTCCATTCCATGTAACAATGGTGACATATTTTAACCTAAATTTACCTGCAGGTTTGACTACATGATAGTATGTGTTATTCAAATTAAATACAAGGAAACACACTTTATGTTGCCTTTTAACTGATGGTTTACCATTTACAATGTGCATGCATGTGTGGATTTGCCCAGAGTTTACAAGTAGGATGTTGGAAATTTTCTGAGTACCTGACGATGCTGCAAAGTGAAAAGTCAGAGAATCACCAAAGTCAGTAGACTGTCAGTACAAACTTTCATGGTAGTGTCTCTTATAGTTCTTGATATAATTGAGTCTGGACAAAAGCGGTGGACTGATCCAACAGATTAATATTTATTCTTATGACTCGATAATAACTTGGTAGGATGCTAATTCTTCTACGCTGTACAGTGCATTTTGGAAAATAATAACTCCCCAAAGTTCATTATAAGGTATAGACACAGAGAGAAAATGACCACACATTAGTGTACTAAAATAAAAAGAGGAACAAAGTACTAAAGAACTACATCTCCAAGATGAGTTCTTATTTAAAGCTCTGTGATATAATGAACATACCAAGAATTATGCATCTTGAGTGGCACACTGACCATTCCAGTATAAAACACAGTACACACCTACAACATTATTTTTGCTGCACAAATGTGAATTGCACACTTTCATGTATGCCAATGACAGGTCTTAAAACAGCTCACTGTTAGGTGAGGAAACATGACGTGTTTGTTGTTCAGGAGCATGTGTGCCCTTGCAGTGGCCTGGCTGAGAAGTGTGCTGCAGAAGGCTATTCTCACTTTGTTGCTGCCAGCAGCAACACACACGCTGCCAACGTCAACAGACGGATCTTCACACAGGCAGAGGAGAGGAGAGGAGAATGAAGGTGAAGGGGAGGAGAAAATAAAGAAAATGAACAAACTTCAGACAGAGAAAGTGAACAGAGAAGCAGTTCACAGAGAATCAGTTCATGCAGAAAGAAAACAAACGGAGGGGAATCATTGGATCATTCTGTGACTTCATCTCTCTTACAAGGTTCATCTCGGCTAAATGCTTTAATTTATGAGGAATGGTGTGTGTGTGTATGTGTCATCTCCGAGCCTGACCAGACCAGCCACCCAGAAGTGTGCCTTCCTTTGTGGCTGACAAGCCGGCGTGAGCAAAGCTTCCGCTGTGAGCTGCACTCAGTGACTGATCACTCAAGCAGAAATCAACATACAAACACACACACACACACACACACACACACACACACACACACACACACCATAATTAGAGATGGAAGAGGGACATGGGTAACATCAGCAGAGCTTCTGCTGCTCACTGGAGCAGAAGTGAACACACACACACACACACACACACACACACACACACAAACACACACACACAGTGCAGCCGTTGGAGGTCGACGGAAGTGTCCGCAGACAAGCAGTGGGAAGTAACACCTGATGTCTTTGTTGCCAGGCTCCCGCCCAGCGACTGCCATTGTGGCAACCTGCTGCGACAAGCACGACCCTGTTGCTAGGCAACCTGAACTTCTGTGACAGATAGTCGGAAAGTTCTGCGGTGAGAGTGAAACTGAAAGACAGAGTAGGAGCGAAGTACAGAGGACTGGATTCAGACCTTTATGAAAAGCAAAGAAAAATAAGGGAATAAAACCAGTGAGAAGGATGAAGGTCTGTGGACAGCTTATCAAAGAAAAGCAGTGGAGCACAAAAAACAGCAAGGACTGACATTTCAACCCGAGTCTGTCTTCACCAAAAAACTGCCGCATTCATCTGCTTTTACAGACCCTCTAAAGCCAGCAGTGCTTTGATTTGTGGGGTGGCATGCTGTGCAAGGCGTGTTTCCAGTGTACGGTGTGTGTAAACACACACATGAAAGAGCTCAGCACACGGCCTGTGCATGACATGGACTGTTGTACAAGACATGAAAACTCTCCCACAGCAACTAATGGTACTGGTTACACACACTTAACACAACCACAATACACAAACAAGATAAAGTGACTACACCACATCCACAAACCCCTCCATCTACAGTTTGTGTTAAGTGTGTGTGCCTTCCTGTAACCTCAGTTTGTACAGTTTTATAGCAAAATAACAGGGCTGCACAATATGGTTAAAAAAATATATTCAGATTATGTTGACAGATATTGAGATATGATTCGCTCTCAATTGGAATGATACTTTTTGTCTCACAAGTTTCATTTTCATTGAAAAAAAAAATTAAAGTTGTGATGATGTCACAACAGCACTACAGTACTTCACTATATTGCTATTTTGTCACACATTTTACCTTTATCAAAAAAAAAATTGCAGCTTCTGTGATCTGTAAATTGCTCTGATCATGTTGCATTTTCAATAATATTTCAATCAATAGTGTAGCCCTACAATGAAACTAGCTGCAGTAAAACACAGATTTTTTTTATGCACAGCAACAGTATTTCCACAACTACTGTGCAAAAAGTCTTGATATCAAGATTTAACAACATTTCCATTATAACTGCAACAATTAGTTAATTAATTGATTACTTGTCAACAATTGAATTAATCAGCAACTTTTTTTTTTTTTTTAAGAATAAATGTCCAAATTCTCAGATTTCAGCTTCTTTTATTTTCTGTTTGTTTTACTCCTGGGGATAGAGCTGCAACAAATAATAGATTAACCAATTAAATTGTAATTTATTAAATTAATTGTCAACTATTTTAATACTGCTTTGAGTAATTTTTTTTTAAGGAATAAAGTCTAAATTATCTTATTCCCCACTCTTAAATGTGAATATTTAAAAAGCAAGACATCTGAAGAGGTTATCTTGGGCTTTGGGAAACACTGATTGACATTTTTCAACATTTTATGGACCAAACAACTAATTGATTAATCAGAAGAAAAAAAAGAAATATCAACATTAATCAATAATGAAAATAAGTGTTGGCCCCGGTTGCTATGTAGCAACTAATCACTCATGTTGATTATCAGTGAATCTGTTGAATAAGTTATTATTCAATTGATTGTTTAAGATGTTAAGCACCAACAGTGACTAGAAATGTGAGTCATAGGAGTCTGAAAAAAATGAAGTTAAAAATAGTAAATCCTCTCAAACGCTGTAAAGACGACACATTTTGTAACTGATTATGTTTTACTTGGAAAATTATTCACAAAATTGGGGCTGCTACTAATGATTATTTTCCTTATCGTTGAATCTGACGATTATTTTATCAAGGAACTAATTAATTGTGTGATCATTAGAAAACAGTGCAAAAAGTGGATCACAATATCTTTGAGCCCAATGTGACTCAAACCTTCAAATGTCTTGTTTTGCCTGATCAACAGTGAAAAACCCAATAATATTCAATTTACTCAGTAAGACCTGAAAATGTAGCAAATTCTCACATTTCAGAAACCATAACTCTCCAATTCCTGTTTTGTTGCTTGACAAAATTACATAAGAGCCATGTTCTTACAGTGGTGATCAGAGTGAAGGTAGTCAAAGACATTTCAGGAGCTAAAACAAGTTGTTAAAAAAAAGTAAGTATAACCTGAAATGCCTAATAATGGCCACATGATTCAGAAGGTTAGGCGTTGGCAATGCTACACCACTAAATATAAATGTTAGTGTCCAAACTGTATTAGTATTGGCACTTGTGATGTGTGAGTCAGGGTGATTTTGACTGGTGAGTGTCATACGCCCACAAGTTCCGGGCATCACTGTAGTCTCTCTGTCCAAAATGATGCTGCGTTACACAGTGTTGTACTACACAATCCCCTCACAGTAAGGATGTACTCACTTGTATGAGTGAGTGCTCACTTTAGCTGGACTTTGATTATCACTCTACTGTATATACAACGGTCAGATTCAATTTTAGATCATCAATTCTAAAAAAGAGATCATGTGCATTTTGTGCTTGGACCAAAAGCAGAAATGTATTAGTGCTTATTTTAACCTTAGCAAAGGCATTTCAGTGACACAGTTATATGTAGCTCAAGTTAAATAACATTTGTTATCCTCATAAACAAGGCAGTGCTGACACTGTGATTACTCACTGGGCTATTGGTACACTGGTGTACCTAGCTAGCCGGAAACGTGCTAGCACTAGATAATCACAAAACTTCTCCAAACTAGTGCTGTCAGTCAGCAATCTAGTTAGCTAAAGGGATGTTTCTAAAGATTCATTTAAATGTAAAGAAGTTTAAATGCAGACCAGTCTAATAGTCTAAAAGTAATAAAATAATCATGTCATAGGTTTGTGAGTGTGGCTAACATGAGCAGTGTTAGCACCAGCAGCCTGCTGTCCTTGCAGGTTAACGTCCACATGCCTGTGCTGAATGTGGTTATTCTGACACAGCCTCCAATATGACCTTTTTTTTTTTTATTTTCGAGATCAAAACACTGCCAGACCGCCCTGCTTTAGCTGTCATCTTTGTCCCACTTTCCATTTCGTTGGTTTACATCCAGCCATTAGCAACCACCTGCTGGGACTACAGCCCCAGCTAGTGATGGGTGGCTGCATAACATCTTAGAAAAAACATTACACTGGCATTGTACATTAACGAAATATTAATTATTCGCTAACCGACTAGTATTTCTGGTGATGACTAAAAAGGAGGACTGGGAATCTCCGGGTACCTCACAATTCGATTTGATTATGATTCAAAGGGCTACAACTTGATGATAAAATTATTCTGGATGCATCTTAATGCATCAAAATCTTAAGCATTAAGCCAGGGGATGCCGAGTGGATTGGATTTATCTGCAGCTGGTCACATTCAGCCATTCTAACCAAAACTCAAAAAGTAGCATCATTTAGAAGCAGACATGATGGGAAACTCTGTCTGCCTTTTTATTTTCTAAGAGTTAACTGCATTAATTAACGAATGAATCATTTTTGAAAGAATCATACGGTCTCCTGCCTGTATGAGAATAACAAAATGAGGGGGAGGTGGAGTGTTTCGCTCTGTGTGTTGTTATTAACGTTGTGTCTCCAGCAGTGGAGAGCAGCCTCTCTGCTGTACCATTAGCTCTGAGGAAAGACATCACTGTCCAGCATGCAGAGCTGGGGAAGAGTTTTAGAGATGAACGGTCTGAGCACAGAGTGATTTTCTTCACCACAGTGGTGTTTTAAGTTGTGTAATGCCGCGGTGTGCTTCGCTCAGCTGCTCCTGTTTGTTAGAGCTGATCGCAGCTCCGCTCCTCACGTCTTAATGTCTCTGGGTGAAGATAAAAAGTATTCACAATACACTTCATGTTTGTCTCGCAAACGCAATTATTTAGACACTAAATCAAAACATGATTGCACTCGCTGCCTTTTGAGAAGATGAAGTAGATCTCTCCTTGTTAACTGCTGATAACTCTAACACTGTAGACGGTCCGGGTGCTGCGCTGCCCTCGCAGCTGAGTTCTGCTTTTTTTGCTCTGACAACATCATGTTAATTAACATTTAGAAAATCAATTTGACCTTTATGCATTGATTCAGAATCTTCCATGTCTGCATCGTAATGTATCTAAGAATATTTCCATCACCACTACTAACAAGTTTACCAACATTTAATTGGCTACACTAACTAATCATTCAAATCCTAGTAAGTCTAACCTATCCTATATGTACCATGTTTCTTATGTGGAGCAGTTTATACTCTAAAAGAGGAGGTCAAACTACAATGGCTGTTTGGACCCTCAAAAGTTAACACTCTCAAGACTCTTCCCTATTGGTACATGCAAATATGGGTATGAAGGTTCACCAAAGTATTTTCTTTAAAGGAACAAGGGATGCAACAACAGGCAGTAAAATTTACTAAATTTGTCTCAAAATCACCACAAAACTGTGACTGAAGCAAAGAGGAATAACAGAAATGGAGGGGAGTGTGACACCTGACAGCAACAAACAGCAACAGGATGCACACTTTTGCAGGAAAGACATAAAATGTCTTAGCGGTAAAACATACCCATGTAGTCTGATATAGGAGTTTAGGGAGACATTGAACTGAAAAAGGGGAGCAAATACTCAGATCTTCATATCAAACAGCCAAATCCAAGTCAAATTCTGAACTGGGTACAGCCCTAGTTACTAGTCACTACACTTTTTTTTTTACATTGCAAAGAGAAATGAGGAAATTACACTTTTCTTCCTGGGCTGCATTCAAAAAAAGAGATTAAAATTAAGCTCTAGCCATAAAATGTGGTGGAAACATTTGTTTATCTGCTTATTTCAGTTCCAGCTTGCACGAGGCTGTAGCCTATCACAGTATGCAAGGTAACAACCTGGACAGGTACCTCGTCCATCATAGTAGTCGTACAGGTAACCATACAACCACTCACTGCCATTTTCAGCTCTATCAGTAATAGAGACCAACAAGTCTACTCCATTTGACTGTGTGAGGAAACTCTGATATGCTCCTCTGCGTTCACACCGAGAGCACTGCCTGACCTTCCCACCCTGTTTTCTCTTTCGAGACTTTATGGTTTTATTTAACATCTGCGACTCTGTATCGGAGATTTCTGTAAAACATGATAGTAATATCCAACAACACAGAGACTGTAAATGAATATGCTGTGGCTCAAGGCCAATACAAAGAGAATAGACTGCATAATTACTCCGAGCTGAGAGCTTGGTTAATTCATCTAATTAAGAGTACTGTTGCAAGCATATCAGTTCACAACATTTTTTGGTTTACTTGTACTTTCTGAGCTTTGAAGTCTGCTAACAAAAGAACACTAAAAAGTGAATTAATAAACACAGAACAATTGGCCAGTGTGTGAATTATTCAGAATGTCTTCATTATTTCTGTCTGTTTCCACTGCAGCAGGTTAACTGCTCTGAAGTCTTTTATCTTACAGTAGATCCAACACTAAAAGGGCTGTTCTCGTCTTGTTTTTTCCCTTCATCTTCTCCCCACCCCCTCTTTCTCTTCCCATTCCCTGTTTCGCTTTTACTTGTACATAACAATGGCATGCCCACTTGGCACCTACAAGCACAAACACACACCACACATACAAACACAAAAGGCACAGACACACACAGAGATATTAGGTACAGTAGGCGTCTTTACACGTGTAGTCTTCTGGTCTCCTAGTAACCAAAGTTGGTGCAGCAGTAAAGCAGCTGTCTGCTGTTTCATTAGCCACCGTCTGTCTGTCTGTCTGAGACCACGACCACATTAATGTGAAGACATCTGCAAATACATGTCTTTCAAAACAAAGTTAATGTATGACAAACAAACCTTTAACAAACATGGCTGACATACAGACTCTGAATTAATGAGTGGAGAGCCATAACAAACGCAGATGCTTCCACACACAAGGGGTAACAGGATGGTGTGATGAACATGAAAATAATGTTTAACAAGTGTTATTAGGGCTATACCATTGTGGCAGCACAAACAACACTTCACTCAAACTTGCTGTCATTTACTTGTACACTTCACTATTGTTGTAATTATGAGTCTGAGGACAGTAGGGGAGACATATCCCACTGTTTATTCCATCCCTAGGGCTCAACACTTGTCAGGGCAAGTAAACTACCATGCTGAATTAGTAAAACTTGCAACCTGCTTGCCTGATCAGTAAAAAAAAATCTTTTTTTCAGAGGTGATGATGAAAGTATCTAAGCAGTGAGCCACTTCATTTCCTTCTCATCTCTGTTGAGAGTGCATGTGCAGTACTGATCAGGCACTTGCAAGAAATTGGCAGCAGCTAACGACAAATTTTATGAACTGAAGTGCAAACGAGCAATTCAATTAACCTGGACACAAAGTTCCATGTTTGCAGGGTCGCATTCATGCATGCAGAGCAGAAATGCTCCTTCGCAAAGACGGTTTTCTGCTCAATACTGTTCTGTACACTCGTATCACATGCGTATGCACGGTTTTTATGTGCATGAATTTTGAGACTAATTAAGCACCACAGAGGAGTTCCATTTCTTGCTCTTTGTCTTTTTTTTGGTGCAGCCAGCGTTTCAAAGTTGCTCCCTCTCTTCATAGAGCAAAACAATAAAACAAAAACCAAAGAATTCAAACACTGATTTTGCCAATTATCATTGTCAACGGTAAAAGCTCTGAACCATTCAGGTCAGCCCTAAATGTTGTAGTCTTCACAGATCCAACCCACTTGAACATCGATGGGAAATTTGGGGCCAACATGTAAGACAGTGCTCTCAAACAAACGCTCAGTTGTTCATACATTCAGGGTTTTTCTTAGTAGTAGCAGTTTTTGTTGCTGGTGGCAGGGACCCGCCCTGCTCAAATCAGGCTGCCTACCTAAGCATGATATATTCATAGAAAAACAATCCATGCATGTAATCCAGCACAATTTTATCTCATTTATAACAGCCTCACACTGTTTACTATTTGTTCTCTTTACACTGTAGCAGAGCTGCATTAAGATAATGAAAAAATATCATCCACTGTTTCACATTAAAAGTGTTAAGGTGGTGAAAAGATGTGGGTTTTATTGTAAAGCAAGCAAATTAATTGATAAAATAAAGTTATTTGACAATGATCCCTGTTGGATGGAAACATTGCTCTGTTAAAATTTATTGGGGGGTATCAGAATGCCTTCATTTTTTATTTTGATCTAGTAACTGTAAATGTTTTATTTTTATGTGCATGCTCAACACAGTCACAGGAAATGCAATGTATTTATCTCAACAGTTAATGGTGATGACGATCAACCATTAAATGTGTTTACAAAACATGATAAAGGTCATTTTCTGCATGCGAGGGCATAAGGAGCCATTCACACCAAGAACAATTACTATGACTAACTATAAAAACAGTTTTGACTCAAGTATCACAACTATGACGACACTGACGATGGCAAACGATATTGTTGGTATCACTTTCAGAGAGATTTACTGAACAACAGAAACTGACAGTCAAGCAAAAAAAACATGATTTTACTTGAGAAATACTGCCAAAAATAGGCAGTGATGGGATCTCTGAAGTTGGTTTGGCCCTTATCAATGTCAACTTTCACGATCGCCAGGATACCATCAGATTGATGCTGACTTATATGAAAGTATGAATAAAATTTGTCTTTATAGGACAACTCTCGTAACAAAGAGTTGGATTTTCCTAACTCCTCTCGTCTTAAGAATTTTGTGAACCCATATCCTTCTGCTTTTCTTTTTATTTCTCTGCACAGCACACAGCAGGTCATCAACATCTATTTCCCTAATAAGCTGCCAACATAGCTGATATGCACAGCGCATGCTTCTGTTATTAGTGTGGATGCTCACATCATTATTGTCGTATTGTTATAGTTATCGTTCTTGGTGTGGGCAGCCCTTCACGGAACAAAAAGCAGCCAGGTCTCCTCAGCAAGTTAACCAACATCTCAGTGTCTTGAACATTGTTGCAGTTGTACACCAGTTGTTCTTGTGTTGCATTTCTGTCAAAATCACTGGTTGAGGGGTGTCTGCTGTAATATTAAACTGGACTTGCTGTTACCATGGCAACAATGTGTGTCACCAAATCAACCACGACTGAAATCTTGAGGATTACAATTTTAATATTTCTGTTTTTAGCAACCCAAAGACGTCACCGACTTGACAGGATGATGCAAATCCATGGACGAGTCATGGCTGGGGTTATTTCAGATGTGTGTGTAATAACAGCAGGACAGAGAGGCTTAGACGTTTTTAGACAGCAGAGATTACAGCTTAGTAGAAGAGTCTGTTGGTGGACAACACAGATATCGAAGAAACCCAAACACACATACTGTCTGCTGGTAAATATTTAATGGAGGCTGTTGTATTAGTTGTACCGTAACAAATCAATCTTTATTAACCTAGAGAAAAGATTTCAACTTCTAAAGACCAAGCGCTGTCTGAGATGCTCGCTTACCTTATCTCTAGAAAAACATTTAAATTTTTCAGAAAGAAAGATAGCAGCTAGGGGAGAAAGCGGAGACGTTTGGCTGTCTATTGGTGTTTCACCCATCTAGTAGCGTTTCATGGTGGATGATGTCTGTTTCATGATCAGCGCTGATAAAATCACATTTTTTACCTTCATAAAGTTTGACAACAGCAACCAAGCAGTATGTTAACATGAACCTCAGTACTGTATGATTGACCACACTGATACAAGGGATGCACCCCCCCTCCCCGCACCAATGCCCTGATGACCTGAGTGTAGTAAACCAGCTAGGTGGAAAGTTGGTAAGATGAAATCATGTAAAACCAGCTCGGTTTGGCAATATTTTGATAGGCTGTGTCAGACTAAACTAGCATAAAACCTAGTGGTGAAAAGATAATCAGATTCACAGTAAAATAATAAAAAAATTTAAATTTAAATAGATTTGTTTACTGAAGAAAGTGATTAATGGTTTCAAATGGCTCTTACATACACACAGTATTTTTTCAGACAATGTTATTAATGACGATTAAAATTTCAGTTTAATCAGCAGGGAAATTAGTCACCAGAAACATCCCTAACTCATACTGCTGTGACATTCAGTGCGGACAGAAAACTATAAAAGATCTATCAACAAGAAAATAAAACCACACAGGTGTTTTTTTTTCTCTCTCTCTCTCTCACTTGTTTGCCATCGACCGTGTTTCCCAGAGGCTTCCTGCTGACATTTTGATCCTCTCCCACTGTGGGCTCACATGACAACAACAGCCCCTGATGCCTTTTGGGAAACCCAGACAACACTGTCTGTCCAAAATCTGACTCTGTCTGACTGCCTCTGTGTCACGTCCTCCCACACACATGCTACACACCGTCCCTGGAGCCTGGTGGGGCAGAAGCTCACCTGTCGCAGCAGCCACTCAGACGCACGCTTCGACTGGCTTTGTCTGGTGTCAGCGGGTGGTCAGTGGGTCACCCCGTTAGTCATGTGGTGCCCAAACCACAGCCAGACCAGAGGGCAGCAGGCTTGGCGACAGCTATCTCGCTACATTGGTTTCTGACAGTGAATGCTCCATTGTGTTGAAAAAACAATTTGCCTAGAGAGCTGAGATATCCACAACACACACAATTTTCTCTGTTTTTGTTTATGAATTCCGTCCTTTCTGTCTGACAGAGACAAAACAAAATGTAGCTTTCCTGTCTGCCTGAATTAAAGGGATAGTTCAGACTATTTGATGTGGGGCGGTATGAAGTATTTATAAGTCTATATGTAATATATTTATTAAGTTGTAACTCAGTGTATTACCTACAGTAAATGCAGGTTGGCAAGCCGCCGTTTTGGGTCACAAGCGCGGAAGTTAAACAATGACCTGCTGTGGTCAGTGTCATCAACAAAAGGTATTTTAGCCACATAAAAAAAGTTCAGTGTAAAACCAAAAAAATCTGATTACGCTATCTTTAGAATATTTTCACTGCTTTACTTTTCTGTCAGACAGCCTTTTCTGATTGGAAACCATTATATAGGCCAAATATTACTCTCTCCAAACTAACCAAACTCCATAGGTGAAATTTTACGTTGTAGAATGCAGGAGTTGCTGGTCTGCTGCTGCCTGAATCGGTTAGTTTGTTTTTGTTATTGTGTGACTGGTGCATTTGACCTATCATTTTGAAATAACAAAGACACACAATAACACAAAAAACAGATTGAGGCAGTGGCAGACCAGCATCTCCTGTATTCTTTAAAGTAAAATGCCTATGGAGTCTGGAGATTGGTTTAAAGAGCAATATTTGCTTATATAATGAGTTTCCTGTCAGAAAAGACTGACTGGCAGAAAGGTTAAGTGGCGAAAACATTCGAAATATAACATATACTCAAACTAATATTGACTTTTTTAGGTGGACTTTTTTTAAGTTTAAAATATGTTTTGCTGCTGAGCCTGTCCACAGCAGAGCATTGCTTACCCTTCTGTCCTGGTACTCCTCTGCTTCTCCAAACTGGGGTCATTCTGGCCACCATCTACTGTAGGTAACACACTGACAATCAATAAATACCTCATACAACCCTACATGAAATAATCTGAACTATCCCTCTGAGGTGGAGCAGACGGTTCACGGTACTGTGTTCTCTCTTTTTATAATGATGTTTTGAGTACAAGGACACTCTGCGACGTCCATGAAAAAGTACCCCCCCCCCCCCCCCCCAACAAAAAAATTTCATTTTCACGGTGTTCAGCGTATTTCCAACAAGCTAGAATTGTATTTCATTCTCAACCTGGTGAAGGTCCCCCACTGAACTGATGTTAAAAATGAGATTTGTAGTGAAGCGTTGAATTTCTATTACAGTGTCTTTATTACTTCCTGAGGTAACGATGTATATTACTGCTCCTTTATGACAATAATAACAAGTTTAATGAGATCAGATATGATGCACACCCTATATGGTCCGGCATTATTCTTCCAAGAGCCATGCTTTTCATTAAATATGTACCTTTTCTTGACATTGAGCCATGACTGAAATGCCAATACAATATATATGATAATTACCATATGTGGGCTGGAGTATCTTTCACCTCTTTTAAGTCATTCATTATCCATCTCCCCAGGTCTCGTATCTGAGCATCTATGTCTGTGCTTGAGGAGTGTGTGTGTGTGTGTGTGTGTGAGTGAGTGAAGAGATGTGTGTTTATGCCGGTAAATGCTTCACTTAATGTAATCTGTATGAAGCACAGATGTAATGTTTCAGTCTGGCCTCTAGCCTACCAAAAGTATCTAGTAGATGAGTGGATGTTACAACACCGTGTGTGTGTGTGTGTGTCTTTTTGTGTGTGTGTAAGAGCCTCCATGGCTGCACTTCAGACACGAGGCCCGCAGACAAAGGGCCATTCATCGTCTCATTCAGGCGATCGTGAAGCCTCTCCTGGAGACACTGGGGCTGACGCCGAGAGTGGCGGCACCGGAGAGCAACAATAGTGACATTATTTGGTGTCAGCACAACTACACCACGCTTCTCGGAAAAATGACTCGTGGCTCCGGCTCCAAACGCTGAAAACACACACACAAAAAGACGTGCAGGACGAGTGTAGGATGACTGTGTGTATGTGTGTGTGTGTGTGTGTGTGTGTGTGTGTGTGTGTGTGTGTGTGTGTGTACCAAACTCATAGAAACAAAGTAAGACATTGGCATTCGGAGAGTGTTCAGCAGTCGTGATAGAGATGCTTGTTTCTCTTCCCAGGAGCAGTAGGTGTTTAGAGGCATGTTGTCTTGGTAACAACATATTTCCCATCTCACTCAAGGTGATCAGCTTGGTTCTCACCTCTCCTCACAGTCTCACAAACAATCATTGTTGTTTATTTATGTTGTGCAGGTGAAGAGCACATGGCTCAACTCCCCAGTCATTCACAGTCTCTGTGTGCGTTTCCTGTCAACATGCCCACAAAACTCTCAGGACTGTTTTCACTCACGAAAAGAAAAAAAGAGCAGATTTTAAAATAGCTGTGATAGAAATGGTAACACAATAACATTCACAAACTCCCGAGATGTTAATTAAAAAGCATCACAAAGGGACAATTTAACACAACTGCTTGGGGCTCGTCTGGATTTTTTGGTGGTTTTTGGTTTGTTTAAAAGCCACAAATCCAAATTTAAGACAATGACCCAGTAGCATACTTGCCATCATTCTTGGCAGAGCTGTGCAGAAGCCTGCTCAGATAGGTAGGGTCTTGCTCTCGTAATATCACGCATATCATACTACAGCTCATTACTGGAAACTCTACAGAACGCTGCGGCGTGCCTGGTTTTCAATCAGCCAAAAACAGCCTACAAAACATCAACTAAAACTGCTCCTGCCTACCTGAACTCCCTCATCCAGGGCTACGCTCCCTCCCGCTCACTATGCTCTGCCAATAAAAGACGCCTGATTCAATCACCACAGCAGGGCCTAAAGTTGCTAGCTGAACTCCTCCAATCTGTGGCTCCCAGTGGTGGAACCAGCTATCAAACCATCTTTGATCAGCAGAGTCCCTCTCAGTTTTTAAGAGAAGACTGGAGATCCAGCTCTTTCATGAACATCTTTGCACTTGTTTGACTGACACTTACACTGCCTGTAGGAACCTACGTCCTATCAGAACTTTGCTTCATGGCACTTACTCAGGTTCCTGACTAGATCTTTACTTGTGTTGTATGAGCTCTGAGATGTACATCGCTTTGGATAAAAAGGTCTGCTAAATGAAATTGCAAGACTGTAAGTTGGCAGCTCAACATGCTGAGATGTCACCAGGACATTCTAAAATAGGACTACACTACACACCTGTGGCTCCGAGAAAATACATGCATAAAATGCTGAAAGATAATTTCAAGAATACCTCCATTCATATGATGGGTATTGAACGAAGTAGAAAAAGAAGGTATCAAATTAAGCACTGGCACTAGTATCGGAATTTTTTCATGTGAGAGTCACGGTTTTCATTGCTCTCTCCTGGTTTCTTCCCGACGTCAAATTTCTCCCATATTTCTCCTGATATATGACTTTTCCTTTTTGTTTTCACAACTTGTTTCTGGCACTGTCTGGCATGTATAAGTCCTACAACTCTGTAATGTACTGTTTCCACCTGGACAACACTAAAGTTGCACATGAGAGCTGATAAAACATGTGCAAATGCCCCAAAGAATTAACTGGAATATGACTTTCCTGACATGCGCCATCTGGTTTTTCCTGCTGTGAAGCATAGAATCCACTGTAAATATAGCAGACAAAGAGGAATGAGTGGTTCAGGTTTGCCAACTGCCAGTAAACAAAGAAGAAGTAGTGTTTCCACACAGTCATTTTCAAGATGGACCCACTTTGTAACCTGGGAACAATATTACTTTAAAGCTTTTAAGGTTTCTAACAGAAAAGTTGCATCCACTACTGACCATTTCTGTTTGCTACCGCTATGTCTCTGTACCAAACGAGTTTCTGTCCCGGAAACTTGTTTGGTAAACATCTCCTACCCTACGACTGGGGCAGTCATGCACAGAAGGAATATATTTATTCTGACCAGAGAGAAACGATCTGAGGCATTTACATGGTTATTATTTTCCTTTTGAAAGTACTATGAAAGGTTTACACCACCCCTCTCAATCAGACTGAAAATCTCTTCGAATCTGTGCATCTGTGTGTGGGTGATCGGGCCAGCCTGTTCCCATTGAGGTGTTTACATGAGGCTTTTATTCTGATTATTTGTGGAATATTTGGGTCCATGTAAATGCAGCTAGTGAGTGAGAGATGGAGAGACAAATGGAGAATTTAAGAGAAAGATATACTCAAGCAAATTTCCAACATCCCGAAAAGAAGAATACCTGTTTCTTATGAAAAGTTTTAAAGAAAAGGGACTATTTTTTCTCTAAGAGCAGCCCCTCTAGCATAGCCTTAGAAAAACATTTGTAAAATATTCATTTTCTGCATTACAGTAATCTAACTTGACTAACTTGAGTCACCACAATGCACAAAACAAAATCTATGAAACTCACATTTTTCCTCAGTTCCTTAGTTTTGAAATCCTCTCTATTTTTGTATTCTCGAGGTTGGCAAGTATGTCATGTAGAAATGTTGCAGACACCACAAACTAATTAGTTTGTAATTGCTTTGGAAAACTGAAATTGACTTTTCCCCTTTTAGCAATCAATATGAACTGTAAAACCTCACCTTAATCACAAATATGGGCAATATCTTTGCTAAAATCAGCTTTATTGACAATCCTTTTAGACCATTAGATATACATTATTGATTTTCTTAACTGATTTGTGCATTATTGCACAAAGGTGAGACATTATTGGACTTGATTGCGCCTCATCAATTTGTGCCTCTCTCAGACAGATTGATTCAGTTATTGATAGATCACTATAGAACACGAACACTGTGGCTAATGTCTCCTCTGGCATGTGTTTTGTCTTATTATACTGGCCGATGCTATTGATCTAAATTATTAATACAGCACACGCCTTACACGTGCAATTTAACATAAAGATCTATGCATGTGGTGAGATGGGGGGATGGTAGAGACGGCAGAAAGATGTGGGGACATCGATGAATGCAGGGTGAAGAAATGGAAAAGCATAGCAGACAGAGACATGTCAGACACATGAATTATTTCACTCCTGATCTCCATGCGTCAGAGACAGAGAGACAGGCCAGAAAGTTGGATCTGTTAACTTTCATCCGTGTGATGCCTGAATCCACCTTTCCCTGCTGCGTATATTTACAGTGCAGTCTAACGTGTGTGGGGAGTGACAGCCTGGCCAGTAATTAAACTCTAGTTTGTCTTAACACTCACATCAGAGCCAAGGGAAACACCGAAGTGTCAGAATTAACATACAGGTGTAAAAACCTGTTCGGCCCTCTGAGCCACAGGCTTGGCTGATATATCCATGTCAACACACATATCTTAAACTGCAGTCTAACTAACAGAGGCTGAGGTGTGTCTGAGTGTGTATTTTAAAGTAAAGCTAACTGAGCGGTGACCTTCAATCAAAAGCTATGCACTCAAATACCAGACGCAGGTAAATAAAGTGTTGCTGTTTTCTTTTCTTTGTAAAAATAGTGGTGGTTTTAGCTAATTAAGTATAACATTTATTTACCTTAAATTGTTGCCAATTGCAATACTGTAACCAAGGTGATATACTGCTATTTTCTTAATCTAATTTTAGGGAAACTGTAGAATAAAAACATACCACCATTTGCATAAAATGAACTTACAACATTTACTTTTTTAAGGAATCAGAACAGTTAAGATTAGTGCTATCTAGCAGTTGTGGGTTTAACCAAAACACAAAATAAACCACTGCCATGAATCTTTGTATCTATCACAATATCACGATACATGTCTGAGAATCAACAGAGCATCAAAAAACACAACATGGCGTACTCAATTATGTGGATATTTTCTTACACCGTTGGTTACAATGACCATTTTAAAAATCCTCCTTGCTGTGGTGTTCAATGATGCCCTATATAGCAACTTTTCTGATCTAGTATTCACAGTTTGCTTATTCTTTGTCATCTGGATTTGAGCTTCTGAAACTTGATGCTTTTTAGTATTTGACAACCATATGGCAACCGATCACCCGTTCAGAGTTGAAATGATTAGTCTGGACAGAAAATTAATCAGCAACTATTTTCATAATCATCATTTTTTGAGCATAAAGTTCTCTGTTTGCAGCTTTTCAAATGTGATGATTTGCTGCTTTCATCTGTTTGATAATTAGGGCTGACCCACATGCTTCAAAGCTTCTACCGTTGCCATGGTAATTGACATCCTTTTTGAATGCTGCGGGAGAGAGGAAGGACACGTTGCGGCGGCTGCACTAAAAAAGGGGCAAAAAGACTCCTATAAAGCAAGAAATGGAGCACTTCTATTATCCAGGCACATGATTTTTAGCACCAAGATTAGTACTCACATGCACAAATGCAGTCCTGCTAGAGTGGCACTTTGACAAGCACAAGTTCAACCCTTCCTATGCGCTTGCAATAGCTCAACACTTGCTAGCTCATCAAGTTGACTTTTGCCGCTTTGGAGACAGAGATGGTGTATATTATATATATATATATATATATATACACATATACATATATATATATAAAACAATGTATGGATGTTTTCACTGTTTTCTGATGTTTCATAAACCAAATAATTAATCAATGAACTGAGAACTATTGGCAGCCTTGGAGTAGGATTCATATGCCTGTAAGTTGTTTTTCATTGTATACTGAAGACAGCATTAAATCAGTGGCTGTGTGTAAATTAAATTAGTGTGCTTTGAAAAAAAAAGGATGGCAGAAGGGCAATGCATGCACAACTTGTAGTTAATGGGATAAAACTTACAATACCACAGGTCTTTTGAATGGAAAATTGAGTCTGAGGTCGTAACATAACAGAAAGGTTTCTTCAATAGAAGTTTCTTCAAGGACAAAGATTTTAAAACACTTTTCGAGCTTCATCTTTCCTTTTAAATTAATTAAGACTATTGGTGGGAGCTTGTATCACATTAACTCAAACGTAATAACAGAGTGCAAAGGTGAGAATTTAGGAGAAATACAGTCAGACTAATGCAGGATCTGTTTACAACGTTGGTGATGGGCTTAAAGATGCTGCCTTTTGGAGGTTAGGTTTCAGGCAGTTATGCCGTTAAAAGGAGACCAGATAAGTGTGTGTGTGTGTGGGGGGGGGGATTGAATTTATGTGAGGTAAAATGTGCAATGTTAGATTTAGGCGAAGGAGACCTTTTTCTCTTAATGACAGCCAGACAGAATAAAGAAAGAAGAGACCTCAGTGTTTTGAAGCACCTGAGACGCCTCTTCACGCCTTTTTCTTCACAAACACACACTGTCTATCACCTTCACACATCAACCAAAACACAAGCCCCACACATACAAGAAGTTGTGGACGCCTTCCTTGCAATATGAGCTTTCAAGCATGTGTATTTGTGTGTGTGTTTCTGTCTGTCTCTTTGCATTATCACCCCTCTGCTGCCCTGCGGCCTCCCTGTTGACGAGCAAACCAAGAAAAGCAAAAAAGCAAAAAAAATAAATAAATAACTGAAGCAGAATGTGAGAGACACGCTGGATGAGCTGTTAACTTCCTCAACCCACCCCCATTCGTCACATACGCACGCACACATGCACACATGCACACACACACTCACACAGACACACTCCTGCTCTTTGTCCCAGCTCTCTCCTCCATCTCCATCTCTATTTCAACCCGTTCTCCTCCCCCCTCTCCTCTCTATTCAGCCTCTTTCCTCTCAGTCACTGCCTTTGACCTCGGCACAAGTATAAAAGCTAACCTTACACGTCAGAGGAAGGTCACTCGCACACAGGGAGGTCAAGGAGAGGTTGTGTTCGTGCCCCGGGGCGCTGCTTCGGTCCCAAAGGACTGTAGGCAAAGTGACAAGGACGAGGCGGGGAGGGTGGGGGGGTTCCCATTTGACCTGAGGGGGTTGTGCATGTTCGGCTAACACATATACAGCTGTATGCTTTCAGAGACAGAGCGTGCAAGTTTTACATTGTCTCTATGCTGAACATGGATGAACTGTTTACAAGATAATTTGGGTATTTGAACTTTTGTTTAGTTTAAGGCAAGAATAGCAGAAACTAAATCTCAATTCACATTAAAAGTGGATGTATTCACAGTTAATTGTGATTTACAGCATCTCTATCCAAATAAAAGTGCTCTTTATGCTTATGCACTTTTCTACCCACAGGGGAGTGGATATTCCTCTCTCTACTAACAATGGCACACCTTGCATTCTTTTCAGTACCCATGATAAAATATAAAAATATAAAAATGAAAAATAATGAAACACTGAGTCAGTTCCATGAGACGAACATTCATGATTTTTGCACACGGGACCTCTGTGATTGGTGAAACTCACAGGAAGCTACAATGATTGAAAAAACTGCAACCTCATGCAGAATTCACAGGGACTGGGACGTTAACTAAATTTAATGAAAATGTAGCTAAATGTAATAACACAGAACATAATTTCACTTCCTTCTGAAAAAAAGTGTTAATAAAATTGATTTTTTTCACATCTGCCATTCCATATATTTATTTTTTGCACCAAATTAATACAAGTAGTATCAATAAGAGTATCGGTTGCTCTGGGAGGTTGTGATGAGCATTTTCAACGGGTTGTTTCTTTATATTTTATAGACTAACCGATTAATAGATTAATCCTGAAAATAACTGGCAGACTAGAAAAATCATTCATACTTTTCGCCTTCCTACATTTTCTCTTTCTCTTTTCCTTCCCTCCTCTCTCTGGTGTGTGTGTGTGTGTGTGTATTTGTGCACGCATATGTATGTTTGTGTGTGTGCGTGCATGCATGCGTCCAGTAATTGTCTGTCTCCGACAAACTGATCTGTCTTCCTCAGAGCAGGGTGACAGGTCCCTCTGTGTCTCACAATAGACAGACAACCACCCCCCTCTCTCTCTTGCACACACACACACACACACACACACACACACACACACACACACACACACACACACACACACACACACACACAGTGTCACACTTACCATACAGCCAGATGGGCTTGTGTCCCCCATCGCCAGACAAATTAAGTTTGGGCCCCCAGATTAATATTCAGGCAAAGCACTGGCTCTATATAATTGAATCATGGTGCCATGAGTGTACAACAGGGGATACTTTAGATGCAGCCACCATGTGCACACACACGCACACATACACACAGACACACACAGACACACACACCAACATCAACACTTGGCTGCCAGCTGCGCTCGGTATCCTGTCTGCTGGTTGGGGGCAGGTCATGAATACAGAATTGCCGTTCTCTGAGCACCACACGTTGTTTTATGGTGGATTTTACCTTTGAGTCCCTATTCCACTGACATTTTACACACCTCTACTTTCTGAAGAAAGAAGTACACGTCATTTCCTAAACATTTCTTGTGTTATCATGAGTCATACCAGCTAAAATGCAACCCCCCCCGCAAAAAATCTAAAAATCAAATACAAGCTATCAACAATAAGTAGGATTGCTCGAGCTGTTTGTAAATGCACAGCTTAAAAAGCAGTCTCAAATATTTTCCCTTGCTAGCAATGTGGGACTTTGTGACAGTGGATTGTGTTCGACTGTTCAATCCTTTTTGCAGCGTTTCAGTCAGCACCGTGAGACCTGCAGCAAACACCGTCACTTCTGCTAACTACAGTAGCAAATTAGCCTAAAATAATTAATTAATTAATCCATCCATTCATTTTATGCCACTTACGCGTTTAAAGGTAGAATTAATTTAATTAATTATATCATGAGGAATTATCGCAACCATACTGCTGGGGAGTAATGAAAAATGGGATATAATAACGAAGAATTCTAGGCCATACCATCTCTGCTGGTTTTCATACTTTAGACTTTATTATCATGAAACAGGTATTAAACTGCATTTTATTTGAGTTTATAAGGGACTTGAAAAATCTTAAATTTCACTCTGAACCCTGCACAAACCCTGTTTTATATTATGTAATTTTTATGTTATGCTGATATCAAAAGACATTAACTTATATTCAATATTCTTTGCAGTGTTTTTCATGAACAGGCTCCATTGTGTCCTCCGGACGGCCTGCAGGGAAGTTAGAGAGAAGAGCATCAGGAACACACAGAAGATGCCTTCTTCTTCTGTGGTGTGTGGTTAAAACTTATTTCATGTTGTGATGTGGCTTAAAGTGTTCAGTGAACTCAGCTGCGAATGCTGCTGTTCATCTTAATTTGACAAGGAGGAACTGCAATTATAGCACTCGCAGCTTCAGTTAATGTCCCTGCATCAATAATGTAATCATGCCACCTTAAAAAATCCAAACTAAAAAATTCCCTTGAACCTGTGATGTGTTCACATATGCTGCGCGCACATGCAGCGTATGGTGAGTGAATGCTATAGGTAAAAGAAATCAAATATTTAAGCTTCTTTTGATAAGGATTTCTTTTTGATTGAATATGCTTTTTGAATGTTTCAAAGTTTCATATTGTTTTTTGTCTAACATCCTTTAACAAAAATAATTCTGAGCAATATTCTTGGTGTTGTCAACAAACTTTGAAGATTAATTAAATTCATCATTGCCTCCAGGATTTTACTTTAAAGATTTTTGTTTTTTTGTTTGTAGAAACAACCATTTGGAGACTCAACAATGGTTCAGTGGCTCACTTCCTTCAAAGGCACATATTTGGTTTTAATATTTAACTGGGAAGGTTAGTTTGGCTCCTCACTGAAAAGCAATTTGGTCCCATAGGGAACAACCAGGTGCTTCAGGGAATCATTATTGGATTATTCATGTACCTGTCACGCAATCAATCTGATCAGTCATGTCAAGGTTTGGCTACCGAACTTAGTTTGTTTTAAGTAGTTAAGTTAAGTAGTTGTTTTAAGTATGGCTGTTCCAATGCACCAATTTGATACCACGTAATTTATTAACCCCAAAATATGACCCTGCTTATCCCAGCCTCGTCCCATACACCATTATTTAACCCCCGCTATGGCACTTTTTCTGGCATTGCCCCCTTCAGAAGCCAAAAAAAGTTCATGCTTCTGTGCCTAACAGTTGTTAATAATCATTAACAATAACTGGGGAAGCTACTGATAAAAAAATATTCAAAATGAATTGTACATAAATCCTATTAATTACACTTTGTTTCACTCTATATTTCTCCTTCAGGCATCCATGCCCCCCAGCCCCCACCCCACCCCCCACAGCGGCCCTACAGCAGTAAAAGCTCCAAAACATGTCTTGTATGATTTGGATTCATAATGTCAAACAGTGATGCTGAGCCAAAAGCACACTGTGTCAAGTGTGGTGAAATCCTGTCATTCTGTTTTTTTTCTCATTTATTTGGGAAGGTTGTCCTTGGAATTTTTTAACAATCAGAATTGGGCCTTGGTTTACAAAAGGTTCAGAGTCCCTGACTTAAAGCGCAGAGAGAAAGAGAAAGCAACTTTACCCCTGCAGCTCATTCAAGTCACAGTAAGTCAAGGCTATGGCAAGCCAAAGGGTGGTGACACTTTTCAAAATTCAACATGCTGAACAAGTTTA
The DNA here is from genome assembly GCF_056507025.1 of Lutjanus erythropterus. NCBI lineage: Eukaryota > Metazoa > Chordata > Actinopteri > Lutjaniformes > Lutjanidae > Lutjanus > Lutjanus erythropterus. The sequence goes on along the minus strand of NC_139336.1, from coordinate 28,635,579 downwards.
GCCTTTCATGGATGAAAAAACTTTTAAGTGAGGCATTGACATCTTCAGGTTATTAATTAGCTCACTGAATAAGGTGTTGTTGGAGATGACTAGGATTTTTTTCCATCTTTGTTGACGTCAGCTTAGCATTATTGCCAGCGTTCGCCAACATCAATGTGGTGTACATTTGTACATTATTTCATTTTGTACATTTCATGTGGTGTTTAAGTGTTCTAAATGAAGATTAGATTTGGACTGCATTTGGACTGAAATCAAATTTTTGTTATTACAGAGTAAAGTACTGGAAGAAAAGGTACCGTTGGATGCTGGTACCAAATTCCAGATTCTGATATCGGTTCAAATGTGAATGCTACCCAACCCTGGTGATGTCAGCCATGTTTTAAAGGGAAGATGCTCAGAAAAAGGGGATCTTTATGTCAACAATGTACTCTTGATAGGAGGAGAATCCCACCTAAAATTATATACCACATAATTATTGTTTATTTTGAATTCAAATGCAATAATGTTGTTTTCGTTTCCCAAAACTTTTCTTCTAGAGATCTGAAATTTTGATCCTAATATTAGAACAGAGTGCTAGTCTGCTCAGCTAGCTGCTAGACTGCCCACTCATCTTTTACACTCACACACAGTACACTCACACAGAGATACACACTCACACCTCCCCAGTCTCCTCTGCTTCCTGTTCTCTCACAGGCTGTCGCCCTCACAAGTTGTGGTGCGGAGAGAGGAGGTGACATGGACACACCCGCACACGCACACACACACACACACACACACACACACACACACACACACACACACACACACAACTTAATTTCTCACCAGGCTTTTTCTGTCGCTCCCACACCACCACCTCCTCCTCCGCCTCCTCCTCCTCCTCCTCGTCCACCTCCTCCTCTTGTCTCTCACACTCTCTGTCACACTCAGGGTTCAGTTGTGGGTTAGCTGGCACAGTCTGCGCATATTGGATTTCGTGTTGATTATACGACTGATTTCTATGTTGTTTTTATTGGTGTGAGCCTATTTCATTAGGGTTTCACTTGATTTCATAAGAGGCTAACAACATATAGTTTTTTTAATACTTTACATGGATAGATGAGACTGCAATTAAAGCCAATTCACAAACAAAAACCGATCTAGTGAAAGACCTTGCTTGCACCAGCAAAGTAATAATGGTTGCATCATCTATACCTTTTTTGGTAATTTCATGACTCCTTTTGACATATTTTCTGCCAAAATGAGCATGGAGGACTCTGGAGATGAGTGAAGGTACTAATCAGTGTTGTTTTGGCGTAAACACAGCTTTTGCTCCTCCATCTATTCAAACCCAGTCTCAGCACAGACAGTAAGACATGCTAACCAAAGCTGTGAAAACAGCTTTACTTAGCAAAGATGCTCCCACATACAGCTCTCTAAAATCACATCAATGCCTCCCTTTGTCAGTTTGATATAAATTCTTCAACTGCTCAACACGACTCCACACACATCAGTGTGTGATTAAGGCCATAATGCCGGTGAGGCTGAGTCTGTTCTGTGGTAGAGGGGTATCTGCCACCCACAGCTGTTTGTATGCTGTGTGAGACCCATCACTTTCAGTTGATTAAATCCCCAACAGTCATCTTATCTGAAGGCAGCAGGACAGGTAAGTGCGCTCCACTGGCAACAGTTAATTTGAGGGATGTGCTGCACATTTTCAAAGAGCTGCCCCAATTATATACGCCACTTCCTGTGTGGGTGCTTTGGTTACATCTTACACAATCAGAACCAGACGCAACTTCTCTGCTCTTGTCCACACTATATGGGTTGTCTTGGTCCCGCACAGCTTAGTTTATAGCAATGATCACAGGTACAGAAGCACAAAACATCATATTCTATGGACACGCTGTATCCAGATGGAAGCAACATGTGCATGGGTCTGTTTCAGCACCCACACCTACCATACTCTTAAACCTGTAAGAACTCTTTTTTTTTTACCACTTGGGAGCCACATGAACAACTTGAGAAAATCAAATTGACATATCACATAAGCTGATATGGTGAACTTGTTGGTGATAAGCAGATAAGCTGCCTCTAGCAGTTAACTGAGACACATTAACATTAATGTGGAGACATAGCCACCTGGTAAATTAAGTCCAATCCTCACTCTGCTTCTCCTATGCTTTATGCTCCACCAACTCCAAACGGAAATATCTGGCTTTTTAGCTGCTAAATGCTCCACTATGTTCACCAACTGGTTGCTAAATCTGTCTGGCTGCCATTTGGTGCTTAACAGGTACCATACAGTGGGTTTTCTGAGCATTTCAGTGAAAACAGTAGGCTGGCTGTTGTAATCCATGTTACCAATGTTAGATGTTTGGTATACACGAATAACACTCCCAATTATTTGACCCCTGCTGTCACCATCTTTTTTCTTTTTTAAAATAGAAATAGAACCCCATTTAGTTCATTTTTTTTCCATTGCAGTGCTCATGTTCATGAAAAGATTAAAAACATAAATGTAAAAATACATGTTATCAATTGGGCTGGATGATACAGCTGAAAAATTTATCATGATAAAATCTTTGATTTCAGTCAACTGAAAGTCAAGATAACTGAGAACTTTAATGAACTACTGTTAATAAATACCAGAAAAAAAATGTTACCATTTTGTTTGGAATTTATCCCCATACAATGTGTGTTACTTGTAGCATGTTCCATTATAAAGGAATATGATTGGCTGTTTATGATCTGGGGCATATTCTGTATGTTTTCATGGCAGTTTGCATATAAGTGAAGCTATTACACATTGTATTGGCAAGACTTCATTAATAAAGCACATTTTATTACAAAGAACCTAAATGTATCAATAAAAAAGGACAAAACATCAACAATTTTCTTATTGCTATCAATGAAGTGTCTTTTACCAATACAATAAAACATATATGTTTTATCGCCAAAGCATACTTAGTTGGATGACAGACGCTACTGAAACTGAAAGTGTCTGCTCAAGTCAAAACGCCTATTTGGTGATATTTCGGATTAAAACCAATGCTAGCAGGAAATCTGATAACATCAATGAGGCAATCTGTAAACTGTCTGACGAAGGTGGCAGCATCTGGAGGCAACACCTCTAATCTACACACACACCTTCAGGGGAACCACAAGAGTGAAGCTGCCATAATGGGCCCCACACCGAAATCTTGTCCAGTGTATTTGATTTGTTCAAAGTAAGGAAAAGTTATAAAGATCTATTAAGTGTCCAACAAATATGTTTTCTTATAAAAAACTCTGTTGTAATCGGTAACACCAGTGTTGTCACATGTTTATTGACCAGTTAGGAAATTTCCTCACTGTAGCAACCTTACAAAACAGCTGCATGCTCAGCCTGAAAGCAATGCTACAAGAGCAGTAAGAGTGAACCAAAACAGATAACTAAACGATGAGCTGAAACTATAATGCTCTGTGCAACTGAAAGGAAGCTGCAGATTCAGGTGACAATTCCCTGTATGTTCATCAATACAAACAATCAGCTCAAAATCGGTTATTGCAGGTTTAATATTATCTCAGTTACAAAGGAATCCAATGGCAACAGGTTTTCACAGATGTTTTGATGCCATTTTGCTGGCATGACTACTTGTCACGAATGGCATCGATTGTAACCAACATCTATTTACACTGGCCACAGTTGCTGTTGGTCTAAGGTGCGTCCAACTCAAAACACAAACATAAACAAACACACATACAAACACTGAAGAAGAGCAGGCCCAAATTTACAGCAACACCCTCCCAAATAAAAAGCAGATCATGTTAGTTGCTCCATTTCCATAATAGATGCCACACACACCCATAAACACAAACCTTTGATCTTGACAGCAGATCCACTAATGCTTCATAATGCCACACCTTTATTAACTCACACCACAACATAACTAACCAAAGAAGCCTTTGAACAGCAGCGCACTCGCCGCCCCAGACTCAACCTCTCCCCACGGCACAGAGCTTTGCCACTGTAATCTACTGTACTCTCCCCTGGCCAGATGAGGGTATTAGCAGCATGAATAATTAGGCCAGATGTCCTGTTCTGGGCCAGCGATACCCGGCTACTTCCCCAGAGTTCAGTGCAGACACACACAGAGGGAGTCCTCATGAGACGCTCGCACAGGACGGTCAAAGGCAAAGCAAAGAGAGGTGCAGATGTGATGTTACCGTGGCCACACAAACCCACAAATGGTTGAACAGAATCAAAGAAAGAGACGAAAAGAGAAGGGAAGACCTAGATATCACTGCCAGCCCCTGCAGTCATGTTTTTCAATGTCTGAACCACTTAGCGAATGAGAGAGAGACAGAGACAGACAGAGGGAGAGGGAGACTGACACACACCACATCTTTCCAACACTAATGCAGCAGGGACAGCGGCAGTTCTGTTGAAAAGCACATGAAGCCCCAAGGCAGCTTTCTGGTCCTTGGTAATCTTCTTCAAATCTCATCCCTAATGCTCACTCACACCCAAACACCCATCTGAAATGTTCCAAAAAAGGCCGACCAGCCGCCTGGATGACTGGATGGCGGGCTGGATGACTGACTGGCCGGCTAATTGACTGGTTGAGTGAAATCAATGTTGTGAACTGGATGTGCTTTTCAGCTCCACTAACGGTACACTGGTTCAGTAAGAGTTCAGCATGCCACAGTAAATGGTGGGGGATTTGTGTGTGGCTCAGCTGGTAGGACACAGGATCGCCGCCGTTACCATGAATTCACAAGAGAGCTCGCTTTTTTGACACATGTTACCAAAAGGTGAAAGAGTGCATTATACAATTGTGCACGGAGGAAAAAAGAGGAGTGACGTTGGACATAACCAAACATACGATTTACTTGAAGCGGCTTCAAGAACTTTCATAACGTGTTGATTTTGAAGGCCCCTGTGGACAAAAGACAGCGTTTCCACTGCCATAATGTCAAAAGTAAAATTATCTAAAGAAAATCTACTAGCTAACATAACTTTGCCTGGGAAAATGTAAACATAGGCTCTTGCGGTCTGCATGGGCTCTGATTTCAAGGAGATTCTCACCCACATTAAGGCATTAAGAATAACTACAGGAATATCCAATCTCCTCGCTGGATTGTCTTGTTTGTTTGTGCAGTCACGTAGAGGCATCAAGTATTAAAAAGAAACTGCTTTATAACCATCTAAAAACTCCTTGTAGTATGTTTAATACACATTTTCAGATTCTAATTAGTTTAAAAACAAACATTTCTTCACTGAAAATGTAGGCCTCTGCTAAAAGGTTGTAAAGGCTAAAAATATTCCTAACAGCACTTTATTAAAGCTCACTAATTATTATGCAATAACTCTCTTGTTTAATCCGTACAAAAATCAAAGTGTAATGATGACAAATTATGGTGTTATTGGGAATTATTCACCGTGATTTCTTTGAGTTTCACCAAGCCATGCAGGCTGTTTCCCCTTGCTTTCTGTCCTCATGCTAAGCTAATCATCTCCTGGCTGTAGCCTCATACTTAATGGACAGAAATGAGATCTTCCCATCTAACTCTCAACAAGTAAGAAAATAAGCAATAAAATAAACTATTTGATAAAGTGAGTGCAATATGTTACTGGTTCAAACTGTTTTGTTAAAGGGGATATTCCTCACTTTTATGTAGACATGCAGTCAATGCTGATGGTAAATGTAGGCATACATTTCTCAGTGTGCTATATTGACTAAGAAAGGTGAGTTTTCTGGTTGTTCTTCCTGCATCCAGAACTACAGTCTGTTTCTGCTTAGATTTCTATATGCAGCATGTTACTGTTCTACCTGTGCACTTAGTTTGAGGTGACTTTATAACTACTACTACCCTATTTTTGGCTATCTTTTTCTAGATTTGTTTTTTTTTTCCAGCTGCTGCTCCAGTGCTCATCCATCTCACCTTCTCCATCACTCTCAACTTCTCTCCTCCCCCAGCCCATATCTGCTCATATTTGCTGTAGCTGTTGCATGGCTCTCCGATCAGTCCCCAATACGACAAGATATCAAACCTACTTGATACCTTTCGAGTGTCTACAAGGCATCGGCAAGCTCTCAGATTGCCTCCTTGACACATGGTCATCATGGGAGCATGTGCCAATTTAACTATGATCAGGGTGGCTTTTGTCAGAAAGGAAAATCAGGACTTACAACCCTGGATTGTGAACAAATGCACAAAAAGGACATTCCAGCTCTGTTTGTCCATTACTAACCAGACCAACATACATACAGTTTGAAAGCCAAACCAGCAGGACTAGCACATTCTGCCTAAACAATGACTTTGTTTAAGGAAGTCTTTTTTTAAGTGTTTTTCATTCACCTCCACACCAGTTGGAGACTCTTGTAGTGGTAACAAGGCCACTACTCTTTGCACAGCTCATACGGTAGTACACACACGCAAGCACACACACGCAAGCACACACACATACACTCAAACACATTGCCTTGCAGCATTTGGCCTCCTCTTCTCCACGTTTCAGGGCTGTAGTGGGATTTTCTTTGCCCCTATATACAACCTAAATGTGCATGTACGCACACACACACAGACACACACACACAGAGACACACACACACACACATCTACAGGCTAACACACACATCGCTGTTCAGGCGGGCCTCCGCTCTTACGTCCAGGGCACCTCTAAGATAGGCGCGACGTTGAAATCAGTCCCCAGGAAAATTGGATCCCTTCCACTGTTCAAATTCCACGGACTTTGAGGCATGCAGTTGCTTAGCAACAGCCGAGCTGTATCCCCCTCTCTGATATCCATTTTGGTTTAGTTTCTGCATATTCCAGCTTTGGCTTAGACCTAAGTTCAGTATCTGAAATAATTCTAGTTTATGTAAATACACTTTAGATAAGATTAGCAAATAAACAACTTAAAATTAAACAGTTTTAAAGTTATGATTTGTCATGCCATGTTTAAATAGTATAATTTGTAGATGAAAATGAAGGTTATACACAAGTTATTAAAATGTACTCAAAACATGAATTTTCTCTGCATGCTGACATGTCAACTGTAATCACAACCCACTGCACTGCACCAATAATATTTTGGTGTTGTGGAGTTTTCTATACTGCGCATTGATTTCCTTCCATATTCCAAACACATAAGAGCACAGTAAGCTGATGAAAGTGTGTTTCTGCTCTGGTGGACGTCAGTGCATGTTTTGATGTCATGTCTGATGGGACTGTAAAGCTTAAAGAGACTGTGTCTGTCCATGTGTGCACGTGCCTTTGTGTCCGCGGCTGTAATCACTATAATAACTTCTGCTGAGCATCACAGTCCCCAAGGGTGTTGTGTTTGTGCATGAGAGACTAGCGTACGTAGGTGGAGGCTGAGAACAACGGGACTATCAGTGGGTTTTTTTCTGTTTGAAGGTCCCTGCACGTACCCCTATCCGTCCAACTGTTTTTTCCTCCCCTCAGCTCGCCACATGGTCACAATCAAAGAAGCTCTGTCTGGTGTGTTGCCAAATATTTGATAAGGCTTCACATTGCCCACATAGACCCTGGACCTGTGGACAAAATTCCTCAGCTAACAAAGGGGATTTCATTACATGAACAGGATTTGCTGTGTGTCTATGTGTGCGTGTGCATGCAGTGCTCAGAATGAGGGACTGAATCAAGCCAAGAGTGGTCCCGTAAATCCAGTATATTCTCATCAACACTGATCGCTAATCTCACCATGTCTGCCTCTGCTCTTTAAGTTTTCATGCTCTGCGTTTGAGACGTCATCGGCTTCTGAGGTTTGTTTACAACCAGCTTCATACTACACACTGCGCTGCTACTATCTCTGTGTTCTCATATCTGTTACTTAATCATCTACACAGGCCTTTCTGTTCTCTGCCTACATCTTCTCCTCCTCATTTTTCTCTCTTATTATAGATAGTTGTATACTGAAAGCAACTCATGCTTATTTTTTGTATTCTATGTTTATTGTGAGAGGATTATATCCCATAGCCTGTCAGTCTTTATGGCCAGTGTGGCGCTGGACCCTTGAAAGAGGGACACATTCAGACTTAAACACTGGGGACATTTCATTTCAGACATTCACAACAAGCGAGTGAGAGTGTTGATGACGTTACACGGTGTGTAGCTGCTTACTCTTTTCTGCTTGACTGTATATTGCTTTATTTATTTATTGCTTACGCACAGAGGAGCAGCTCTCATTCCGCACTGAGATTTGGTTTGTAAGGTTTTCCAGCCTGCATTGTTCCTGTATTGCTCTGTGTACAAGGACATAAGTGCATTGATTGAACTGAAAAAATTTAAGTCGACTTGCAGTCTTCTTGACTCATGACTCAAATCATCAACTTCTAGGGGGCAGTAGTTTTAATGTAGTATTGATAAACGCAAAAACAATCATGATTACAGATCATCCTTCTCCTCCATGTGGATGCCAGGAATCACAATTCATCTAAACCAAATGGAGTATTTCCAACTTGTGAGAAAACGTCTGCCATGGACAACCTCCTGTTGTATGCTACATTTGCGAAAGGGTAAATTCAGACAATGTCCTGACCTAATTCTCAGGACATAGACTATCAGACTATCACCACCATTGTTGGTCTTTGGTCACTAACTGGAGTGTTGCAAAAAGGGAAATCAAGATGTGACAATACTGCAAGAGAAGTCTGGGAAAGGCCAGAGTTACTACAATTCATCCTGAGAGTGAAATAGACATCTGTGCCAAATTTCAGGGCAATCCACCCAATAGTTGTTTAAATATTTTATGCAAAATCACAAATGCAGAGGAAAAGTCAGGGGTTCCCTAGGATACATCAGCCAGAAACCATGAATGAAATTTTATGCTGATGCATATGGTAGATGATGAGATATTTCTCAGGATACGTGAAAACTGTGATCGATGAAAAGTCAGGGGATGCATAAAGAACAGAGTGCGAAAAAGCAAAGAGACTCCTGCACACTGTCTTCTGTACTTGCAGATCCAAGATTTCAGTGTAATGACCTTCATCAGGTTTATTTCTGTTGTTCACATTTTAAAAAGTTATTTTCCCACCCTGGTAAAGACAACAAGATTCATCCTATGAGGACCATTAATGTCTGTACAAACTTTCACGGTGATCCATACAATAGCTGTTGAGATAGAGCACCTCAACAATGGCAGCAACAAAAAATAACTGCCCAACTGGAGCCACTTGAGTCTGTATGTATGAACAGCAAGGTAAAGCTGAAGTAAGAGGCTGGAAAACGATTTACATGTATTTGGTATGAGATTTCTTCTTATATATTTTTTCAAATTCTCTGTTCTTTCTCAATAAAACACATTTTCTTTCACTTCAAACTAAGCAGTTGCTCCAATTCTTCAAACTCATTATTTTTTAAAAAATGCATCTATAGTCTAATAATTAATAACAAATGCAAAAATTACATTGAACCAGTCGATGCTAATATGGTAGGCAAACAAGATGTTCTGTAGAAACTGTTCTTCAATGTTAACAGGACAAAAAACAAAACAAAACCGTGACTGATATTTGTGGCTGTGTTTTGCATACTGTCACAGCTTATGTTATGACATGGTCAACATGATTCATCAACTTCTCGAGTATTTTCCTTTCAGACTAAACAGGGTGCAACCAGCAACAAGGTCAACAACCAGTGTCGCATATTTCTTCAATAAAGACTTACATCACTCCCACAAAACTTTTAAAAATTAACAATTATGGGACCAATTATGTGATGTGGACACACATTATGTAAAAAAATAAAAAATAAAATAGTATCACCCCATCAATTGGACATGTCATTTTCACCAGTTTGTCACGTGAAAAATTAAGCTATTGATTTGCTTGAAATGCTGTGACATGGCCCTGCTTGTTTGTCATCTTAGTGGGAGTTAGAGGAGAGGATCAATATCAATTTCATCTCTGTGCGTTCAGTTCAGAAAAGGGTCTAGGACACGTTTAGCCCAGCTTAGCTCAGAGTGGAAGCAGTCAAAGGTGTCCCCAAAGCTCAGTTTTCATCTCTGTGGTTTTTCTACTCAACACAAGGAACTTAAATCAAGTTATTTGATTGGATGTTGATAGGAAAACTATTCCTAAATGGAGCTTTGTGATATGAAGTTTACATAAAATACCCCCAAAGACCCAACCAGTCCAAGTCTTGATTCCTCTCTACATCTTTCCTCTAGGATAGACATATTTCAGCTGTAAGACACCATTACGTTAAGGTTTTGCTTTTTACAGTAGACTTATCTATTTATCTTATTTGGCTTTCGAATAAAACTGTCTACTTTCCTGTAATGTGAGAGGCTGCGGTGAGCAACAGTGGCAGAAAGCTGGAATGAAAAACATTTTCTCAGGCTCTTTGCAGAGGGAGACCTACACATCATCACGCATATAAAGCTTGTCAGCACACTTCTCTCTCCGCCTGTGATTGTTCTCAATAACCCCTGTTGCCCAGATGAATGATGGCAGGTACTGGATGAAAGCCAGCATCTGCTTCACTTCAGCTAAAAGTCTCCCTCTCTCTATCCAACGTTTTCATTCAGTACCATTCAATATCAGGCATCGCTGCACAACCAGAGAGTGATGTGTAATAGAGAGAAAAAATGGCTTAAGATGAAAGAGCACCCGGTTGCACACGTATGATTCGCTCTATCAAGTGTGACCAAGGCAATCTAAAGTGAGGTGTTTGTCAATATGTTGTTCAAAAGCAGACCCCCCAAAAACAGTGTGAGGCAACTTTTTATGTGAACTTTTGAAATTAACTTCAGATCCAGCCTCACTTATCTTAAAACAGTGATTGAAAAGGACAATTATTTTCAAGTTTTAAAGGTATAATTCAGATTATTTGGTGTAGGATTGTATGAGGTACTTGGGTATAAAAGGGTCCATCTAAGGAAAAGTCTTATCAGTTCAAGTGTACACTCTATTTAGAATATTTTCAGTGCTTTACATTGCCGTCAGACAGCCTTTTTTATTGAGGAACTGCTATTATACCAACAACTACCACATCTACCACAACATCTCTATCTACTGTCTGTGTAGTGCATGACGCACAACTAAATCTGTCAGGACTTTTTCTTTCTCTGGTATCTCATTTTAACAAGCAATCTTTCCCTGATGGTAATTTTTTTTCACTCTATCTTGATCTTCTTGCTGTCACTGCGTCTCTGTCGGCCTCAGTGTGTTTGTTTGGAGAGTACAGCTCACCCAGTATGACATGGAAGTACGTCAGCGTTGTTGGCTCGTGCTTAGCAAAAGGCAACAGGAAGAGACCACTCAGAGAGACAGGAGACAGGACGGGAGGTGAAGGAGAGAAGGGTGAAGTTGTGTTGGAGAGAAAAATATATAAGGAGAAGACAGAGACAGAGAGAGGATACACAGTGTAGGACACTGATAACTATTAGATCTTGATCATTTTTGTCTGTAGAGTGCTCCTTCACGCCTCTCTTCAACAGATTCACTGCTCTGAACGTTCTTTAAAAACATTGCTTATGAAGAGCAAACAACCCAAACAGCAAATGTGGACAGCTAAGCCACGTCAGCATCATGGTCACATGACTACAGCATTTATGCCATACTGAAGCGTCTGTCTATATAGGCTCCATCTTGTCTGGGCATTTCAAAGCATCAGCAGCAAATAAGTGGCCAAACTTTATGTACTGTGTGCAGTTTTTCTTCAATTTGCATGAATAGTCCAGATCTATTTTCACACCAACACAGTGGTGTGGGTGTGGGTGTGCACACGCACAGTAGGTGTGGATTAATAATAGAATATCTTAGCAGAGAGGTTGTCTAGGGGCAGTAAATGTACAGTTTGCCCCCAAAAGCACTACAGAAAAAGTTTAAGAGATTCCTGTGTCAGGTTTCTCAGCTGCTGGACAAAGTGAAGGGAGAGTCTGTGGGATTAAACCAGAGTAGAGTGAGCCGTTTTCTAGCTCACATTTACACGCAAAAAAAATAGACAGTCTAAATGAACACTGCAAGTTGCATTTCCATCTGTCAGACAAGGCTGGGACGCAAGATACACAAAGGTGGTGCAGACAGCTGCTTAGATCAAAATGAAAGTGAGACGTGTGAGTGAAAAACGTGTCTGACTAGCTTGCGGTCGAGACAAGAGGTTAGGCTTTGTTCAGGCTGCAGTCAAATCAGATTTGTTTCTCAAGTCAGAACTTAAGACAAACTGTCCGCACTGATGTTTGCAAGTGATCAGACATCACCAACCTATCTGTAATGGTTGCTGTGGTATAAACATAGGCATCAATAACTACATACACTGGTAACACAGCTTTCCAATGCATGAGAAATGGAGATCCATCCTCTCACTCTCCAAACAACTGTCCTGTCAAGCTGCAGTGCTGATCTCCTCCATCGCACCAAACTGTGTTGTCTTCTGTACCACTCTGCTAGCAGCAGCATGGATTCTGCTCAGCCGCTCTGATGCACTTCTGTCACTCTTGATTTAACTTTGTTGTTGTGTGTCACATTGCAAGTGACGCAAAAGACACTTTGAAGTCTGATGTGAGCAGCCAGAGCAGCGGGACTCAGATGCAGCTTTAGACATCTGATTGGAATCAAATTTCAAACCACCTCCAAATGTGGCTTGGATCCAGTTTTCAAAATTTATGTTTGATGTGTTATTTTGCTAGGCCGAAAAATTCAAAATTGGAATTGTGTTGGCAGTCTGAACAAGGCCTCAATGCCTTAAAGGGTTTGTTCAACCAAATTAGAGAAACTCTTGTGGCATTGGCCCAAATATAATATGACCACCCCTTTTCCAACATGTGGTCTTCTTGCATTTAGGCATCATGTAGCAGAACATAAGTCTTGCTTGTGAATCAGTCACTTATTCACATTCCTCTGACAGGCTCTCTGAAATTAATCATCTGATCATTTTCTCTGGCTGTTAGAATTTTTCAGATGGTCTTTTTGTCCTTTTGAGCACCTCATCATGACATTCTGTGACACCAGTAATTCTTGGTTGCTTGACAGATAACTAGTCCCCAGTCCATTTCTGCAGTACAGTAGAGAGATGTTTTCGCTCGCTAGGAATTTATTTCACACTAGTGGCTGGGTATTGGTAGGGCTGGGCTATATATCACGCAGCGCTGGTACAGAAAAAGTCACTGAACACTGTCTGGTTTTGCTATAACACAAGCCAACTTTCAGAGGACAATAACTGATGTCTTGAAAGAGCACTTAGATAATTTTCTTAAATATCTTTGGCACTTTCAACACAATAAATAACAGATACTGCATCACTTAAAATGTGATACTGAAAAAGTATCAATACTTTGATCCTTTTGACAACTTTAATATTAATATTGCGATGTGAGACTATTGTTATTTCATTTTCTGAACTTAACAGACGATTCTAGCTGTTCTATTAACTGTGCTACCCACTCAGTCATTACATCCACATTACTGATGATTGATAGAGGTATTTATACCTAAAATATTGTGATATTTGATTTTGTCCGTATCCCTTAGTATCGCATATCCTCAATATGTTTAAAGTATCAACTGATAACCCAGTACCAAATAATATCCTGTGGTGTGTTGAGAACAGTATTTGACAGAGTGAGCATGCAGAGATACTACCAAAACATTTAAAAGTATGGCTATATTACATGGCTGTGGGTATTGAATGAAGGAGGAAAAGGATATCAAAGTATTCTATTGGTATTGCCCTTACTTTAAGGGTACTGGTATTGTATTTTTTAAACAATCCCAAGCCCAACTAAACACGTTATACAAAACACTATAAAGAAGAAACTTGCTAGCCTAGCAACATTATGGATATAAACAACCCATTACGTGACATGCCAGAAGGAACAAGTGTTAGTTGCTCCGTTCAATATATTACGACCCCCCACTTTCACAAAGCTATTGTCTTATATTGTGGTCAATACAACATTATAGCAGTAACATGTAGCTATTCAGATCTTCTGGGTTTCCCCCCCTGTTCTGAGCAAACACTCTCTGAGATTTCTGCCTCCAGACCAATAAAATGAAGTTGAATAGAATAAAATTTTGAACATTAGCCATTCAAAATTTCAAGCACCACCACTTTTTCCAAGAACTGTGTTCTTGACACTCTTGGTATATACAGAAATTGCTCCCAGTTTTCTAAGGTACTTTTCTGTTTTGAAAAAAAAAAAAAGAAGTAGTTCCAATGAACATTGGGAGGTCACAGCACAGTGACAAGGACAAGGTCTCTGGAGAGAGACGTTGCTTTGGCAATTTTTAAATGTTAACTGTTCATGTGAGCACTGCAAAAGAAAAACCATTCAATTGTGTCGGGTTGAAGGTAAAAAGCTAAAAACCAGAACTGCCTTTGTACCAAGAAACCATAGAGGTAAATTGGTATTGTTCCTGTAGTCTGAGACGATGATGACTGTGTCAGAAGCACAAGAGAAACTGGATCTTAACCAACCTCTCGGTCGACTGTTAAGGATGAATAGACAGGAGTTTCTGTGCTACTTGTGTTCTTCTGGCATTGAGCAAGGAGATAATTAGAGTAAACGCAGAAGTTACAGTCATCTCTTTGTATGTCGTTCTCTTCATCTCTTTCTCCTGCCTGGATCAGCACTATTGCTTTGATCTTGCTTTTCAAATAACAAGCCCCCAGGGTCTACTGTACAACACTGTAGAGGGAGTCCAAGCTACAGTGTGTGTGTGTCTGTGCACACACCCATGCACATATATGTGTATGAGTATACATAGTTTATGTATGTGTTGAAGCTCTTCTTGCTTGTGTCAGACACTCACCAAATTTTCCCTCAGGGATTAATTCTTCGTGAAGCATTTTCTTTTCTTAAACACTCACTTCACTTTTATTAGTCAAGGATATTGCAGTCTATTAGTGATTTTCTTTTCCTGTGGATGCTTAATTGGCATGAAAGTGCCAATTAAGCATTTCTAAATTGCCATTGCAGAAGGTGATAAATGGAATGTCATTAGGTTTTCTTACATTAACTGTAGAAAAGTAACCGTGTGATTGATAACAAAAAGTGGTCTTCCTGTACTTTTTGCTAATGTGCATTCCTTTGTTGCCACAATCAACACTTTTTAAAACGTACACAGACTACTCTCTGCTAAATAAAGAACTGTAGCCTTTAAACTTGGGGAGTATTGATTAATTGTATAATGTTTTTTTCTGAATAATGAGGTGGTTCATAGAGAAGTGGAAGGTTTCAAGAAAAGGACAGTATGTTCTCCAGCAATTAGAGCTGGTGTTATTTCTGGTATTTGGTCAGATTTTGTGTTTCGCTTTGCTATTGTAAATAACATCATCTGGCCCATCTTGTTTGTATCTGGCACTGTCTCTCTCTCTCTGGTCAGACAGGATGTTTTGAGGAGGAAGCTAGCAGGGTCACGGTCTGATCCACAAAGTATGATAAAGATCAACCATTTCCTTTGCATCATATGTGCGTGTGTCTGAGTGTGTGTTTCTGTGTGTTTGTATTCATGTCTATTCTTCTAAGTTAAGTGAAATGTGCATCATGTTTTTAAAGACAAATATTTGGTTTTGTGATACTGAAATACACGAGTCCTGTGGTTGTAGAAAAAAGCAAGGGCAAGAGCTTACACTGTAAATAGTTAATAATAAATCATTTGATATTTTATAGATGAGTAATAAGCCATTAATAAGGACAACTTCTGGGTTTTCAGATTGTCAAAATTGCTATTTTGTTGGCCACAGAAAAAAACAGCAAAAGTGGCATTCGATGATGAGAAATACACTGAGAGGTATGTGCTTTCTAGCAAGAGTTGGATAAGGAGACTGATACCACTCCCATATCTGTCCACTAAATATGAAACTACATCCACCAGCCATTAGCTTAGCTTAGCTTTGTAACTGGAGACTAAACCCTCTTACCAACATCTCTAATACACCAGTATTTCCACTGCATGATGCGGCTCAGCTAGGCTTGACTTAACTCAACTCGCTCCATTGTCAAAAGTTGCTGACAATACCTGGCACTTTTTTTGGTGTCAACTTTGTCAAGGTTCCAGAGAGCTGAGCTGAAACATTGCAGAGGACTGATTGGCCAGAGAGAACTGTCGCTTGTGTGACCTGGCCATCTTGCACACCGACTGCAAAGTGCAACTGCAATTTTTTAATGCACTCAACCAAGAGTTTCAAAATGACAGCCCACAAAATCATGCCATGCTCAGCTGCCAAAGTGCAGACCTTGTTTGCTTGGCTGTGAAAGGATCCCAGAAAAAAAGGATATCCTCCTCTGTTCCTATGTGTTTGTGTTGCACTGAAGACGATGTTACGGCAGTTTCACTTGAAGATAAGCTAAAGAATCCTGCCTTCCAGCTGCAGCGGAACAAAAAATATAGAGAAGTACCTGATATTTTTGACTGGAGTTGAGCCAAGCCATACTATGTAGTGGAAATGCAGCATTAGGCTCATCAGAAAATCAGTCCATGAATAAGAAATAATATATAGGCTAAAAATAATCTCATAGCATTATAAAAACTTTGGGAAGAAAATATCTTAAAATAAAACTGTTTGCATAAACAATAACTTTTATTAACCTGCCTCTAACTGCTATTGTGAAAAGAGGCAGAATAAAATAATCATATTTTCAAATACGATTATTTATTCATTTATTGATGATTATTTTGTTCATAATCTCTTATTTAGTCATTTTATTCTGATTTGGTTTTCCATAATGTATATCATACTCCATCATAATCCAAAAGTTTTTCTTGCAGCAAGCTTATTACTGATGTGTAAAGCATTAATAACTGATATATTAAGAGAAGAAACACTTAGTTATTCACTATGAACCCCTTACATAGAAATATTGAGTTTACTATCACATAAAAAAAACAAGCAAATTCTCAAAACAGACTGCAATTTAGCAATTTTTGCATGAAAAAATTACTTATTCAATCAATTAATAATTTTTCAAAATAAATGCATATCACTTTCAATGCAAGCACATGTGCATTTTAGGGGCAGTGAAGGAGCAGACAAAATGTGGATTTTTGGAGTGAGGGCAGGAGGCTGGACACTAAGGGCCAGGTTTGGGTCAAAGGAGGGGGGAAGTTTTTAGGTCCCAGCCAAAGCGTCTCCTGCAGGAGTTGGTGTGTCGGCGTGGAGGGATTCCCGCTCCTCTGAAGTCTGGCAGGCGGTATCTGGTTACTCCTGTAGGTCTACCATGATTACCCTCCACTCACATTCCACAGCCCTCATTTACTGCAGTCCACACAGGAATCTTACATCTTAAGTCTGCATTACGCTCAGAACAAATACACACAGACACAAACAAACCCAACAGATCTCCTGTTAGCATTTAACTCAAAACATTCATCTCAATCACCCCCACTTATTCAAATTTCCCCTTCCTTTTCTGAAAAACTCTTCACAATCAAAAATGCAACACAATTTCAGAGTTTAGACTGTGGCTGAGGTTTGCGTTGCCGCTGTAGTGCTAACCTGGTTGTAAAATGCCAGAAATGCTGTAATCCACATGGAGGCGTTTGTCACCTCACACCAAACTGTGAGGGGAGCAGCGGTAATGTGGTGGTTTTACCCTCGACCTTGTCTCCTGCTGGAAGGAATGCCCGCAGACTGGGCGCCCAATCAGCTGCTCATACGGCCACACATTGCAAAGTTCCTCTGTGATACTGCAACAGGACGTTATGTACTTTCACAGACACCGTCCAATTTATGACATCAGTGTTTGTACACATATCTGTGTGCGTTCATGTGTGTGAACAGGGTATCTCAGATGATGCATCCTGCCTTGTACGCGTTGCCGTGCCTTCAGCCTCGTACTTGAGAGTCATGTTGTCTCCGCACGCCGCTTCCTTCCTTTGAAAATGAATTTCCCATTGCTTTATTAAAGTCAGCTCTCAGTCAGTGAGTCTGACATCAACATTGTTCCTCCATGGGGGTTTTTGGCCTCTGGGATGAAGGCCCAATAGGACAGAGGACGGCGCAATTCATAATCAAGAGGAAGGCAAGGAAATGGCTCTTCTTGTGTAACGTAATTGAAAAAGAAAAGGGAAGGATATTGTAGCCATCTCAAGCTTGTCTCATGCTGATATTGCATCTATCAATCATATTTCATAGGGCATGTTCTGCGTGTTCACTGACATTTCTCTTGATTTATCATAGTAATAATACGCACATACAGTGTGTATAAATATACAGAAAGAGAAGGGGCATCGGAGAGGGAGCTGTATGTGATGATTTAATGTGATGCGATGTGTCTGGGGCAGGGGTGTAGAGGGAATAATATATAAAATAGGGCCGTCTGTAGAATAATATATACCCAAACAATCATCTTTTTATCAAAATGCAACTGAAGACAAAGCTCAGCCTGTACAACCTACAGAGGGACAGTACTTCATTTTCAAAAGACAGATTTCGGGTGGAGAATCAGTTAACAAAATATTCAATCAAGTAAAGATTCATTCTCTTTTATCTATAGAAGAAAGAGCCAGCTTCTGGTAAAACTTAGACTGCTTAAATAAATCACAATCAATTAATTATTGAGCTCAATTGGGTTGTTTACCTAGTCAAGCTTTGGCAAACACATATGAATTTAGCAGCTCTACAGACTTCAAAGTCGATATTGCTATAGAGTGAATATGGAAAGATGCTACAGCTGCTTAAATTAACAATGAAATTTAGATATTGTATGAGGTCTCATCTTGGGGGTGATATATCTGATAAACATTTAACATTTGATGAAGACAGGAAGAGAGCATTTCTTCTCTCAGCAGAGTCTGAACTGGCAGTCATTATCCACTTGCTGCTAAAAGACAGGCAAGAGCTTAAGACAAAAAAAAATATGCAGATTTCTTTCTAAAAATCTATGGCAGAAGTACAAAACATCATGGCAATCAGACTTTAAACATGATCTGAATGATGATCTGAAATAGTCAACAGCTGAGAAAAGTATAGTTCAAATATTTAAATAAATTGATTATTTTTTCAAGCAAAAATAGCAAACACTTTCTTGAACCAGCTTCTAAATTTTTAGAATTTTCTGCTTCAATTTTTCTTATATAAATAGTTATGGGGTCTTCTTTGGACTGTTGGTCTGACAAAACGAGCACAGGGTTCCTATAGCTTTTTAAGAGTAAAATTCAAACACTTTGAAGCTACCTAAATCAAACATTTCTAGACTCTCAAAGCCTTTATCATTACATCTAAATTGTGACACTGGATGGAAAGGAAATAAACTTAAAAATTCCCTTGTTTTCATTTTGGCGGCCTAGTCTCTTCTCTACTCCATGTCAGGTGTGAGACGCCAGGAGAAAACAAACAAATATGACGACAGGTTTGTTTGATTTCAAGTATGATAAGATTTTTGGTTTATAGGAGTGATTATGTAGATGAAACACCAGATTATGCTGAAAGAGATTAAGCTATTTCACGGAGGATATTTGAATTCAAGCATACTCTTAACCTTGAAAAAATAACAAGGCATTTTACAGACTTTCAAGATTTTATGCTAACCCTGCAAGCAATTTGAAGATGTCCCGTTGGCCTTACGGAAATACTGATGGGCATTTTTCATTATTTTCTAACATTTTACAGGCCAAAAAATTTATTCTGAAAACAATCAGCTGATTAAGTGATAATGAAAGCAAAAGTAAGTTGCAGCTCTATCAGAATGTAATTCCAAGCTTCTGACCTGCTGAAAAAGAAAATGACAACAGCAATGTTAAAGCTCATCTCAATGTTGTTTTCTCAAGTGAAATGTTGTTAACTGGACTAAAAGCACATTGGTCACACAGCGGTAAAGAAAGAACATCACCACTTCTCTCTGAACCCAATAATGCATGAAATTCTACTCACATCAGTCAAAACGTCTGAGTCCATCAACATAACCACTGACATACTGCACAGTGAGTGAGTTAGTCGCTCCAAGCACTTCAACATGAAAAAACACTGCATCTGCACTACCACTGATAAAACTATGAAAAAGTGACACAGGCCTGTTGAAAAAATTCACAAATACAACATAAAATTGTTGTAGTTGAATTAAAATGTACTTAAAGTATAGGTTTTTCAATTATTCTGATCACAACTGGTGGACGACTTCACAGTATTGTAGTGAGGAGATTTCTACCACAATTTCCATTGTTTGACTGCAAATGTTTTTGTGACCATTTTTTATTCTACCAGCAATTACTGACAAAGATATTGGAGTCCAGCAAAAACAAACTTTCAAACACTCCCTCAGAAACTTATCAGAGATGATGCATCCATATTTTTCCACACATTGTGTGCAAACAGCAGTTGGCACAGAGATTAATACCTACTGGCATCTAAACCCCCAATCTCTAATTACAACTGCAAACAGCACACAGGCAAACAGTCTTGTGCATGCTCAATATTGGCTCAAAATTCATCCCATGGAAAATACAGGACTTCTGAAATATTTTTCTAATGACGATCATTGAGCTGTATTCTTGCCACTCTCAGATAATTTTGGTTACAGAGGTTGATCCGAATCTTTTAAGTAACCATAACCTATAAAAACTTTTCAATACGAGGGCCTGTTTGTAGATCAGTGGCAGTCTAACACTACTTTGTGCGCTTCGGCCACTGAGTATCTCGTGTTTGAGTGTGATTTTTTCTGTGATTTGCTGAGGTTAGGAAAAACATGACTGCAGGCCATGTTGGGGCTAAATAAGCATAAGAATGCCAGAAGTGACTGTCCCCTTCTTTAAACCCCCCCAACCGACACGTCCAGCAGCCTGTAAACATGGCTAGACTGTCCCCACCCCACCACCTCCATAACCTCCCGTTCCAGGCCCCAGCCCCCCTCCTGCTGGGAGCAAGCAGATAGACAGACTGTCTTATCTCCCCCCCAGGGAAGAGGAAGAGGGGGATGGGGAGGGGGGGGGTCTGGCTTTGTGTCTACTGGCACAGACGAGGACTTTGTGTGTGTGCATCCCCACATGTATGCATGAAGGCACGTGTGCAAGAATACGTGGACTTCTACAGTATACACACATGAGCACACACACACAGAAAGGCAAATAATATATGACACACAGCACACAAATGCAAGGACAAAGCATACAGAATCCTTTGATCTATATATACTGCATACATAGGATGTCTCAAACAATAATGCCATTTAAGATGACACACATTCCAGACAAATCTACAACACATTAGTTACACAACCAAGAGGATGTTTACATCAGATTCAATGTCAGATGACACTCTAATTAGAAAAGATCATTCCTGAAGTGAAAAGGTCAGGGCACATTCACACACAAAGAACAACCCCCACTAACCCCACCTAGACAGGCTTGTAAAGCCCCACCTACAGAGAACACAACCTTGCTCATCCTCCCAATCCCCCAGGTCTGTATGCACACAGACACACACACACACATAAATATACATAAAAACACAGTTCTATACACAGCATGGGTGTGTTAACCACAGGCAAACCGCATGCTGGTTTCATTCTTACAAAGGACTGTCCAGCATGCAGCCTGATAGTTTTACTTCATTATATTGTGGAATAAGATGGTGAAATAAACATGCCATTTTTGTGAACATGATATCGGCAAAGGGACAGATTTGAAAACATTCATGTCTATTTTAATAAAACAGTCGCATGAACAGTCATTCTTACAAGCAAAAATTCTATTTAAAAGTTCAGGTGAAGCGCATGGGTCCTCAACAGACTAAGTCAGTCAAATCGAGATGGTGTCTTCCAAAGTGACTGTCTTAGTGTCTGTTACTGTTACTGTCTGTTTTAGTGCCAAATTCCCTAATGTCTCCTTGGTAAGTGGCAACGGAGGAATTTTATACTTAAAAACATTAGTAGATGATTGTCGATGCATGTAAAATGTGTCATCTACTCATGTCCATGGTCCATGTCAGACTGCTAAAGCCTCATATTAGCTTTTTGTTTGTTAGTTTCTTTTTTATAGAATTACATTCTTGGGGCTTTATTTGATTTAAAATCTGAAGTGAGGGTAGGATGGAGGGAAGAAAGTGGGAAAATAACATGCAGCAAAGGGTCGAACCCATGGCTGCTGCAGAGAACTCACAGCCTCCGTCACCTAGGTCACCTCATTTTAGCTTTTTGTCAACTTTAAAAGGAAACGAGAAACATGGATTTTGTCCCCCATCTCTTGCAAATTACTCATGCCAAGAAGGGATAATTTCACAGCCAGTATGCATAGGAGAAATGATAACAGCAACCAGTAGCTCTTTCAGCAGATATATGGTCATGTGTCGAGCTGCAATGGTTTCTTCTTTCTACTGACTATTAATCTGCAACAACTTCAATTACTGATTAATCATTCCAGTCTTAAATGAATGTTGCATGCTGGACAAAACAAAGGGTCTGACCATAATTTATATAATACCAGCTAGGATCTCGGAAACTAATGGATATATTTCACAATCTTCTGATATTTTATGGTCAAAAACAACCAATGGATTAATGGGGGAGAACATTCATTGGATTAACTGATTTAAAAAGACATTGTGAAACGCAGCCCTAACCATGTGAGTACTGTATGAGACGAGAGTGCCATTTACTCAAGAGAAGGCAAACAACTCTATGGCCCATTTCTCAAAATCCACCGATACAACCTAGATGGATAAATAGCAATAGGAAATATATGTATTTTTTTATTTTATGGTGAACTGTTCCTTTAAAATAGACTCGAATAGAGCTAAACATATTCTCAAAGTCAAACACTGCAATGGGATATTCCACAAAATCTCTCACAACTTAGACAGGTCTTATCCAAGCAATTTACAAACAAAATGACGAAAATTTCACAAGCTTCGTCTGCACTCGTTACAAACAACCACAAACAAAACAGACTGTAGCCAACAGGTGACAGAACAGACAATAAAGCCAAACTCCCTTCTCAAATGGTGTCTATCCAGGCAGCACAAATAGCACCTTTTGTTTCTAAACAAACAATGCAGAGTAAATTAAACCAAACAACCTCCACAATATCGTCAGTCACACAGCAAGTTAAATACGCACATCTAAGCACCAGCTGATCAGCAGCAAGCAAAAAAACAGACACACAGAAAGGGTGCTTTTTTTTTTTTACTTACCTTATGTGGAGGGGAAGCGGTCAAAATCCAGGTGATAGTCAGGTCCCACTGCACCTGCTGCTGACACAACTTTTAGCTAGTTGTTGAGATATCGTTCCATCTCTTTCCTCCGTCGCTGTTAGATAACGGTAGTCAGCTGATATAATCATCAATACAGTTAAATTAGCCACCCGCTAACTAGTTAAGCGAGCTAGCTACGTTAACTTGCCTGGTTGTTGGCTACATTTAAAAACCTTAAAATGGTTTAATATGTTGCCTAAAAGCGGCTGTTTCAAAGTTCATGTCACAGTTTCTCTTCTAGACACCTTTAGGTTACATTAATACTTTACAATGCCGCGACCGCATCTGATCGTTTTACAGTTAACGGACATTTTAATTTAATTTAATCAAAGGATGCCAACGTCACCTGGCTATTTCACGTAGATAATATATTCCAATTTTGCGGTCGTATTTAGATGGGAACCCTAGCTTTGAAACTCTCGCGACATTTATACGAAATTGTTTTCCATTGTGCACGTTTTACAAGGTAGTTGCGTTTTATAATGTGGCAACATTATGGAAAGAGTCTTTTTCGGGGGGTTTATATGGAAAAGAAACGCTTGGTAAAGGTGAAGAAATGTTCAAGGTTTTCACTCTCGCGAGATCTTGCGCGCGTCTGGGGTCCCAATATGGGGCCTCAACTGTAGGAACGTTATACCCTTTTCACCACAAAGTCTGAGTAACATGGACCAGCCGCTACAGCCTACAGGGGCGCTGTTTCACCAATTTAAAGAAACTCCATTAAAAGAGACAGACACCACAAAGAATTAAAGAGTAAGTGTCTGCTTTGTGACAGAGAGAATATTAGTATTACTCTTTATTAAAATGGAAGCAATATTAGTTTAAGTAATAAGGGACTTTTAGTACCTGGGGGTAAATACCACTGCATTTAAGGAGGGGAAGGACTCCAGCCAGGATTTTCAGAAATGCTGCACCAGTGAACTTACTTACCATTATTTTTTTTTCTTCTTAATTTTCTGTTCTTTTTTTCTTGTTAACCTGCTCAAATATGCAAAGCCTAGAGCTTTGTAAATAAATTTTCCTGTAATACTTATTTAACTCTAAATAAACATGAAAAGAAATGCTGCACCCACTAAAAAGATCTATCTGTTTTGTTTGTTTATTTTGATTTTTCACATTTTATTTATTCACTCAAGTATCACTCATGTAAATTAATGTCAAAACAGTGTTTCAAGGCCCTCTTCACAGGGCCTTTATGAATATATTTTCCTAAAAACAGTAAAAGTTAAACACTTCGAGTGTAACAATACTGAAACCAGCTTGTAAAATACTCTCACTTTACTTAATCATCTGATTATTTTTGTTCTAAATTTCTTTGTTTTGAGTTTTGATTGTTTGTAAAATAACTTTTCCCTGAGCATGAAATTAATTTAAAAAAAAAAAAGAAAGAAAGGAAAAGAAATGCTGTGCCCACTTAAAAGGTTTCTGTAGTTTGTTTTGTTTTAGTACTTTGATTTTTCATATTTATTTATTCAGTCAAGTGTTGTACTTCATGGTCAAAATGGTTTTTCAAGGCCCGCTTTACACAGCCAGAAAAATGCTGGAACCTTTATGCATTTGTTTTCTTAAAAATAGACAAATCTAAACACTTTGAGTCTGGAACTATTTCATAAAATACTCAAGTGTTTTTCTTGGAAGCTGCTCACAAAAACAGCTTTCATGTCTAATATACTCGTACGTGCCTGCATGACTAGAGATGCATCTGAAATCTGTAATAGTTTTAATGGAATTATTGCTGGGTAGAATCAGGGTCACCCTGTCTGAGGGAAGTCATGGATATGGGGCCATTCCTCTCTCACACACACACACACCGACAGAGACGCACACATGCACAGAGCTTCGAGCCGCTTTAGTTGTATTAGCAGGGTTAGGGATTATTGTTGCGAGGGCATGCAGACAGCCATGAGTTTAAAGTGCATGATGTCAAGGAACAGGGTCCCACCATGTGGCCCAACCCCCCTGGTGGGCTGCATTCTAATAGTCTTTGGTCTGAGTTGTCATCTTTGTCGATAAAGTTTTATTTTATATTATTATATTTATTTTTAGTTATTAAAAAAAACAGCCAGGAAAGTATATAAATGTGTACGCATGGACAAGAGGAGACTTTTAATGTTCAGCCACAAATATTAGATTTATGTTTATTATTCTTAATCTGAATGATAATATGTGTCATCTTATATAAAACAAATATTTAAGTGTTACATAGTGTTTATTCTCAAGTAATGATTTGGTGATTACTTATATGTACAAGCTGAACTGTGTTCAGCAATATCTCATTTCACAGACAGACTTATCTATAAAAAAAAATCGTTAAAGAGATATGGCGGAATTACCCATATGTGCTCAATTTCCGCCCTGCCTCCACCACTGAGTCACTGTCACCAAAGATGTTGTTTTGTCTGTCATATTCTAAATAAAATTCAAGGTTTTTTTTTTTTTTTTCAGAGCGCTGCATGTCAAACAGAGCGTTGGATGGGGGGTTGGATGGCGTGGAAAGTGGGTCTTGTGAATGTAGGTCTTTGAGACAGTGTGTGTGTGGGTAAAGCAGGCTTACAGTAGTAATCCTCTTCACAGACACCCATCTGACTAGCAACAGGACGAGGCCCAGACAGACACATGCGCACACACACACACACACACACACACACACACACAGGGTTTTGTTAGAAGGAAATCTAGTTTGGTTTGCCTTGTTTTTAGAAATACAATAGGTCATAAATAGGTCAGCGTCTCTAATCGCGTATGCACGCCGTCGCTGTGATATCTCCATGTTGGAATGAAGCTGTAATCTTCCAGTACAGTTTCAAGTATGTGTTCATTTCCTCAGGTGTGGCACCCCGAATTCTTTGTGTGATTGTTTGATACGTTACATTCCTTTGTTTCATCAGCCATTACAATAAAGAGGCTCCTCCAGGAAGCCGGACCCTCTGTTGACTTTATTGGTTCCTGAAATTTGTCATTAACTGCTTCCTGGCTATGATGTCATCAGTCGGCTAATGACAGAGAGGAAGAGGGACGTTCAACCCAAAAATAACTCAGAAAAAAAAAAACCCAGACAATTTTAAAAGGCGTAATGAGCCCGTAAGAACAGGGGCAGAGAGTTATGGCTCCGTCACAGTTCTGACTCATTTTGTCTCAAAGGGAAATGCTTTTACAATCCACAACATGACATCAAAGTCCTTCAGTAGGACAAAGATAAGCCAGTGTCGACACAATGTCCTTTACCCAAACTAGACGGGAAGGCTTTTAGAGAATTGACGTGTGGATCCATTCAAATAATCCAATTTGGATTAGGGCTGAACAATTAATCAAATTCTTATCAAACACTGCAATTTTCAAATCCAAGGAGGCGACAAGATTTGTTAAAGGTGAAATGTGTCAAAATACCATTTGTCGTGCTGCAGAGATATTCTGGCCTGCATGTCGTATTCTACAGATTTAAAGGGATAGTTCGGACTATTTGAAGTGGGGTTGTATGAGATACCTGGCGATGATCAGTCATTACCTACAGTAGATTCTGGTCTGCATGTCCCCAGTTTGGAGAAGCAAAGAGGAGCACCTGCATAGAAGCTAAGCAATGAACTACTGTGGACATCGTCTGCAGTAAAAATGTATTTTAGCCACATAAAAAGGTCCAAATCATTTTAAGCGTAAGCTATATTTAGAATATTTTCACCACTTTACTTTGCCTGACAGGAAAGTAAAGCAATGAAAATATAGCATATTCTTAAAATGCTAGTTTTTATTCTGTGTGGACATATTTTTAAGTAATTAAAACACCTTTGTACTGCAGTACATTGCTTAGCTTCTGTGCTGGTTCCTCCTCTCTGCTTCTCTAAACTGAGGCAAGGCAACAGGCATCTACTATCGATACTGTATGAAAGTACTTCATGCAACCTCACTTCAAATAATCCAAACTATCCCTTTAACAAAACATCTTTGTTTGGTACAGACCCCAAAATCACAACATAATCATGTTTCTCAATGAAAATAAGAATAATGACGTAAATCGCACATCATCAAGTTTGAAAAAAACTGAATGTAACCATCACAAACCCCAAGATTAATCATAGTCTGGACAAGAAATATTATTTGTATTTTTTTTTTTTATTTTGGCATTTCTTTGTTTTGCATTTATATTAAGCAAAGTGCATCTTATTTTCTTTTTCTCATCAACACATTGCACAATACATAAATAATGATGCATATAAAACGTCTTCATATTTACAATTAATAATATATTTATATATAACATAAAATACATTTTTCGCTTCTTATTTTATTTAATTAAATCTTAGTCATTTATTAAACAAGAGTCCGTCAGAATCTTATACTTTCTTCTTCTTCTTCTTCTTTTAAAACGTTTTCTTCTCTGTTTGAACCTCTGGAACAAAAAAAGGAAAAGTGGGTGTAAGTCTGTTTGTGAGGGGGGGGTGTAGAAGAGGCGAGGAGGGTGAAGAAGAGGAAAGGCTGCTGCTATCGGGTGTTGAAAATGACTTCCAACCAGCACGGGCAGCTACTGATGAACTGTCTGGTGTAGCACTGTCCCCAGCCTTTCACAAAGCTTATCTGCACCGTGAAGCCCGTGCGAGGCTGCTGTGTGAACTCGTGGTCGTTTGGCCTCTGCAGGCTGCCGGCCTTGTCATAGTCAAAAGCTTTGATGGAGAAACCGGGGAACACCTTGTGCACCAGCAGCGTGCGCGAGTCCGGGTTGTCCAGTGTGGCCGACTTAATAAAGATGGGGTAGCAGCTGCGGTTGTAGACCCACACCCCGTCTGGCTCGCGCGTCAGCTGGATGCCATAGCCGATCTTGGCCCGCACCATCTGCACCAGCTGGGACTTGTTGTCAGAGCAGAGCTGGCCCAGGCAGAAGCCGTTCCCCTGAGGTAGATCATAGAAGATGTCCAGAGAGGGCTCCTGGACTGAGTAGAGGCGCCCGACGCGTGTCTTCTCCTCCCAGTATGCCACCACGCACCAATGGGCCCGATCGCCAGACTCCTGCAACGCCAGGGAATCTGAAGGAGACAGAGAGAGAAGGACATGGTTAGATCGGTGGGAAGGTGACAGTCAAGACATGAAGACACTAAAAGGGACAAGTCACATATTCTTCCTCTGGCCTGTAGTCTCATTTATCCAGGTAGATTGTTTTGGTGTAATAGATATATCTGCTGTAGAGATGTTTACATTATCTCAAATGTAATGGAACTAAATGTCGCTCCAACGATTTTCTTCCTACCAAACAACAAAACCTACAAAAGGTATCATCATTGTGCAGAAGGAAGTGTGCATCTACTCATGGATGAAAGGTTCTTCACGGCAAACTTTTGCCGGTTCCAACTTCTTAAATGTAAAGATTTGTTGTTTAAGGATAAATAACACTTAAATGCATTTTGGGGTGAACTGCCCCTTTAAACATTAGACAATGTGAAACAGTAAAATGCAGAGGTCAAGAAGTAAAGAAAAAGAGAGGAGAGGAGGGAATATGAGTGCATGATGCTTTCAAACAAAAACCAAAAGGCTTTGCCAAACTTCTCAAACATTGCTACTTCTTCACAACTTCTTCCTTATCCCCGTTTTGGGAAATGGAGAATTTGCTTTAGTCGAGAGCCAAAACTAAACTGTCATCCTCAATTTCTGCCATACAGGAAAACCATGTTGGAATTTCTGGCCCTCAGACAAGAGAAGCAACTCAGAGACACTGGCAGGCGAGTGTCCACACGCAGTACAATATTTGTCTAGGCATTAAATGCTTATCTTCTGTCTGGCTCGCTGTATTTTTGTAGCGGCGTGGCCAACAATGTAGTGACGTCAACTGACTGCCCCGATCATCTCTCTCTGCACTACAGTGACGACGTGCTTCTCCCTGCTGGAGGAAATTAGATACCATCTTTGAATCCGTGCTCAAAGATATGTCTTTCACACAAACACATAAACCATTCCCTGTCTACGGTGGAGCACACAGCGAGGCGGGCCGTTAACTCTCGAACCCTGGTGTCTGAATCGTTGACAGGCTAGGCCTCTCCAGTCTAAAGTTTCCCCTGAGCGTAAAAGAAGTGTAGCATTGGCCATGCTCCAGTTTCCAACCCCCCACCTCCTCCTCCGCCTCCCTCTCGCTCCGCCGTCTCCCTTTAGTGTGCCTCCTGCACCGTCTCTCTCCCCCTTCATATCTCTATTCCACAGAAATCTGGCTCCCAGCTACTCCCAGCTAGAAAAGTGGGAGCCAGTCAGGCGCAAGGGAAATACAGGGAGACAGAGAGAGCGCGAGAGGAAAGAAAGAGGGGGCGGGGTGGGGAAGAGAAGGAATGCTTTCACATATTTTGACTGTTACTTTTGCAACTTTGCTTCCTCTACTGATTTTTTTTTTTTTTTAAAGGCGTCTCGTGCATTTAGGGGTCGTCACCTAATTGCTTCTATCATCTGCTCAACAATCACACACACTTCCTCTTTTCTCACACACACACACACACACACACTCACTCACATCCAGTCCCAATGAAAGACACATTCAAGGGTTAAGAAAACTTGCACACTGTAAAAAATCATACAGGAATTTAGTGGAATCTGCTCATCTTATCTTATTAACTTGACTTGAAATGATGAGTTGAATGAAAGGTACAGAGTTCAGTCAACTAATTAAATGACGTTTCTAAAGACACAGACTTCCCATCATGCACTGTGAGAGTTAAAACTTTGCAGAGACACTTTTCTAACTGAGAAAATGTAAAAGGAGATCAGATTCCCTTGTAATATTTGTCACTATGATTGAAGAGTTGTTTAAATTGATGAACATTTTGCAAGCTTTTTTGGTTCAACTTAATATCTTAAGCTTATTGAACTCGTTTTCTTAAGTACACCTTAATTAATATTAAGTTTGACTACAAGAGTTTGTTTTCCCTCAACTTGTCTTTTCAAATTCAGTCAACTAACTTTTTAAAGTTAAATTTTTTTTACAGTGTTTAAGAGGGGAAATGTATGTGAAGGGAAAAAAATTAACAGAGCCCCTCTCAGAGCCATTTCAGTTCCCATCCGACCCCAGCCTCCCCCTCCACCCTCCCTTCCTCGTTTCATCTGGCGGTAGCTGTGAATGTAACCGGTAATTTGGAAGGTCCCGTCTGAGACAAACTGCGACGTTAATGCGGCAGGATCTCTGACGGCCCGAGCGGACTCACCGCGGCCTGTCATTAGCCTTCATTAGACGCAGGGAGGAGGAGGGGGAGGTGGAGAAAAAGACAACACTGGGAGAAGAGAGACAGAAACAGAGAAGAGGAGGAGGAGGGGAGTGGGGGGGGAGAGAAAAACTGAAAGCATGCCTTCCATAAAACAAGAGGGGCTGTGTTCTTTGAAGTTGGTCAGAGCCGAGCCTCGGGGAGTTTATCGTAAATCCGTCCTCATGGGGTGCTGGGGGAAACTAAGTACCCAGCGATCTACCTTAGACTAAATGGAAGGAAAAAAAGCATTTATCTTTGAGATAAGAGACAGAAAGTGTCTTTTGTGTCTCAGGGCTGATGTCAGACAGAGTCTCCGATCCTCAGGTCTGCTTTACATGTACGTACAGGAACAGCCGCGGTTTGATAAGGACGAAAGATGTGGTGGACTTTCTCAACAGCTGACAGTGGGCCTGGTGGTGGAGCTCACCTGTGGGGCCCTGTGTGTGTGTGTGTGTGTGTGTGTATGTATATGTGTGTGTTTGTTATTGCTGAGAGAGACAGGGCCTGGCGTCAGAGGTCATTAGAGCGGCTGCCTGTCTGAGCCTGTCATTGCAGCCTGAAAACACCCTGCTATTCAGGACTACACTAACTGCCCCGCTTCCCCTCCCTCGTCTCCTCTCCTCTCCTCTCCTCTCCTCTCCTCTCCTCTCCTCTCCGAAACTCAAGTGAGAACCACAGAGGAGAGAGAAGGAAGAGAAGAGAAAAGGAGGAAGAAGAAAGAGAAGGAAAAAGAAAGAATATATACTGATGGTGGTGGAAGAAGTATTCAGACCCTTTTCTTATGTAAAAGTTGCAGCGCCACAATGTAGGAATACTCGCCAGAGACAGATTAAAACAGTCGATAATCGGCTGAGACATCCTGACTTGTAGTCCCTAATGTGGGTCAAGCTCCAAAAAACACTTCCCACAATGCAACTTATTAGACCCTCCCTAACTGGTTTGTAATTTTGAAGTCTCACCGAGACCGGACTTGGATAACCACGATGACATCACTGTGACATCATCGAGGGGGGGTTACTTATCAAACTTTGCAAAACTTCTAAAAATGTTTTTAGAAGTATAAGAAAACATTTCATGAAAACATTCAAAATTTTAAAGAGATAGTTCGTATTATTTAATGCAGGGTTGTATGAGGTACTTGATGATAGTGTATTATCTACAGCAGGTGGCAGTCAGAATATTTTCACAGCTTTACTTTGCAGTCAGACAGGTTTTTCTAAAGGGAAACCTCTGTTATATAAACCAAATGTCGCTCTATCCAAACCAACCAAACTCCATGGATAAAACCAGCAATTCTACCTCGCAGAACATGTGTGTTGTTGGTCTGCCGCTGCTGTTTGTTTGTCTAATTGTGTTACCTCAGTGTTTTAATAGGATAGTTTGGATTCACCGAAGTCACTCTGTAACACATACTAACTAACAGACTGAGGCAGTGGTAGATCAGTAACTTTGTGTTCTTTAAGGTAAAATGATAGATTTCACCTATGAAGTTTCGTTGGTTTGGAGAGAGAGCGATATTTGGCTCATGTAATAGAGGTTTCATCAGAATTATCCATATAAGTACCAAGGAATCAATTATTGCTGGTATTTAGTTACTTCCAGCACGGCAGTCAAGTGATTTGGGGACTTCCTGTGACAGCAAAAGGGAGAATATATTTAGTTACAGCATTCTGTCCGGCTCAAACTGTGCCTACAGGTAAACAAAACCAAACTTTTTCTGTTCTGTATGTCAGCAGAGAGAAAGCGAGACAGGCAGACTCCTCCATCTGTGGGGCACAGCCTTGTGAAGACTATGTTCACAGCTTGTCCTGACAGCAGATGAGCTTACACCTCATGAGTAATGCTGCCGAACACATAACCACACACACACACACACACACACACATATAAACACACACACACACACACACTAAATGTGAGTGGCCCTGTATCAACACACCTTGTTCCAAGTGCAAGGCTCATTTAACTGAATTTTAATTTTTAACACATCGTGTGTTTGCGTGCGAGAGGTGTCTGCTGGACACGCTCCTCATGTTACAGTCTGACACTATTTCTTCTCACATAGGTGTGTTTGTGTGTGCGCGTGTCAGACGGTGTCGTCAGAGTGTCTGCGCCCCAGTCTGTCTGTCCTTGGAGCGGTGTGTTTCCGTCCGCTCCAGCCCCCTGAATGCTTACAGAGCTGTCTGTCTGTACATCTGTCTGCTTTCTGGATGTCTGCCTATCGACGCATTAGTCCGTCTATCTGTCTGCCGCCCCACCTGCTCGTCTGCTCTGCAGCCTTTCAGCCCGTGTGTCTCGGGCTTCTCGCCGGAGATAAGCGGGCTAGCTGGCAGCCTGAGGCCATCTGTCACTCCGGCCCTTTCTGCTCTGCTCCGCTCTGCTCCAGTCAGTCGTCTGTCTGCTGCTGGTCTGTCCCAGTCTGGTTTGTCTCATGGGACCAACACGTGAACCCCCATCCAAAAAAACAAAACAAAAAGACTTTCCCTGCTGGTCTGCTATGAAGCAAAACACTCTGAGAGCTAGATCACTGTTGACAGACACTGGAGCAGAGTGCATCATGTGATCACAGATGATAATAATGATAACAGGCCTTGTTAAAGGAGCAATATGTAGCAACTGCACACCCAAAAATGAGTACTGCAGTCCAGATACTGTGTTGGAGCCATAGACAGTATATTACATAGGTTGAATCCCTGTTTAATATGTAGTCTGTGGTTGAGGAGAGTTGTTTCCCAGAGGAAGCTCAGGCAGGCTGCAGGATCACCGCAGAAGCACAAGACGAGTGCAACACTGTAATGTGACAATAACAAGCGAGGACGAGTCCTCAATTTGGAGTTCAGTGACTGCCTGCCTCACTGTCTGCCAAACTCTATTACTCCTTCTAAAAGATTATTAATGATTTCTTTCAACTCACAAACAGACCCTAACTCAGTGGACGAACATTTGGCATCAATTTGAACT
Organism: Lutjanus erythropterus; assembly: GCF_056507025.1. NCBI lineage: Eukaryota > Metazoa > Chordata > Actinopteri > Lutjaniformes > Lutjanidae > Lutjanus > Lutjanus erythropterus. Next base: position 28,602,295 of record NC_139336.1, on the reverse strand, counting down.
CTTATTAATGTGAAACAGGCAAATAATAACGCAAGTTCCAGGCTGCAACAGAAATAAAGAAGCAAGAATTCTAAATTGGCATGTTTCCTTATTCTCTGATGACATATCATGGTTGTTTTATGATTTATTACAGTAAATATGTTACAGATTTCATCTTTAAAAGCATTTTTGCAGTGCAAGAAGCAGCTGGTGAGAGCTAACGTGGATGTTAGCCATTAGCAACGCTGTGCAAACAAAAACAGCATATTGCTCGCATGTTTTCTAGGTATTTAATGGATGATCAGCTTATGGTCTGTGAGGCAGGGGGGCGGTGGTGGTGGGGAGACTGTAAATATCTGTGATTAAATAAACCCCCTGCGCAATGCAAAATATTTAAACCTTAGCACAGGCTAATAGACACACACTGCAAGGTCCCCTGTGGATTTTAATGGTCCGAGGTCTTAAAGAGTGGACGCCACGCTAGCTGAGACAATTGGACTTGGTCGAAGAGGGAGGAAGGACGGCTGAAAGAGACAGAGGGTGGGGGGAGGGGGCACCGACGACAGACTGGGTGCAGAAACACAGTCTGGAAAGGTTAATCATTACCTCTGTCTGACTCCACACACACACACACACACACACACACACACACACACACACACAGGTCGCTACTATACTTAGAAGTCAACACAGTCACAAAGTAACACGCCTACACCCTCATGCACACACACACACAATTTTCAACCTTCACTCCTGGACACAACACTATCAACATCGGTAAATAGCGAGGAGGCTCCTGAGAACTGTCTCATATCGATCCCTGAGAGAGCCCTATATGTGTGTGTGGTGTGTGTTTGTGTGTGTGTGTGTTTCTCTCGGCTCAGAAGTGCAATGACCCTGTCGTCATCAGACACGCACACACGGCGGCTGAGGAGAGGAATGAGGAAGGCATGAAGGAAACAGCTCGAGGGGGAAGGAAGGACTCTTCATGGTGCCTTATTTTCTAAGTCAACACCCTCTCTCGAGCCGGGGAAAGTCTATTCCAAAGGTCAAGGGTCACCCTGGAGGCATTCCTTTTGTTCTCTCTGCCATGCTGTATACGTTCAGCCCTGAGTGTGTGTATGTGTGTGTGTGTGTGTGTTCACATAAAATATTTGGTCCCATTGATTTTTTTTTTTTTTTTTGAGTTAATACAAGTTAGAGTCCTCAACAGCAGGCGTGCTGCCTGTTGTGTTCACTTCCCTGTCATCTGCGGTGAGAAATTCAATGACAGGCGACCCCTTCAGAAAGAGAAGGGTCAGCCGTTCTGTGCAGTGAAGACAGACAAGTGTCCTTGTCTCACATCAATACGACAAGACAGCCTTGTATGTTTAAACCATCGACCAAACACAGTCTTGGCTGTCTGTTTTTTTTTTTTCACTGCTGAAAGGTAAATTACTAAGTCTGCTCTTGTAAAGAAGAGAACATGCAACCTGTAAGGAAAATGTGATTAAATCAAGCCATATTATGTTTTTTATCAGCTGAACTGCACTCTGTCCTATAACAACACAACATTGATTTAGCATCCTGTACGATATTGTCCTTAGCATAGAACTTTTTCATACTAGCCATAATAATATACAATACCAGGATAAACAGAGGTGTTACCAATGATAATTATTAAAGTCCCGATCCATTTAGTGTAGCAGAGCATTTCCAGTGTTTAACCTGAATGAAGCAGAACCTTAATTAGCATCATGTGTTTAAACCACTATTTCTTATCAATATGGCTGCAGGGAAAAAGGTCTGTTCCATGCATTGCTCTTCTTTGTCTAACCCTGGTGCCTACATTACCCACAATGCAACTCAACCGCTGACGGTTCGGTGTGTTGTGCTCATAGTGGCCTCAAGCTGCTAGCCGTAAGCAGAGCTGACGAGCGGACTACAGCGATTTGGTAAACTTAACAGGCTCGTTTTTTTTTTTTTCAAACTTTGATGACATTGCAAGTGACATCACTTGAGGCAACTGCCCCGTCCCTTTTTGCTCTGCGCTCCAATAACAATTGAGCAAGCTGGGCGCCTCAGTCATCGTTCTCCTCTCCTGTCAAAGCTACATATAGCCACATCTTAGGTGACTGAGACTGTTCCATGCAGTCCTGCTCTACTGCACTGTGATTGACTATTACTACTGTGCTCTGATTGGCTGGCGCTCATTCCCTCAACGACAGGTTCTTGTGATTGCTAGAAAGCCTTTCTAATATTGTAAAAGGGTCCATTTTAACCCAAACCACGATTAGCTTGCTAGTTACATAGTGTTTTGCTAGCATTAGCTAACTTAACAATATGTTGCATTCACAGGTCCCCGGTAACATCTTTTAACAGTCTTCAGAATTTGTTTTTTTTTGTCCTAACACAACAAGCCTTGCACATAGCAAGCTTTCCTCACTGTTACTGGACCACTGAGCAACGAGGACGAAGGAAGGGTCAATTTATCAGACTTTTCACAGCTCCCTCCAGAGCCACAAAGGGCTTCATACAACTCTCACATTCTGTATGCACCAGTATCTGTGCTTGTAAACAGACTTTAATGTGTAAAATCGGTTCCACTTTAAGATTAGTCACAAACAAGTAAATTTCGTCAGTTTTCATTTCCTATCAAGCATGAAAATGATCTAATAAGTGTACAGCTTTGAAGAATAAATGACACATTGTTTATCTATAGATAGATGGCAACGGGTTTGGCAGCTAACAGAGGAAGTGCCTCTTTAGGGTGGCAGGTTACATAAGAAGATGTGAAGTCCTTCCCCCCACTTCAGGAAACCTAAATAAGCCCTGATGGCAGGAAAACCACACAGGGGAGTGGCACAGTTTCGCTATCTACAGATCTGACTCCTCGCAGAAACACAGATAGAGAGAATGAGTTGCAGACACGCCATCTCTAACATGAACCATCCGGCCACGACCAGGAGGAGATAAGGAGCAGAAGAAATGGCGCATGTTTTTCTAATGCCGCCATCTACAGTATAATTTTCTCTGAGTGGAAGTTTCTGCTGTAATTACATGATCCACATGTCTTGATGTAGCTCAGGCGCTGTGTTTTTTTTGCTCAGTTTGAGATAAAAACAAGGATTGTTTCATAATTAATTGGCTGGCATCTTCCATTTGGATCAACATTATCACTTTTTTTTTCACTGAAGGACATTTTATTCCCTTGTAACTCCTCCTTCCTACTCCTGCTGAGTTATTATTCCAACACTTCATCATGCTGACCCTCACAGACACACACACAGAGAGAGAGAGAGAGAGAGAGAGAGAGAGAGAGAGAGAGAGGGAGAGAGAGAGAGAGAGAGAGAGAGAACGATCCCCTGCAGCCCAGATTTCCCAGGGTGACAGGACAAATAAACACAGACTAGTTGGATTCAGGGTGCCAGGCAGGCTGTACTGATGTCATCAGCTCACTTTTGCAAGCACACAAGTCAGAAGATCACTCTGAGCCATTTAGACACACACACACACAGTGCTATGGACAGATGGACAGACAAGCTGAAACAATCACCCACGTTGTTGAGGTCCTAAAACACCGTGGGAACTTAATAATACAAACAAAGAGGCAGACAACCAGCAGAGCCAGTTGTGTTTGGCTGGAGCTTTTGTTGTGTTGTTGCTCTGTTATGAATAATTATGTACCTGTGCGTGTCTGTGTGTGTGTATCAGCCGGTCAATCTAGTGTGATACAGATGTGGGTACTGACAAGACAGATAAAAGGGCACACGGGTGTATGTACACACTATGACTGGGTATTGATCATCAGTACTTCTTTGCACTGACTGAAATGTATCCATGTAAAAAACATAAATCTCATTGGATTCAGAATAAATCCTGTTTATTTGCTCTTGGATCAGATTGCACCAAACTCAATTAAAATTTTATTTGCCAATTTTAGAAATATTTAACATGTGATCTCACTTTACTTAAGCCTTGACCAGATTGTACCAGGCTCCATTCAAAATTTTGCCAATTTTAGACATACTTAACATGTGGGCTCATTTGAATTCTTTTGTTAAGAGAAAAAGACTGAAGACTTGTCTAAATAAGTAATAGTATTGTTTTGGCACCTGTGCCAAAACAATACATTGTTATCTTTGGACATTGTTATCAAAAACAATTTCTGGTCAAATTCGTGATCCTGTTTACTTCCTCTTTGATCTGACTGTACCAAACTCAATTAAAAATTTTACCCAATTTTACAGGGCTAAGATAAAAGCCCTCCAGTCTGAGCGCACAAAAGACAAACTGACGACATGAATGAGCAGGCGGGAGGGTGGAGACAGCAGTACTGTGTGTCACACGAGAAATCTGACACACACACAGGTTTACAGGAATGTGTCTCCACTTATTTCCATTTCCGTCTTTATCCTGCTAAAAGGGGTGGTGGGTTCTCCCTCCCTTCCTTCCTCTTTCTCCCCTTTTCTCCTTCACACACACTCCATCTCTCTTTCATATCTTCATACATTGAGGTAATGTCAAAATCCACTTCCACAGAGTGACTGCAAACCAAAACAATGTTCATCTTGTTCTGGGCTTCCCTCCAGCTCTGGCTCCGAGCCAAATCTGCATAACCCACCTTTCAATCAACTGGCTACGCTAAGGTAGGCTAATGTTTTCAACTGTAAACGCCACAAATCTTCAGCAGAAACCCAAACACATGCAAGCTGGGACACACTCTCTCCTCTTTTTTCCTCTTCTCTCCTCTCCTCTCTCCATCCTCCACTGTCTCCGCTTGCTGTTTTTTCGATTTGTGCAGCATAATGACACAGGGTGGGGAACAGAGGACGGCCAAAACCAAAATTAAGTCCCTTGCCAAGAGGCGGCTTGGCTGCCGCGCAAGGAGAGGAAGTGGGGAGTAATGAGAGATCCTGGCCCGGCACGGAGCGGCCCGGCTCTGCTCTCTGCTCAACTCGCTGGCTGAACACACAGCCTCCAAATTACAGAGAACAGAGCAGAGCTGCCGGCCATCTCTCCCTCCACCCAAAGCCGCCATCTTCTCTCCCTCTTCATTCCTTCCTCTTTACTGCTCGAGCAAAGCAGAAACAGTTTTATGGCGAAGAAAGTGAGCTTATAGAAGCAAATCACCTGGCATTTCCCTCTTTGTAGAAGTAAAACAAATGCTCGGTTTCTTTTCTTCTTTGTTTGACTCCCTCCTTCATTCTCTCTAGCTGGTGCACTCCAGTGTTTGTTTTCTGTCAAGAAGAGGCCTCGGCTGCCTCCCTGTCCGCTCGCCTTTTCCTCAAAGACATGAGGTCATATCCTGCGCAGCCCTTTCCTTTCCCTGCTAACCCAAACAAGGCAGGAATGCAGAGAGACGGAGACTGAGGGTGCTCTGTTTCTGACTTGAGCTGTTGATTGCTGGAGGTTGGCGTCCAAAAAAAATTAAAAGATTGTGCCAAACATTGGTGATAACACAATTTAAACCTGACTTCCTGCAAAAAAAAAAAAATTCAAATTCTTTTCCCTCACTGGGTTTGCACCAAAAATGGGCCATTTCTTCGGGGCCTTCCATATGACAGCAGAACTAGTTTGATTTAATGAGCCGAGGTGCCAAGACTAAATTTAATCTCTGTCAGAGCCCCTGATGAAGGTTATACCTCCAGCCGATTCACTGGATGACTAATTGACTGACTGAAGGGCTGGCCGACTGTCTGTCGACTGAGCGAGGTGACTGGCTGCTGGTATAAGAATACAACTCAGCCTAAATTTAACCTGCAGTGGGAGGAAGCGCCTGTGTGACAGTCGGCCGTGCGCCAGGGCTCGCACCAGGTCATTCTATCTGCCTGCCTGTTGTGTATGTGTTGGGGTGTGTGTCTGTGTGTGTGTGAAAGTGCGCGGGGGTGTGTGTGTGTGCGTACGTGTCACCGCAGCCCGACTGGATCCTCTTACACACAGGCACTCCGGGTCAGTCCCCAATGGCACCAGCAGGCACGCCACCGACATACACACACACACACCGACGCAACACATCCAATAAGAGCTCGGCACGAACAAATGTCTATTAATCGCCTTTAAAGAAGAGTACATGCATGTATACACTACGGCTGGGTATTGATCATTAATACTTCTAAAATTTGTCAGATTATCAAAAACAATGTCTGCTCAGATTATAATCCTGTTTACTTACTCTTTGATCAAATTGTACCAAACTCAATACAAAATTTTGCCAATTTTAGAAACATTTCACATGTGAGAACATTTGGATGCTTTTGTTAAATGAAAATAGTGAAACCCTGTGTAAATTTGTCAAAGTATTGTGTCATATCAGTGCCAGAACTCTCATACACTCATGCACACACATCCAGACTCTGTCCTACAGCCTAAACTGCTGTCTTGACATGCTCACACCGAGGTCTTTTATTTAAGACAACTCTCAAAAAACTTGACCTCTTTGAGCTCGACAAGGCAGACGTGGGCGCCACCTGAGCTGCTCGTAAACAATCTCGTCTCTAACAAGTTTAAATATTACTTAACACTCCGCAGATTCATAACCAACAATCCAGTGCCCTCTTAACCCCGACTCCATCTCCCGTTTCCAAATCTCTCTCTTGATCTCTCTCTTCACTTCCCGGGTGAAGCTAAACCCCTGAGCTAAGCCCTCACCCCGGCTCAAACCAAGATCAGCACCCCGACACCCAGCTCCAGGCCTCCAGCCATCGACTCCCCTCCTTCTCCTCTCCTTTCCTCTCCTCTCTTTCCCTCTCCCTCTCCGCTCTGTTCCAAGCTGATGACGTGAGCCAGCGAGAGGAGCTTTGGAGCTGGTAGCCTGGCAGGCAGCCTAGTTTGCATTTGCGCTTGTCGCTGTCGCAGCTCGCTTAACTCCTTACAGCCTGGATTGTCTTGGCTTTTTCCAAGATGGATAAACGGGAGATGGGAGAGGAGGTTGTTATCTCTAGCCTCATCTCATCGTCTGCCTCTGAACTGCAGTTCTCAGATGAATGAGGATTTCTTTGAGGAAATTTTGCACTCTTGCTAACATAAAACTCCAAAGCATGCTTTACTGATTATATACTCCTTTTTCTAAATACGCATTCAATTATCCTACTGCAACGCAAAAAAAACAGTAACAGTACAACTATTGCTGACTTCAAGTCTTTGCCACCTCCTTCCCTCAAAGCCACCCTCCTCTCTCTTCCTTCTTCCTCTCTGTAAATATGTCTGGAGAAGAACATAAAAAGGGCAGAGTGAGTGAATTAGAAGGTCAGCAGCGGGCCTCTGGGAGAGCCATGTTTCTTTTGTCAGGGCCCCAGAGGGAGGGAGCAAAGGAGGGAAGCAAGGAGAGAGAGGGAGGGAGTGTGAGTGAGGAGGGAGGAGGAATGGAGCAGAGCAGTCTTTTTTTTTTTTTTCTCGGGCTTGCCAGGGAAATGATGAGGGCAGAACGCTTCGGCCATCCCGCCCCGGGCCTTTCTACCTCTAGTGCTTTTTACTGAGGAGGCCCATTCAGTGGAGCGCTGGCCGCCGCTGCCATGTCATCCTCGCCAGGAAGGAAAACAGGGGAGGTGAAGGAGGAGGAGGAGGAGGGTAGCGTGTACGCCTTGCCGAGGGAGGGAAGGAGCAAGGGAGGGAGCATGGGGGCGCCTGTTAAGACTCCAGTTCTTGGGTTTCACAGTTTGAACCAGGGTTCTTGCACAATTTTTGAAGTCAAATTCAAGGCTTTTTAAGACCTCAACAAATATAATTTAAGACCCGAACATTTTCTTTGATTGAAAAGACAGAAAGCATCTCCCCCATCTTGGCTCATTCCTAGCTTGTTGGCTAGCCAGCAACCAAAACTGATCATGACAAAAAGATGACATAAAGCCAACTCTCACTGCCGACTGTTGAGAAGTTGTGAGGGAGTCAGAGGAAGTTTCGATTGTGCTATATGGAAACAACAGCAGTAATTAGCATAGCCCCAGTAGATACCACTGTGTAGCATCACTGTTGTTCAGATTTAATGTGGGATTCAACGCCTTTCACTCCCATGGTCCCTAATGTGACAGCCTTTTGGCGTAAATTACACCTTGCCTCATTTCCTTGCTCTAACCACCTCCTAAAAATATCTTCCTCAGTCCATTAAACTAGCATCTTCTCATCTTGGCTCATTCCTATCTTGTTAACTAGCTAACAACAACAACCAACAATGACAAACAGACACAAAGCCAACTCTGTAAGTAGCAAACATGACTTAAAACCTCTATTAATAGAGGAGTTTCTCATTGTCTTAGAAGATCTGTATCAGATTAAGTGTATGCTGTATTTAAAATGTTTTCACTGCTTTACCTTGCTGTCAGACACCCGTTTCTGACAGGAAACCACCTTTCATAAGCCAAATATCGCTCTCTCCAAAAAGAGTTGTTTGTGTATTGTGTGCCTTTTGCTGTTTTAACAGGATAGTTCGGATTTACAAAAGTCACACAATATCACAAACTAATGGATCAAGGCAGCGACAACAGTGACCTGTCAGGTAAAATTGCTGATTTTACATATGGAGTTTGGTTGGTTTGTTGAGAGTGATATTTGGCTCATATAATGGCGGCTTCTGTCTGATGGCAAAGTAAAATGGTAAAATACTCTAATTATAGCACAATTAATTTATTTTAAGACCTTTAAGGAGCTGCAGGAACCCTGGTTTGAACTGGTTCTAAAATGTGTCTTCAGTTAACACGCGCTCTGTCCATCTGAAGGTGTGGAGGAGGAGACGAGAGACTGATTTCTAGTTCCTGTGTTCTTGTAAGCATTGCTACAATCAATTCCCCCATCTGAGGACACACACACACACACACACACACACATGCATGCATGCATGCAGGCAGGCAGGCTAACCCCTCCACCCCCACCATCACCAAACAAAGGAGGGGGGAAAACGGGCAGCCAACACCAACTGACATAAAACAGGCTTTAAAGGCCCAGTAATGAGAACCATCTGAGGCAGAGGAAAGCAGAGAACAGCACAGAGCAATCGCAACTCTTTCTCTCCTGAAACACCATCTTATTCTGTTGCCTGCGGACAGGGCGCTGGGTAAGGAAAGGCAATGCTGCCAAAGGGGATTATGGGAGAAAAGCTGAGGAAGCCTGAAACACGTCCTGCATGAGAGATGGAAGAAAGAAAGGCGCCTGTGTCTCACTCTTATCCACACACACCGAGCCCAGAGGAGAGTTAACTGTCCACAAAGACGTCCCCTGTACGCACAAACACACCCAAACAAACAAACACTCGCATGTCAGTCGAAGCCTCTTTTGGCTGCTTTTTTTCCTTCTCCCCCACACAATACCGCACGCACAGAGCATATTCTTCTCCAAACAACGGTTCGGCGTGTTTGTCTTCCATTACAACATAACACGGAAAGGGATGAGAGGGAGCGGGGAGAGGAAGAGGAGAAGAGAGAGGAGCGTTGTTCAAAGAGCCAGGAGGGAGGAATTTATGTGGATGTGGGAGAAATACACCACCCTCCTTCACTGGCTTTTTTTATTACAGAGGGGAAGCAGGGGCCCCCACAATCACTGCCTCATCATCACAAGTATGGAGGGGAGGAATGCACATGAGAAGGGAAAGAAAACAGGAGAGGAAAATAAAACGACTGGGAAAAGGGAGGAATTGTAGAAAGAGACAAGAAAATGGGAATAGGAAATCTTATGGTAGGAATATTTACCTGAAAGCCCCACAGGGGCCGAATATGTCGTTCCCCCAGTATCACTGGATGAAGGTCCAGAGTCTGGAGAATCTGAAGGAGAGAGAGAGGGAAACAGAGACATTGAATTAGCACTGTGTGTGTTCCTGTGTGTGTGTGTGTGTGTGTGTGTGTGTTCCTGTGTGTGTTTGTGTGCGTGAGGGAGGGGAGAAGGCAAAGCAGCAGCTGTGAGACCGTCAATCACTCCGCTGAAATCAATGCCTAATGAAGACGCTGACGATGAAGCTCACACTCTCACACACACGGAGAGGACTTACAGAGGAGAGTTTCTTACACCCCTGATAATCCCCCATAATCCACTGCTTCAGGAGGAACGTTAGCCCCTCATCTCTGCACAGAAGAGAGCTGCTGATCAGGAAAAGAGCTGTATTCTTTCTGCTAAGTAATGACTGAGGCGAGGGTTTGGGCCAGAGACTTCTGATCCCAGCTCAATAATCAGATACAGATCTGAATATTAGATGACTCTGAGTGTTCTTGGTCTCCTCCTTTAAAGGAATAATTCTGATTACTTGATTTCGCTGTATTAAGTACAGTGGATGCTGGTCAACATGCCCCCAGTTTGCAGAATCAGAGAGGAGCACCAGCACAGAAGCTAAGCAATGAACTGCTGTGGACAGGATCAGCAGCAAAATGCATTTTCACCATTTAAAAAAGGTCCAACTAAAAGAAAATCAATATCAGTTTAAGTGTACGCTATATTTAGAATATTTTCATCACTTTACTTTGCCATCAGGCAGCCTTTTCCGACAGGAAACTGCAATTATATAAGTCAAATATTGCTCTCTCCAAACCTACCAAACTCCATAAGCAAAATCAGTAACTTTACCTGGCAGAACACAGGAGTTCCTAGTCTACCGTCGCCTCGATCTGTTAGTTTGTTTATATTATTGTGTGACTTTGGTGTTTTCAAAGGTTGGTTCAGATTCACCAAAGTCACACAATAGCACAAACAAACTAATCAACTGAGGCAGCGGAAGAGCAGCAACTCTCATGTCCTGCACAGTAAAATTACTGATTTTGCATATGGAGTTTGGTGGGTGTGGAGAGAGCAATATTTGGCTCATGTAGCAGCGGTTTCTGGCAAGGTAAAGCGATTAAAATACTCTAAATATAGCGTACACTTAAACTGATATTTTTTTTTTTTAGGTGGGCCTTTTTTTAAGTACAAACCCACTTCACAAAATCCAAAGTGTCTCTTTAAGAGAGGTCCAAACTGATCTCATAATGGTGTTCCTGTTTTACTTTCCAAGCACAGACAGGAATATCCACAAATTTGATGTATTCCAGTGAAATCGGAAATTTGAGCATTTACACCAACAGCAGGGGTAAAATAAGTCATATATGTGTTTGTGGCTGCCTTGGCATAAAGAGCTTAGAGAGGCCTTGAAAGCTGCTCACTGCAAATTTTCTGAACAGGCAGACAAGAGTGAAAAACTACTTATTCTCTCCCTCTCTTTGCATTTGAATGCTTAACTCCCACTAAGACTCGTAATGTAGACTAGTTTCAACATGACACCTGAATGGAGCTTTAACAAAACCACTGTGTGTGTGTGTGTGTGTGTGTGTGTGTGTGTGTGTGTGTGTGTGTGTGTGTGTGTGTGTATGAGTGTGTGTGTGGAGCAGCACACATCACCAGGAGCAGGCTAACTCTACTGCAGAGCTGCTGCTGCTGCTGCTTCTGGTAGCTTGGTATTCACTAATGATACATTCCTCTCGCGGCACGTCAACGCTGCACTACACCTACTATCCATTGAACCACAGCAGTGGTCATCTCCACTCTTGGCTGAGTTATGACTCTAAAAGTGCAGGTTTTTTTTACGCTTGCCTTAGAAAAAACAGTTGGTCTAATCTGAAACTTACTGCAACACCTACAGTGGATGCAAGCTGAAGAAATATATGAATGGCGAGGAGGACTTCCGTTGAATACTTCCACTCTCCATCTCATTGGCTTCCTGTTTGACCGAGCAGTAGCTATGAAGTAATAAAGAAGCAGCGACCAGAGCGGTTTCACTGCCTCCCTGCCACCCCGTCCCCCCAGTCCGGACGCGGACCGTGCCGCTGTGGTCGGTGGTAACGAGATGCACGGGCATAGCCCAGCGTGCCTGGCTTTCATTGGCTGCCAGCAGCCTTGCCCTGGTCTCCCGGGCAACAGTTCACAGCTGACCACAGGGCTGAGGGGGCATCAGAGAGAAGGAGCCAAACAGTGTGTGATTTATATTCCCCAGAGCTGAAACAAGGTAGCGTTTTACGTCTCGGCTGCTTTCATATTGACCGCTGCTGCTGGAGCGGACAGGCGCCCTGACACATATAACCCCCACTTCCTGCTCAGTGGAGTCATAAAACCATCATCATAAAATCCATCGCTCCTCCGCTTCATGCAGATTTTTACAGCGTCTGATTGCCTGCTAAAAGTTAACTATGCAGATTTTCTGAATGTCATGATGATTTAAAACGGGCTAATATAAAGCAAACACAGAGAATTCTATAGAAAACTGTATTAGCCTCAGTAATGGGAAGTTGGATGACTGACAGCTCCCTGAGGCCCTGGGGAAAAACCCCTGTCTTTCTGCATGATAAGCTCATCTGTCCTCTGTCTGTGTGTGTGTGTGTGTGTGTGTGTGTGTGTGTGTGTGTGTGTGTGTGTGTGTGTGTGTGTGTGTGTGTGCCCTCCAGCCGGCCTGCTCCATTGTCCTATTAATATATGTTGTCTTTCACCCTCCCTCACCAATACAGAGACGCACACAGAGAGACAGAGTCTCCTTTGATTAACCACAACTGCAGCTGCACCGACTGAATGTTACCAAATGAGGAAACGGCATGACAGGTGAGTTTGAATCTGCTGCACTTTTTCACGTAAATGCTGTAACAAAAAAAATGACTTTGCATTCACAATTCTGTTTACCCGCTTTGATCAGACTGAACCAGACTCCATTCAACATTTTACTCATTTTGGACACATTTTAACATTGAACTTGCAGACTGGAAACACTTCATCTCGCCCTCCCCTTCCGAGTATGAAACTACAGTTGCTGCGAAACTCATAAAAAACGCAAAAAGGTCATATCTACAGCCAGTGTTTGGTTTTTATATTCTGGGCAACTGCAGAAACATGCTGGTACAACATGGCACAGATATAAATAGCTCATTCTAAGTTGGCAAAAACACACTATTCTTATTTTCAGGTGTTCATACACTTAATGAAAACACATAATTATCAATATTATATTCCATTTCTGCTATATTCTGCCATTATCTCCCTATAAAACTTGCATACTGGACCTTTAACGAAAGGCCAGGGGTCAAACTAAAGCACTCCAGGTGCATTTTCCGTTTTTTCCAGCACCTTTCAACTGTGGAAAAATCACACACATATACTCAAAACAATTATTTCACTTGTTCAGCACATTAAATCGGATGATATTGTGCTATAAACAACCAAAATTGTGTTTTGTGATAGCATACAGAGGGGTGACAGTTTCACATTTCAAAATGTGTCACCTATTGTGTTTTTTATCTAAAATGCCAACTGCACAGCGATTTACTATGAAAGTAATGCAATCCTAATTTCAAGCAGTTTCAAGCACTTAATTAAAATTCAAGTGTTTTCATTCCAGCACCCGTACAAACCTTGAACAGCTTATTAAAACTTCTAAAATGGTATAAAAACTTGAGAGACGAAAAAAAGCAGCCTAATGATATTTCCCATGCCTTGTTCTGTTCTTGTTGGCAACATTTAATTCCCACAGAGTGAAAACCTTTTTTTTTTTCCACTTTGCTCTGAGAAGGGAAACAGGGTGGTAACATGAGTTGTATAACCATTTCCTTTGTCTGCATCCAGCTTGCATTTCCTATTTACCTTCTTGTTTCCTTTCATCGCTGGAATGTTTCCAACTGAACTCAACTGTACAAAGATGCTACGCTACGCTACCTCTACCCCGAGACTACGGCATCACATCTGGAGAAGGTTGAAGAGGAACAATCACTTCATCTTTAAAACATTTTAGATCAATCCTGCAAGCATATAAGGCTTTCAGAAATACTTTTCAGGTACTTTTCGGCCTGGTAAATGAAGACTGTGAGAGAAAGAGACGGGGGGCTTTGAACAACCACAGCTGCAGCTGCAATGACTTCCTATTGTTTCCACTCACTGAAAAGCCACTTTCTCCTTCTCCTGACTAACTGGCTGACCACTCATTGTTTAACTCTGAGCTTTTCCTGCACTGACAGACCGCAAGACACGGGTTAAATGAGCAAAAGAGCGAAGGAGAGGTTGAGAAAATTAAAAGTCCTGCATCCAGACTACCTTTATATCTATGTCACTGTCTCTGTGACACGAAGAGAGGTCCTCGGTCTCACACTATTCAGATTATAGTCTGAAATTTAACACACTTCAGAACCGACTTAATGACAATGACATAACCCGATGCCACTTTCCAGCACCAGAGAGTACGATGACAACAACAACAGCATTTTGGATTATTTGTATAATAATGTATTGTCAACAGTAGATCAATATCAGTTTAAGTATACACTATGTTTGGAATATTTTAACCACTTTATTTTGCCATCAGACAGCCTTTTCCGACGGGAAACCGCCGTTATATAAGCCAAATATCGCTCTCTCTCCAAAGCGACCAAACTCCATGGGTGAAATCAGCAATTTCGCCTCGCAGAACAAAGGCTTTGCTGGTCTCCTGCTGCCTTGACCGGTTAGTTTGTTTGTGTTATCGTGTGACTTCTGCGTTTTAAACGATTAGTTCAGATTCACCGAAGTCACACAATAACACAAACAAACAGATCGAGTCATCGGTGGGCCGGCAGCCCCTGTGTTCTGCAAAATTTTCCTTGTTTGGCTGATGGCTTATAGAACAGTTTCACACCAAAAAAAGGCTATCTGACAGCAAGATATAACAGTAAAGATACTCTAAATATAGTGAACACTTACGCTGATATCGATTGATATAAATATCTCACACAGCCCCACATTAAATAGTCCGAACTATCCCTTTACGTAAGACCAAAGGCAAAAAGAAGAAGAAATGAAATGGTACATGCATGCAAAAATACTCTCTCCCAGTCTCTAAAACAAACACGTCCAAACAGAGATGTGGGACGGTGACACACACCTACACACAAGAAGAAGTCCTCAACCTTAATCTGTTGATTAATTCAGCAGATAAAGGCAGGCTGGCTCCAGAGACGCCGCTGTCTGTGCCGCGATTCACAATAGATGGACAGATAGAATAGATGGACACACAAACAAACCCCCCCTCCCCTCCTCTGTGGTTAGACACACACACGCACACACACACATACACGCACACACACACGCGCGCACAGTGCCCCTGGTGAAATGCCAGTCAGTCTATAGCTGGTATCTCAACTTTGTGCTGCTTTGCCCTGGCTGCCAGCCATGCTAGAACTGCCCAGCCAGCCAGGCGTGCCACTCCACTGCTATCATAAATCACAACATAACATGGAGCTGCTTCCTACACACACACACACACACACACACACTGCAGGGGGAGTGTGTAAGACCATGCATTGTAATGTCAACTAGAGCTGCAACGAGTAGTCGACTAGTTATCGAATATTTTGATAGTCCATTAATAGGTTTGAGTCTTTCTTTGAGAAAGAAAACGTCAAAATTCACTGATTTCAGCTTCTCAAATGTGAATATTTTCTGGTTTCTTTAGTCCTCTGTGACAGTAAACTGAATGTATTTGGGTTGTGGACAAAACAAGACATTTGACAACATCTCATTTGGCTTTTTCTGGCACTTTTTTTTGCACCAAATAACTAACCGATTAATGTTTTGAGTCATTTTTTTAGGAAAACTGTCCAAATTCTCTCATTTCAGCTTCTCAGATGTGAATATTATCTGGTTTCTTTACTCCTCTATGAGAATAAACTCATCTAGGTCCCTTTCTGACACTTTAAGGACCAAATAACTAATCGATTAACTGAGACAATGAAAATAATTGTTAGTTACAGCCCTGCTGTCAACACATAAGCATTCATGATGGCGTTTCAGATGTGCATGTTTGTGTTTCACAATAAAAAAATGTATGAGGCTCACCTGGTGGTTTAAGATAGTCCATGGGATAGCGCGAATATGGAGGAGGAGGGGACTCTGGGTGGAGGAGGAAAAAGAAGCAGAGCATGAGAAGAAGAAAAAAACACAAGGGAGAGATCTAAACTTTATGATAAGAGTTGTCATTCTTCTGGGAAAAGGTTTTGTGTCTGTCAGCTCAGCCTGCTGCTGGAGAGAGAGAGGCAGGCAGGCAGAGCGGAGGCCGTCCGGGCGGCTATTGCCTTTCATTGGCAGGCAGATAAACAGGGGGCCGCCTGGCGCCAGGAGGGCCACTATCAGCGTCTAGGACAAACTGAGATACGGGCCTCTTTTGGCCCGGGACGCCAAGCAAGCAAGCACACACACATACACACACATAGAGACATGGGCCCTGGAAACTTTAGCGTGGAAAGACTGTAAAGCCCGGGATGAGTCGCTTTGCACTTTGGAAATGCCAATTGTGAAATGCTGAACTACCAGATGGGCTCAAAGTGAGGGAAAAATCTAAAGTTTTGGTTGAAAATATCGCGATATCAGTTGCAACAAACGGCTGAAAAGTGCTTGCAAATAAGAAACCAACGCATTTCGCGTTTTATTGGCGATCATTATAATAATTTGATGATGTTTAGAAATAAGAGATCCAAATTGTGCCAAATTCAGATTCGATGACAACAGAGATGAAGAGGAACCACTTGGCACGCTTTCAACATCAAGTTTGACCTTATGGAAACACAAGGCAACTGTGCCAAGAGAGGTGATGTCATTTGAATTAGGCTAATTACCCCTTTAAGAGTCTGCTAATGCTTTGACACAATGACACGGTGTCTGAATGTGTGCTTGATTCAAAATTAGGCCCCACCACCAGAGAATTCAACGCAATTTCCAGAACTTTTTTTGATGAGTGTGAGGAAGAAGAAGACGGAGGTTATTCTTACAGTAATAATAATAATAATAATAATAATAATTATAATAATAATGATAATCCAGCAGCTCACCGAGTTCACACAGTCTGCTCATGTGGTGCGGGTTGCAGCAAACGAGCTCGGGGTTGATTTTCCCGTAGGATTCACAGCAAGACAGCCTCTTGAGCTCCGAGGAATGCCTGAGGTCCGGCCACCTGAACACTTTGTAGAGCAGCATGGGGAGAGAGTAAGACTGTTGACCCACTTTGGCGTCCACTTTGCTGGGCAGGAGCAAGCAGGGGCTCCGGGCACCCCCCTTGGACTCCACCGCCTGCAAAAGCACCTCTAATTGTTTCTCTTTGATCTTTTTCAGTATCGAGTGGGTCAACGCCTTCAATTCAGCCTCCGACCCGGCGTTGTTACCGGACTTATTGGCCACCTTTGTCGCTTTGCCCATGCAGCAGCCCCCGCCGGAGCCATGCGTCCCTCTATCCGCCTCCCCGTCGCCCTCCACGGGCGCACGGCTCCTCCAGAGTCGCCGGACGAGCCCCGATCGTTTGGTCCTAAACATGCGGGACGAAAAGAGGGTTCCCCGGCTAAAAAACGAGCATGGTGTCCGCAAATCATGAAGATTCCGGGATCCGAGTCCAGGCAATGACAAGCAGCCTGAGAAGATACGGTGGAAAAACTGGGAGCTGGATGAGCGGAGGAAATCTGTAGCATACGCCAGTCTCTGGTGCCGTCTCCTGCAGACTTGATCAGACGAAAAAAGGTTCACGGGACAGTCAGCTTGTCCTCTCGGGGATAAATAACCATCACCTCCAGCCTTCAATAATGAATCTTACGGCTTCTACACCTCTATAGCGGCAGCAGCATGGAGCCTGAATGTGGCACAATTATTCAGCTGGTGATGTGCAGCCTAACGCCGTGATCTGACCTCTTTAAAACACCGATTTTCACCATATAAACACAGTCAAAACATATTTCTGTCTAGGCGAATTACGCTCTAGTGGAAATGAGACAAACTGGGGCCTAATTAAGCCTAAACGGTGTCACAGTTATCCCATGAAAAACCGAAGCTCGCCGCCGTGTCTTCAAGAGCATTAATCCACAAAATCCTTGATCCGACTGCACAGAGTAGCAGTCTCCACCAGGCTTTTTTATCCGTTATCGTCTAAATATGCCACTCGTCTGCAGAGGATGTGGTCTGCTGGCAAGAAAGAAGCCAGGGAGCAAATCCAGGACTGAATCTCTCAGCCGAGTTGTTTGAAAAAAGCCTGAGAGAAAAGCGACCCTCGGGTTATACGTCCACCACGCACCGAGCCTTGTGCTTGTAACCTATTTTAGTAGCCGAATCCCTTTAAAGATAAAATAATCCAAGCTCGTATCTCTCACACACGAAGTTTCCGTGTCTGATGAGTGTGGAAGAAAGAAAAGCGAGCCGACGAGTGATCTAGAGGGGGGTGAGAAGGCTCTCTGTCTGTAAATGAGGCGGATGGTTTGGGTGCCCTTGCTCCGTCTCCAGTCTCCAGTGCGCATTGACGCGCCCGGTCACGTGTGTGTCTAGACACCCTGTCGCTTAAAAGAAATGTGATTGTGTTGCGCAAACAACAGATCAAGCAGAGCCCACAGCGCGCGCACACATACACACACGCGCGCGCAGACACGCACACGCGCAAACACACGTAAAAGTAGTATAATAATAATAATAAAAAAAAGTGAACATTTCCCAGGAAAAAGTTGAGTAAAGGAAGAGGACGAGGTTGGGAAACTGCATCAGTTCGGCCAAAAGACACAAACTCCAAGTGATTTCTAAACTTATGAGTGTTGGAAAAGTGGTAAAATCAAAGAATATAAATCCGGTGTGCCTTATTAACGCTTATTTTAGCTTTTTTTTAACGAGCTTTACAGACACGAACATTGAGAAAAAGACCAAAAACCTAACAATTCTGGCATTTTTGTGCTGCCATTACCTTATATCTTGATTGCTTATTAGCAGTCTATTCAAATAAAACAAATTACGTGTGCTGAAAGTGCGTATTAGTGGAGCGTGGGGAATCAATCAAACTGCTGTATGGGCGGCAGCAGTCCGTAAAATCCTATATAAATGATAAAACATTTTGCTGTTGTCACGTAGATCAATCAGGATGGTTTTCACTTAAAGGTGTATGGGGTAATTTACCCTGACTTTGGCCTCTCAGGCAGCATTTGCGCCACCATAAGTACTAATGACCAAAATAACTGTTATAGGTTACTTTGGACCTTGTTGATGTCAGGGTGAACGACTGGGATCTGTTTTTCCATCGTGTTCTTAACCCCATTTTAAATCCACTATTACCTTCTTCTACCGTGAATTGTTTTTAATCTACATTTGTTACATTATTACCTGATATTAATAACTGTCTTTAATCTAAATATGTTAATGCAGCATAAGATAAAGGTTGTGTGAGCAGGTGTACATCTATCTATCTATATATCTATCTATCTATCTATCTATCTATCTATCTAGAATGATTTTATTGGCATTGGAAACAGACGTGTACATTGTCAAAGCAAGTGTGGAAAACCAACAACAAAGAAAAATACGAAGAAATAATAAGAAGAAACAAAAAAAAATAAGAAAAGTAAGGCGGGAGACAGCGACTATGTACCTGCGAGACTAAACATAGGGCAAAAACTCCCAGATCCCCCATGTCCGAAACACAGATGAGAGCGCGCTGCTGCCGCCCTCTGGGCGTTTAGTTTTCAGGTGGGACAAACACAAGAGTCCTCTGAGTTTGTCTAAATTATCAGCACAACAGTTTCCAGCCTTCTTTATTTATTTATCCAATGAAACGGTCCAACGGTTGAGGATCAATTTCATTTATTGCCGGACAGTGCATCTGTAACCGGATCTGCCCACTTTATTTATTGTCTTTATAATAAATCCATATTTATTATGACAGGGGTAATGGTTTGATTTGATCAATTTATGGTGTTTATGTGCCGTTTAAGAGGCAATGACACGCTAAGAAAGAGTATGAGAGTTTAAGTTTTTCATATATGCTTTTACTACTACTAATATTACTACTACTACTACTACTACTAATATTACTACTACTACTACTACTAATAATAATAATAATGAGGATGATGATTGTGTATAGCATTTAGTACAAGGAATGTATAAACTATACAAAAACTATACAAAAACGACTGTAGATGGTTTGACAAACAGCTCCACAGCTCTCATATTTAACAAAGTAAAAGCATCATGTTTTTTTCTTTTCTTTATTGTATTTCCTCTATTTTTAATATATATATGTTATATTGTAATGTCTTCATATTGTCATGAGTGCTCTATGTATTATTTGCCTTTATTAATTAAATAAACCTTTTACTTTTTATGTCCTGCAAAAAAACAAAAGTACCACTGACATTAAAATACATTTAAAATAGAAAAAGTAAAGGCACTCATCATTATGCAGAATGGCCCACTTCAGAATCCTATATTTCATATTACTGGATTTTAATTAGAGATGCATTAATGTGTTAATTTATACACGGCTGGGTGGATTCATCTATAATAGTACATCATGTTTAATTAGTTTATTTCTATTTCGTATTAATAATGGGAATCTCCAAAGTAATTAGTAACTTTATGCAATAAATGCAGTGGAATAAAAAAAAAAAAAAGTACAATAATGGCTTCCAAATGTTGGAGTAGAAATATGATGTAGTATACAATGGAAATACTCAAGTAAAGTACCTCAAAATTCTACTCAAGTACAGTACTTTAGTAAATGTACTTGAAATGTTACTCTTCCACCACTGACCAGAACAGTATAACCTGTAACAGACACCAAACTCTATTCGGAAAAATTCAGATTTTAATCAGCAGCGGAGATCCAGCAGCAGCCTGTCAGAGGAGCTCAGACACTTCCAGCGTCCCTCAGTCACACTGAGCTGCATTAGCATGAGTGGGTTTTTTCTAATAAGTATGCGTGTGTCTCCTCCGTAGTCTAATTGTGCTCCCTAGACAGACAGTAGTCCAGGGAGGAGGAAGAGGAGGAGGAGGAGGAGGAGGAGGTGCAGGCAGCAGTATGTTAATGTGCCAGTGAGCCAGTGTCGCTGCAGGGCAGTGGGGGGGAGGGGGGGGGGGGCTGCCTGCCTGATAATGATGATGGGAGAGATGTGCGGGGTGTGTGTGTGTGTGTGTGCGCGCGCGTGCGTGCGTGTGTGTGTGTGTGGATGGGGGTAGTCAATAAGCTCATCCCCACATTGTCCCAGGATCCCCCACTGGCGCCGCGCAAGAGCCCGACGCAGGAGCCCAAACGGTTCAGAGGACTGCGCCGCTTTTTACGGTTGTCTGGAAGCAATCAGTCAGGGGAAAAGGTCTGTCAGAGGGACTGTGGAAGTGGCTGCAAACGCACATTGTCCCCTCCCCTCTCTCTCTCTCTCTCTACATCTCCCTGCCCTTCCGTTTGTGTGTGTGTGTGTGTTTGACTATTCTCCAGACTCCAGGAAGTAGCCAATTTTATCTAAACCGTTTTCCATTTCAGTCTGGCTGCAAGAGCCTGTCTGCACTCTAGACTGCATAAAGGTGCACGACAGGGTTTTATTTAACATTCTGCATCACCAAACCCCACATTAAAAAAAAATAACTGAATATTGAACAGTGCTTTCAGCTGCATGTTAAACTATAAGTCCCGATTCACAAAGGGAGTTGGACCCTTTATTTGTGGGTCCTGATACATATTAGGGACTGTATGATGAGGGGGCTGAAAATTATTTCACTTTGTACAAAAGTGAGGTTCTTCCTGGGGTTATTAATCTCTCCTTTGACTGCACTGTTAAACTGGTACAGCTTCTTTAATCATGTACCCCAATTTAAACTGTAAAATCTTGATGGAACTGTTTTCACTGAATGGTACAACTCGGCTGGTTTTCCTTTGTCAGAAGTTCTGGATAGTACCTGGTACCTTTATTATATCACTTTGGTCGTGGTTCCAAGTCATAAACATATATACATAGACACTACATTGTCCTTAAGTAAATAGAAGAGCTGTATTTTTTCTGGTTGAAAAGCATTATAATATTTACAGTTCTCAAACAATTTCCATGAGATGTTTTTATATTCAAGAGTTTATGATCTATGTGAAGTAGGTTAGAAATAAAAACAACTTTTTTTCTTACTTCATGTAGATCATAAACCCTTCAATATAGCATGAGTCACTGAAATCAGTTGAGAAATGTAAATGTTATGGTGCTTTTTATGTAGAAAAAAAAAAACATAGCTTCCCCATTTACATGTATTTGTTTACAGGCTCAGTGTTGCCCTGTCCAATATGGCAGCAACAGTGACATATGATGAAAAGGCCAACGCAGCATCTACGTATATACATCCACGTTCTAAGCGATCCACAATGTGCACTGTTTTGCTGTCGTTTACAGATTGAACAACACATTTCCTCAAAAGTGTGTGCACCAGGGCTCGAGGTCTGTTTGCTATCGTTTGGTGGGTTTGTCAGAGGTGTCACCCAATGAGCAGTGATGTGTGCATGAATGCCGCCATATTAAAAGACAATGCAGTACGCTTGTGCACACAACAGTGCATTCAACACATGTGCAACAGCTTCTGCAAATAAACGCTTTGCTATGTTTTGTCGGGGCTGAAAATTCTGCAAACCTCTGACCAGTCAAAGAACTGTCACCAGAATCTTCACTTCGTCTTTTTTTTTGTCTGTGTTCTTATGTAGGACTTTTCAAACTCTTCTGTTTTTGTGAGTTGTTTGTCTTGATGCCTTCAGCCTTTTCTAAAACGGTTTGTCTCATTGCTGTGACAAACGTCCCTTTGATATCCTCCATTGTTTGTGTCCCCTTGAAGGTGATGTCACGGCGGTTTTATGCGGCGTTGTTTGACAATCGGCTAAGAATTCAAGGGAAACTATGCAGTGGAAAAATGCAAAATGGTACAAAATGTGAGTCAAGTCGATTAGAGCCAACTCGTACCATGCAGTGGAAATATGGCTTAAAGCTATGATGCAGGGAGGTAAATGTTATCCTCTGCGTGTGGTAAAGTGCACCTTTAAGAACCATGGCTCAAATCAAAATTGTCTTTTTGAAGTAACGGTTAATAATTTTGCAAAATGATAAAGTAAAATAGTTCTCCCAGAAGAGTCTCTACTCTACCTTCAGCCAAAAGAAAATGACAATCTCTCCTTCTCTGATCCCCTCTCCCCTACTAATAATTTTCGTACACTCCCTCAGGGCCAGGGGATATGAGATCTTGTATGATTATATGAATCAGTCAATGATTAGAGATTTTATCATTCCGTTTATATCAAGGTATCTCTCCCTTTAATATCTCTGGTTGTAACAGGACATTGTAATGATGCAAATCAATGAGCAGCGCTGCTTAACGACTTTATCTACTTTTTATACGATTTTTGCATCAATGTGATGAAGCGCCTCGACTGGTCAGCTGTTTAATCGGCCGGATTTGCCAGAAACGGACGTCCCTGTCTGATTATTTTCTCCATAAATTGTTTCTCGGTTGATTTTTTTCAGAAATTTTACCACGCTGACATTTTTGTCTGTTCCCCAGAGCTTAAATGACGCCGCTGAGCCGTGGTTATCCTGCCCATAATCTGCATATTGGATTCACTCTTAACATGTTTAGCCTCTTAGCTTAAAAGAAGAAGTGAATTTGTCATCTTTCCTCTAATTTATTACACTGTTGTACTTTATGTCCCTCTATCTTTGTAACTTTAAGATATTTATAGATATATGTTTGTTCCTTTGTTTCTAATGTGATTATAGAGCATGAGATGTAGGAACTTTAACTCCCCCCCGGATCAATTATCCAATAGATCTGAAATCCTCTTCAATTAATTATCTAATGACAATTGGATACACCTATTCTAGGATGACTGTCTACCTCATGTCTTTGTCCAGTCTGAGGACACAGTCGTGTCAAAACTGTTTGCACTGTTAACTCCTGCAAATCAATCAAGTTTGCTTCGGTTCCCCCTTTTCCCCTTGGAAGGAGGTTTTATCCACATCGCCTCCTCCTTATGTATTTAAGCACAGTGGTTGAAAGTAACTGAATATAAATACTTAAGTACTGTAATTACATATAAGTTTATCGTATCTGTACTTCACTTGAATATTTCCAATTTTCTGCTACTTTATAGTGCGCTACACCTCAAGTAGCTACAACAACAGTCTAATAACTCAGTCACAGGAGACATTTTACTGCAGAATCAGAACTTTTATATTTGATGCTTTAAGTACATTTTTTCTGAGGATATTTACGCACTTAAGTTGGATTTTGAATTCAGGACTTACAACATGTAATGGAGTATTTTCACATTATTGCAGGCTATTTAAGTACTTATAAATTTGAATATTCTGAGTAGAAATTTAAATGTTGTGTCCCAGCTTACAGTAAGAGGTGTAATGTCCCTTGCTACAGTCTGTCATGTGGTTCACAGAGCTGAATGAAAAGAGCGTTCGCACGTGTAATGATTTCTTCCACTGTGTCCACTTTCAGATGGTGGGTTGAGACTGACCTATTAAATGGCTTCACATGAACGCGTCACGTACGGACTGCGGAGAGAGAAGATATCTTTAACGGAGTACGGGGTTTGTTTCTGTCACAGTTAGAGAACAGAGCTGATCGACTGCCTCATGTTCTAATACTGTATCTGACTGATCTGTGAGTGTCGGAGGACGATATGGATTATCCACTACACACTCTGGGTTATCTCCTATTATAGCTGGTCATTATGTCATTAGGAACATCCCGTCCTTTACTGTTTACTGTTGTTTTTGTGTTGTTTTTCTTGTTTTGTTTTTCATTAATTGCTTTTATGTGTTCTTTATAGTATTAGACCCTTATTAAACTTTATTAGAAAGTAATTAAGGACTTATACAAAAGAACTGTTAGAACATTATTAGACTTTATAGACACATCAGGTGTACCGGAAGTTAACAAGCCGCCATTGCTGGAGTGGCGCCTCCCTACAGTATGAGCGAGAATGAATGCGAGCCGTCGTAAGAAGTTTACAGTTGTCTACTTTTACACTTACTTTTCATGTAAAGTTTCTTTTAACAGCAAAGTCTGGAGGAACCTGTGCAGGTCAGGTGCTCCAACAGTCGAGTTAAACTTCAACTTTTGGACAAAAACGGAACGAAGAGTGCTGCTGTCTGAGACCAGAGACTCTTCAGAGATTCACCGAGTCCGCCATGGCCATTTCATTTTTGTGCCATTTGCCAATTCGTAGTAACTTGGTTTTGCAACATGAATGAAATGTTTTGGGTGAGTTACTACCTTTTGCTGACACGTCATGGAGGTGCTTTGTCCCACAAAAAAAGGTTCTGACAATTGCACTTACAGTTTAAAGAAAATTAAGACGGTTTGAAAAATGACTCAAAAAACAAATGTGAAACTGTTCCACTGGTTGACAACAAGCAGACAAACAGTTTGTAGGAAAAACAAACTGTGTGATGGTTGAATTTTTCTGTGAAAAATGTCAGCGATCAATAAAAAGGGCATGCACTGGAGTAAAACATCATGGCAGAGGAAGGAGGATGATTAATATTCTAGATAGCAGTCCTGGCCTTTGCTATAATTTATTGACACAGCGACTGCTTGAACCACGGTGCTCAGAATACGGCAAAGACGAGACCAAGGGGAGCTCGTCACCGCTAAGATAAGAACAATAAAAAATAAGTCAACTTTAATTAAAAAAAGATAGAGGAGAGGTTTTTTTTCTTTCACCAATTGCACATCTGATGTCTTGTCAGGAAATAGGAAAAAAAAAACCCACCCACACTGGTAAATGTCACTGCATAATTGAAATTTTAAAAATCCTGGGGTGAAAAGCGAGAAGCTGGATGTTCCTCTGTTCTCATTTTATTGTGTTGGACTAAGGAAAAAAAAAATCTACCATTTGTCAACGTCTCCAGCTGTGGCTCCACCGTAATGAAACAGACAGAGATGATGTGAACATACTGACCCAGATTTTACCCAGAACTACAATTTCAGCCGTAGATCCACCTTTTCTTACACTTTTTAGCTGACATTTAAGTGAGGTCAAAGGTCGCTTAACATTTTTATCTCCTCTCTCCGTCCGAAAGGAATTTAATGAGTTGTATTTCTGTAAGTCAGAGGATGGTTACACTTTGTCTTATTTCCCCAGAAAGTGAAAATGTGTTTAATGAGCTGCCTCTGACAATGAAGGTCTAAAAGCTCATCTCCTGAGTTCACAAAGTGAAACATTACTGTGTCGAGTGAACAGAAAAGCTCCAGAAAATATTGGTCGATGATATTATACCTCAGGGTGCACAGAGAGACAGATACCACAGCTACAAATCACACAAATTATTGGGTGGGGGGTCTTAAAAGAAAAGCAGTAAGGGCTAATGATTACTTTCATCATCGATGAATCGTTTCGTCTATAACATGTCAGAAATAGTTTAAAAAAAAAAAAAAAAAAAAGCCCAAGCGGGTGTCAGCGAATTACTTCTTTTGTAAGATGAATGCTCTGAAACCCACAGATATTCACATGGGACGAAAACGATAAGCGCTTAAACTGGAAGCATATAAACCTCATTTACATTTACGTGCAGAAGGACACATTATAATTGTAAGATCTCAAGACAATTTCGAGACAGGAGAGTTTAAATCGCAAGCTTCTTTAAAGAGTAATTTCAGTTATTTGAAGGATTAACTCACTCAAATAGCAAAAAGCTGATCTAACAAGTGCTCAGTGCAAATAAATCCCAGTCATTCATCAAACAAATAGATGCCAGGTCCTCCTTCAGAATGTTTTTTTTAAAGCACTGACAGAAAAATATACACATTTACAATTTTCACTATAAGCTGTTCAAGGAAGTCTTGTGCGAGCCTTAGGCAGTGGTGCTCATCCTGGAGGTCGGGACCCCCCCAAGAGAACGCAAGATACATTTGAGGGGCCATGAGTTGAGTATTATTATTATATGGCTTAAATACTCGATTCTGATCATCTGTCAGCAATTCTAGCATTTTACGGTCTGTTATTTCTGTGCAGAGGACCGTTGTTATGAAGAACAGACCGTTGCTAAGGACACAGCTCTGATGATAGTCTCTGGAGGAACTATAAAATCACTGTTAAATTGCTAAAATCATTTTAAAATTGTGATGATGTGTCACTGATTTTTAAACTGCTTTTTTTTGGCTCGAGGAACGTTTTGCAAATCTAAAAACTCCATGGATCAAAAATTCATAATAAAAAGAGTCATAACTGACCTCGTTTGCAGTTCGAGGTGTCCTTTTATAAAACTGACATGTGGGGGAAAACAATGGGGATGTTTTTTTTGCAGCAATACCACAAGTGGCCACTGGGAAAAACTGGTGCCAAGGCTGAGCTACAATGCCCTGTCTAGTCTATTATAAGTCTATGCATGAAAATGATGACTTTTCAAAACTTTTCTTTCTTTCTTCCTGAATAGTTTTACCTTTGTAGACCTCCAATGACTTCAAAAGACCATCAATAATAACATTAATATCTTATTAATTAAACTGCTCATAATCATTGGCTGTATTCAAACCAAATCAGACATTTCTGCAAAAACACACACACTCTAAAGCGCAAATAAACACGGGCACTTCCCCGTACAATCCTGCACTAATCACTACAATCCCTTATTTATACAGTTTAAACAGCCATATATATATATATATATATATATGTGCAACCAGTGTCAAGGGCTCTCGAGGAGGTGCAGCTTGGTTTTAAAGCTTTTAGTCTGTGTCATTTTTGAAAAAAGACATAATAGATTCTTGTTGAATACATAAGCAATAAAACAGACCAGTGATCAGTTCAATAGACAGAAGGGTTTTTGCTGCTATGTCTTTATTTGGTCTGGTGTGCCTAGTAGCTTGTGGTGGCTAATGCTAGCTAGCTTATTGCTGTGGACTCTTTTATACTTGTGCTACAATTATATTTATTATGTTTAATCAATGTCACACATAACATTTTAAGCAGTTTTATCATTTATTTTAATTTATTTTATTGCAATTTGATCATTCATTTGCTTGTTTTGATTCTTTCAGCAGTTCCACATCTGCAAAGTGTCACAGCTCTACAGACATGAATTTGAAAAACTACAGCTGCAACGTGAACAAGGCAACACAAGCCTCACAGGGACGAGTTCAAAACTTCAGCATCGTCTGTACTTCTGTTACGTGAGGGATGAAAAGTGGAACAGAAGCACATCACAGACTGCAGACAGAAGTTAATCAATAAAAAGAAACACCTTAATACAATATTAATTACTTTTAATCGATCCAAACTTTTCAAACGGATACAACTCAGACTGATGTATTGTGATGCATCAGTGGTTTTTTTTACACCCCGACGTCCCCCATCATACATTTATGTACTTGTTAAAAATTAATATGAGGCCAATCATCACAAGCAATTATAAAGTGCACTGAGGTGGCTGTCTGAGAAAGACACATGAATATAACAAAACCTTATATCAGAGGCATTTTGATGGTATCATTACAGTCTAAAATAGTTTTCTATGCTGTTGTTTGACAGCCTTCACCCAGTGGAGGACCCTGTCTGGAACAGGTTATCTTACATTCACTTTCTTTCAGACCGGTTTTGTTCAGGGATTCAATTTGTGACATTTTATCAGAGTAGCTGCAGGCCTCAGTGACCCAGTTCTCTTTATAGGCCACCAGTGTGAAACAATTTGGAAGATCTGGATACGTGTAATTGGTCTACATACGAGAGCGCCAAAGCCAAATGGCGACAACAATGTCACAGTCGACCATGATCCAACACTTTAAAATGCGATGGCGAGGTTGTTTTAAAACGTGGTTTCGATATTCATGGTTCCCCTGAGGGTGACATCAGTGTTTTTGGTGACCTCCGAAAGATTCCTGTGGTTTCACCACCGTGCCAAAATATCTACTTGTACACAAGGGACGTCAAAATGTGTGAAGCAGATTACCACAAAATGTAATGATGCACATTCAGAAAATGATCCGTTTCCTTGTTCTTTTTTTTCAGTTCAGTGACCCACGCTGCACTTCTACATCAGCCTTCATTGGTGCGTTTAGTTTAATGCCTTTCTTCGCCATTTTGCACGTCAAGTTATAAGTGAAGTCAGGGGATCACTTATCAATTATCAAATGAATCGCCAACTATTTTGATAATCAGTTAATTGTTTTGAGTCATTTTCTACTAAAAAACATGTCCAAATTCTCTTATTTCAGCTTCTTATATGTGAATATTTCCTGGTTTTGATATTTTACAATATTTTCTGTCTTTTTATGGACCAAAGAACTAATCCATTAATGGAGAAAATGATCGACAGATTAATCAATAATGAAAATAATCGTTATAAGAGAGAATTGAAAACAGTCTTGTCATGTTTGGACCTAATTTTCAACTGATAAGACTGTGACAGGGTTAATTGATCGATGAATCAGTTCGAGTCATTTTTTTGTCAGAGAAAAAAAAAAGTTTTTAAAGTAACTTATACTCTGGGTAGTTTTTCAGAAGAATACTTTCTACTCTTACTTAAGTATTTTTCTAACACCAGTACTTTTACTTGCAACTGAGTAATATTTTAATAATGTAACATTACTTGTACTTGAGTACTCTTTCCATCACTGCCTATGATGCACACATGACACCATTGTTCCTACACTGGCAAGTTTACATACATTAGTCAACTTTAACTGACAACAAAATCAGATTTTAGACTGACTTCATGAATAGTTTCATCATGTTGAGAATATTATGCTGCAGTCGGTCCACATGAGCGCACATTCCTTCTGTCTCTCTGCTGCAACTGTGAGTCTGCATCACATTTTTCTCATCAAAACAACTGAAAATAGACACGTCTCCCTGCAGAAACTGTCTGTCTGCTCAGGCACATACACTTCAGTGATGATTTGACCTTCAAGCTTTGAAAAAGTTTTCTCATTTGGAGAAAAAAAAAGTGTCAGACCGGCGTCCCGACGAGCTTTGGCAGCACTCACACCTATGCATGAATGTCTGTGCAAAATTTCCTGGAAATTCACCCCCTGGTCGTTGAAATATTTCAGTGTGGACCAAAAGCGGCGGACAGACTGACCAACAGAGCAGCACTGCTCCCTCTAGATCCACACAGCTAACGTGGCCAAGAAATTCACTCAGGCCTTCATCATTTTCTGTCTATCTATCAGCTCCTTTCTTAACAATTTGTCACGCTGCTTCATGTAAAAAGGTCAACGACTGATGACCTAGAAAGAATTTGAGCAAAGCGATTTGATAAGTCAAAAATGGAAAATGCTTCCAGTGTAAAATATTAACATGAGATAAGAAACAAACGAGGTATGTGACTTTTAAAGTATTTCCTCAGGTGGGAGGTTGTAGACGCAGGTTAGCTGGTATCTCGCAGACATCAGGAGCATCTGTCTCCTTTATATCTCTTTGTGAATTTTGGTTTTGTTTTTTCCATTGACCGCCCGGCCCATTGGAACCCTGTTTTCATTCCACTGCAGATTTGTAGAAAGGAACGACAGACGCCTGTTTATTTTTGTATTTGTATCTAACTCTCGGCGCTGTTCTCACGCTGCGAGCGAGTTCCCAACATGCTGTGACCTAAACCTAAAAACTGTTGAGCCTAACGACCTTCCATTGTTACCGTGGTGATCTGTCATATTAATGACTTCAGTGTCACCAGGGGCGACCAGTAGTTTATACAGAGCCACTTCGGCAGACTGGTCTCCAGTGCCCCACTTTTTACATCAGTCAGTCGACGTTGATCCGGGTGTGACCGCCGCATCTGGAGCCACGCTGCACCGACACACTGCAGCGCAATCAACTTCACCCCGAGAAATAAACGTACTAATTAGAACCACAAATGGTTCTTCAGCTTGTCTCCCTAGGAGAAACGTTTGTTGTTCCCAATAGATCTTTTTATAAAGGGAACACCTGGAGCCACTTCAGATAGTTCTACCTTGAAGGCAGCATAGAGGGTTAGAACCATCTGGGAAAGGTTCCACCCAGAACCCCCTATGAGAGGTTCTACAGAGAACCTATCTATGACATAATGGTTCCATGCAGAATGCTCTCTGAAGGTTTTATCCAGAACCTTTCCACCTTTAAGGTTGCTAACAAGAATCCACCAAGGGGTTCAACTGAGAACCTTTTTATATTCCAAGGGTTTTATCTAGAACTCATCCCAGGGGTTCTGCTGAGAACCTTTTTATATTCCAAATGTTTTACAGAGAGCATGCTCAGGGGGTTCTATTGAGAATTTTTTTCCCCAAAGGTTTTATCAAGAATACTCTAGGGAGGTTCTGTCAAGAACCTTTTTATATTCCAAGAGTTTTATCCAGAGCACACTCAGGGGATTCTAGCAAGAACCTATTTATATTACAAGGGTTTTATCGAGAAACCACCAAGGGTGTTCTACAGAGAACCTTTTTTTATTCCAAGGGTTTTCTCCACAACCCACCAAGGGGGTTTTACCGAGAACCTTTTAACAGGGTTTTACTGAGAACGCACTTGAAATACTTTTCTTCAAAAAGGGTTCTTTGGATGAAATGGAACCCTTAGTCTTACAAAGAACCCTTGACAAACACTTAATCAAAAATGGCTCTTTAAAACCAAGTGGCTCTGGGTAGAACCTTAGCCCTTCAGAAGGAACTCATTTGAAACCCTTATTTCTCAGAGTGTAGACCTTGAGGTAAATGTACCAGCCTCTAAAATAAATAAACTACCCATCCCAGAATCCCCTGCTCCATCCATCTTCCTGCTGTCACCTGAAACGGGAGCCCATGGTAAGGTGACCCCGGCATCATGAAGGAACAAGGAGGGCCATGTCACTTTGTGAAAAACCCTCTCCTCAACCATCTGGCAGTGCGATAATAGAGCTGGAAGCAGGTGAGAGTCGGCGTGGACGGTTTGTCCTCGGGCACGCCGTCTCACTGTAACCTGCCGACGACCCCGCGTGGAAAATGGGCCATTCTTTACATCAAATTGCATCCATTATATCGTCCTTGAGAATGAGAGAATTTCAGGCATGAAAATCAATACAATAGAGACGAAAGGCATGAAATTCTCTTGGGAAGTGGGAGCGCCAGCGACACAGTGGGTACCATTGTGCCATAAACTTTCCCCCCCCCCCGACGTGGTTTCATGCCTCAGTTTCTGCTGCCTCTGCAGCTACGACCACAACAGTCAACAATATGACATGAGATTCATACGGCGCTAACGTTTATTAATATTCTGTGATGCAAATATATGCAAACAGAATGTGACAGTTGGGTTTTTAGGCTGACTTTTCTGTTGTTGTTTGCAGTGCAGAGTAAGAAAGCACCGACGAAGCCCGAACAGAATAAACACAGCTAACGGCCTTTGTATAAACTCTGCTCTCGTTAACAGAATTGTCTCGACCTGCAAAATCCAGTATCATCTATCAGATAACCCGTCTACAGCGGTGGTTCCCGATCAGGGTTGCAAGATACAATTTGGAGGTTGGGAGATAAGGTAGAACAGATGAAAAAAAAAAGATTTCAACTACACACAATGACTTTTACTTTAATTTTTTTTTCTTTTTTATTGTGAAACATCAGACAGTTTTACATCTTCAGGCCTCTACAACCTTTTTAAAAGTAACAGTCTCTAATGGGAACATTACTCTGGGGGGGGAATTCCTTTTAAAACTTATAGGCAGGAGCCACAAAAAGGTATTGCAATGCTTTAAAGGAACTGTTTGACATTTTGGGAAATACGCTTCTCTGCGGTCTTGCAGAGAGTTAGATGAGAAGATCGATACCATTTTAATGTTTCTACTTTAACTCTTTTACACTGCACCAAAAGGCCATTAACATCTGGCTTTTGTCTGCAGTGGGAAAGGGTACAACAGGCATTCATTCCCAGGTCAAATGAGCCTGCAGTCATCACAGGTATTTATCAGCTCCAGCCCCGTTGGCAGTGATAGAAGTGGATATACGCATTTCAGTTTAGCAGCTTGTTGGTGCTTGGTTGGTAACTTCTGCGACAATTTGTCATCTCAGCCACAAATCCTGTCGCTCTCTGTTCATGCAGCTCCTGAACATTGTTCCTATTTCGTCGGCGCTGAGTTTGTAAGAGAGACAAATTAAAATATACCAAAACAGCATCCTTCTGTAGCATATTATCACTGGCCTCCATGCAGCTCTCTACTGTTTACTAAACCTGTTTTCCAGTGAATTTGTGATGTCAAACACTACCAGTGTTGTTTAAAAGCTAGCTTAGCTTAAGTAATGTTCCACTTTGCTAGGTAGAATATATTTTCAAAATTATACTGTTGTTGTCACAGGTTACCATGGTGAGGCTCTCAGGAAGTGGCGTGATACGTGCTGTCTGTACAGATACATGTTGTGAGTACGTAGTGCATAGTACGTGATTTTGGACACAGTGTGGATGCAGTGACTTCCTGGAGTCCCCACTGGTTGCCTGGCAACGTCACAGTGACCTCAACTCACAGTAAAACCATATATTTTCTTTTTCTTTTTTTTAACCTAATTTTTGTACAGATTAAAAATTAAAATTGGTGGTGTTATGCTAAGATAAGCTAACTGTCTCCTGACAGCAGCGTCAATTTTAAAGGACCAGTACGTAGGATTTCGTGGCGACTAGCAGAGAGCTTCAGGATAGTTTCTTACTTTCAGGTGACTATACACAAATGAAAACTTAGGAATACTATATTCCATTTCTGACATATTCTTTCATCCTGTCTGTCTGTTACACACTGGACCTTTACATGGTGAGCTTTAGCGGTGCTGTGCTAAGCAAAGCTAACCGTCCCCTGGCTGTAGCTTCATATTTAAGAGACAAATATGAGAGTTATAATATTTTCATCTGACTGCAGGCAAGAAAGGAAATAAGCGCATTTCCAAAAATGTCTTCTTTACTTTGTAGGGTTGTTTACTGTCTACTGTAAGTAGAGGTTCATGTTATTAGGCAGTAGGGCTCACAGGGAACAGAGGTGGACATGGGCGAATCTGCAGAAGACACGCAGTATTTAAAATAAAACCTGCCCTAAGATGCCGAACAGGAGACACCAGTTTATTTGATAAAATCAGGAATGGCAGCTGGGCTTTCATTCAGTGTTATGAAAGCACTGCACTGTCTGCCTGACATAATTCCTCCCTCTATGTCCATGATGTTCTACCATGAATAGTACAATATTTCACTTTGCTTAATAACCATGTGACACTTTGGTTGCTTTGATTTAATATTTTTATTTAAACTCCTATTTCTTTCAAAGTAATATTCGCCACAAAATGACAGCTGTTGTCATATTATATGTAATAATATAAAGCCAGTTTCCCACCTGGGAAGAATCAAAGAATAGTACCGCTGTTTTTCTTTCATTAGCAGTAGTCATTTCAGCACTACTACCATTTACATTTTGAGGGGCTGAGTATATAAAAAAACAATATACATGAAAATAAATAATTTAATACAAAGTCTCTAGTTAAACATGCAAATAAAGTGACAAATCAAAGAGACAACTGTAATTATGCACAATAGGACAGGAGGTTTAATGACTTGTCCTAGTTTAAGTACTTGCCTTGGGTTACCATCAGGGATAAAATGGAAACGACAAAGACAGGGTAAAGTCAAATAAATGGGCTGGAAGCAACAATGGAAACGCATGAATCAGAGCGATGTGGACTGCTAATATTATCCAGGGACTGAAATTAAGCATTAATTAAACTGTAATTCAACGTGGGCTGTTGGAGGCGGCCACCAAGCAACACTGGTGGACTGGAATCTGAAAAACCCTGCAGAGGACCTTCTGTTTGCTCTCTTTCTCTGACCCTTTTTTTTTTTAGTTTTTTTTTCACAAACACAAATCTTTTATACAAACCCACCATCAAAATAAAACGCTAATTCACTATACTTAAAACTTAATAAAGTTATTCATGAAATGTATGTTTTCCGAGACATTTGGCCGGCCTTGAGTCTTAAGTTGGTACTATTTCTTAGCATCGAGTGCAGCTGTAAATGAGCGTTCACCAGAGCACGTGTGACACTTTGGTGCATGTCTTTTAATTGACCTTTTCTTTATAAGCAAGAAAAAAAAAAACACGCTGGGATTATCCATCGCCAATGTCCTGAGCTCCTCGCAATAACAAAAAGCGTTACATAAGAGATGTAACTCGTAATGTGCTGTGGAACCAGGTGAAGCTGCTCAAATGTTAAATAGGTTTTCCCTTCAGGACCGAACGTACACGAGTGGGTGTTACTGTGTGAACTGTTACACATGAAGCTTCACAGTGTAGAAGCAGAGGAACTCTTACGATATGAGGGAACAAAAAGAGGTTGTGTTGCAAGAAAAAAAGAAAAAGAAAAAGAAACACCATTCTGTACAAGGTTGAGGCACTTTCAAAGCAGCGTGCACATACTATAAAGGGCAATGCGCACACACACCCACCCAAACACAGACACGCACATGCCGTCAGTCTTTTTTTTTTTTTCCCTCTCTATGCTGAACGGAGATGAAGACGCACGCAGTCCTCTGCGGGAGGCGTTTCAGCCAGAGTCCATGCTGAACAGCTCGATGCCATGCGGGCTCCAGTGGAGGCCGACGCCGGAGTTGAAGACGAGGGACCACACGTAAGGGATGAAGAAATCCTCCGGCTGGTCTTCCTCCACATACTTAAACTTGAGCTCCGGGAACTTCTGTTCAGAGAAAAGGAGCAACAAAGATGCGGTCAGGATGCACAAGGGACGAAACAGAAAAATGCTGGCAGATGCTGAAATGCTGAGGCCTTTTTCACAGCCAACACTTTGAATTGTTATAGTGGTGCTACTCAAATGTGGAAGCCCATTTCTGCCAATGTAGAGGAAAAAATGAGTCATTATAATGAGAAACTTAATCAAAATAATATTAAAATGTCTCAAAATAATGAGTAACTTTATTAAAATATACACTGGTATCTCAAAATAATAATCTCTAAATACTGACTTACTGTACTGACTGATTATTTCAAGAAAGTCTCATTAGTCTTCTTGCATTTACTTTTACAATTTTGATTTCAGTGGTGCGAGTAGCTTATTGAGCTGGTTTGATACATTACATTATACCTAAGTCTGTCATCATGTTTTCTTCCAGACTGCAACAACAAAAGGACTTGACTTTGCTACCACACTGATTTCCAACTGGTTTCACCTTCACAGGCTCATGGGTATTTCAGTATAAAACTGGTGGTCATAGCATAGACCAAAAGGATCCCTCCAGCAAAGGTGCAGTAATCTTTTCTGGAGAAAAAAAAGTTGATTGCTGAGGAATAAATTCAGGTTTATTCCGGGTCGTCAAATACTTTTGGGAATGAGACTCGACAACAACCACAGACAATGTGATGGAGCTACAGTCGCCCGTCACAGGTTAGATTTTCTATAGCCTGGAAACAGAGGCTGTGAGAGACGCAGAAGTCTAGTTTTCTTTCAGACAACTTGAACTACCGGCCTACCACAACTTTAAGAGAGAAGTGTTCTCAGAAAAATATGAAATGTGAGGAAAAAACCCACTTTTGTGAAACAGGATTTCACAACTCTGCAAAATAAACATGGTCAAAAAATCTTTAACATTTAATTGGCCACCACAGTGTGTTGCCTGGTAATGTTGTGTTGTGGCAACCCTGTGCTTTTCTTCTTTAGCTCTGCAGCATCAGGGCCGCAGTTTTTCACACAGTGCTGCTGTTGGTCTGACCACGACCTAAAACGTCAGCACCATCAAGACATTGCCTCCAACCACATTGGATATTTATAAAGTGCTGCGTGACATCTCTGTCTCTCAGATGGACGGAGGTGCTGTTGCACAGGTAGGTCCACTTGTTCACCCTCTCAGTAATCACTCTTCATCAGGTACAGTAGCTCTCCGGGCTGTCAGGTGTAATTCCATCTGTCTGTGAGGTAAAATTGCTCACAGCTGCCTGTGAGGCAGGTATCACTCTGTGGTCAGACCACTGACCTGTTAAAGGGCTGGTTAATGTGCTAATGTCACATCCTGACCCCAGCAGGCGACTGGATATCGACAGCTACTGTTTGCCGAATAAAGCACCCTGACTGTCACTCATGGCTTCTCCAAGAACCACGCAGAGGCAAATGAGAAAACAGCTCCGCTACAGAAAGGAGTGGATTTACCTGACCTCAGTGCACAAGTAAATAGTGCACATAAAGACGAAAGGGTAATGTAATAAAGTGAAACCAAACATAGGGGTGTACTCTTACAGAGCAGTCTGT
This sequence comes from Lutjanus erythropterus, assembly GCF_056507025.1. Taxonomy (NCBI): domain Eukaryota; kingdom Metazoa; phylum Chordata; class Actinopteri; order Lutjaniformes; family Lutjanidae; genus Lutjanus; species Lutjanus erythropterus. Next base: position 28,565,373 of record NC_139336.1, on the reverse strand, counting down.
CAGTCAGCCATTGTGACCTTATTGTTTAGACCTGCGGAGAAGTGCTGAGTAACCTGATTACTTGGTAATAGCCACTAGACCCTCAAGCTCCAGCTTGTCTTGACATGACTCGTTAATGGACAAAACACTCACTGAGCTGCACTGCAAGGTCATCAGGTTTATACTGTTGTAGGGCCTCAGTGTTGATTATGCCTGTGGCTAATCCACAGGTAATACAGAGACAACACACACACAGAAAATTAATCAGCAGCTATTTTTGATAATCAATGAAAGATTTTCATTTATTAGGCAGAAATGAGAAAAACTCACAAATTCTAGCTTCTCACGTTGGGATTAAATTTAGGGATGCATGATAAATAATAGGAATATCGGCCAGTGATGGAAAATGTATATTATTTGATTGATATTTGATTATGTGAAGGATTTCAACTGAATTCTAGGGAAATATATTCTATACAAGTTCAAGTACAATAGAATTGTACTTTTGTACTTAAGTAGAAAAATAAAAGAACATTTCAAGAGTCTGCACTGTTTGTTCTTCCGTTTCAAATACAAAAATGTGTAATTATTTGTTATCTTATTGATATCAGCCATTAGAAGCTGGTAATTTTTGGTAACAGATTAAATTAAATATATTTGGGATTTATGATTATTTTTTATCATCAATTACTCTTGTGATTATTTTCTGTCAATAAAATGTCACTATGTTGTGAAAAATAATTTCAGATGGCCAAAAGTTATTCTTGTTTTGTTTAACAATCAGTCCCAAACCAATCGATTCCCACTTTGCAGTGATATAAGCTTAAAGAATCGACTAATCATTGCAGCTCTATTTGACACAATCACCTTTTTTCAAACAAGATATTGAGCTCTCTTTGTGTCTGCAAGCCTTTCTTTTTTTTTCAAACCTGCAGGAAGCAAACACAAGCCCACCTAACAGCAGGTAGATAGCAAAAGAAGAGCATCAATAATACAGGGGTACCTCATTATGTCCTCCTGTCTACACATGCAAGTATATGCACACACGCAGCCAGTAATCAGTCTGCGGTGAAAGACAGACGCTGAGGGCCTTTATGCGATGGTCCCAGTCGGGCCTATTGAGTCCCCGGCTGGCTCTATTCACAGCCACACTATCGGTATCATAATGACACAGACAGAGGGGCTACGGGGTCACAGGCCATATGCCAGGCTACTGAGGCTAGACCACACACACCACAGCCATTGTGATGGCTAGACACAATACAGGAGCCGTATTATCTGGCTGGTATTTGTGTGTAGGTGACTGTCTCGTAGACAAGCTGACCAACTCATCAAATGTTCATATGACACTGACAGTGACAGTTACTCAATGCAGGCTCATTTTTTCAACAACAACAAAAAAAAATGTAAATAAAAACAGAGTGCAATGATTTGCAAATCTTTTTCGACCATTATTTAATTGTTCAAACAGATAAACTTGGTTGCTTCTTGTAAATATACATTCAATCAGAATTTGATGCCTGCAACATGTTCCAAAAAAGCTGCACGTTTCCCACTGTGCTACATCACTGTCTCTTTTAACAACACCCAGAGAGCATTTGGGAACTGAGGACTCTTAATTAATGAAGTTTTGAAAGTGAAATTCTTTCCAGTTCTGGCTTGATATTTGACTTCGGTGCCTCAACAGTCTGAGGTCTCTGTTGTTGTATATTGCGCTTCATAACGCACCACACATTTTCAGTGGGAGACAGGTCTGGACTGCAGGCTGTCAGTCTAGAACCTGAACTCTTTTACTATAAAGCCACGCCGTTGTAACACGTGCAGAATGTGTCTTGGCTGAACTGTCTTCCTGAAATAAGCAGGGACGTCTCTGAAAAACATCTCTGGGTGGCAGCATATGTTGCTCCAAAACCTTCATGTACCTTTCAGCATCAAGGGGACCTTCATAGATGTGACAGTTAGCCATGATGTCATAAGCGCTAACACACCCCATACCATCACAGATGCTGACTTTTAAGCTTTGTACTGGTAACAATCTGGATGGTCATTTTTCCTCTCTAGTCAAAAGGTCACAGTAACAGCTTTAAATGTGGACTCGTCAGACCGCAGTACACTTTTTACTTTTCCTCAGTCTATCCCAGATGAGCTCAGGCCCAGAGAAATCCTTAGCGTTCCTGGATGTTGTCGATATATGTCTTTCACTTTACATGGTAGAGTTTTGCGTTTGTAGATGCAGCAACAAATTGTGTTTACTGACAACAGTTTTCTGAAGTGTTCCCGAGCCCACGTAGTAATGTCTTTTATTCAGTTGTGTGGGTTGTTGATGCAGTATCACCTGAGGGATCAAAGGTCACGGGTATTCAATGTTGGTTTTCAGCCTTGCGCCTTACATGCAGAAATTTCTCTGGATTCTCTGAACGTTTCAGCGATATTGTGGATCGTAGATGGTGAAATCCCTGAATTCCTTGAAATGTGTGTTGAAAAATGTTAAAACTGTTGGACTATTTGTCCATGCAGTTTTGTACAGTGTTGACCCTCGTCCCATCCCTGCTTTTGGACATCTGAGCCTTTCAAGGATGCACCTTTCACACCCAATCATAACACTATTAACTGTTACCAATTAACCTGTTTACCTTGTGAATGTTTTTTGAGCATTCCACAACTTTCTCAGACTTTTGTTGCTGCTGTCCTAACTTTTTTTGGAACGTGTTGCAGGTATCAAATTCAGAATGCGTGTGTATTGACAAAAAAACAATAACGTTTAGCAGTTTGAGCATTAAATATTTTGTCTTTGTACTATATTCAACTGAATACAGGTCGGAAAGGATTTGAAAATCATCGCATTCCATTTTATATGCATTTTACACAGTGTCCCAACTTTTTTTGGAATTTGGTTTGTACTTGCTAACACAGATGATGTAGTATGGTTTTATTTTTAGATGTGAATTATTTTGTTTTTATTTCGCAGCTTTCCTGACTCATAAGCACAAACAAACCAAAACAGGAGGCGGTTGAGCTGATTAATGTCCTGCCATAATCATCATGATAAATGAAACATAACCAGTTATGCTAATTATGTCATTAAGATAATTAAAGCATTAATCAGCAAGCAAATACTGCTATGTCAACATACTTTCAAACACGTGTGGTGTTAAGATTAAGGACTCAAAGGTTTCCCTCATTAACTTGCAAATGTATGGAACAAAAACTAATCAGATCATCTATATGAGGAACATGTGGTGTAAGCAGCAACTGTCATGTGAAGTTATTGTTTTCATAAGAACACGTCTATAGATAACACATAAGCCACTGTGGCAATATAATGCTGCACACTACAGGTTTCCATATAGTGGCAGAACACTAAAGAACAATATATCAGTATATATGCTGCTCCAAACCGCCACTAGATTGTAACTGGATATGAGGAGCACTTCATCACGACCCTTGAATACAGCGTACGCACTTCACATGAACATGTTAAACAAATCACACCTTGACTACAAGCTCGTAAATGGTCTTTTCTAAGCCACTACTGCATATATTTGAATGCTTTGTGCCTTTGAAAATAAAGGCATGAGTGGCCTAACATTAACAATAAAAGCAGAGCTTTCCTTTCAACTGCTATACTATCCAACACTTTCTTTTTAAATCAAGTAGGCTCTTTTCTCAGGTGTCTGGTTTATTGTGTCATTGAAGGGTTATTGTTGGGGAATAAAGAAACATCAGGAAACTCATTCTTTCCAACTCCAATATCTAAAAACAACTAATACTGACACCACGATAAGACATAAGATAAGATATTCCTTTATCAGTCCCACAATGGGGACATTTTCGATGAAACACCAATGTTATACACACTATCTTCTGAAAATGTGGGAAATTCAACCTCATATTAGATCTCTATTTCAACAGAGCTACCTGCTTGAAGGTGTCTTTTAATGGATGATTCTTCAAACTAAAAGCCCCCCATTATTTTGATATTTAAGAGATTTTGTTATGAAGCTGCAAAATCAGGGAAAATTGGGTTTTCATTAGCAGTATCTTAACACGATTATGACGATGAAAGCGAACATGAAACAGTAAAATGAAGCAGATACCTGAAAGTACAAACAACAATGCAGGAGAAAAACTAAACCTCAAACCACAGATTCAGCTAGAAGCTACAAAAGCGAACACAGGAAAGAACACAGAGACATGAGTCGAGTATCGCAACACATGCTTGTATGAGGGAGAGCAGGGGGGTTGTCATGGGCTGGCTCACTAAATAACAAGTATATCTGTAAAACCACAAACTATCATTTAAACACTTTTCACAGTTTTTGTGCGAACAGAACCAGGCCTGCTGTTTCCCTCTGTTTCCAGGCTTTATGCTAAGCTAACCGTCTGTTTGCCCATGTTCATTATATTTAGTGTACATATATGAGGGTGATATTGATCTTCTCATCTAACTCTGAGCAAGAACGTGAATACATCTGCTCATCTAATGATAAATGAGCTATTAGTAGTAGTTGCACTACATAATCTCTCAGGTTGTCAAGAGACTAAAAATTAAGTGAAAATGATGCACTGAGTGCCACTAAAACTAACATCTCACATCAAAATTAGACTACAACGAGACAAGTGCCAACTTGACTGAAGTTATGACCCTAAACGGCAGGAATATACAGCATTTTCACTAGATACTGAGCACAAAATGAGAAAAAAGAAAAATGATCCTTGAGTCACAATGGCCAACATTTTTCCTGCTACTTCTATATTAGACAGAACCACCGAGGGATTTGGTGGTGCGGGAAGTCTTGGATATCACTACATGCCTCACAGCAAAAATGTCCCTTCCACACCCCAGTGCTTTCTGGGAAAAATCAGAGCATCTCCAGACTGCCACGTCCTATCCTTAATATTATCTACGTCTCTTATTCTGTCTATACTCTGGCTTCCTCTCCTCCAGATTTCTGTTGCCTCCTCCCTCTCCTCTCCCCCCTCTCTGTTTTGTTCTCGGTCTGGCAGCTGTCTGGACCCACTTGGCCCAGGCTCATATCAGTTAGTTATGGGTCCTGGCGGGTCAGGCCCTCGCCCCTGAACACAGACGGACTGGCTGGCCTCATATCTTCACTCGGGACTCTGTGTTCCCGTCCCTCCTCTGCACGCTGCTGAGCTGTCAGAGCTCGGCCAGACAGAGAAGAATGCGGCTAGGGAGCAAATACTAACTAAACACACACAATAACACGCGCGCGCTAAGATGCAGGTACATACGCAAGCACTGAAAGGTTATATTGTGTAATTTAAAACACTGTATCACTGTAAACAAAGTGCTTACAATAGTCATTCACTTGTAATAACAGCCACTCGTTATTTCAGGCCATGTTTCACACAGTGGTGATACAGAAAATCCACCCTGATGTTTATTCAGATAGTTTTGTTGAAGTCCACTTCCTGTCCAAACTTACAGTCATATTGAAGTGGCCACTGCATTATTTATACCGCCAATTCAGCATAATGGTGTGAATAAATACCAAGCCAAAATATCTAACATCGTCAGGTTCAAGGTCCTCAAATGTGAGGAAATGCTGCTTTTCTCTGTCTTCTATAGCCCTATTTGCATGAGACTGGTATTACCTGGGGTCCTCTGGCAATTTGTAATAATTGCGGAGGTCGTCTGCAATCTTAATCCCATGCAAATCTGCCATGTCCGTAATTTGTAAATTAAAAATTCCACCACAAATGTCCTGCCATATTTCGCCCAAAACGGAGGTCCTGTGATAATTTTGGTTGAGTGCAAATCTGTGTGACTTTCTGTGATTTAGGGTTGTGTTTTTCACCCCCAACATTTGTTTTCTGTTGTCAGACAACTGAACAAATAACAGAAAGTAGATAAAACAACTGTAAACTGTATTATCAATGTGGCTGCTGAGGGATGGGCGTAACATCTCTGAAATGCTGATGATACACAGAGCCTTGACATCATATCCGGGTAAATTTGAGAAAAGACAGACTTTGCTTATCCCCTGGTAATACTAGTCCCATGCAAACAGGACTTCTGATTGCATATTATCTATTCCATTTCTTTGGTCCAGACTGAAATATCTCAACAACCTTTGGATGGACTGACAGTAGATTTTATACAGACATTCATGGCTCCAAGAGGCTGAATCCTAATCACTTTGAAGATCACCTGACTTTTCTCCGGCAGCACCAGCAGGTCAGAGTTTTCACTTGTTAAATATCTGTCACGGTATTGATGGATTGGTACAAAATATCGTACTGACATTTATGGCTCCCAGATGATGAAACAGTTAGAAATGAAATGTCTTGACAGCTACTGGACGGACTGTCAAGAAATTTTGTTCCCCTCAGGATGAATCTGGTGATACTCTGACCTTTCGTCCAGCACCATTATTTTGGTAACATTTTAATTTGTGCAATACTTTGTTTATGTCCAAAGACCCACAAAACCAATGACATTAGATTTCTTGTTTTGCATATGTGCCACATCTCAAATATATATGTACAGCAGTGCCAGTCAAAGGTTTGGACACACTTCTCATTCAAGGTGCTTTCCTTATTTCCTTTAAATTATTTTTCTACAATGTGGATTAATATTGGAGACGTTACAGCTATGAATTATGTAATAATATTGAATTATGTCCTGAGAAAAAAATGAAAACGAGGCAGAATGCTTTTGCTTTTTAAGAATCTAATATATAAAAGACTCTTTCAAACTGTCTTCTGCATTTGCAATAAAAGATTTAAACACATTGTTAATAAATTGGTGACTGCAAGTGCTGACGACGGTGTGAAAGAGTCTTCTTTTGTCGTCCCATAGTCTTCTCCTTTGTTTCTGTCAACCTACAAGTGTGAAAACCTTTTTTGGTCTCTTTGCTTTGATGACAGTTTTGCACACTCTTTTTATAATCTGTGGCATTTTTTATTTTTTAAAAAAATGAATGAAAAGTGTGTCCAAACTGCAACTGTATATTTATTTAGTATATTTATATTACCCACCAAAAGGCACCTTGAGATATTAGCAACTTATGATTATTACAATTAACCAAGTTTATATTTTCGTTAATGTGCATATTTTGGATTTTGGCCACTTGTTAACTGATATTTCAAATACTTGCAACTTCATTGACTCTTTTCTACTTTGTTTTGCAAGAGGTGTGTAACAATTTCCCTCAGGATAAATTAAGTTCTATCTTATCTAATTCCCATCAGCCTCAGCGGTACCATGTACTTAGAGCTAATTAGCACGCTGACATTAGCATTTAGCTCAAAGCACCACTGTGCCTAAAGTACAGCCTCACACAGCCTTTAGCGTGGCTGTATACTCATTGTTTTGTCTCGCTGCTATGGTCCATAGAAATATTTTCTTTAATTAATTTATGAAATGTTAGTAAAGTAACTGGAGATTGATAGGAGCAAAGTTTATGGTTAAGGGAGGTACACGGTTCCTTTAACTTTTACCATATGATTACAATTTGGGCTGCTAACAACTACCAACTATATTTCTTACCGATTAATCTGTCCATAATTTCTTTGTAAATTGATTAGTTGTCACTGCATCTCAAAGCCCACAAATGTCTTGTTTTGTCCACAACCCAAAGATATTTAGTTTACAATCAGAGAAGACTAAAGAAACCAGAAAAATACTTGCATTTGAGAAGCTGAAATCCTGGATATTAACTGACTAATCATTGTATCTCTAATTACAGTAATCTCAAAATAATTCTAAAGTAACTTCCTTCCTCCTTCTGTCAGATGCCTGCTAAACTCAGGACAGAAGATCAGTTGTGACAACAAGTTGTATTATAAACCCACTGTCTGATGTCCACAATCTGAGACATAGATTTGTTTCCTGCAGGCACAGAGAGGCTTTAGAGTGAGAAAATGCCTCTTCCCTGTCTCGCCAATGTGCAGGAGAGTAGTGCTGACCAGCCATCAGACCTCTAATGGCCGGGGCAGGTACTGAGTAACAGCTGGTACGGCCCCCCACACCCACCCACCCCCCTCCTTCCCGTCCTGAGGAGCCAGAGAGTCTGTAGGCTATCACTGCTCAATAAGGCAGATTTCAGCTGGTCAGGCTAAACAACACATTCCACAGGCGCTGCCCATGAGAGCCACTCAGCTTCACACACACACACACACCCTGAAACAACACACACACACACACACACACACACACACACACACACACACACACACACACACACACACACACACAAAGAATGAGACGGTTGAGTGACGAGGCACTGACGGTCACCCCTGGGGTATTTACCACCTTCTTTTAACCCTTTCTTTCAGTTGGGATGATGACCTAATTTGCATGTCCACATCTTTGTGTAAATGCTTTTTAAGTCCTTTAAGTAAACAAGCTTTTTGTGGTCTTGTGTCTACAGTGCTCCCCTCACCTAAAACAACACGGTTCAGTTTTGTCAGGAAAAACTAAACAACGATTATTTACTTTACAACTTTCAGCTCCACCTAAAAAAACAGACACTTCATGATGTTCTAAGGTGGATAAAAATGAAAATTAAGTTTGCATGACATGCATCCACACTTTGGCACGTTGAAAAGCAAACCGGAGCCCTCTGTCTGAGAATAAAATTACATTTTTCTCACCCAAAAAACTACGCTTTCTCAAAACTGTATAAATCTTAAAATGTTGACTTGGTGATTCACTGTGTACAGGGGAAACAGAGTTTTTGCTAAACAATGATGTAAGCTACCCAGTGAAGGGAAAGGGATGTGTGGCTGTTAAGGAAGGACTTTCTGTCACCTTTAGATTTCTTTAGGATTGATTTTGAATATCAATATTGCAAAACACACACTGCAGCCACCACAGCAGCTTAGGAATGATTGTTGGTTAGCAGGTATAATTTATGATCAGGGGTTATAGCACTATTTCATACTCCATTGTCAGATTATAGAAATATGTAAATGAGAACAATTCCAGAATATTGTGAATTTAGCTGTATTAAAATGACAGTAATAGAGCGGGAGCGCTGTTGCTTCACAACAAGAAAGTCTTGATCTGAATCCGCCAACTGCCAGTCAGAAAAAATGCAAGTTAAGTTTACTGGTGACTCTGAATTGCCTGAAGGTATGAATGTGAGCGTTAAAGACCGTTTGTCTCTCTGAACTGGCGGCCTGTCCAGGATGTAACCCTCTCGTTTGATGTCAGCTGGGATCGGCTCCAGCCCCCCGCGACCCCGCAAAGGATATGTGACCGCAGGAGGACGGGGAACTGCAGGGTAACCGACTCTCTGTAGCTGTCCAGTCACAGACGGCTGGCGAAGCTGAGACAGCCATCTGTCGTCTCCAACTTTCTCTGTGATCACTCATTTTAAATGTCGATACAGCCAATGACAGCAGCACAGCGGTTGTAATTAATCTGTGTTTATGTGATTTTATCAGACAACATCACAACCATAAAATTATGATTTGATCAGCTGATGTTTGCTGTGCTGCAGCTTTGCGGTTTCTCAACTGCAAATAGCGGACAGAGGTCTCTGCTGGGGATGATAATGATTAATGATTAATTGCAGTCAAGAATTTATCTGGAAAAAAAAGTATTTATTGTTAATGTATATTTTGTGTACCATTTCTCCAGAGCTCACAGTTTTTTCTAGGGAAAGGCAGACAAGAGCAGCTGCGTCAAGTGTGAACCTTAGTGTTTTACCATTCTGTTCATTTAAATGCTTCATGAATTAATGTTTAATATGACTAATGTGCCTCTAGAATTATTTACTGTGTTTAAACTAGTGTTTGTATGTTTTTTGTATTTAAGTATATCTATATATGGATCAATAAACTATCTGTGCCACAATGAAACACTGTGACCTCTGTCTTCAAAAACTGTGGTTTTGATTGTAAAGGACCGGAGGCCAAAACAGTCAGAGAAGATGTTATTTTTCAAATTTAGCACATTTAGTGTCAACATGACTTCAGGAATTCAAATTTCAGCACAGCATTTGTAAGATTAACTGTTTATTAGCTTATAAAGCATTCATTGACATGCACTGCACTACTATAAAATGTGAAAATCACCACAGGATAGAATAAATAAAAACCCAGCAGAAAACACTCAGACTTGTAATTGTTTGTTTGTTTGTTTGTTTGTTTGTTTGTTTTTTGAGAGGAACAAACATCCTTACAGCTCTTTCTTGTCAGCCCTCTCCATGCACGCACAACTGATTGAGGCACCAATACTCCTTTGAAGAGCTTTTACTGAGTAATTACCAACTTATTGATGATTCCACACAACATTAATCCAGCCGATGGATTTTCGCGTTCGGAGCTGAATAGGAGAGTGAGCTCATAAGACGAAGGGAAGCGCGAGGTGGAGAGACAGCTGTTTGTTTGAGCGATGGCATTACGAGGCGGCTGGGACTTCTCCCTGAGGAGACATTGCCCAGATATTCTCTTTGCTTCATGTCACCCTGTAGAGCTGGAAAGCACTCACATGGCGGAGAGTCAGTGTGAAGCTCAACAACACTTTTGCACAGAAAAAAAAAAAAAAAAAAAAAGACTGCAACACATGGCTGCACACTAATCGACACACACACACAGAGTTGCACAACCAAACACAGGGACCCACGGATCCAAACTGTCATCTGCAAATACACCAGGGTTCCTACACATTTTCCATTTTGATTTTTTTTCTTGCAGACCATATCTGACATTTTCTTTTCCAGTTTGGAATCATCAGCCAACCAGGCTTTGTATTTATAGGATTATAGCCCAAGGAAAACTTGCATTTACCCATTTTGGGTGTTGCATCCTATGCAGAAAGTTGGACAACATTCCACTGTCAAACATCTCTGACATTTATCATTATTATTATTATACTCTGGATAAACAATATTAAATTATTGTTCCCCTCATACTTTTCTGTCTCTGTTATAAATAATAACCAAATATTTTTGCTATGGCAACAACTGTGCACATAGATCCAGTGGCTGTAGCTCTTTTGAACTTTGCTGCTTTTCTCTTTTAAAATGTTTGTTTCAGCTTTATTGCTGAAACATGCAGCACCTGTGACAGAAATACACTCGCAGGCATTGGAAAAAGAAGCGAGGAGTTTCGATTTCAAGAGCAGCGGACCTCGAGGCGATCAACAAATGAAGTCTGCATCTTTCAAAGATGCAGTCAGATCGACCTGACAAACTGTGACGGACCGCCCCGAGAGGAGCGGAGGTGAGCGGGGACGAGAGCCGTTCCTGGCCGGGAAAATGAAATGGACGAAACGGGACTGAGGTGGGCTGAGAAACGTAAAACCGGAGACTGTTTTGTGCTTTAAAACATCCTGGGTCAAGCTGTTGCACTTGATGGCCGGACCAGTTCAAAGGTGACAGGATGCAACAGGCAGGTCTCTGGTAGGATGAGGGAAGGAGGACTCGGTGTATTTACAGTGATGATGCTTGATGCTCAAACACAGTCAAAACGACATCAAACTTTTTTAATGTGAAGATATCACCAAATTATCATCGACTTGTTGGTGCGGTTTACATTCAACCCAACATAAATTTAAAAAATGGACTAAAGAATTATATCATGAGTGTATTCTTGTGTTTGTAAATTACTGATTTCCATTCATTATCTGTATATATTTTGTATTTTGTGAGTAGCATGAAGGAACTACAACCCTAATTTTGTTGTACAATCCTTTGCTGTATAATGATGATATATGATTCTTTTATTCCCTGAAAATGAGTTGAAAAAAGTTAAATAATTGAATTATGCATTGCCTTGTTTATTCACTGTGTCCATCAAAATGATGAATGCAGCCATAAAGGTTTGGTTCAATCAGTCCATACTTCTTGCCTTGCTTGCAACAACATTAAGCTCACTCTGGCCCACACTCTCTCACACAGTGGTAAACATTATGGCCACGCTGGCTGCCTGCTCTCAACGCAATGAAAAACACTCTGCTTATATGATCAATTTATTTTTAGAGATTCTGTTTTTTATGTTTTAGGAAACTAAACAGGGACAATAATGTGGAAAACCAAACAATTTTCCATACTCTTTCCTTTTTCCATCTTTATCCAGACCTCGAAATTACTTGAATCAAAATTATACTTTTCCACACTGCGTAGGAACCCTGTGCAGAGAAAAAAAAGACTGCCAACATGAAACACACACAGTTACGCGCCTAGAAACAGTGACACACAAATGGTCATCTGCAAACACACACAGGCAGACATACTGTATTCCAGCTCCAGCTGACTGCATGAGTGTGTGCTACAGGTGCAGCTGCCTCGCTGAAGGACATGGCAGGGTTATGCACATGTCTCCATGTGTAATTCTACGGCTGTATGGTCGATGGCTACATTAACGCTCCGAGGCGCGGAGACAGAGACAGCACATGGACCCGTGGCCACGCACCATCCCTCTTCCACATGGGCAAGCGAGACAAATGCCTCGCAGCCAGCCGCCAAGTATAGAACATGAAACACATGATGAAACATGCAATTAAGAGCTTCTGCGCTGGTGAGGAGCGGAGTGGGGAGACCGCTGGTTACATATTTCCTCACTGATTAATGGAGGAGCACTGGGAAGGGCGGGGGTTAGCGAACCCGCCAGGAGTGTTGGGAGTGTTGGGTAACGAGGCGCGGTGGCAGATTTATGTCCCACCCCCCCCTCGCCCCCCTCCTTTAGATCTTATGTGCCCATGACAAAGTGCCCCCTAGTCCCCCATCCCATCTCCTTGAAATGTCATTACATGTTCGCATGTAGCCGGCCAGCAGAGATGGAATGAAGATGGGCATTAATGCTAATGAGAACTGGGCTTTAGCCTTTTGTCTCGTGTCCCAGTGGCTCTTTCCATCTTTCCCTTGCCCGAGTCCACGTCCTCACCCCATACCTCTCCGTCTCTCACCTGTCCAGACAAACTAATTCTCTTTTTTTCGCCTCCACCAAACGTTTGAAAACACACAGTGCCGTCTGCACGAACACCTCGAGGTCCAATATGCACCACTTCTTTTTTCTTCAGCCAGTTTCATATTTCATTATTCCTCGTCTTCGTGCTCTCCATCTGTCCCCCCCTACTGTGTGTGTGTCTGCGTGTGTGTGTGTGTGTGTGTGTGTGTGAGAGCGAGAGAGACGTCTTTACCTTCAGCCTGTCTGTGGGCAGGGCCTGGGCTCCTTTCATGATGACCTCCTGAACCCTCTCAACTGACAAGTCACTTCCAGCCTGCTCCAGACGCTGACTGAAGAAGCCGATCACCTAAAGGTCACACAGGAGGAAACAGCCAATCAAAATACAGAACCTAAAATATATTTAGTCTAAAAGAGATGATCTGTAATGCAAGCATAAAGAATGTGAATAAAGTTGGCTTGTGGTTTTATTTTGACTGCAAACATTCATAGAAATATGCTTTCTTGCTGAGAGTTAGATAAGAAGATCAATATCACTCTCATATCTGTCAGTTAAACATGAAGCTACGGCCAGGAGATGTTAGCTTAGCATAAAGGCTGGAGACAAGGGGATACAACTAGCCTTGCTATGTCCAAAGGCAAGAAAATCAGCCTACCAGCACCTCTAAAGCTCACTAAGGCCGTGTTTAGGCTGCCAGCCCATATCTGTGTTTTTTGGTCTATCTACATTGTTTTTAGAGAGTCTAGACAGCAAACAGATTTCTACAGATGCGTCTCAGTCTGGTCACTCTCACTGGACTTCAAAGTGTCATTTTCATCACTCGCAATGCGACACGCAAAACCAAAGTCAAATCCAGGGTGACAGAAGTGTGACAGAGTGGTGCGGAGGACAACACAGAGAACAAGAGTCCATGGATGGACTAGCAATTAAATAAACTGTCCACTGACACTTACACAGTCACTGATGCATATGTTGTTACCACAGCAACCCCAGCAGATATGGTGGTTGTGTCTGGACACACAAATCAAGTCTGGTCACAGTCGGTCTTAAAGATGTGATTTGACAAACAAATCTGATTTGGCTACCGTCTGAACCAAGCCTAATTAAAACTTTAGATTTTTTTTTATCTAAAGCTAAAAATTTAAACAACTTGTTGTACACTTTGTTTTGTGTACACCTGGTGTTATTGACCAATATCCCGCTGTCATTTCTGTTCAGAATGAAGACAATTATTATTTCTGTCATCTTTGGCAACAGTTTATTGTTTGACTATAAAATATCTTAACTTAAACTAAAATATTTATCACAAAATGTTTGGTTATGTTTGGGCTCCTTAGAAAAGAAAATTAAGGATGATAATGATTAATCAATTGGTCCTTGAGAATTTCATTGCTTACGAAAAAATTCAATCTATCTACTATCAAATAAAGATCTGAAATACAGAGCAGATTATTTTTTACGAGTGCATGTTAAGTGATATTTAATTTTAAGTGTTTTAATATGTAGGCCTCTATGTCTTTATATGTTTCATAGGCTAAGTAACGCTGTATCTAATTCAATATGTTGCTGTGAAAAAAGAAGCTTTGATTAAGGGGGGAAAATGCGTTTGGTATTGTTTTTTTTTTCTTAATTCTGATTAATGATTGTTAATATTACCAATGACTGCTAAGGTAAGTAATATTTTAGATATTAGCCTCAAAAGTCCAATATCGGTTGGGCTTTAGTCCAAGTCTTTTACTATTAAAACCTGTTCTTGTTTCTGAATACACAGGATCTAATGTTGCCTGATCTCACTGAGGTTGGAAACCAACTCCCACTTCTGTCATGACGCTCTTTGACTCTTCTAATCCCGCTGTTTGGAGCTGTCACACTGATATTGCAGCAGCCACACCCTATATGATGACACTGGGTGCAATATGGAGATCAAAGTTGGTACAAAGCGGCATCATGCTACATATATAGGGCTTCATTCTGTAAACAATAACACTGGTGAGTGTTACAACCTGTTAACATCATGACATGCTGTCAACAGAAAAAAAAAACAAGCTGGTTTGTTTTGATCTGTTCAATCTGAGACTGTATTTTGATTCTTTTGCATCAACAGCCAACGAGACGTATCCATGGGTGGTCATGTTTCCTAGCAACAGTAGGTTGCTACAAAAATGCTCCAATACTATGCAGGGGTACAGAGCTACGTATAGTATAATTTATATGTCAATTATATAACAATACTTTGTGAGAATCTTTACAAATAAGTGGCTAAAAGTTCACATAATAGCAATAAATCTGCATGAATTCTGCTTAGAGACAGTGCACAAATTCAAAATGCTAAGAATACAGGCTTGGCTCATACGCCTGTAGGCTACAGACTCATAAAATACATACATACAGTATTTCATATTACAAATTTACCATAGGGTTTGAGCATGTTTCGTCCCACTTAAAATAAGCACTTCACTGGAGCTCAAATTATCTGATGCCCTCTGGGTTTAAGCCCAAACAAGAGATCAAGGAAACTGCGTTTCTACTGCCGCGCGAGATTCTTCCCTGGAGAAATCTTTGATATTTGATAATTAAAAAACTGTAGGTATTACCGATTCTTTTTAATGCTCTCTTTTTGTCAAACCAACAGTGAAAGAAAATGCATCTACAGGCGATGTTTTCTCTGCACACGTTCTGTGCTTTGCTTTGGAGAATTCAAACACGCCACAGCCTACATGAGCACTGTGTGTGTGTGTGTGTGTGTGTGTGTGTGGGTGTGTGTGTGTCTACATCTATCTAATACTAATCCCTTCATTAACTCTGAAGGCCTCCCATATGGGGTTAATTTAGAGGAGCAAAGCAGCCCCTCATCCTGAATCTCATGCTCACACACACACAGATTTGCAGGCACAGGGAAGGCTTCGCAGAATAGCCTTAGGGAGACTGACTTAACCGAGGGATTCTGGATAGCATGCTTCCCTCATACTTATGGATAACAGCAAAGCCCATGGCAATGTATGCAGCAACCCCCATCCCTCGCACATACACACTCGCTCATACACACCAAAGCTTCCTTTCCTCCTCTATAGGACCAAAACAGCCATGAATGACAGCTTTCTCTCGCTCTGTTCCTTCCTCACCCATACACCAAACACTCTCAATGAATATTTGACAGTGAGCCTCTTGACACTAGGGGACTGATTAATTCATCAATACTACTTAAGCTCACAGAGCTCTCAGCAGGCTGTACAGTCCAACTGGATACTATGTTAACCATGCAGCTCACTTAGGTTACTGGATTTTTGACAATTTCAATGCAGATGGAGAGGAGATTCAGGGAAAATCTGTGTGACCTTGATCTATGGAATAATTACCACAAATCAGCCAACAGCATGAGAGGAAACTCTCTGAGGTTCAAGTTTCACTTCTGATATCTGGGTGACTATGAGCTTGTTCAGAGCTGTGCAGACATGCGTCCTGGGAGATCCCATCACAAGCCGACAGCTCTAAGTGCAGGTGTGAATGCAACCAGGATGCTTATGAGACCTGATCAGATAACATTCAGAGCGGGTCTGTGAACACATTCTTAAAGTAGAGTGTACACAAATGTGTTCTGGGACATATTGAGGGACGGTCTACTCAAATTATGTTCTTGAGGAATATCATTTGAATCACTGAAATACAAATATGTGTTTTGGCTTTTCTTCATCGGAAGTTTGTGAACACACACACTAGGTTTGCAAATTTTGTGCAATATCGTTAACTGATGGTTGAAATGCTAACAATTGATTTATCAGTTAATCTAATAATCATTACTGATAATATATATTTTGTCCTCATTTATTCTCATTCATATCTTTTTCTTGTTTTTTCTCATTTTAAGTTAATTTCCTTATTCAACAAATGCCTTAGGCAAGCAAAATAAAGTCAAATGAGGCGCAATTACTGCCATTTCTAGACTATCAATTAATTACTGATTAATACATTTCTAATATTTTAAATTCTTAATGGCAATAAATTGGTGAATTATTAATCATTAACATCCCTACCAGACTCCACTGAAATCGCACTGTTCTCAGAGTCGTTGACTGAGGAGAAGCTTTATAAACTTTATGAAACGCTGTCTATGACAAATTCTTAATTATTTCAGCCCTCTTGTAAATTTATTTGTTAAACGTAGCACATATTAAAACAATAACAAAAGATATAGCTTGATGGCATCATAATGTGGCGCGGCATCATGGGTATTGTCATTTTTACTTTTTGACAACCACCATAGCTGATGAAAATTCATCTGACGTGACTCAGGCAGAAATCATGTTCATGTAAGACGTAACATTAAGGTTTTATTCTCATTATGTTTAGTCATGTGTGCTGATTTCCTCCCTCACTCTCTGACGTATCCTGTGATTTCACGGGAGTAACAGCAACTAGCTCGCAACTACTAATGTAAAAAGCACCATTACCTTGAAAAAATTACTTATTACTTGGGGTTTGAACTTTGTTGAAAACATTTGGGAAGATGTAAGTAAGCAACTAAAAATATCTAGCATATGTTTAGCATTTTCAAACATTTTAATGCAGAAATGTTAAACTTTATATCTTAAAGTTATTCTTTCTTTGTGGAGAAAAACATTGTGTGCATTTGTCCCAGCATGTTGGCTACTACTGTTGGTCAGCCGATTAAGAACAACAAAGCATATTGCAAACGTGTTTATTTGCATGCAGAGTGCTGAAGTTAAACCACTGTTGTGAATTCTTGATGATTTGTGTTTTCTTGTAAATTCGGCAATAAACACAATATATTTAATTGTTTAGTTCCTTGTAAAAAAAGAAAAATGTGTTTTTCTGTGGTGTGCTGGAATGCACACTTTTACTTTCTGTGACTCTGTCTGCCTTTCTTCATTATACATGATGTGAAAACATCAGATTTCCTCATGGTCAGAAAAAGTAAAAGTGTGCGTCCTCCTCATAGTTCAATTATAAATCCCAGTGCAGAAGAGCGCCTCCGGCAGCTCAGGCAAAATATGAGGCTCATGTCAGCTGATAGAGTTTAGTGTGGCGTTACTAAAAAAAAACCAAAAAGGAATGAACAGTCAAATCTACATATTGAATGGCCAAATGGACAGTAATGGGCATTCAGCTGACAAACAGCCCTACTGTTAATTTGCATTTTGAGTGGGAAAGTGATCAACTGAGACGAATCTGGAGACGAATTGTAATGCCAGGTGTGACTCACATACTCAGATCTTTACACTTGTGATCGGACCACCAAGAGTGTATCTCAATACCAGGTCTGAAGCAGGAAAAATGGCAACTGACCGTGTCCAGATTCTGCATGATGTCCTGGAAGGATGGGTGCGTCCTGAACTGCTCAAAGAGCTCCCTCTTGTAGAGCAGCGCGTACACCAGGTTGGGGTTGTGGTGCAGAGAGTTGCACAAGCAGGAGTTGATGATTTCCAGCATCATGCGGATCACCTCCTCAATCACATTCAGGTCTTGGGCCTGGGGGAGAGGGAGGATGCAAAGGTTAATTGGTTTCCCACTACACTGGTTTCACTTATAATGGTGATTTTAAATGATTGCCTCCTGATAGATTGATCAGCAGGGGGGAACAGAGAGGTGGAAGACACAGCAGACGGAGGATGAAAGGAAGGAAAGTAGGAGGAATGAAAGAAGTTACTAAGTTGTCAGACAGCGTCTTAGTGAGGGACAGATAGGTGACCTTGTAAGCCACAGATCAGGTCATGTCACAGTATGTTTCCTCCCGGAGCGAAGACAACTGTCACTAGTGACAGGTGACAAGAGGGGTGTGGGAAAGAAGGAAGGAAGGACGAAGGGTGTTCAGTTGTTTACAAAGTTCTTCACACAAAGTTAACTCGCACAAATCAAAATGAAAAGCAAGTAAATTAATGTATACAGATATTAGACAATGAAAGCTGTCACAGGAATGTTTATGTGTGACTGTGCTGTAGTTATAAGAGCACAAGCACAAATATCAAAGGTACAATAAAGGAATAGTTTGACATTTTTGGAAATACTTTCTGGTGGAGACTTAAATGCAATCATTGATACCAAGCTCATGTCTACACGGTAAATATAAAGCAACAGCTTTTAGTTCAGCTTAGCACAAAGACTGGAAACGGGGGATCAGCTAGCCTAAACCGATCCAAAGTTAACAAAATCCCATTACCATCATCATCAACATTATTGAGCCACTGAGGAGCTGAAACTAAAAGAAATGCAGAGTCCAGACAACAAACAAATATGATGACACAACTGTTTCATTTCAAATATGTAGAGATTGTTGGTGATTTCTTTTCTGAACTTTCAAAATTGTACGAACCCTGTAGAGCACTGAAGAGAATACAATGAGTTACCAGTTTATTAGGAACACCTATACAGTCCAAAGCAATTCAAGGAATTCTACCAGCTCAGAAAGTTCAGTTTTGTTGACACTGCCAGCTTGTTGGTGCTACAATACCTTTAAACTTTCTGCCACTAATTGTAGCTGC
Source organism: Lutjanus erythropterus (assembly GCF_056507025.1). Lineage (NCBI taxonomy): Eukaryota > Metazoa > Chordata > Actinopteri > Lutjaniformes > Lutjanidae > Lutjanus > Lutjanus erythropterus. The sequence goes on along the minus strand of NC_139336.1, from coordinate 28,546,017 downwards.
TAAAATATACCTACAGCCCTATATTATGTCTTTAAGGAGTAATCACAAATATGCAAATATTAGCAGGAAGGTATTCTAGTCTAGTCAGACCAGACAGGTCTATTTGTGGAGATTTTATCGTACATTGTTCTTTAGTTAGTGCACTCACAACAATGCGACTACCCAGACAGACACACAGATGGACAGACAGACAGACGCCACCGCTTTGAGATAACATCCCCTATGGCATGCTCCATGGTGGCACAGAAAGGAAATGGCAGTGAGACTGTGGGAAAATGAATAATCTTTAAAGAGATAAAGAAACTGGCAGCAATGAATTGGTGAATGCAGCTCAAGAGATGATATATGGTTTCCCTTGGTGTGACAACTGTGGGCAGAGCTCTGCAGAATCTACCATGTTCTGATGGTATTACAGATAACATCTCTAGATGATGAAGTCAGTTTCCAAAACAATCTAAAAATACAAAACAATGAATAGTACCATGCTCCATTCATCTCAATGAAAACAAACACTGCAAGCAATACAGACTTAAGGCACCATGGCACGTTTTTTTTTTATTTACTAAGACGCAAAACAAACATTACGCCTGACTGTTACTTCTGTCCAATTTATTGCAACAGTGTCTGCTTGGAAGCTCATTTTCTCAGAGATTTATCTGCTCTATAATACCACATCCATGGTGGGGAGAACAGGGCGACAACAGCTAAGAAGAAGCCGAGACAAAAATGCAGACTAAGAGAACGCAGGAGTCAAGAACATTCAAAGCAGCTTAGCTTAATGCGATGGCGTACTAATGAAATAAGTCCAGTGGTAGAATGACGACCACTGTAACACACACAGCAAAGATTCTCTAACCGGGTTCAGTGCTGATCCCGGGTCTATATGATTAACTGGAACAGCCTGACTGAGTCACGCTGAAAAGCTGTATGCCTGTCAGTAAATCTGATACCAATACCAAAATCCATTCTCTTGTTTTATATAAAACACTTCACATAAGCAATTAATGTTTTGTGACAATCCTTTAGCTGAGTGGAAAATTTTAGAGTTGAAAAATAAACTTGGTAAGGCTTCACGAAATTAAGAAGGAAGAAATCTCTGTCTGTCTGTCTGTTCTTCTCCAGAACTGTTCATCTGACTGACTTCATGCTTGGCATTCTGCTCAGGATCCAATGCATGTGTTGAATTTGGTGCAATTTGGCCAGACAGTGGCGCTATAACAGTCAACATTTTGGCCTGTAACTTTTGAATCCCTGGATTCTGTTTGTCTGGATGAATTAGTTCATATAAGCCACAACCATTTGCATCTTCACAGATTTTCCATCATTGTGAATTTTGTCCAAATCTGCTATTTTCGCTACTTCTCCTTCAAATTTTGTGCACTCATCCCCAAATTTGGTACAGAACATCTCCGGATCAAGCCGGAAAAATGCTGATATTCCATACAGATTTATTATTGCTGACCATTGAATTTTGTTCAAATGCTGTAGGCAGGGCTTATATTATTATTATTATCTCCTGAACACATTGTGTCACTGCAACCATATGCATATTTCCAGAACCGCTCATCTGATTGACGTTACACTTAAGGTGTGAACTGCTCAGGACCCAAGAGAGTTCAGTGCAGAGTGTGAAGTCGATCGGATGAACGGTTCTTGAGAACGCTGCAAGCAACCTTTCTGTGTCCACTCCAAATGGGCATGCATTCTGAAGGAAGGGACATGTACTCTGAATGTGCATGGCGTTAGTTGTTTATAAATGTACTCAAACATTTTTTTGGCATTTTTGTTCACATACCCTGATATCGATATATCTGTAATAAGCTTATGTCGGTCGATACATCTAATTCATACTGGAAAAATAAACTCAATATAAGTACTTGAAGTGCAAGTCACATAAAATATTGTTGACACAGAAAATGTCATTAAAATTATGGATTTCCATGTTTGTATTGATCATTGACAGGCTTTTTCCATAGTACACATTTTAACTTGTCATAGTAGGAAAAGCACAGGTGTTACTAATAGCATTAACAGTGGCTCTGCTCGATTGAAGTGTCCCAGTAAGCCATGACAGTATGACGGACTGTGTACTATCGATCGTGCTGTGACAGTAGCTCAGTGAGGGAGAGAATACCAATCAAGGACTGGAACATTTAAGAGATAACACTTGGACACTTTCCAACACTAAAAATAAGCAAAACATTAAAACTGCATATCTGCATCATTGCAACAACAGTAAAAAAAACCTGTCTTTAAAAGCTTAATTGACCAGTTTAGCCAGTTAGTCCAAAAACTTTAATCCCCATCTTTGCTTTACGGGAAGCCTCGCCTTAGACAGTGCTCATCAGCAACTTCCTCGAGCGTTACATCCTGCCTAGTTTCAGGCCTGGAATGAGAAAAGTCTATTCCCCCTGGAAGTATTATCATTCCTGTAAAATACAATAGAATAAAGTGCTGAGCAAACCAGTTCAATCTTTAATGCACAGATCAGTATCAGTAAAGCTTTACGATAAAAAAAACTTGTTTTCTTCCTTCCTTTACATTTAAAGGGATAATTCTGATTATATGATGTAGGGTTGTATGAGGTACTTTTATTGTCTTTTAGTTTGTGCTATTGTGTGACCTCTAATATTGCTGTGTGACTAACTGAAATCACACAATAACACAAACATATATGCAGATCTATGCAGCGGTAGACCAGCGACTCCAGTGTTCTGCATGGCAAAATTACTGATATCAAAGGTACATACTGCAGTGCACACTAGGGTAAACTGACACTGACTTTTCTTTATGAGGGGCTTGTTTTAAGTGGCTAAAATACCTTTTCTAGACCCACAACTCTCATGGTCTGTGAGGTAAAATGCAGACAGCAATATTAGGCTTATATGATTAAGGGTTTCATCAGAAAATTGTAATGAAGAATGGTCATAAAACAAGAAACAAGAACTTTCATAGAAAAGAATACAAGCCTTTATGTTCTCCATAGTAAGAAATATCTTTAAGGATACATTTTCATGATTAAAAATCATTGTTCTGATGATGACCTGTTTTTTGACCAAGAATTTGCTAATACCAGCTAAGACCAGCTTCAAAACAGCAGCTCAGCGAGACTGCAACGGCAAGCTGATTGGAAGCTGAGATTCCACCTCCAATCTGGGCTAACCATCTGTAACAGAACTGCATGTGGTAGCATTTTATATTCCATCTTCGGTGCCCTGCTTCTGAAACAAGTCCTTATCTTATAAATAACTTTGCTTGCTGTGTGGCCGCTTTTTTTTTTTTTTGCTGTCGCCACACATATCTGCAGCACATGAACACACACAATCACCTTCTGAAAGTAGGCAAGGGGGATTAGGATGATTGTAAATAACTGTATTCTGTTGTGCGTCGACCATGAATCAGGCTTGCCTCACAGACGCAATAATGCATTGCATTGATTTCCACAAGCTGGCGGGCGAAGGTGTGCGGCGGCGTGGAGCTTTAACAGGCAGACCTGAAGAGGCAAGTGGAAGGCGGAGGGAGAGGCGGCTATAATGAGGATTGATTGTGCGTCTGGAAGCAGAGGTGGCTCTCGGGGCTCGACTCCACTGCCTGGCTAGACCTGCTCCACTCTGTTCTGCCGTGGCAGGCCATAATTAGACAGAAAGCAGGGACAGATATGGGAGACAACTGAGTAGGAGGCAGAGGAAGGAAGACAGCAATAAAAATGGAAGCACAGAAGAAGAAGAGAGTAGGAGTGGGGGAGTTGATGGAGAAAGTGAATGCGGCGATGAAGAGGAGACAAAAGGAGGAGAGGAAGGCAGAGTAGGAGTGAGGGATGCCTACTAGTGTGTTTGTTCTCTAGCTCTGCACCCAGCTTAATGAGATTAGCCTGGCAGGAAAAAAATGCCACACTAGGGAATTCAGGTCACATGAAAATAGGCTAGCTAGACGTCTGCCTGGCCCTGTGTGTATGTTTGTCAAGTGGATGAGATTAAGAGGTCCATGGTCTACTTGAAACCCAGACAGGATTTAAATATATTGGCTCCTCCTCTCCCACTTCTCACTCTGTTCTCTTGCACTTGTTTTCCCCCCAAAAATGCATCTGCTAGACAGCCAGAAAACACCTGACATGTGTTTGTATGACTGCATGAAGCCATTACAGCCTTTCCTTTCTTTCTCTTAGTCCCATTCCTCATTTTTTCCTTCCCTCCCCTCCGCTTTTTGTGCTCCTTCTTCTCCTCCAGTCATGTGCTATTTTCCAGCCTCCTGCATTGTCATTTAGTCACAACCGCTCACGCCGCTATTTAATGTCTTCTCTCCACCCAGGAAAACACAGGCCTCAGACATGAGCTGTATCATTAGTCTCAATGATCCTGCCCCATTTTAGTTGTTTCACAAACCTAACAGGAAGCCTGTGTGTGTGTGTGTGTGTGTGTGTGTGTGTGTGTGTGTGTGTGTGTGTGTGTGTGTGTGTGTGTGTGTGTGTGTTTGTCAGCTTTTCCATCTGTCTGATTCTGCTGCTAATACTTCAACATGCTGGGCAGAAATGTGTTATGTCTGCAGGTATGTTTGACCTTTGCTATCCGTCTGACAAGGAAAATTATAGTTTACAGATGCAATCAGGGGCTGGGAAGGACAGCGCCGGCTCTTCACTATCTGTGTGTGTGTCTAGCCGTCCTATCATATCCGAGCGTGTTTTTATGCAAGTGTTTGTGTATGTGGACAGGGTGTTTAGAGACACAGACATGTAAATCCCTGTAAAGTAGGAGCTGGCATCATTAAACCAATAGCTTAGTGATTCCCTGGCTGGCCCCACTGCTGCTCACTGCAGGCTGTTGCAGGGCAGACAAACCAGACATATTAAGAAAGAGTACTGACAAAGACAAGGGCATGGAGATAAATACAGACAGATACGCAGAGAGACAAACAGAGTCAAGAGCCGCACTTGAAAGACGGTTTGCAATCTGTTTTTTTTTCTTTCCAACGTAAGAATACAAGCCACTCAATGGAAACAGACAGAATGTTTACATCCTTAGCCTTGATGTAACATAGTAATAGAAAAGAGGGGTATAAGGTTGGAATAAGGAGGAAGAGAAGAAAAATCACACCACGTGGACAGACAGAGAGGGTCAGACTGGCTGAGTAGCAGCAGCCTGCCATGTCTTTTGGGAGTTTTTTAAATAGGTCATTGTCTGACCCGCATTATGGTACCATGGCCATGTCATAATCACACCATTTTGTGGAGCATTGTGCCCAGGTCAGCCTCTTATTACCCCCTAGCCTCACAAAACATCCTTTGTTGCACACACAGAATGAGGCAAAAGACAGTGTTAACCCCCAGAACTACAGCACCAACAATGCAGTGAGTCTGCCGGTCTGGATGTGTTTAGGAAAGACTGTGTCGGACAATCGCTGCATCACTGTCTGTGTGGAGGGGAAGTCCGGCATATTTGCAGACACACACCTTATTATGTGTTTAAATAAGCTCACTACCTCGAGGAGACTACCAGCAGGGGGTTTAGAGGGCAAAACAGCAGTGATACCGGCGATGACGCGAATGATAATGGTAAAAAAGATGACGCCAACAGCTGCAACAGCACTCTGACAGATAGGTGGGCAGTGCTAATTGATCTGCTGCTAGCTGTGCTCTGTTGTGCTGCGCCTCGATCAGGAAAAGACCAGGGCACAGCGGGGCTGCCCTAATTATCATTTGGAAGCAGACAATCATTAGGACCCCAGAGCACCTGCTGCCTGCAGGGGTGGCACTTCTACCGCTTGAGAATAAACACAGAAAGAGTCAGAGAGACAAGGCGAGAGACAATAAGAGCCTGACAGTTATACAGAGAGACAGGCTAACAAGTAAACTAACAACCAGGCCTAGCATCGTCTTCACCAGGCAGGTGAGGGCAGACGAGACGAAAAACGGGGGAGTCAGTGAGTAAGTCAGCTCTCAGCTCCCAGCAGGATACTGCTTTAATGAGAGGAACACAAGGAGACAGACTTGACATCATGAACTACATAAAGAGTGGCATCAGTCTGAGAGGTTACTTTGTAAAGCGCCACCTCATTATAGAACATTTTATTCAGTGTTAACCTTTTATAAAGACCACCAAAGACTTTGCAATTTAAACCTAGAGTTTGGTTCATTTTGTGAAGGTGAAAACCCTGGCTTTATAAAACCCCATTACTGGGGCTTATTACTGAAAACACTGCAGCGGACATTTAAACCAAAAACAGCCCCGTGTTAAGTAAGTGCAAGGCGCTGCATTGATCGGGGCGTGTTGCTTCAGGTTAGCCTGAGAACCAGACAAATCTGTGAGATCATGTTTCATACCCTCCGATTCCCACCAGTCCTGACTCTTGTCGGGCCAATCACAACCCTTTATTTATATTGGACACATCTGATACGACAACTGACAGAGGAGCGTCAGAACATTTGTTACTAGGCCGTCTTTTTTTCCTGCTTAAAAAAGCACTGATCATAGCTCTGACATGTATGTGTAATTCAGTGCTACATCACATTGTTTCATTGCTTTGATTAGTTGAAGGTCATGCTTTGTTCCTGTGATTGGTTGTAGGTCTATCCCATTGCATCAAGTTGCATTTCTGTCTGTGTCCGTTGGAAACTGAATGAACTGAGAGATCCCAGACTAATCTATCCTACCCTATCAGGCACTAAAAACCCTGTGAGGCAGTTTGTATGTGGAAGTATTTTGCTACTCTGGAAAGTTATCACGGCGGCGATCATTTTATCTTTCATTGCGGCAAACAAAAAGCAAACAGTAGAAATATGAAGATACAAAATAATCTACCAGGAATCTCTGTCATGTATTTGACAGGCCAGCAGAGGCAAAGTAGATGCTGAATAAAAAAAGACAACTATGATGAAGACTTCTGTTAGATAGAAATAATTGTTGATGGCCTGGTCCTCCAAATGAATAAGATGGATTTTTTCACACAATGCCGTGTGAAGCAAACTAGCCAGCCACTCTATTATTTAGTACTGCTTGTATTGCTCACGTATTACGAAACACGATTATTCATTATCGTTTGAAGCATGTTCTGTTTAATAATGACGACGTCTTCGATTATCCCATGTGAGCTCACAATGTCATCAAACGTCATCTTATGTTATTGTTTTATTTGAGAGACCCCTCATGGCAGAAATTACATTAAAGATGTGAAACTAAAATAACAGTTTGTCTGATATTTTTTATTTTGATGTGCTGAAACAAAAAAACAGTCGAATGCTAGTTTGACAGGTGCATGCTGCCTGTTGTTATGTCTCTAAGATCACCTCAAAAGCGCTTGTTATATTAATGTAGTTAATAATCCTCCTGTCATAGACTAGTCTCTAGCTACTGAGGGAAATCTTCAGCTTGAGGCAAATATATTAAAAGGTTCATATGGAATAAATTTGAGGAAAGTAAAATATATAGGCAGCCATTACCTTTCTCATTTCTCTCCTCATCTCTCCCCTCTGGGTATTTTCACATGAAATGACAAGAGGCTGCGTGTGTCATTTGTGCCGTGACCTCTGATTATGGGGAAAAGCGGTGCGATAATGTACATCAGTCCTGCGTGGTGATTGGTTCCACATCAAAAGACTGTACGAAATATGACTGGATAATGTAGCAATGACACTTCAATCAATGAATTCCTACTTTCAGGTACAACGTGTATGAGGGGAGACACTGCTCTCTCTCTTTACGCATGATGTGGTCTCAGAGTTTCCATCAGCACTATGGAATTAGATGAAAATGGACATGGGGGAAAGTCACGATCAGGTCAGGCTATGAAACTGCCATATTTAACAATCTTGGAAACTGAGAAGTGAACTGATAGGTTGAAAAAACATGAGATTCCCATTTGTGATTGAGCCGTGCGGAGGCTACACTGAACACAGGCATTTTATAGTCATAATACCTGTGCTTTTTCCATGGTCTGCACCTCTCCGATATTGGTGTGCGTTCCTCCCCTCTACCCATCCTCAAAGTCATTTCATATAAAATATGCAGAGGGGAGAAAGATCAGGAGAAGACAGAAAAGTACTGAAAAGTAGGCTGGAAATGAGGAACACTTTATTGGATTTTATTAATATATTTCCCAAGTCACTTTCCATCTTAGGGTAACACTTAACTTCAAAGGTGCGGTAAATGACTTTGGAGAAACGTAGTTCATTGTTTGCACTCATTCCCATGTCATCAGATATTAATGTTTTGGGCCCATTGATGCCAAACAGGATAGAGGGGTCTTGAATCATCCTGAGGGGGTTTATTTCACAACAATGACTTGATTACTGTGCATTATCCTGCTTATCACACAGCTACTTGCTTAAGAATATTTGATAATTTGATAGAAAATATTGATGAAAAAATGATTTCACCAATTTAAAAAATATTTTATGGTTCCTCCAGAGTCTATGATCAGAACTGTGTCCATAGCAACGGCCTATTCTTCATAGCAACAGTCTGTTCTTCTTAGCAACAGTCTGTTATTTATAGCTATGGTCTGCTATACAGATATAACAGAACTTAAAATCCCATAATTGACCAATCAGACTCGAGTATTTAACAAAGCCTCGGAATAAAAATTATTAATCGGGCGACTTACAATACAAAGTATTGGGACTCAAGCCAGCATTCAAGTTTCCGTGTCTATGAGTGCATGAGGATCCATTGGGGTCTGCATGACATAAATGTTGTCATCAGAGGTTTTCGTAGGATCTGTGTGGACATCCACTTACCCCCAATTTGTTGATCCCATGTGGACCTGTCCACAGACTTGCCCATGTTGCCACTACAGATGCTGATCTACCATAAATGTGTGGATGTGGGCTCGAAAAAGAAGTATAAACACACACAACTCACACAACTGTCTGTGTATGTGTCCGTTCAGGACAAAAATCCAGTCATAATAAAGGGTTAGCCTTGAAAGATATTTTATTACTTTCCCCCCACTGCTGTGAGCTCATATTTGAATGTTAGGACTCAAAATATTGTCCCATATACAAGTGACTATAGTCTGACCAGTACTAGAGGTATTTAGTAGTATTAAAAAAATTCAATAAAAAGGTAGGCTTCCCAGAAGTTAAAACAACTAGCGGCTAGCAGGAAATGCACTGTTACCTTGAATAATGTACGGATTTCCTTGTTTTTGAACATTGTTGGAAATGTTTGGGATGATGTGAGTACACAACTAAACAAACTACACAACACGGATCTCATGTTAATGCAAAAATGTTACATCATATCACATCATAGCTTTAAAGAGTCAACCTGTCAGTCCTCTCTGGTGGAGAAACTATGTTATAGTGAAACTTTTTCTAAATTACCTTTAACCTCATTTGGCATTTCTCTAGTGGAATTCCTTGATATGAAATAATATATATCTGCTGATATATTGGCCCAGACGATTTATTAGTCTAGCTCAACATGGGATCTTGAAGGCCACATTCATTTATTAGTGGAGTATGTTTGAGTCATCAGCTAACAATGTAAAACACACCCATGGCAATGAAAAATTGCAACTAAGTAAAGAAAAAGAATCTGATGGGGGCCACTAGAAATCAACTAAACAATCAGTTTCAGCACAAACATGAACGCCACTTGATTAAAAACTCAAAAAAATAACTGCCGCTGGTTGAAATCATCTGTTCACCTACATATACTTCAGAGACCGTGCAGTAATCTACTTTAAAAACGCAATTTCCAGTCATCTATGAGCTATTGTAGCATTAATGGAAAACTGTGGATTTTGCAAAACAATTTCGTAGTCTAATAAAAAAGTGGCAAATTCCTGGAAGGCCTGATAATAAACAGAAGGCATAATGTTTATTATCTGTTGATATATCCTGGGGCTCTGCTTTTTCCCTAAACAAGAGGAATGGTGCTACAAAGCTAATGCATGTGTCTACTCTGGCTATTAAAAAGAGATCACAGATTGTGACTCAACCAGTGCACATAAACACATAGACAGGGTGGTCCAACATGCTTCTGGCTCTGTGTGTGTGAGTGTGTGAGTGTGAGTGTGTAGTCTCTTCCCAGAAATGTGCAACAGTAAACAGACGAAGAGGCACAGAAGTAACATTACCACTACCACTGGCTGGGAGCATAAACAGTGACACACAACGCAATGCAATGCAACACAGCACATACTTCCTTCTTTTTATGTTTGTTTGTGCGTACGAGCACACACTGCATGTCACTGCACATATCTCAAAGGCCAAGAAAAAACATCTGCAATCAGAGGTGCAGAGAGCAACCGTGGGGCCCCCTGAGAGCTGCCCCGCTTGGACTGGGAGCCTCTGGCTGTCCCCTGGGGGCTCGAGGGGCCCTAACCCTTCACTCTTTCTTCCCTGACACTAACCAGACACAGCAGCAAAAACACATACGAGGACGGGGTGGAAGGGGTGGAGGGGGGGGCGGGGTGGTTCTGTGTGTGTATATACGAGAGAGATGGAGACCAAGAGGCAGACATCAAGAGGAAGAGGAGGAGGGAAAAGAGGGAGACATTAACACATAAGCAGAATGCACCCAGCTTTAACCCACAGCTTAGAGCATTTTGACGACGTTTTTTTTCATATCCTCCTCTCAGTCTCTCCCTCGTAAAGAGAGCAATTACATGTCCAGGACAATCCCACATTAAACAAACATTAGTTCTCTCTCCAGAGCCAGACCCAGCCAAATTACATTGTTTCCAGATGCCCATCACAAACCCACCCTCTCACCAAACCCTCCCTCCATGTCTCCCTTCCTCTCCTCTTGCTTGTTTCTCTTCTTTTCTATTGTTCTTCTCTTTATCTCTCCCTATAGTTCCCTAAACTTCATCCCTTCCCAAGTTTAAGAGGGTTTGCGAATAACACCAGAGCCATCTGTTTTCAATTATACTACTACTGGAGGAGGAGAGGAGGAAACAAAGGAGTCGACACGATGAGACAGCAGTCCTTCTTTTAGGTCATTATAACTGGTCCGATAAGAAATTCTATGCATATGATTTTGTGCAATTTCTGTTTAAGATTCATAGACATAAATGGCCGGTCAGCTAATGTTTAGCTTGTAGATAACGTTTGCACCCATTAATTTCAGTTCAATGACGTTCCTTTCATATTTGCCGTTGTATTAAACATTTTACCAGCAGTTTATTTTTCATCTAAGATCTCATTCCTCTGGTGATATGAATAAATGAGATATGTACTTTAAATTTAGTCTACATGCAAAGACAGTTTAGCCATTCAAGTCACACTCATTCAGAGATCACGTAGCATTATCATCCAGAATCTGACATAAAATAGTGTAAAATTCACTGAAGCATAAGGGGTCAGCTGTGTTGATGCTTTCAGTTTGTTTGTTTAATTATCTGATCAGTAGAGCACAACTGATCATCAGAAAAATATTACTATTTTTGCTATCGATTAACATATTATGTCATTTTTCAACTAAAAATGCCAAATATTGTTTAGTTCCAGCTTGTCTGTTGTAGTATTTTCCAGTTTTCCTTTGTTTTGTGTGATAGTAAACTGAATATCTCCAGGTTTGTGAAGCGTTGCTTGGACAAGCCCTATTCACGTGAGACTAGCATTACAGGAGACCTCGTGATTTAGAAATTACCCCCTCCACACGCACATCTGTGTTCGCACGTGATAAGAATTTACCGACTTCATTCTCCGGATATGATGTCAAGGCTCTGCATAACAACAATGTTTCAGAAGCGGCACGTCTGTTCTTCAGCAGCCACATTAATAATAGACTTCAGAGTTGTTTTGCCCACTTTCTGCATGTTACAAGCATAAATACCTTTAGAGCTACTGTCACCTTCTCTGTCATTATCACTTATTTTAAACGTCAATATAGGAAATCTCACAGAACAGCTGCTGACTGCTGTTCAGCACAGAATGAGCTGCGATCAAATTTCATACTTGTGCAACTGTCTTACAACATAAAGCAGACATTAAAAAGATTAAAATATTATCACAGGACCTCTGTGTTCAAGAATTATGGCAAAAATATTGTGGTGGAATTTTTACAAATTTTACTTTACAAATTCTTCTTGGACTTTTTTTTTTTTTGCAGCGATTTCACGGCCAAAAGGTACATTTACTGCCATTCAAAATCTACATAATTTTAATCCCTCTGCTCCGACTGCCAACACCTGTCTGCTCTGAGTGCAGCCACCTCTCCTTTCTCCCTCCTCTCAGCTCATCCACACCCACGATGTGCACACACTTGCTGCAATGCTTATGTAATGTGTTGATGGAAAAACAGATCAGGAAAATTCACGAATATCAAAGGAAAGCTGCTTATTGCAGAAAAAGACTGGCTGCTCATTTGCTGCTGAATGCTGTGAAATATGCAAACAATACAGAGCTTATATAGACATATGCTCCGGTATAGCATGTACACGGATGTCACGCAAGATCCCTGCATGACATTTGTGGTGCAGACAAGAGGTGACACTACACTCCATAAATAAGAAAAGGAAAAAAAAATGAAGAAGATTTTGCACAGGCTGACGAGTTCGGCACAATCAGTGTGATTAAGAAAAGACAACAAATGACTAACCACCAGAATCAAAGCCAGACTGGAAGGTCCCCTTCCCTCTGAACAAGGACCTTCCAGGTTTTATCACTCAAAAACACCACTGACTCAGACAATGACGTTTACTACCAAATACATGGGAAAAACAGATTGTCCACTTGCACAATTTATATCTCTGAGTGGGTGTATGTGTGCATGTGTTAAGAAGCTAAACAATACAATATGTTCCTTTTAATCAAGAGATGTTAATAAAGCTAAAAGTTGACTGAACAGGAGGCCCGGGAACCTTTCTAGACATGGGAACCAATGTCACATTGAGTTAGTATAGTCTAAACTCAAGGATAACAGCAGTATCAGAAAAGTTGACCAGCTCTGTCTTAAAAGTCTATGACCCAGACTGGATGTCAGACGCTTTTCTAGGAAAAAAAAAAAAACCTCGTTGTAAAATTCCCATGAAAGAATCATACTGGAAATCTGCCTTATGCCCTTGAGCAACACACTGAAAGTCTACCAAACGTGTCTCTGACCTCTCACTGTGTGTGTGTGTGTGTGTGTGTGTGTGTGTGTGTGTGTGTGTGTGTGTGTGTGTGTGTGTGTTTGTATTTCTGTTATTATTGTTGTCACTATTAATATTCCCTCTGAGTGCTCTCGATGTAAACAGCTGACTGGACTTCTATCTTTAACAGAGATAATTTAATCATCAAAAAGTAATCTCTCTTTAGCTTTTTCTTTTCCATTTTCAGTCATTTATGAATGTGTGTATATAAAATATAGCATTAAAATAAGCCCCAGAGGAAGGAAACATCAAAACAAAGCTGGATAATTGCATTTTATATGTTGTGTGTCTGTGTTTGTATGTCTGTTTGTGCGGGGCCTCATCAGACAGTCGCTACACGCTTGAAGGAGCACTCAGACACTCTCATGTTACCCCAAAACCTAAGGGCATCTACGGGGACCCTCCTAATACATCTCCAGCCCCCTAACACACACACACACACACTCAAATATGTTTACGCACATACACGCATTTATCTAGGACCATGCAAATCTAATGAGACAGCCAGACTGAGACGTATACACACAAACCTGAAGGCAAAGGTGCCCAAACACAAACACAGACAACCATAAATAGTCAATAGTCAACAGAGCGCACTGATTGGTCAGGTGTGGCTGTTAGTAAGATCCACAGATACTTGATTGCATTGGGACAAAATCATGATTAATTTATGGGTTTAAGCTCAGTCAGTTAGTTGCTGCTGTGGTGCTATTAAGATTTCAATTTCAGATTGACGCTGATGTTTCACAGAAATTTCAATATTACATTTGGTGCCGCTGTGTAAGACTGATTTTAACATTCAATTTCATAAACGCTCAATACTTTCATCAAATATTATTCCACAAGTAGAGACTCCATTTCAGTACAAATTAACAGCATGGGACGTGGGTTGGAAAAGTAATGAGAAAAGGACAAAGGACTGGAGTAGAGAGAGCAACTCTGCAGAAACAGGCCTTAAATTTGATGCTTTGCAGCAGCTGAAACTCTGCACAGCATCCTCAAATGAATCCCAGCGAGGACCTAAACTGGTCCTCATAACTGGCGCCAGGAGCAAAACGAGGAGCTGTCTCAGGCTTTTATGACACACTAAGAGAGATATCAAAAAATATTTCAAAATCCATGATCGAGAAGACGCTACAAGGTAGAGCAACATATGAAAATGCATTTTTTCTTCTTTTCTTCTTACTATAGCAATATTGAACAATGCTGTCAAAACGGGCTGATGAACTGCAAATGTATAATTTGATTGATTTATTCAATTAAAAAAGAGACAAATAGATGAGAGGATTAATACTACTGTCATATCTCTGTATGTGTACATGCATACTAAACATGAAGCTGAGTTGTCACGATACTAAAATTTTAAACTTTGACACAATATTAGTATAAAAAAAACTACACTTAAACTAAATTAACAACATGCACACAATGCTGGTACAGAAAAATTCACTGGACACTGTCTGGTTTTGCTGCAAACCCAATTTCAGGCTGGACAATCAAGAATGAAGGTCTGGACGGCGCACTTAGATCATTTTATTTAATATTTTCAAGACTTTGGAAGGTTAATATTGTACTGTTTTTAGACATGCAGTGCTGAAATATAGCTGTTAGCATAGCTTAGCTTGAAGACTGGTAACAAATCCACGTATCAGCACCTCTAAAGCTCACTAATTAAAATGTTAAATACCTCTTGTTGCTGCTGCCCAGGGGGAAAGTGCTAACCGCTGCACAACCATGCCGTTACAGTGTAGCTTTGTCAAGCTGCACTGTCTATGAGTGGCAATATCCAGATAAATGTTAACAATTAACCCAGTTGTTAAACACGTTTTCCACTGCATCTGTGTGTTGCTTGGCAACCATTGTGCTAAATGTGGCTGAAGAAGTGCATGGTAGAATAATGATTATTTGTTATCATTAAATTATTGTATTTTTTGAGGTTCTAAAAATCACCGTAAACCACAGACTCTTGGGGCTTATTGTTTTAATTTGTGGTATGATGGGTGTCATGGGACTATTTCTTGGCAAGGACTCCTTTACTCAGGGCTGTGAAATAGCTCTGTAATCATAAGCTTGCAATTTCAAGTCTTTATGCTAAGCTAACCGGCTACTGGCTGCACCTTCATATTTCAAAGACACATGTGAATTGATGAATTGATGCTCTTATCTAACACAAAGCAAGAAAATGAAAAAAACGAATAATCAATCATAATATTTAGCTGCAGTCTTACGATTAGAATTTGACAAAACAAACTTGACAATAAACAAGTCAACATTCATGCTACTTCAAGTGCAAATTCCTACGACCTCAAACTCATGAAACTGTCACAAATGCCTATGTCAACTCCTCGACCTTATCCAAGTAGACATAATTTGGCAGAACTACTAAAAAACTGTGTGCAGACTCAGACAGACAGAGACAGTGTGTGTGTGTGTGTGTGTGTGTGTGTGTGTGTGTGTGTGTGTGTGTGTGTGTTTGTGTGCGTTTTACTCACATAGTCGGGCAGAGCTGTGTTGTCTCCCTGCCTGCCTCTCAGAGACTGTGTTGCCTGCTCCAAAACTTTGTTGTGCTTTTTGGAAAGCAAAGCAAATAAACTGCAGGAGAGACACAGAGAGGGGAAAAAGGAGTGAGAGAAGCAACGACAGATGAATGAAACACTTCTACAAAGAACCCAAAGACACAGTTGTCACGCTGCACAGTAATTAATGTGCTACAAATAGTGGTCTTTAGTTAGGTTAACTGAGTGAGGAGAGAAGCCTTTATTTAAAGACAGATTATTATTAGAGAACAATCTGTTTTACTTTCTAAATGAGGCATTTAAAATAATTAATAATAATTAGTCTTGGAATAACAAAATACTTAAGAAATTGGCAGGAGGCAGTTTTAGAAATGACGTGTCAAAATACTAAAAATTACGCTTAATTTAGCATCAATTTACAATCACAACTGCTTTTTCAATCCGGCTTTTAGGTCACAGCCTCGGTCAGTTTTCGAAAATCTGCACCATTTGTACATGAATGTGTTTGTTGCCATAGTAGGTGACAGTCTGCCGTTTGACCCCACTGGTTAACTGACTTGATTTGCCCTCATTGTTTGTGTTTGTGTGTTGGTTGTCTGGATGGAACTGCATGATTGAATGTGATGGATGGACACAGACATACATCAGGAGTACTAGAGTATGCTTGGGTGACCTTGGATTGCAATAGGATGGCATGGCGCTGACGCCACAGTCAATTGCTTCACTTGACATGTGTTGTCACGCAAGAGACTTGAGAGAAAGCTGGAAGTTTCCCTCCAGACACATTTTAAAGTATGTTACTATGATTAATATTTTGTTTAAAATAGTTTTCCCAAATAAAAAGGGGAAAAATATTAAAAGGGGCTGGAAGCACATCCGATCATGCATGAAGATGGCTAAGAGGTAGCATTAGAGGAAACATCAGAGACTCAGACATACAGTTTTGAGCGTCAGTCAAACTCAGACGAGGTGTCTGTTCGTAGAGACATATCAGAATGGTAAATGTAGATAGCATCTTTTATTTGTTTATGTTGTTTGTTAGCTTGTAACTGGCAGCAGCTGACACAGGAAATGCTAACTCTTGCTGCTCTGCGCTAGAGCTTTCAGGGTTTTTTGCCTGCAGTACAGCGACTGGCTTTAGAATTTTATGTACGAAATCTAGCTCTCCGAGAGCACTTTGGATCTCTGATTAGTTCACAGACATCTCCCCCTTCAGCAGAGGAATGTGAAAACACCTCTTTAGTGACAAGATATGCACAGACAAGTCAGCGCAGTCATGGTCGGATGTTTTAGGTGCCATAAGAACAAGGAAAAGACATTTTAAGGAATAGAAAAACAGAAGAGAGAGAAAGTGTTGGAAAAGTAAGGAGGATATTGGCACATTCTTACAGGCTATATGGGAATTCTCTGTAGTTCTTCCCTTTTGGAAACAAGTGCTGCTGAAACTTGGGAGGTGGATAGAACAGTCCCTAAACTCAATTATTCCTTCTTGGGGATAAAACATTTTTACCAACAGGTGTCACTAAATCTTAGTCTGGTTAAACGTTAACTGGTTTCATTACTGCACTAAGACTTGTTTTACAAAACTGGCTGAACACATGAACAGTGAGTGGTTAAATTTATGACGGATGATGCGTCCTTGAATTCTTATCGACTCTAATGTTTTTGCTTTGTTTTGTTTTTGTGTTGCTTCACTCTGTTTTCCCCTTTTAGATATGTATGTCTGGAAAAGTTTTTAAGTCTTGCAATTGGATGTAGACGGACTGGAAGAAATCAATAAGAAAAAAAAAAAAAAAAAGAGAAGAAAACTAATTTTTCTGTGCATCTTCACAAAAAAGATTTGCTGTGATCAGCTTTGAGCAGTGCCTGCGAACAGCTTGATGTCATTCCAAGTTGCTTTTAACATAATTAAAGAAAACATAATTAAATAAATAAATAAAAAAAACAGTTCTACTATACTGGTTGTCTAAAAATTAAGGATTTTTCTCTCGTTGAGCTCTTTATTACATCTTATTTATGACAGAATCTTATTTTTTATTCATTGCAGTGTTTATTATTATAATTATTTCTGACCTTCTGCTTTAATTACAACTTTTAATAGTCTAACTAGGTGCCCAAGGGTGTTGAATATTTAATTTGTGTGTCAATCAAGGAAAAAAAAAAAGTGGAATAAATTAAATTCAATGACAGCAAAGGGCTAGGAAAAGTCAGATGCACAAGGATAGCTCTGCTAAGCCCCTCAGAGCTACACCTGTCCATCTGTCGGCACTGGAAAACACACACACACAAAATCTCTCAGCATTCGTTATCCAGGCTAATTGGCCAAATGATAGCTGAATGGAGATATCTGAGCAGCTATGAGGAGGTCTATTTGTTATCTACAGACCTAATGTCAAAGGCCCTATTAACCAGCACTACTAATAGGACCTGTTGTACTATCAAGTCAGTTTTTTCCGTTTCAGATGAGAGACCACCGACTGAGATCCACCTGGGACGTTTGCCCACAAGAAAGCTCTGTGACTAGTTCGTCTGTCACATCCCTCATTCATGCCGAGGCAGTGACGGACACGGCCCTGGAAACAGTGAAACAGAGGGATTTCCACACTGGTGGCCTGATCGCGAAGTCATTTATCGGGCTGAAGTAATGACAGACAGACGTGATCCACCTCAGACACGCCGAAGATGTAAAGGTGCTCTGTCTCGACCAGGTCAAAGGATTCTTTTTCTATCCGGACGCACACAGAGCGTGGTTGTGTGCTGTTCTTTGAAATCGGTATTTGGACATCTGTATGCATGAGATAGCTTTAATTTTATACCTTCATTTTTAAGGCTTACATGAGTGACTGTTCAAAATTATGTTTCTATTTAAAATGTGCAAGGAATAGCAACTCTGTCACACAGAGGAATTTCATTGTGGCTGTACCCTGATAATGTTCTTAAAATTAACTAATAGCTTCTAAGATTACTTTTTGTGTTGTGTTTTATCAGCGTCCATGGTGATAGAGACGGGGTGACATGCAACACAGGGGGTTATGGTGGTTATGTATATTCTCACTCCCCCATACGGCTGCAACTAATGATTATTTTCAGCGTTGAAAAATCTGTTGATCATTTTCTCAATTAACTAATGAATTGTTTGGTCTATAAAATGGTGAAAAAAGCTGATCAGAGTTTCCCAAAGCCCAAAATGAAGCCCTCTTACATCTTGTTTTGTCCACAACCCAAATATATTCAGTTTATTCTCATTGAGGAGTAATGAAACCAGAAAATTTTCACATTTAAGATGCTGGAATCAGAGAATATTTTCTTATTTCTTAAGAAACTACACAGACAGATTAATCAATTATCAAAATAGCTGGTGCTTGATTTTGTAGCTGACAGCTAACTGATTGTTGCAGCTCTATACTCCAGCTCTTTTTAATGTTTAGCATGGCCAGAGTATTTACAAGGAGCATGAATTTAAAAAAAAGTGCATAAAAACAGGTTTGGTTAGCTAACTGTAAATTATTTGATCAAAATAAATATTAAGAGGCCATTGCTGGCCAAGGACCAGTGTGTAAGATTTAGCGGCATCTAGCAGAGAGGCTGCAGATTGCAACCAACTGAATACCAGTCGCCTCACTGTCCCCTTTCCAATAATGTAGAACCTATGGCGGTTGCAAAACTCAGGGAAAATCCAAAAATGCCATATCTAGAGCCAGTGTTTGGTTTGTCTGTTTTTGGTTACTGTAGAAACATGGCGGTGCAACATAGCAGCCCCTGTGGCAGAGGATCTGCTCGCTCTTTAGATATAAAGGGCTTATTCTAATGCATTCTCAAAACCCGTTGGCTATCATCTGATAATGATTTAGCCCTGGAGGCAATGGCCAATGTTTCGGGGCTTCTGGTGTAACCAGCGGATATCCAGATAACAGATAAGACTTATCCAGGCCAAGACTTCCTCTTCCGTGCACCTGTCATTGTTTACTTTACCATTAGTAACTCGAGATGTGAGAATGGCGTGTAATCTCTGTATACACATCTATGTATATGAATGCAGATAAAGAGTTTTTTTTTTAATCCATTAAAAAGCTAAATTGTTGTCAGATGATAGCTGATTGGTGATTGATGAGATATGTAGTCATTTATTTCAATTCTGCCTCTTCAGTGCACCACACAGACTGTTTACCTGCATCCAACCACAGCCTGCTCAAGTGAGGTTAGTCAATACTACTTGGACTACAAATGGAACCTTGACTGCTACCGAAACCAAAATCTTTTACCTTGTCTAAAGATTCTGCATTCATATGACAGATATCTGTAATAGAAATTCACACAGAGGTGCAAAAAAAAACTTATTATCCACTAAAGAAATCATACTTTTGAATATTTTATTCAATTTCTGCCCCAAAATATTTCTGTGTTGTGCACAGTTAGTCAGATGAAACAAGTCATTTTAAGGGGTCACCAGTGGCTCAAGAAACGTATGATTTTTAGACCAAACAATTTATCAGTTAATTGGAGGAGGTTAACTGGAGGATTAATCGATTATGGAAGTAACTGTTAGTTGCAGCCCTACTGTGACTGAACTGTATCTGTTTAGTCTGCAGACATGAGAGCAGTCAGTGAATGAGAGGACACATGAGCATGTGTAGTGACAGAAGAGACTGGACTGCAGATACAGAGGAAAGAGAGGGAAGAAAATGCAGCAGAAGGGGAATATTGATGGGGAGAGGATGAATAGGTTATAATGAGGAAAGATGCAGGTGGCAGTGGTGGTGGTGCAGGCAGTTCAAACCTACTGCTGCCCGTAAATAAACAGCAACAACCATGATTCTCTCTCAGAGTCAATTAGGGAGCAGAGTTCAGCGCTGCCTGGCAGACATTTGGAAATTCCTGGCAGGAAATTCCCTTTATCTAACCAGCCAGCCAGCGAGCCAGTTTAGCCCAGCCCTGGCCATCACAGTCATCATCATTATCATTATCATCAGACATGGAGTCAGTTGCTTCCACATCACTAAAAGACAGACATGCACACATTCACAGACAGTGTTCCTCTCTGACTCAAAACATTGGAGAGTCAAAGATATGGAGAGAGACACAGGCAGGGAGATAAGAGGATCCTTGAGTGTGCGTGAATATGTGCATGTCATCAGGGAAGGAAACATTCCTTCCCGTGTGCCTGAAGTTCACAAACACACATGAATGACTTGATGTTTGTGTGTGTGTGTGTGGTTTGGGCCTTGTCCTCTTCACTCTTCCGTCTGCTCATGGGCCAAAACCTTTTCCCTCGGTTCCCTCATGTTACATAATGTTCTTCTCCACACAGCCACACCACTCCTCAATATTTCATTTCTTAGTCTCTTCTGCTGCAGCCGCTGCCAAGTTACTATAACGATAAATATTTTGTGCTGATTCAATATGAATCATTAAAATGAATGAGTGTGCTTGTGTGTGAATTAGAATTTCCACCCTTGTCTTTCCACAATTTCTGTCTCTCTTCTGGCGTCTTTGGTTCCCTTGCACAGATGAAGAGACTGGGTCAAAGTTTGCTGCTTACTTTTGAAGAAGCTGAAATACATACTAGCTAAGTGTGATATACAGAACACTACTTATGCTGTTTAAAGACATGAAACTACAAAAACATCAGACAGGATGTCACCTTCTGTGCATTGGCTTTAGTTTGTTTTGATTAAACTCAGATTCTTCTTTGAGTAAGGCTTCTGGCATTTACTGTTTTGATTGCGTGCCACCTATTCTACTTTATCATCTGACTTATATTTTTGAGGTTTAGCACCCAGTATTTCTCTCTGGAATGCACACCTGTCTTTTCTTTTTATTCAAATGTCAGTGTCAGCCAGAGAGGAAGCACATTCTGCACAGTTTAGGTTTGGTACTAGAGGACAATATGACGATACAACGAAAATCATTCCTAAGTAAATTAGACCAGTATTGGAAAGGTTGCAAATCACAGAGCAAAGACATCCTTTGAGGCAATATTGGATTTTTGTATGCATTTATATGCATCATTGTGATGAGGTACTTTGATTTAATTCAGTGAATTCACCTAAAACACACACAGTCCTGTCTGGTTATTTTATCTGTTAACAAATCCTCAATGTATTATGCCCAAATATGCATTGATATTGTGATATTAAATCATAAATAATGAGAATTTTCTCCATGTGACTCATCTCTTATTGAAGGATATAAAGACTGTTAAAGCTTGAAATTACAGCTGCAATGATTAGCCGATTAATTGATAAGTCCACTGAAAGAAAACATTGTTGAAAACTATTTTGATAATCAACTAATCATTTCAATCACGTTTCAAGTAAAAAAAAGTTCAAGCATTTGTTGATTGCAGCTTCTTAAATATGATAAAATAAAAATAGACTTGGTCAAGTGGCCCAAGTATTTGACAACTTTACATTTTGTTTCAAACCACTTTTAGGAAAAATTTACAATTAGATGGGAGTTTGGAAAATGTATGAAAGAAAAAAGCTACCTATTAACATGATCTGGCATCTTCTGATCTGCTGTGTCTGCTGTGTAATTTGTAAACCTGCAGCATGTCCTCACCTGATGATGCGCTGGGCAGCGTATTGGTGGAGACAACGAAACTGGGCTGACATGTTGGCAAGCGCAGCCAGACAGTTGGTGTGGAGGTATTTATCCTAAAGGAGGATGCAAACACAAACATACACACGTTACCGGATGTTACTATTAACCTGCAAATGATGCTGTAACAGCTACTACAAGGACCTCTTATATTTTGTTGATTTTGGAGGCCCCTATGGACAAAAGCAGAAGTGTTTTCATAATAACCACAAAATATAACATTAAAAATAAAATTATCTACAGAAACATCTCCTCCTGCTTCTTTTTAACTGGCTAACTTACAACACAATGTAATTTTACCTGGGAAAATGTAAACATCTGCTGGTAGATGGTCTTTTTTCTTGTGTAGGTCCTACATAGGCATCAGTAGTTTCATAGCTAGTTAAAAACTCCTTGTAGTAGCTTTAAATCTTTTTCTATTTGGGTATATAAATGTCTAAACTGATGAATTTCTGAATATGCAGCTGTTTGCTTCGTGCACAAACTCACTCTTGTCCGGGTCATGTTGAATTGAATGGTGCGAATGACGACCAGGATGAGCAAACTACCGAGTGAGATCTCTGTCAACGACCTCTCTGTGTACCATGATATGTTCTTCAATACCTGTGAGACAGAAACACACAGAAATGAGGCATACCTGCTGAAAACACCTGGAATGACTATCCCAGGTTGCAGCAGCAACACTGGGAATGTGAAAATATGCATTAAGCTGTGTCTACTCACCACCTCGTGGATGGAGCGATTGAAGGCATCGTCCTCTGTCAGGATGAGCAGAATAATGAGGGCCATGTAGACATGATGAGAATTCCTGTCCTCCACATGGTAAAGGATCTCGAGGATGGGCAACACCTGAGATGGTGAGCAGGAGGAAGAGGCTGAGCATGTGCGTAGGCGTTGTCACAGAAGTGACATTCATTAAATCCTTGTTACAAGAGTTCTGACTCTGAATGAATCCATCACTGCAGTGTGTGCATTTGTCGAAAGATAAAATTAGCCATGTCTGTGCTCGACATGTGCACAAACTCCTAGATTATTGGGGTGCTGTTGTTAGTCCAGGAGCTAAAAGGGAGTGTGAGCCTTGCTACAGCCCTGCCAAGCACTGTCAGTTACCTATACCTATTGTTAACATGAGTCCTGGGTGATCTGATAACAAGTGCAGGTGTAAAGGCACCCACGATGCATTGAGGATGTATTTGAGATCCAATTGCTCAGACAACATTTGGAGGTGGTCTGTGCCCACATTCTTTCAGTAGTGTATAAGCAACGTGGCCAAGGACTGCCTATGTCCCGTAAGTACATCGTTTGGCTGACTGTAATGCAAATGATGTGTTTACCTGCAAGGTAAGCGAGATCCAATCACATGTGGCCACTTCAGACGCATCAAGGGACGCATTGTAATGCCAGGTGTGAGCTGACGGACTTAGAGCTGTCCAACTTGTGATCGTATCACCCAGGACGCATATTAATACCAGATCTGAACATGCTGAACACGGTCTAAGCTATTTTTTTTATTTAAATTTCTAAATAACCACTGTTTTCTGTGGAGAACTGTGGAGAATTTGTGGATGAAGGAAGCGTTTGATATCCTGCCACAGGGCTTTGTTGAGGCTTAATCTATCAACTAGCCCAATAAAATCATATTATTACTTGTGCTGCATAAAGCTCTGTTACTACAGTAGTGTTTCCAGCTTTGGTGTAAACTGAGTATCAAGTAAAAAGAGACAATAATAGAGGAAAAGCAGCTCTGCGGATACCAGTGGAGAAGACACATTTTACATAATTATGGCTGCTACAGTATAAGTGGAGGCAGATGTTGTACTCAGATGTATGCAGGACAGATGGTAAAAGTGTGTAAAAGATTTAATTCTCAGAATCATACTGTCAGAGTGAAAGCAGTTAGCGACTAGCAGCACGGTGAGCGATGAACATATACAGTTGCAGTGTTAGCTCATTACACTGTTGTGTGGCGGTGCTCAGCAGAGAAAGTGGTTAGACTCATTAGCAGCCCTCCTCCCCACATAACAAGCTCAGTCTGGGGCTGCTAATGATGATATTTCATCATAGTAGCTATCAACAGAGGAAAAACACAGAAAAGGTCATTCTGATACCAGACATATCAGAGTTTCAAAATAAATTAAAGTCATTTTCTGCATGTATGGCTGTTTGTTTAACGTTGTGTCGATGCTGGTAACTCAAGTCTCTTCTTAAAGGGATAGTTCAGTGTATTTGATGTGGAGTTGTATTCCATACTTGTCCATAGTCAGTGTTTTAGCTACAGTAGATGCCAGTCAACGCGCCCCCAGTTAGAAGAAGCAGAAAGGATTAGCAGCATGGAAGCTAAAGTTTAAGTTGTATTTAGAATATTTTCACTGCTCTACTCTGCCATCAAACAGACCAAAAACCCAGAAAACCAAAGTTATAAAAGCCAGATATTACTCTTTCCAAACCAACAAAACTCCATAGATGAAATCAGAAATTTTATCTCACAGACCACAGGAATTGCTGGTCTACCACTGCTTCAATCTGTTAGTTTGTTTCTGTCGTTGTGTGACTTTGGTGATTCCAAACTATCCTTTTAAAACACAAAAGTCACACAATAATAAAAATTAAAAGATTGAGGCAGCGGTAGACCGGCAACTTCCATGTTCTGAAAGCTAAAATTACTGATTTTGAAGTTTGGTTGGTTTGGACACCTGACTTATCTAACAGCGGTTTCCAGTCGTAAAAGGCTGTCTGATAGCAAAGTAAAGCAGTGAAAACATTCTGAATATTGCGTACACTTAAACTGATATTGATTTTGTTTTGGTGGACTTCTTTTTGTTGCTAACCCCAACTATAGCATGATATTGCTTGGCTTCCATGCTGTACTCCTTTCTGCTTCACCTAACCGACGGTGTTGCCGAACCCCATCCACTGTAGGTAATACACAACAAATCTCTCATACAACCACACATCAAATAATGTGAACTATCCCTTTAAAAAGAGACTTGATTTAACAGCACCTAAACTAACTGTGACAGAAATAATCTTTTTAAACCTGGTACAAACGCTAAACACTACTTTTCCACTCCTAAGATAAGAAATTATTTAGTGTTACACTGTGTGAGAGAGCCTCATATGTGGCTGTCTACCATACTCATATGTGATACCATCTGACACGCTGCTGAGCTAAAGACTGATTTTCATTCACTAAATGCCTCAGTACATTCACTCTGCTATAAAGAATAACTGGCACCGTCCCACATGGACAGAATAGCACCAGCTGCTGCTGCATACATCCTCGCTGTTTACTGAGCCATAGCATTGGTCCTAGATGAAAGGATTTCATGGCCATACCCATGTGTACAAGGAAGGACTGTATAATGTGTTTTGTTGAGGATTATCCAATCACACTTTGATTCATTTTTAACAGTATTCTTTGCCTTGTCTGCACACAAAAAAATGTCAGTTTGAAACAGGAAGAATTGATGTTCGCGCATTTGTTTACCACAACTGTCTTCAGTGCCATCCTACCTACCAGATTGTCCATGTCGGTTCTGGAGAGCATGTACGTCCTCATGTTGGCGTTCTGATGAAGGAGGGTGTACAGTAGTAGTGTGGCCTGGTCAGAGCGCTGCTGCTCACACAGCGCTGTGTACAGACTGTTAAAGTTGATCTGGAAAGTGTGAGGTTGCTCCACAGACAGCGACGATGTGTCTACATGGGCAGAAAATATAAACATTATCAGAATTATTATTTTATTACACTACGTCATTACCGTCTGGTACATGTCATACACATGAACAATCCTCATAATATGTACAGGGGATTAAAATAAACCAATGCATTACCTTGTGTGTTTCTGAAACAAGTGATAGCCTGGCGGTACGGGTTGGGCCAGTCAGGGCCATCTGTCAGATTGGCTAGGACCAGCAGTAACAGAAGGCTCTGATTGGACAAAGGTAAGGGGTTGTGTTCCTGGTCTACGCCAGCTTTGCTGCCAGCTCCACCCAATGTGAAGACGCTCCACAGCCCACCTGGAGACAGACGGACAAACACAAACACATGTAAGTATACATTTATATAGAACCCAACAATTTAGTGATATTAAGTTTTTATTCAATAAATTCGTTTTTTACTTAAAGCTACTTATTTTATATTACATATGTGGATTTTGGAGGCCCCTGTGGACAAAGTGGTAGTGTTTCTTCTACCATAATCACACAAAATAATGTCAAAAATAAAATTATCTAAAGAAATAAACATCTTATTGTTCCTTTTAACTGTCTACGGTACTACTCACTGTAACTTTGCCTGGGGAAAATATAAACAATTCTCGTTTCATCTGATTTCACAGAGAATCTGACCTGATGACAGCCATAAAGAATAACTGTAGAAAAATAGCTGATCTTCTCCTTGATGGTCTCGTTTGCTTATGTAGGTCATATAAAGGTTTCAGTATTACATTCACATTGCTCATTGTTAGTTTATTTGGCTGTTTCATTTTGCAGGGTGATGAATGTGCAGAGTTTGATACTAGAAGACTCATTCATCGGCTGAAGGGGGAAGTTTCGATCTGCTCATTTTAAATCTGAGTACAAGATCATTTGTGACATCACGACTAATTTGGAAACCAATCGTGGGCCAATATACAACTTACAAAAGTGAGATGTGAAAACCTGAGGCCAAAGAGTTGTATATTTACACATGCAGCGGTAGCTTATGGTGCAACATTATAATTCATTTGGAGTCGTGTCTCTGGCCAACTGATAGCTGTGAGTCCAACTGTCACTCTATTTCACCTCTGCACCAACTTCTGAGAGAAATATCAGGCTCTTTAGTTGCTAAGTGTTCCACTATGTTCTGTAACTGTGTCTATCTGCTGTTTGGTGCCAAACAGGTAGTGTACAGTGGGTTTTAGAGATTTTTTTTGCTGAAAACAGCTGCCTACTGAGGCCAAAAATGACGTTACAAGAGCGGTAAGACTGAATGAAAACAGTAAAGTTGTGGGCTGGATGGCAAAACAATGAGCTGAAACTCATAAAGCTCCATGAAGTCACAGAGAGCTGCAGAATCAGGTGATAATTCTCCTTCGTTTCATCACAACAAGAGACTCCTTTTACACAGCCACGTTGTTTTCACATTGTCATTTGATACTTTTATTTTTGTTTTAAAAATGATCAATTATAGCTGGTTTAAGTCTAGGAAAATATTTCATGTCTCTCTTCTGTAATACACCTCTCCTGGTTAGGTTTCAGCACAGAGAGTTTCATGAGAATTGCAGCAGTTTCAGCACAACAGATGTGTAATCTGTTCAGGTCCATACATCCAGTAATGAAGAGCAGTCAGGTTGTATATGTCAACCTCTTTACAGAAAGCACTAACGCAATCTCACAACTTGCAGCTCCTCAGCCTTATAAGTGATTTACGCTTCACAGGGAAATGAATGCAAAAGAGTATGTGCAGTCAGACTGGGTTAATCAAGGCCAAAACGGGCACAATGGAGTCACGCACGGTGGTTTGCAGCACCTGAAATTTGAAACAACATAGACGGCGCCACAGAACAAAGAGAAACTGGAACTACTGGCCAGCTGGAGGTGGGGTTCGTTTTTCTTGTTTGGGGATGAGAGGGAGCTGAATTTCCTACAGAGCCACTGAAGTGCTGGTGCTTTCAGGCGTCACGAGAAGCATGAACACCAAGGTACACAGATGACAGTCTCTGGCTCCTGCACGTCTAGCCACACAGAAAGCACGAACCACGCACTGGTGAGAAGCAGTGCAAGTGTGCTGCAGGTCCACACTCATCAAGCTACTGAATCTGAGGAGAAGCCAAGTAGATTTGTTGCCATCTAGTGGTGAAGGATGGAAGAGCAGGTCAATTCTACGGCTGAATTTTCAAACTCTCATTGTGGACATCAATTTGTGGTGTGATTTTGTGGAATGGATTCGGGGAAGAGATCAAACGAAGTCAAAATATCAGACAGTTTAAAAAGATGTGCAAAGAAATTATTTTTGTGAGTTACATAAATGAAGAGGGGGGAATCTCAGCACATTATTGATGATATTGTTACTGATTTTCTTTTCTTTTTCCTTTTCACATTCTTCATTTTGAAGTGTTGTTGATTAGGTATGAAGTGGATGAACACGGTGGTTTAGTTGTGAGGACGAACACTGAGGTGGAGAGTGGGTTTATGGCTGATTGATTGATCACTGATGGACTAGTATAGAAGAGAGGTAGGACTAGCATATCCTGAAACATCTAAAAATTAACTGAAGGAGAAAATGGGAGGTCACATCTCAGTGTCTTCTACTGTTTTGAAAAGAAAGAATCAGAACAAAAGAACAACTTGTGACTGGAGAGGGGTCAGCAACAGAAGTTATTTTAGCCACTTGAAAAATAAAATCAATATCAGTTTAAGTGTACTCTATAATTATATATATAATTTTTTCACTGCTTTACTTTGCTGTCTTCTCTGCTGGAAAACTGCCATTACATATAAACCTAGCATCGCTGCCTCCAAACCAGCCAAACTCCTTTGGCAAAAATCAGTACTTTTACCTCACAGATGATAGGAGTTGTTAGTCTATTAGTGCCTCAAGTGGTTAGTTTGTTTATGTTATTGTGTGACTTGGGGGCATTACGAGGTTAGTTTGGATTCAAGAAGTTACACAAAAACACAAACGGACTAAAAGATTGAGGCAGTGGTAGACCAGCAAGTCCTGTGTTACCTGCAAGGTAAAATTACTGATTTCATCATGGAGTTTGGTTGGTTTGGAGAGGTCGATATTTGGCTCATATAATGGCGATTTCCCATCGGACAAAGGTGATGACATTCTTAATATAGTGAACACCTAAACTGATACTGACTTTTTTAGATGGACTTTTTCAAAATGGCTAAAAGACCTTCTGTTGCTGACACTGTCCACACCAGTTCATTGCTTTCTTCTGTGCTGGAGCTCCTCTCTTCTTCTCCAAACTGGGTGCATGTCAAATATTATCTAGTGCATAATACACTGACTATTGATAAGTACCTCATACAACTCCACATAATCCAAATTATCCCTTTATAATCTCGGTAACATCCTGTCGGTTTGCCTAAACTCACTAATGGCTAGTTAAGAGCTACTCCAGCTCTCAGCCTGACTTTGTCTGTTGGAGGGGAATTTGTTTATATTTCAGCAACAACGAAAAGAAATCCCCAAGAGAGAAATTTGTACCAGTCAGGCTGTCTCTCTTCTCTCCACACACGATACTCTTGTTTCCAGTAACTGCTTAGAAAGAAAAGTGAGTGTGAGAGTGTGAGAGAAAACAAGATCTAGAGCGAGAGGGCCAAGTTGTGACGGAGCCCTGTTCATCTCATCACTGGCACCACAGTGACTAGCCCAACAGTGTCAGAGAGCCCGGTCTGGCAGCCACATTTCCTGCACTCTCTCACACACACACACACACACACACACACACACACACACACACACATACACTTATTACTCTCACACACACTCACAGAGCTCTATTTTACCTTAGTGGGTGCTGTTTGTTATCCGTCTGGCTCAGTTCCCTCTGCCTGTCTGCCTGCCCACCACATAAACCCAATAATGCTACACTGCTTAGGCTGCTCCGGCTCTGGCCGGCCGCCCAGTGGAAAAAGAGGAGGAGGACACGAAGAGGAGGAAAGGGAAGGGGAAAGTGAGGAAAAGAGAAGGTCACACACGGACACGGAGGCTGGCACACTGAAATCGAGAATCTGGGCTTCAGGACTTGGGGGCAGTGAAGGCATCACACTGTGAGACACGCAACATAAACAGTAACCAAAAGTCTGACTTAACTTGAGTCTGGATTTCATCTCTGAAACTTCATGACCTAGAAATCTCTACAGGTCGCAGCACAATATTTCAACACTTTAGGTGCTTACTAAAATCCATTACAACAGGCTCGGTCTCTGCAGCAGAAAATGAGCTTTTAATTTCCGACTAAGCCTTGGTTTTAGGACAGAAGGCTGCGAGTCTTACATAATGTCCACCACCATCAGACATGACTGCTGGAACAACGTCAATTTCTGTACTCAGACTAAAATATCATCACCACACAATCAAATATCTGCCCTTTCCAAATGCTGTGACGCAGGCTGCAAACCATCTCTTCAAAATCCACATCTGCCCCTTGACATCTGACCCCGTAACAAATTCTGATTCATGTGTCATGGGCAATCATCAAACAAACACGCACACAAATGCTCCAGTGAGGCAGTTAATGATGCCGCAATGTTATTAGACTGTTGATTAGGGGAACAATATTACTTTACTTTCCTCTGCTGCAGCAATAACTCTTATTTTCAGTCTGATATTGTTTGAGGAATGTTCACTTATTTTTCAGTTGCAGTAATTCATTCTATGCATCTGCTGAAAGTCAAAATCTATTCACATTAACACAAAGAATCAGTCTTCTGCAACTATCATTATGATACACAGCATTACATTAGAAAAAGACTACATTTATTTGGTCCTCTTTTAAAATGACATCCAGAGTAAATAACTGCAATTGCATAAAACCAATAAAACATAATACAGCTCTTTTTTTCTAACAAGAAAACATGGCCTATCTTTGCAGGGGAATTTAAATCACACCTGAAAATCTTTGCATTAAAATCTTTCATTTGACAAAGTTGCACTTTCAGTCTTAGTCTATATCAAGCAGGTAATACTTACCATATTCACCATCTTAGCTTGCTAATCAGCACTAATTACAAAGTAAAACTGAAGCTGATGGGAATATCAGAAGTTTGCAGGTCAAAAATCAAAGTAATGGACAATGATGCTAGAGTCGGGATCACCAAAGTCATTAGGATACATAATCTGAGAAACATTTGTCTGTGCAAAACATTTTGTGCCATTCAATAGAAGACATTTACCAGGATAAATAAAAACCTTGATTGGTTGGGGGAAATAAAAGGAAATTACCAGTTTGGATTGATTCTCTGGGCAATCTGAATATCTGTACACAATAGTTTGTTTGGTGGTTGTTGATGGAGGTCAACAGGGCTCCAATTGTGGGCGATAGCTGTGCCTCCTCCACCAGTTGTCCAAGGACGTACATCTCTGTTTTCCACGGAGTCTCCATACACAAAGTCAAGATAATGCCATTGTGCACATGTGTATATGTATACGACACTGTGAGTGTACAATTGTGTATATAACAAGCAGAGGAGCTGCCTTTCTGCAGAGAATGTATAACAAGCTGTGTCGTCCATTAAAAAAAATCATGCTTCTAAACTAGAGTATCGCAAAAAATAAAAAATACTCCCAACTGTTGTTTTATAGTTAGTTTGATAATCAGTTTCACCTTTATCTATTAATCACTTTGATATTCAGTGACCCAGATTTGATACAGGGGGGTAATATTGACTGTTTTATAGGCAATCACCTTTTTCTTGTGCCAAACTATTGTTGTTACAGCGCCCTTTAAAATCCACTATCGGTCGACCACTAGTTGAAAACAGACGTTTTTTTCACAACATTTTGACATGAAATAGTAGGGTAAACACAGGTGTTACCAATGATATTATTATGGTCCTGTTCCATTTAGCGTAGCAGAACATTTCCAGTGAGCCAACATGCGCAACAGCAGCATGTTGACTCTGTTGGACCTGAATCAAATGGAACCATAATCAGTATCTTTAGTACAAATCATACCACTAACATGGCTCAAAATGTATGTATATATGTCAACAGTATATACAGATCAGCAAAATCTCTGTAAAATAGGTTAAGCATCTGCTTTTCCATTTCACTTGCACCACCACATACACTTCAACGCCACTGTGAACATGTCAGTGGCCTGTGGAGACACCAGAGAAGGGAGCTGAGGTGGGAAATATTTTCTCATAGTTACAGCTGAGAACATACGCTTCAGCGCAGACAGAGATGTGAACGCCTGGTGAACAGAGACAGACAGAATGTGCTACTTACTTATTTACTTGCATAACAGTGAATGAAATATGACATTAGGGCTTTGGGCCAATGCCTTGGCTAAGCACACAGATACACAGACACACACACACACACAAACACGCACACAAGTATGCCAAACTCGTGATGATTATCCAAAAATGCACATGGGCAAACATGCTGTGCAGACAATAAACAAACACTATTCTGATAATCTCAACCAAATCAAAATATATGCTCAAAGCACTTTCACCCAAAACCAATCCAAAACCCTTCTTACATAAACAACAAAACATGAGAACATTCCACAGACATACAGTGCTTTTGTAACAAAACACCATAATAAAATCTAGGGCTAAAACATTAAATTAATCTTCTGATACCCTTTATCAAGTGTGCTATACTAATGAGGACCTAACACGCTTACATGCGGACATAACGAGACGTGTAGGGTTTGTAGGGCCATCACCAGCTGACAGAATTTCTATGTATGTGTGTCTGCTTGTAGGCAGATGGATGACTCAATTAGTATTATGTGTGTGTGAGACAGAGAAAGTGTGTGTGTTAAAAGTGGCAGGGAAACACACGAAAAGTACACGTGAGAGGAGAGGAGCACAAAGTAGATTAGAGCAGGAAGGAGAAGAAGAATTTCTTTATTAATCCCTTTCCCTAATGCTTGGCCATTGTTATGTTACCTGTTTGGTTGTTTTAAATGTATACTCTTCTAATGCATGATGAGGCTGTTTTTTTTTTTTAAGTTTGTGTTTTAAATCATACTCTTAAACTTTCAAAATAAGGTAAGGTAGAGGCCTATTGTATAATATACTAAATAAAAATTTCTTACATCCCTTATAATTATGAATGCCTCACAACCCCCTGTGACACCTAGTGAAGGGTGGGAGAGAAAAGGAAAGAAGAGTGTACAAGTCAGGAAAGTAGAGGGGAGTGGAGTAAAGTAAAATAGAGTAGAGGAGCGTGGAGTTGCGTAAAGCAGAGTAAAGGAAAATAAGAGTAGAGTGGAAGCGAGGGACGGACAGCTGAGAAGAGTAGAACAGAGTACGTAAGAGCCAAGCTGAGTGAAGTCAAACAGATTAGAGAACAGTATAGTAGAGGAGAGTAGCGCAGTGCAGAGCAGAGGAGTGAGAGGAGGACGAGAGTGAAGAGGAGGCAAAAAAAATCTGAGTTGCCAGTCTGGGTGATAATCCCCCCTGCAGACACTCACTCAGACTCAGACAGCAGAGTGTGTAAAAGAAAGAGAGGAAGAGACATCCGAACCCACCGCTCCCCCCCAAGACATTGCTTTGCTTTGCCAATGACTAGTGTTTGTTTCAGCCCATCTATGAATGTGAGCGTGTACGCATGAGTGATTTTAAATATAAGAGCATATAAAAAAGCAAGGTGGAGGAAGTTGTGGAATTGTTTTTTAGAGGTTTGTAGTGCATTTTTACTACTTTATAGTTACAGGAAGCTACTGGTTTCCACAAATTTCTGTGCAGCATCAAAATAAATTACTAAACTCAGGGCTTATATTTATCAAAATGGCATTAAGCAGAGTCCAAGTTTGCACTGCATGACCTCAAAAGTCATATAACTTTGACAAAGATAATGCTGATGGCATGTACAGTACATTGAGATGGATTACACAACTCAGTCACGTTTAAGGGTTCAAGAATTTACTTTCATGCTGCATAGGAAACGAATGGAATTCACTGGATACCTAATGATTTGTAGTTAATTGACTAAAACATGCAAAATCACTGGAATACTCCTTTGAAGTGCCATTCCAGGGAATTTGTGCCGAACCGCAGCATGCAACTCATATAGTTGTGAGACAGATGTAAAGAAAAATGGTCAAAATTAGATCAGAGGGTGGATGTGATGACTTTTAGCCCTTCATGTGGGCTGAGCTCCAAAAATCCTACATTTCCCATATCTCCCATATTGCCAGGTAAATGTACAGTTTGCAAGAAGGGTGGCGATATCATCAGGGTTATTTTCATACAGCTTAACATTGCACCTTAGATCGTCAGTGACTTCTGCACCAGTAATGACAGCAGACACCAACAGAGGATGACTTAAATTAAAGTAACATAATGAGTTGTCATCAACATGAGTAACATTATATAATCCGCCTGTCGCTCACTCTGCTCTGCTTCGTAAGTGTTCCCCACCCTTGGAGGAGGGCAGGAGAGAAACTTGCATGAACATCTTAGCTGACTGATTTCCAAATCAATGGATATTTGCCGTTATTTTTGACATTTTAAAAAAAGATATTTTTTTGCCAGGCCTCTACGATAATAGGCAAAACACTGGAGGCCATCACACAAGTGTTTTCACAGACATTAAGGTACTAATCATGACAAAAAAACTTTTAATGTGAAAAATTGGTGGAATTCTCCTTAAATTCTCTTGGAACTAGCTGCAAGGTTAAAGATATTCAACCACAGACTGTGGAAGTGCCTTAAACCTGCATTCTTTCCAACTGCCAGCAGGTGGTCACTCCGCTGGCCGCAAAAAGAAGTCTGGCAGAATAAAATCTTTTGATTTATTATGTCAGTAAAAACTTCCTAATGACTTCATGGTCTCAATTGCTAGTTCCAAGTCTTCTTCTATACTGCATGATGTTCATCCTGGAAATTTTGGTCCCATTTAGAGTAAAATAGATGGGACTGCAGGGTATACTTTACAGCGGGGCTATCGCATGATTGACGGGTTATATTTAGTGTGTCTGTCTGATGCAGCGCACAGGGCTCACGAATCCTGGACCAAAGTGTTGAACTAGACAACACTGATCAAATATTGATCAAGATTCTGTCACTATATTGCCTATTTCTTGCTTAAAATGTTTTAGAAACATATTTTAGTGTTGTTTAAGTAACATCAGAAAGATCGCAACCATGCAGACCACCATTGTTTCCTACTGAACGGATGAGCCAAAACCTAGCAACTCCCATGTTGCAGTGCTTCATCCAGCAGCTGCATGCTCTCGTCAATACTCTGCATGTTCTGGTTGCAAGATGGCAAAACCCACAATGCCAGACTCAAGGCTTCAAAATGACTCCACCCACTAATTATTCTACTGTCTATGCATTTAACTGATATTAACATTTATTATAGGACAGGCCTGGGCAATAAAACAACAGTGATATGCATCGGCAGGAGACACACACAGCAATATGAAACCTGTTAAATAAAATGTCCAATAGTTTCACTTAAATGCATTAAATGCAAACCATGATTAAGCATGTAACAAATATGACAGAGCACAGATGGTGAGGAAACTGTCAGCTTGTCTGTATGACAGTTTTTCTATTAGTCTATTACCTGTGTGACTTGATAAATTGAGTGGCTAAATTCAAAATAAAGCAGTTAAATTCAATGTTTTTCTTTTAGTAGAGACAGGCCATGATCACTAATTATACTGACTGAAATGAAACATTTCATCATGAGAAATTTTTCAGCTATATCGCCCTGCCCTATTATAAAGCAACACCCGTGCATACACCCATTTTGAACACTCAAATTAAAATGTATTTGTGTATTCTGTCAATCCCCGATGACTGCGTGCGCTCGAGACAGAGAGAGACAGAGAAAGAAAACAAGTGTTGTTTCTGAGCTCCGAGTATAAGGGCGCTTGTGTCTTTGTTGGTCTGTGCGTGTGTGTATAAGGGAGGCGGCTGCAGACAGACAGGCTCTAGGGGATTACAGAACAGGACAGGGCACCATAACTCATCGGGCCGATCACTGGCCACAGACAGACAGGCTGGGGTGAATGCTGATGGCTCACTGATAGGAATCTGCCACCAACAACCGACAAAGAGCATTTATCTGCAGGGGAAACCCAGCCCTATTCTCACACTCAAACAAACATGCACTCAACACACACACACACGCAGAGCACATTACCAAATCTAACACACACACACTGTTCATTTTTGACTCATCACTTTGATCCACGCTGCCACGGCTGTCAGCATGGCTCGCACTTTCATTTCTCAGATTAATCATATTTCTCACTCACTGGTTCCAAGGAAAAAACTCGCAATTCTGTCTTCTTTATTGTTTGGCTCTTATTTTTGTAATTTGATCACCATTCCTAGAATTTATAACATCTCTACTCATCAGCTTCATTTTGATGTGGGGGATGCAGCGACATCACAACAACAAAGTGCAAAATGAGCGTGCAACAGTGGTTAAAAACAACAAGAAAGATGAAAACTAAAGCCAATTTTCCTGACCTGTCACACCCTTAATAAAACTACGGGGCCACAAGATGATTCAAAGAATAAAAAAGAATTTTAAACACCATTAAACTTTTCTTTTTTCTCTTGTGAAACACTGGATAATTTTTCATTTATGAAGCCCCTAAAAATAATTTATCATATAAATTAAACTACTACTTAGAAGAAAAAAAAAGAAATCACTCTTTGATTGAACTGCTCTCCAGTCATGTCCACACCAAGGCCATAACCTGTGACAAGATGTCATATATAGATATTGCATTATTTTAGGGGATGGTAAGCCATATTTTTGGAAGAAAATACATTGGCATTGCTCAACTAATTCACAAATGCATACAGCCTGGAATCGCTCACTTAATTTTTGATTTCCAAGGGGTGATATCAATGGATGAAGACCAAAATCCATCTGCCATTGAACAGACCTACAACCAATCAGAGCAACGAAATGTGACATAACACTGAAAGACACATGCAAGCTGGGGCTTAGTTTTTAAGAGAGAAAAAAAATGGCGGCCTGGTCGCAAATGTTCGCAAGTAATAGTTAAAAGGTAAAGGTTTCTGTAAACATTTGAGAAAAATAGCCAATGCAGTAACAGAATATTGATTTGTATTTAATCAGCACTGCCTAGTTTGACTCACTAAGTTTGTGAGCCAGATACGCTGCACTGTAAATCACTGTATCACACCCGCCCAATATTGTGATGTGATTGGCCTGAGGAGATCCAGGGCAGGTGAAAAATCACTCTTAATGGGACAGACGTATCTGCCAGAAAAAGTGATGCATTATGTCACAGATTAGTGTGGTTCCCAGGCCATATATTGACTGCGTCCAAAATGTCTGCTATAGCCATCCAATAAAAACTGATGCTGGGTCAGCTGCTTGCATCCCAAGGCCTCAGTAATTGGTGTGGTGAGTGAAATGTTATCAGAAAAAAAAGGATTTTCCTTCGCTAATTCATCTTTGTTTCATTTTGTTGTTGTTTTCAGCGTGGGATGTGTGTTCTCGTACTTGCCACCCCAGACGCCAAGCCGTAAAGCAGGCCTCCCTCGTCCTTCGGTTCAAAGATGTGGGTGGCTGGAGGTGGACATTTCTCCTGCCTGATGAAGTTATAGAGCAGGGTCTTCACCAGTCGACTGG
This sequence comes from Lutjanus erythropterus, assembly GCF_056507025.1. Classification (NCBI taxonomy): domain Eukaryota; kingdom Metazoa; phylum Chordata; class Actinopteri; order Lutjaniformes; family Lutjanidae; genus Lutjanus; species Lutjanus erythropterus. Next base: position 28,508,524 of record NC_139336.1, on the reverse strand, counting down.
TTAAACACAGGCTGGGGAAAAGAGAGACAAATGGAAAAAAAAAAAAAGGTTTAAAGAGACAGCAGTATTGTCAAGAATGCTCATCATCATCATATTTCTCTGAGCATCGCAAGGTTTTACATAGTGTCACAGGAATTAACAGCTGCAGTGCCGGCAGTTTCAGTTCTCGCTTTCACATTCAGTGCATAGCCTGACAGCCTACACAGGCAGACAAGGGTTAATAGAAAAAAAACAAGGGTTAACAAAATATGCAAATTAACTGTATATTTCTTAATAATATTTTTAGAGAAAATAAGTTAGTCCTTGTATGTTAAATATGTTGGTAAGATGAGGGTGAAAGGCATTCCTCCCATGGTCGACAGAAACAACGCTTCTATCTCATTACATACAACTGAATTAAGAATATTACCACAACAATTTGACTTATTCCTTTCAAATCTAGAAAAGAAAAATGTCCAATTAATTTGCAAACTCTACCTAGTTATCTGCCACATCCCCTTCATACAGTAATAAAAGCAAAATCCAGAAACAGGCCTCCCCTCTTACATGTCTGTACAAGTCCGTATCAGATGTCAGTTTGAGACTCTTCTCCTTCATCATATCATTTCTCTTCCAGTGAGTGACATACATATAGTTGTTGATGTAAAATATCCAATATCACTGTTTTTCTAGTTACACACAGCCTTGCTTACTCAACAGACTTGATGGTAAAACCATTTTAAGATCGCCTCCTAATCTGTTTTGCCAACATCAGCGACTTGGAAGCCTTTCTTCAGCTCCATGGCAATTAATTCAAAGTGCTCTCGTTTGGCTCTTATGCTGTGAGAGCCCTAAAAGAAAATTACTTCCATCCTCTGGCCACCCATGTTAACTGCACTACTAGACCTTGAAATACATTCAGTGTTACAGCATTTATCTGCATTTATTCATATTTAAGATAAGAAATAAAGAAAATTGGCTTCACATCATTTCATAGCACAGGTTAACATCAGAAGGTTAACTGTTGCTGTGATTTGATTTGATTGATCTTATCACCGCGTTTTAATTTTCACATTTTGAATGATTTCTCATAAAAACAGCCTCGCTTGTTCTGTTCACTTTCCCTCAGAATCAGAGTACAAGGTCACAGTGGAGGGATAAAGGTCTTGGCTTACTAGATTTGATTCTTTTTTTCCCCCTTTTTGGCATGAATTGAATAACACATGAAGACATTGTTTGGAACATGATGAGATTGACTGGAGGCACAGAGAGAGCCTAACCGTATCAGAGTCTGGATAGAGGAACAGTAGGCTGGATCAGACGGTGTCATATTGGATTGGAGAAGATCCAAAATGATCTGGGCCCGCGTTCAAACAAAGTCGTCAACAGATTGCGGACGACCCAGTTTCAGAGGCAAGCGAGAGGAACTCGTACAGCAGCGAAATTTTATGAAATTATTCCGCCTAAATGAGTTTGTTTTACATTCTGTACTTCTGTTTTTATGCAAACTTGGTTTTGGGGTTGAGGTTGTCTGTTTGGTGTATGAAGTTAACGGCATTATTCGGTGGAGTCCAAACTTGTGTGTGTGGTTTTTCTCACCATCGTCCCTTCATGATGTGCTGGTAGATGATTCCATCTCTGAGGATGTCTTTGTGGAAGAGCTGATAGGAGAAGAACACCAGCAGCGTGGTCACTGCTTCAAACAGGATGCTATAGGTGATGTCACTGCAAGAGAAGAGAGACGCACGTAGATTTAAAGTGGATAAATTATACTTTCATGCACGACAATTTCAGAGGTGCTGGTGGTAAGTGTTATAAGCATCTTCATGACGTTTGATTTTTTTGGATGCAGGTTATTTGCTGGTGTATCTCACTTGCAATGTTGCGTACCTTGACACCACTTTAAATAGTAAGGCAGTGAGATTCCCAAGTGGCGAGTGATGTGATGACATTACATAAGAGTCAGAGTCTTTCGAAAGACGCTCATTGGGCAAAAATTCCAAAACCTTTCAACCCATTGTATTTCAAGTGTTCTGAGAGAAAAGCTAGACTTCTGCTCGTCCTCTTGTCCAACAAAGTTTAGGTTAGTCTAAATCTAAGGTATTTAATCTAACAATACATACTAGAGCTGGGTACTCAATACCTTTAAGCTTTCGAGTGAAATTACTCAGCGCCTAGTAGTATTGAAACGTCACCACTCAAATTATAACTGCATTTGATCCTTTTTGTAACCAGATCTAGGGAAAAAAAACTATTTGAATGGTTTAGCTTGTAGTCAATCACGGCAGATTTAATGCGACGTATGATTGGCCCTCAACTGCAGCAGCTGTGGATGCATTATTTCAGGAATTTTTTTTTTCCACAGGATGGGTATCGAATGAAGTAGAAAAAAAGCATCAAATGAAAACCTCTATTAGTATCAATATTGTTTCAAAAGGTAATGACACTCAGCCCTGTTACACTCTCTAAATAATTAATCAGAAAAGCAGCAGGTAACAGTATGTGTGGAAATATAATAAGGAAATAACTGTGGTTAGAATATAAATGTGCACCAACACTCTACGTTGCTAGGTTGAAAAATAATATAAAAACTACTGACATCTCTTCTTCTTGTACAATTAAGCCACAAAATATTTTATCCTGAGCTTACAATCAAAGTACAGATGTCTGCGAGGGATTTGGGTGAGCTATACCAAAAGAATGGTAATATTCCCATCCAAAACCAGGAGCACGTACAGAGGAAATGGGCCGACGGCCACAAAGTGGTGGAGGGAAGAAAAACAGGTAGAGTCTTCAAGCTCGGAACAATGAATAATGCTGGAGAGCTGAACGAATTTACACGGGAGCCAGAGCGGTTTGATGTCCGGAGACAACAGAAGAGAAGGAGAGAGGAAGAAGAAAGAAAAGTAGACAGATGGAGAGAGGAGGACGTCAAGAATGAATGACACAATACAGACGAGGGAAAGTGGAAGATGCTGCGTCAAGGAAACAGCCATTGTCAGTCATGTTTCTGTGAACTTGTTTTGACACCGCAGAGGAGATTTTGTCTACAGAGACGTACACACTGCGTCTTTGTCTCTCTGTGACAGACTGAGTGGCAGGCAGGAGATAATTCCACCATTGATGAGTAAATACACTGAAATATTCACTCATTAAAGCAGAGTGTGTTAGCGTGCACACCGCCCACAGGGAGTAAAGGCTGATACCGTTTTTCAATCATTATGTTCCCTCCTCTCCCACTCACTGGCACCGCTCCTAATCCCACTTTCATTTCAAGCATTTTCTCCTCTTCCGAAACAACCAACACTTTCTCTCCGTCTTTATTTCTGTTAGTCATACATCTTCCTGTTTTTAAATTTCGTCTGCAAGTGAAACATGTGGACATCTGAGCCCAGCCTTGTCCCATAATGGATTTCAGCCTCTCTTGGTTTGTGAATCAGAGAGCGGATGAGCAAGTGAAGCACGCAAAGAGAGAGTTACACAGAAACTTTTCACAAACTGCTTTTCATTAACTGCTCGATGACTAACATCCGAGACACTTTGACAACCAACAAACATGAATAAAAACAATGAACGCAAACACTGGGCTGAGAAACTGCGCAAAATTTGCCAATACTGGATGCATTCATGTGAAAATCATGCTGATGATATAATGTCAAACATGTGATCTTGAACAATTAGCACTGTGACGTTAACAAACTGCTGTGTGGGGACAGTCATGGCAGCATGAACAAACAAACTGGGTAAAATGTCACCCTACAGTGTATCTGAATCTTGCATGTGTGACCTTTTTGGTGTATGCGAGACACAATGGGGTGTTTAATTCAACTTTCCTCTCCATCACACACACACATACACTCATATATACACATGCAAGGGAGATACTTACAGCAGGGGCACTTCAACGATCAGGTGAACGAGGTTGGACAACAGCTCCTCCAGGAGATCCTGGCTGCCTGTTTCTACACAAGAGATCGAGGGAGTTATTATATGAGACATATATAGCACCTCCCTGTTGATCAGTTAGTCTCTCTTTGCTCCTTCCCTTCATGCATATTTCATGCTCACTGTACAGTGGAATGGCATTGAGGGAAATCGGCTAATTGGGATTGCAGGGTTTCCGCAGGGTTCACCAAGTTAAATTAAAAAACTTTTTAAAGCAACATTAAGTAACTATTCTACCTTTAAAGAACTGCGTCATAACCATTTTGATGCCACACTGACTTGTAACAGAGTAACTAACTAACTTTGATGGCCAGATCGTGACAAGTGAATTACGCTTTACAGCACCAAGTAACATGCAACCAAAATGATTACATGAAACTGAATGCTATTTTTTGAAGAGTATCTGGGATTTTTTGGCTTAACCTTTGTACAGTGAGAGGAGGTGAAGTCATATTGTCCATCTATATTTACTGTCATTGGCTTCGCCTCAACTCTCTGAGATTTACACAGTTCAGTGTTTAGAATTTCCTGATTAACAGTAAAGTGCAGGTAAATGTAGCTGCTGTTAGCTAGTTAGATTAGCCACTCTGCCACTGTCACACTTGCCCATTATGGGACGATAAGATTCATAGCTATTGTAGCTAGCAGCAGAGACAGTGTTTGCTCCAGGTTGGATGGTGCTGATTGAAACAGCGTTGAACAGCGTCCTGCACAACACAGACACAATCTACTGTCGCAATAATCCCCTTTAGGCTGTACATACACTTCCTATTTATTATATTTCTATATTTGTTGTTTATTTTATGTTATTTCTATTTTATGTTATGTAAGATGTGCACAACCATTGCTTCAAATGGACGCATGATAAGTGAGGCAGCGACGATGCATATGGATGCGTAGGGGTGTGTATGCAAATGCATAGTTAAAAGGAAGAATGTATCTCTGGCCTTCTTTCTTAACAGTTGTATAACATCTCCTGACAGCCTGCAAAAATACACAAACACATTTCATGACTAAAGGCCACTTCAGACCAAAGATTTCCAACAAGACGAAATAGTTTAAGATTGTTGCAGGGGAAAGTTGCAGCAGTGAGAACCAGCCAGCCTCAGCTCGACTCATGTCACCAGTTGCTGGTTTTCAATCAGCTCAAAGCAAAGTCAGCTGGTCAAGTCAGTTACAGACTGTCAGTAAAGACAGAGTTTTGGAGGAAAGAGAGGATCACCTCATTAATTTGTTGGAGGAAAAGCTGTGTCTGTACAAGGTAAAACAGACCTTGAAATTGAAATTTTCTGCTAAAGTGACAATTTAAGTGCTGAATGTTTCCTCTGCTCGCGTTCAGCCTTACTCTCACTGTAATATCCACTCAACCGTACACTCCCTACACACACAGCTTTTATGGTTTTGCCATTTCATCAGTACTAGAAATACAACTGTACCAACAGTTACAGCCACAAAAAAACTCTGAAAGTTGAAACGGAAGTACAGAATCCTTGCTATGGAGATGATACACCACTATCATCAAGATGCAGTTTTCGATTCATCATGCTGCGAATCTGTGGTCTGAACTGGGCTTACGTTACTGTCTACAGCAGGCGAGAGAAATTTAAAGCTTCTTATTACTTTTGAGGGCCTTTTTTTTTACTTTTGAGGAAACAGTATTCAGTGCTTCTAACAACCTGCAGATGCCCTGGATAATTTTCTCATTGCCACTTTCAACAAGTTGTAATTAACTGTGTTATTTTGCAGGAAAATCATTGATAGATATATAAATAACCACCATCAAACACGGCAGATCTAATCCAAGGTCTATAAAGAGCTGAAAAATGTATATATATATGTATGTTTTTCTTCTAGTGTTATTTTCATCCATATTTTATTTACATTTATCAAGGTTGTCAAGAGGGTTTATTTATGGCTTCAGACAGGGCTTGTGTTTGAGGGCAAAAACTGATGTGCAGTGAGTGGACGCAGATTCAGATTTTTATTATCAGAGTCTCTCAGAGACAGCTGATCCAGGTCAGTAGCTGTGGGTATTTGTGCTCAATTAAAAAGCCAATTTCTTATCTCTCTTAAGGTACGAAGGGAAGTGTTGCACATTTGACCCTTGTGACTTTATCGTAATGACTCACACCTTATGAGTCTAATAGGAGCCAAACACTTTCAGGGATGTTGTTCATAAGATTTTTCAGCGGATGATGTGGACTTTTGTGAAAAGCACACTCGTGTGTGTAAAACTGCTCTAAACCGGCTTGTATCACTTTCACCTTCCTCTTCCAAATGAATCTGTGATGGAGCTCACCTCCACAGGAGCCTGGTGCCCTCTCCTGGTAGGAGAACTGTAGGTGCAGCTCTTCTTCGCTCATCTCCCTGATGAACACCTTGAGCAGGCAGCGAATCATGAATAGTGCATTGTGGGCCTGCCAGATAAACAGCTGACTGCGGAGGAGAAACAAAAAAAAAGGACATCATGTTCAAGGTCGAGCATAAAACTGTGACAGAAATAAATCCTCTGAAGGGGCTGGCTGTGTGCTGTTGGTTTATGTCCTAGATTTACCAAAGAAAGCTTGGCTGCCCGTGTATGTTATTCAGTATTATGTTACATTCCCCTGCTGCCTCTAAAGCAATGACACTTCCCCTTTTGTATTGTCTTTTTCTACTGCCTTGTATTTCTTTTATATCTGTTCATAACATCTTATATAAAGCACTTTAAATGAACACTGCTACAGAAATAAATTTGCCGAACTTCACTGATGGCTTTTAAGTTGCTGTACATCATATGCATCTCCCTCCCTCTGCACCGTTTAAAATGATGATCATGGGAAAAAGAAAAGAAAACAGATATCTTATAACTGCAAACTTCACTTTGACAACTCAGCCTGTTCTCATTCCCAGGTTGCCCCTCGGCATCACACAAGGTACCCTTCAGCATCAATATGAGATGCATCAGGCTTTGAGTAACTTCTATGTAAACTGGAGACATGCGGAGGAGTTTGGGTAGTTGGATGGGTCAAACAAAGACGGGACTTTTACTCAGGAGGCCGAGGTTATTCCCACGGGATCAAAGTCAATTTCTCTATTCATCCCGGGACTGGGACGGAACAGGAAAAACAGTCAACGGGGGCAGGACGGTAATCATAGAAACAATAGGCCAGTTTTTTATGTTGCTGTGTTTCTTTTTTTTTTAGCCTCTTCCGTCTGCTCTGGTGACTAAAAGGGGTCAACATTTTTTGGGGAATCGCATGTCCAATGGGAGTCAGTTTCACCATCATTACGAGACTAGGATGGGGCAAGCAAAAAAGTCAATGGGAGCAGGAATCATAACAGCAATAGGTTATATCTAAAAATGTGTGTAATGTCATGCGTGGACTGTGGATAAACGGGAACGGGACGGGACAGAAATCATTTTCTGGGATAGGATGGGACAGGATTTTTTTTTTTTACTTTGTCATGGGACTGAGACGGGAAGCCAGAATATATGTCCCATGTGAAACCAAAAGTCAACAGTATCTGAAGTTTTAAGTTCCACTGCATGTGAATCAAGTGGCTTACTTCAGTCACATCAAATGACACACTAAGTGATGTTACGTAACAGGATGGAACAGGAGTAAAAATCCACTCCTGTTTTAAGCTACATGCATACACTTATCTTACATCACATGACACATGTAACACACTGACTTAAACCCAAAACATGAGCTTTTCCCAATTCTAAGCAGGGAGTTTTGGTGTCTAAGCAAAACTAAGACTGTTTCACATCGTTTACCAAGTGTAAAACAGGCTTTCAAAAAGGCAGCATCTCCTACAGACACTAAAAGGTATCTTGTGCATCAGCATGACAGCCAGAGGGGTGTGAAAAACACATTGGTATTTGACCAAACATGAGAACACATTGGACAGCCAAGAACAGTCTGAGAATAACGTCGCCTTCACCACAGAAAATAACTGTGTATACTACATGAGTTAGTATATATTCACATATGACAGAGACAAGATGGGGACAAACTTGGTGAGAAACAAATGAAGAGGAAACGAAAAGAAATGATTGAAACCATCCAGTGCAAGCCACAATGTTTCACAACCACTAAACATCAACACGGGGGTGTCTAATCAGTCCCACAAATTGCCAATTTGCACATGCCAATTATGTCAAACCCAAAAAATAAGGGTTTGTTTATGGGACCAATTCTGTTATGAAATGTGAGGAAAATAGATGGGAGCAGATGGGGACAGATAACTCCAACCTCTAATGATGTTCAATAGAGGATGAGGAGTTCACTCCCCGAAGCATTTAGTGACTTGGGCAGGGTCAGTCTCTGTGGAAATGGAGCTTGGCAGCAGATGTAGAATAATGCACCATGTGTTGATGGTTATACCTCAGCAGTTTTCTCATGGGAAACTGCAACCACTTCAGTGTTTCTTCCCCGTAAAAGAAGACGGATTCCCTGACTGCCTGCGATGAAACAATAACCAGCCTGCACTCCTACATAGTGAACGCTGACATGCACAGGGGCGATCATTAGTGACACAGTCATCCCAGTTCATTCTCTCCTCCGAGGTTCCCATACTCACTCTTGGCATTCTGTGGAGATTTTCAGCTCTTTGGTTCTTCCCAGAAAAATTCTCACAAGAGCGCCAAAGTTCCCCGTTCTGGGATTGTTTTCAACTTGGAGGGGGGAAAAAAAAGGAGGAGAGAACGTATCAACTGCATTACATAAGCTACAGAAACATCCAAATTTGATAGTCTGGCATACAAACAACATGAAGAAAGATATGTCTATTCTTTTTTTAAACTTGGGAGAGGTTGCTATTCATGTCACCAAGGTACTTATTGAGTAATAAAACCACATAAACACACAAGGCATATTAATATCATGGGCAACGTACTAAGGGTCTTGGCCAGGGGTATGACAGCCTCTTCCAGCAACTTGGAGTCTCCACTGTTTTAAAGGAAAAACAGGGAAGAAGAAATTTAGAAAGAAAAGGAGAAGCTACTTAAAATATATGCAACAGAAAATAAAGAGAGAATAATCAAACACTAACAACATTGAAATAGTTTGTGGCTGCAGAAGACTGAAAATCTAAGTTATATAAATGCTCTGTCAAGTGCCATCATGCCATACGTGTGTGCAGTACGTTTCATTTTGACAGTAAAATCATTCTCTGCCCTCATCACTGTGATCATGAGCGAAAAAGGTTTTCAGCAGCCGGAACTGGCGGGACCAGCTGGGTCAGACTGAGACCTTTAAAAGGATAGTTCTGGGAAATACACTAATTGGCTTTTTTGCTGAGAGATAGATAAGAACATTGATCTCTTGACTGACCACTCTGGTAAATATGTAGCTACATCCAGTCGATAGTTAACTTAGTTTAGCACACAGACTAGAAAAAAAAAAAGGGGGGGGGGGGTATTCTGGCTCTTAAATATCTGTATCCCGCTTGTTTAATAGGTACAAAACCCAAAGTGTATAAATGGCAATTTGCAGTTTTACAGGGGGTTATGCACTGGACTATTTTATGACCAGGACCAGTTGCTGGAGTCTCCTCTGGTTGCTTGGCAACTGCTCCTGGCAGAAATAGCCTAGCACATAATCCCCCACAAAAAAGGTGAACTGTTGTTTTTATTATTTGGTTTTTGTGTGGACTGAACAAATGGGAGCTTTAAAGGTACTGGTAGGCCAATTCTGTTACATTTGGACAGAGCCAGGCTAGCCGTTTCCACCAGATTCCAGTCTCTTTGCTAAGCTAAGCGACTGCTGGCTGCAGGTATGACTGGGATATCCATCTTGGCATCTAACTCTTAGTATGACAATGAATCTGTGTATTTCCCAAAATGTCAAACTATTCTTTTATTCCCCGATGTCTTTTACGGTGTTGGGTAAGATGCCCAGATTTTGGACAAAACGAGGAAAGTAAAGCCTTATAATGAGCAGGATTTGTGTTTAAGCGCACAAGCTCTGTTAATGTTACACAGATGAGTGAATGACACTCCCTTACTAGATGAATGTTTAACATCAGTCACAGTCCAGCTGTAAGAAGGAATGCATGTCCTGACTTTTATTTACAAAGGATCTACTGTAAACATTCACCAGTGGATCTATTCTCAGCAGGATAGTAACGCTTTTGGATTATTGCTGCAAACATCCTGTCTGCAGTTCAATGCTGGATCCTGCCTGAGAATCTTGACGGTTTTGTGCCAAATGTCTGGTGGTATAACATACTTTAACTCTCAGGTAGATGCTTGGGATGAAGGAATTTTCAAGAAGGAATAAGGAGTCAGTCATAGTTTGCTGTCCTCTAAATCTTTAAAGATACCAGCTTTGCAACTGATGAGAAACACTTCCAAACGATATATAGTTTCCGCTAAAATCCCATAGGTCAACAATTCAGGAGATTTTGCCCCTGTCTATCACTTTTACCACAAATTTGTGTCCCTTTTGACTGGCTTCTTGTTTTGTGTATAAGAATTTAATCTAGAGCTGCAACTAAGAGTAATTTTATGTTAAATTATTCTGATTCTGAGTATTTGTCCAATGATTTAGTCTGTATGCTCTTGACAGGATGGCCTGGCATTCACAAGTACCCAAAACTTCTTTCTAAACATCAAAAACATCAACAAAGTATTGAATATGGGAGTTCCTGACCTTGGAAATAGTAGTTTAGCTAAGATTCCTTTACAGGTCTGCCACTATCTTTCAATGGAGCTTTCAGTTGCATCTTATGGCTTCATCATTATAAGATGCAGCAGAGAGCTCCAGAGAAACAAAGCATTTGAACCTTTAATTAAGTTTTTTTGGCAAACAGAGCATTATGACAAAAGGTCGACATTTGTGCATCTGTGAAGCTGTGAACACAGCCTGGAATTGCTGAAGTGCAACATTCCTGCACATAATTAGACACATGTTGACAGAACCTCAGTGTGTGTTTGTGTACCTGCTGGTGGGACTGATGAAGGTGAAGGAGATGAGCTGGTTCCAGAATGGGTCATTCTCCGATATGGACTCTGTGCCCACCAGGGCCTTCAGGCTGGGGTTGTCGGACAGGTCACTGACCTGGCTGGTGTTGGCACCCATCACTACTGGCTGCACTCAGCCAGACTCACCACTCTTCACTGCTTTTTCACCAGGCATATGACAAATCCTGGGGAGAGGAAATGCTTTCATTGCGGCTGTCATCACCAAGATTAATAACCAACTCAACACACAACATATCTACCAACTGTTTTAATCCACAAAAGGTCTAATTAGCTCAGTAAAAACTAGCAGTCACAATATTCAAGCCAATTTGATGACCATATACTAATTACTGCTTCACTCATCACCCAGAGTTTGACTTCTCTTTTAAATAGAGGGACCTTAGCAAAACTGTCCTTTACACACATTGACCAACCACAACATTAAAACCACCTGCCTAATACTGTAATGTTGTATAGCGTCCCCTTCATACCTCCTCTGAAGGTTGCTAAAAAGTTTTACAGACTACTAACATTTTATTGAGATAATTCACTTTTCTTCTTTGGATAAACTTTGAGTTTTAGAAACCCCAAAAATTGTATTTAAAAAATAACGGACTAAATTCATTCAAATGAGAGTGAATGATGGTTAAAATTTTTATTTAAATCATTTAATTTTCAGGCACCAAAATAATGATGAATCAGATTCACAGCTCACCGTGACCAATTTTAGAAATACAATTTTGTTGAGTATCTAAAACTCAAAGATTTAAGTTTATCAAACAACAAAAGTAAGTCATCTACTAACTCAACAATCTATTACAGTACACTGCCTTGAAATTTTAAGTCGTCTCAGTTGTTTTTACAGTGTAATGTGATTCTTACATTTGCCAACAGTAAAATTATGTGGCCTTTATACTGAATAAAAGAATAGCTTAATATTTTGTTAACTAAAGCGTGGGTCACAGACTATGTGTATGGCTCAGTGCCTTTTCCTCTAAATTTTGGCTGTGTCTAGTCTTCTTGAGTCTCGATAAGCTAGCTATGGATATCAAATAAAAAATTAGTCTTCAATGAAAACAAAGAATTTAATAGCTGTGGCTCCAGACAGATTTTTTTGGCCAAAAATGTCTCTTTTGATCATTTGGGTTGCAGACCCCTGCTTAAGTGTGATGCAGCCTTTAAAGCCAAGAAAAAACACTTATGCCATATCATTATATAACGATATCTAGTCTCTTACCACAATATCTACCTATATAATATTGATATATTGCCCAGCCCTATTGACAATCATATCTGAGCAAAGTAGATCTGTCCTCACTGAATACATTCCCTACAGGATGACACATAATGAACCAGGACGCGTGTTTTGTTTTCTTGAAATGACACACCTTTGGCACACAGGTGTAGCCAGCTAGCCAACATTTGCCCAACTGAACTGCAGCATACAAGAAGCACAGAGCAGTGGAAAGCACAGAGGATAATCTCAGCATTTCATGTATTATCGTTAGCAAATGAAAGTCACAAACATGCTACCAAAACATACAGTTTCTTGTGTCATTCGTGAACACTCTTCTTGTGACTTTATGTCCTAATGTCCTGATTCGGTGTGCTAACTCATAAGTAGCTGTATCTGCTCACTTGCACTTGCTACTCCAGTTAACCAACGTGTAGGACGGTAAGCTAGCTCATCCTGTTTCAACTGCAGGAAAAATTATGTGCCTCGGAAACTTTGACTGTCAACACGATAAACTGACGGTCCCAAATTAGCACGGGGCCATAGCTAGATAAACTACTAACTCGTGACGGTGTCGGTTAACCGTTGGTTTAGTAACTCCCTGTCCAGAAAGCAGCTAACATCCACTGCTTGTTTGATATCAGCTGACCGCTCGGCTTACCTGTCATAAATGCTTCTCGCGGTTTCCGCGGCTCTCTCGGCTCCCAGGACCGTTAAACTGCGACTGGTTTTTACACTAAATATGCCTTTAGTTCGATTCGTTTATCGAGTTTAATTTAAAACTGCGAATACCTGAAATTCTGGGCAATTTGAGACAATTAAGTTTACTCTACATACTCCTATCCACCATGTTTTCCACGTCGCCACCCCTTGCGTGATGACGCCATATGGGCGTTGATTATACGTTGGTGACGTTGCAGATAGAAATAGGGGCAATAGATCCCAACTGCCTGTTCTAAACCTCACATTTCTACCTACTTAGAGGTTATTTGAAGTTATTAAAGATATTTTGGAACTTCTCCAGGATGTAATGCTTTTACACAGGCACTACTGTCACATTTATACTGTCAATATGAAAATCAATTAAATTTTTAAACAATAAGTTGCTAACAAGTTCGGATGAAGGCACTTATCAGTATCAGTCTGAAAAGATTTTCTCTTATTTATTGACATATTTGACTGAGGAAAATTATTCCATTAAGAGTGAATGCGCACAATACAAAAATAAATTCTCTATGTGTCAGTTCAGGAGAAGAAAGGGCATTTTTCTTAGTTACTGATGAGTGACAAAAAAAAAGTTAAGCAAGAAAAGGAAGTCAAGGCATGTGCATTTATATTATATTTTGACAAGGCAATACAATTTGCTTTAAAAATATTGTCATTACAAATGCTGATTAATACAGATGTAAACAAAGACAAAAATCACACCTTTGTGATCACAGAAAAAACACCTGATATAGATATAAACAGATTTTTCTACTGTTTATTTGAATACACATCTCAACTCAATTGTACACAGGCATATTGCTGTCACATTTATATTATTTCAGGATACAAAGGAAGTCTTAAAACTCCAAATAAATAATTTCATTCTCTTTTAGGACATACTCTCTTCAGACACAGACAGTTCATGGCAGATAGCAGAGGAGAGAGGCTGAGACAGTAATGTAACTGTTGATTGCTACATAATTGTAAAGCACTGGTTCCCAACCCAAGGTACAGGCCCCACTTAGGGGTGGATCAAAAATCACAGGGTGGCCCCCAAGGCCGAGGTTGTCAACATTACATCTGAACGTGTTAACTGAAATCACAATTAACACAATTATTTAGAAAGGTACATTTTGTCATCACTCAAAAATAAGACTAGTTAGTGGGACACACCACTGTGAAAAATGTTAAGTTTATAGTGGAGAAGAGACATTTACCAAAGGTAAAGGTTCTAAGAATGGAAACAATTATAATTGATGTAAATTTTTGACAATAATTTAGAATGGATTATTTATTCTTGAGTATGTGTGCAGGCTACAAGGAATAAAGGTTGGGGATCACGATTATGGAGTCCTGTTTTCCTGCATAGTTTACCTTTCATGCCTATAGTGTGAAGTGAGTAAACAGAAATGGACACACAGCTTAATATGGGAGCAATAAATGAGCATCTTATTTATTTGCAATTTTCTTTTATTCATTTTTTAAATTCAAAGTTTGACTTAAAACAATTTCATTGAGATTGAATATTGAATACAGTAAATGCATGTATCTATTCATGATTAACAAGGAAAATGTATCAACAACAATCGGTTTCTTAAAGTTAGTGAAAATTAAAAAAAAAAATAAAAACAGTACACATTATATGGAAGTTTACAAACCCCCTCTATTCAAAGAAGACTGATAAGTTAATTCATAGTTTCTCTAAATTATATTAATGGAATATTTACACCGTTTTAAATGCATTATTACAAACATTTGGAGACGTCAATCTGTCTTCTTATCTGCTGCTATAGTGGATCCATTGGCTATGACCTCGCCGTTGCTTTCGGCCTGAAAGACGTGAGAAAGAAAATGCCTTTAGAAATGCTGTTAACAAGATCACACAATCATGAAAGAGGCTCAAAACCAACTCCAGGTTTAGTTTTGAGTAGATGTAGTGAAATCCAGTTTAACCCATAAATTAGATTAAATATGAGGAAAAAAAACATTCAGAGTTTCTATAATATTGAATTACCACCTAGTCCTACACAAATAGTTAATGGGAAAATGCTTCAAACATTAAAATGTCATAATAAATCAAAATCATTCTTCTCCATCAACTTACCTTGCAAGTCCCATTACTCTTTTCACTAACTTTTTGGTCATTTGTTGTTGTCTCCTGGACTGCTTTTTTGGGCCAGAATATGTTCATTATAGGTGAAATGATGGGATAGAGGAATGGCTCCAGGTACCTCTTGTAGACCCACAACAGGACAGGAATCACAATACAGGGAATGCACACCATGACTGTGGCTCAGACAGGCTGCCAACAGAAAAGAACCTGAAGAAGAGAAAGAAGGAAGAGATGCACAAGATGTCAAAAAAGTTTAATAACGAGTCTTCAGCTCAGTGGCCACAAGAGTGTAAAGCTTTTCACGCCCAGATATTAACAAGGGCAATTTATTTCTTGTTTTCACTGGACAAGATGTGACTGAACTGTCGATATGGATATTTCCATGGTTTAAAATTCAAAATATCTGTCCATAAGGCCATGTGAAGTTCACAAAGTTATTGACACCTGAATAACTGTTTGCTACAGGTTTTGCTGCATTGTTGCTATGTGGTTACATCAGTGTCGCACAATATTTCTCTAGTATTTTCATAAAGATGCAAAGAGGGCAATGCTAGATGGTTGCTATGATTGTTTCATGTATGAGGTCCATGTATTTTTCAACACCATGGATGGAGCAAAGTGAAACTGGATCAAAACCTGTCTTTTAAAGTCTAACTAAAGTCTAACATTGTGTTTCAAATAAACTAACTAATAAGCTGACAGTGTGCAGGACTTTAACCTCATCTCTCTCATTAATCATTTTCCTATGCACCTGCCTGTCTACCGGGTGTGTATTAGACAACAACACTTAGTTTGGTTTTAATAAATAAAAGAGAAATTGTACAAAACTTCTTATCTGAAGCAGGGGTGCTGCAGTGAACCAGTACAGGTGATAATGGTGATATTTTAAATATGAAATAATTACATCACGTTAATAATACACATGATAATATCATTAGACTCATCAGTTTATCTGGTTGCTTTTTCATTATCCATTAATCTTTGTGTATTTTGTACAGTAATGGTTACACACTCTCTCTCCACCTCCCTACACTTGTATTTAGTAGTGTTTAGTGTAATTCATTTGACAAAAAGATACAAAAGGCACAATAACTACAGTTCAAGATGAATTTGATTGATAGCATTTGTCTTTCACTCACTGTCTGTTTGAATTATTCTGGCCATGACAGACTGATATTCTGACAGCCCTAGTCTGAAGCAGTAAAGCTGCTTCAGACTAGAAATTCTTTTTAGAATTTGTAAAAAATATTTAATAATTTAGATTCAAAACTACTTTAAGATAAATGTCACTATTCTGTTTTAACAGTTGGTTTGTTTTTGAACCAATATTTTTTGTCATGTCTCCACTTGACAAAAATATTGACAGCACCAGGGCCAATTAGCCATCCACAAACATATAATTAAAAATCTACCAAAGTAGATTTGGGTGGTGTTAAGCTGCGATGAAAGCCTGGTCCTCCATAAATAATGTATGATAAAGCTCTAGTTTAAAGATGAGAATCGACGACATTACAGCAAGAGTAAAAGAATATCAAGCTGAATGCAAGTGTTTAGACAAGTCTCTTCTCTAGAACTAAGCTAACTAACACTTCAGTAAGCAGATTTCTGCCAACCTGTTTGAGAAGCTAATGTTATCTTACTAAGTTGACGCAGTGTTTTCATCTCTCCTTGGTAAGTTTAATCGTCAGAGAAACCTCTGTTTGCTATTAACTTGTCTTGCTCTTGATCGACAAACACTACAATTACAGCGTCGTCAGAGGGACTGTTAGCTAACAGCTAACACTAGCTTCCTGCCATCGCCCGATGGTAATAATAACACATATGAGGAAATGTAACTAAGCTGCGGACTAAACATCAGTTTTATCGCCACAGGACTTAACTGATTGATAATTCTTACCTCTGTGGATCACAGACCACCACTGTTGACACGTACGGCCGATGTTGACAGGATATTTCTCATGCGGTTTGGACCCAAGTTGAGAAGTCTCTCGAATACGTCCACGCAGGCGCAGAACCGACTTCCGTACAGAAGCGGAAGTTGTTGCATACCAGGGCGCTTTTCTTCAAAACAGAGCCGTGTTTCTGTCTGAATTACAGCTTTGTAAGGGATTGACATATAATTACAGGTACCAGAAGCGTTTTTTTAAAGAGAATATTCACCAAGGATGCTAGGTAGTACGACACATAGCACTGAAATTAGCGATAATTTGCTATTTACGTTGTTTCAAGTCTAATTACACGACATTAGCTGCAATATAGCATAGCTAAAAATGTGTCAACAACACACAGCAAATGACAGTTTCCTCAAAATATGGTACAATTTACATCAGAAGATATTGCTTTTCATTTGAAAATGGTGGAAGAAGTAGTTAGCTCCTTTTCTGAGATACACCGCTACAAGTAAAAGTCCTGCATTCAAACCTTATTTTAGTAAATTTTATGTATTATCAAGAGCATTATCAAAGGTCAAACTACTCATTGTGCAGTATAATAGTCCCTGTCAGTGTTTTACTATTACATATGACATTTTTTGAATGAACAGTACTGTTACATTAACATGTATGTTGCATTTTAGTACTGCTGATGTTTAAGTTTGAGCTATTTTCAACTACTTTATATACTGTTATGGAGTTATGTATACAGCTATGCATCATATTCTATAAAATAATCATATGTTTTAAGTGTTGCTGTCCTGTGAGAACCACGCATCTCTAAAAAGTCAGCCTTTCATGAGAATTTTGTCTGGGGTTTTTTGTTCAATTTTTAACTTTCTGACCTTTCGCTGTTCCAGTGTTTCTTGTGAAGCTCCCCTTGTGTCTTCATTTCCGTGCCACAATGCCTCTGTCAACCCAGTCGCAGGCCGATGATGAACAGTACGTTTTAGTGGCCAGTATGGATAATGCCCGTAATCTGTCCAACATACTGAAAGCCATCACATTCAAAGACCACGCCATCTTCAGCGCTACACCCAACGGCCTGAAGGTCACTGTCGAGGACTCCAAATGTCTGCAGGCCAATGCCTTCATCCAGGTGCGTTTCCTTTAAATATATTGAAATAATGCCTATACATTTTTAATGCAAAAACTCAGAGGAAGTGATCAAATTCAATGCAGCAGAGTCTTGATTTCCCTCAAATTTAGTTTCTGTTAAATACATAATGTTGAAAGAACCAATATGCCCTGTTTTTATTCCAGGCTGAGATCTTCCAAGAGTTCACCATAAAGGAAGATTTAGTGGGTTTCCAGGTCAACCTCACTGTTCTGCTGGACTGCCTCAATATCTTTGGAGGAACCACGGTACCAGGTAACATCCGAAATCCAACTTGAGATCGAGCAAAAGAAAAAAGAAGTCAGATATAACTCTGTTTAACCAGAGTTTTAAATGTTTTAGTCTTTTCAGCCATAGTAGATTACTATCCATCTTATGTATGACTCAACATTTTCACCCACATCATCTCCCTCGTGTGATGTTGCAGGAGTTTCAACAGCGTTGCGGATGTGCTACAGGGGTTACGGTTACCCTCTGACTCTGTTCCTGGAGGAAGGTGGGGTAGTGACTGTGTGCAAGATCAACACACAAGAACCAGAAGAGCCAATTGACTTTGAGTTCTGCAGCAACAACGTCACAAACAAGGTCATTATTTTATATGATAAAAGAGACATACACAGATAAGGCATCTCTTCAGAGGCTACACGTCATCAGTAAAAATACAAGTTTTCTGTTGCTTGCAATGACTTGTTTACTTAACAAACCTTTCTAAATATTTCTGCATGTTTTACCAAACAATACATAATTGATCCCTCTCATGTTCCTCTGGCTCTTTTGAAAGGTGATCCTGCTGTCAGAGAGTCTGAAGGAAGCTTTCTCTGAGCTGGACATGACCAGCGAGGTGCTACAGATCACCATGTCCCCCAGCCAGCCTTACTTCAGGTGGGTAGTCTTGTATTACTTTTTATAAAGCATCACTGTGTGTTCTACAGTATGATATTTAAAGAACATTTGGCTCATTATTATATTTGTAAAACCCATTTCAATATTTTAACTGTCAAATCCATCAAGGTGAAGTAAGCACACTAAAACTTTGAGTTTTATAAATATTGGTTTGTTCTGTTTTTCAGGTTGTCCACGTTTGGAAACTCTGGAAACGCCCATTATGATTATCCCAAAGACTCAGACATGATGGAGCTGTTCCGATGCACCAAGACACAAACCAACAGGTTAGCGCACAGAAAGAAACTGGGACTCAATAAAGTTCTGTGTATTTAGATATCAGGAAAAGTGTGAGGCTTGAAGATCATATTTTTTCCTTAACTCTGAAGAATATTCTTGTCTTTATCTGCCTGTAATGAGTTTTATTAAACCTCTGCATTCTGTGCTGTCCTCTCTGTAACAGCTACAAGATGTCTCTGCTGAAGCCGTCCACCAAAGCCCTGGCTCTGTCCTGTAAAGTCTCTGTGAGGACGGACAACAGGGGCTTCCTCTCTCTGCAGTACCTGGTCAGGAATGACGATGGACAGATCTGCTTTGTAGAATATTACTGTTGTCCTGACGAGGAGGTGGAGGAGGAGTGATTATGGTCCACTGAATCCCCCTTTTAAAAAAACAATAAGCACCTTAACTTGAGTGACGACCAGTCGCTCTGGATGAGAAGTCTGCCAGAGGAGGAAGTGCAGCCAGTGAAGTGCACACAGAAAGAAATACTGGACTTTAATGGTCATAATGGATAATGGACACAGTGGCAAGGGTTGTATTGTTATAAATCAACTGGTTCATCTTTTGGAGCGTTACTACTGGATTTTGTGGGGAGATGATGTCACCTGCCTGGCCTTGTTTTTCACCTGTGTGAAGTTAGATCACTAATATACTGAGTTCATTATTTCATAGACAGATATGGAAGATGATTGTGTGCACAGTTACTGCATAATACATTGTTACCATGGAGACCAGGTATTTTGAGCCCCTTGACATGCCAACGTTGCCTGTAACTTCATGACTGTTCATGGTTTATAGTCCAGCTGTTGTCTGTTCAGTATGTGTTCTTATGATTATGGAGCCTTTCCTGTTTTTTTTCCCTTTGACGCATGCAGTGAGCTGATTGATGGCACATAAAATAAGACAGAGATATTTCAGATTATTTGTAGTAAAAAAAAACTAAACCTGGCCTTCAATCGGCATGTGGGTGAGTAGATGACTGAATTTTCACTTTTGGGTGAACTACGCCTTTACAGGTAGGTGAAGTGTACAGTGTGCCTCCTCTCCACAGACCTTTGATTTCTCTACAGCTCTGCACAGACTTTATAATTTGTTTGGAGTACAGATCAGATGATACAGACAGTATGTCTGAATTGTTTTATTTCCATGACATAGAAAACAACTGTAGTCACACAAAAGCAATAAAGTTTTTTTTTTACATTGATGAAACACTTTCATTTATCAAAAAGGATGGGCTGATATTATTTGCAGTATTGTAAAAGCATACATTTATGACCATTTATGACCATTTTCTCTAGTTCTGTCAAATGTGTGAATTAAATGATGACATGTTTCTTTTTCTGAACTAACAGAGCTCATAATATTGGGCTTCAGACCTGACATCACTGCTGCATCTCCACACTTTCTTGAGACAACACTGAATCATGGCAGCAGTAAGCCTTTCACTCAGCTTAATCCAGTCCATCCAGTTACCTGCGTGCCATCCTTTGTCTTTTGAAAGCTTTGTGTTTGTTCTTCTTCACCACTTTGGGTTCCGGTGCTTCTGTCTGGATGTGAACCAGCTTCTCATCAGCCGGTGTGAGGAAGACGTCCGCAGTGACGTCTCTGGCCAGATCTTCCTTCGCTTCAGTCCTCTTTATTTTCTTTATCTCTTTCACCATCTGCTTCTCACGAATTCTGGCTGCAGCCGCCAGACGGATCTCTCGCCGGTGCTGTTGGTGTGTAAGGAGAACAATGATGTAGCATGGTCATGTATCAGGAACTTTATGTGACATCACATGCTTCTACAACTTAAACTAGCATGCACTTGGCTTTACCATGTTAGGAGACTGGAAGTTTGGATTTTCATAGAGTGTAGGTCCTCCAAAGCTCCCCTGAAAGATCTTGATTAGGTTGAGAACAAAGCGAGGGCCGATCTCCACTAGAGAGGCGTCTTCCTCGATGATCTGAACGTGGCACAGAGAAATTATTGCAACAAAACTAACAGCAAACAGAAAGAACAGAGTCTCTGAACAGAACAAGTGTTGAAATCTAAACTAAACATGCTAATGTTGGCCAAGAATAGTGAAACATTACCTGGTAGTTTCTGAACCATATCCTGTTGTCTGCAATGGAGAATGTGAAGACATGGTCCACAAACGGCTGACTCTTAGGGTGGTAGCGTGGCGTGGAAAATGTCTGGAATATGAAAACGTAATGAGTACTTCCTTAAATTTAAAAATGTAAGTGTACAACCTACGTTTCAGGCATTTCCAAAATGTCATACTCCATCTGCTTTACAATGATATTAGCTTTGGCATATTTTAAAATCCAATAATCTGACTTTTAGGCCTTAAAGGGACAGTTCACCCCAAAATCAAACATTCCCGCTTTTCCTCTGACATGTAGTGCTATTCATCCATCTAGACTGTTTTGGTGCGAGTTTTGGATATTTCAGACGTAAAGATGTCTGTCCTCTCTCCATTATAATGGGACCAAATGACACTCAGCATGTGGTGTTCAAAGCACCAAAAAATTGATTTGAAAAACTCAACAGCTATGTTTTCTTTCCGGAAATCCTGACCTAGTAACTCAGGATAATCCAGATCTTGTTGTGAGCAGTTTCATCAGGGAACTATTTTCTTTTTATTGTAGAATCTAACAGAACTACTTTCTTTCTACTAGAAAATAGGTGTTTTTGACTTTAGGGTGAAGTGTCCCTTTAAAATGTCTTGAATACGCTTTTGACAAGTCTTAGATTTGATTTATGATGATAACATTACTGTTACTAAGTTAGATTTACCCGCAGTTTCACTTTTAAATGTTTTTCTGGGGGAAAAAATTGTAAGCTACAAAATGAAACCAACACTGAACCAATAACCACTCATGTGTTCATGTACCTTTTTGCTTGTATGGATGTAAAACAGGTCTTACCTTACATTCATAATGACCTTAAAAAGTCTTAAATTTTACTTATTGAAACCTGCAGAAACCAAGTCTGATCAGGATTAATGCGTGCATCTTGTATACACACCTGGATGAAGAGCTCCTTCAGTAAAGCGTAGTGGGGCTCCTTGTCAAATTTCTATATTGGAAATAAAACAAATATCAGAGGGGACAAATAAAATTAGTCTTGTTAAGGTTCATCTGTCCAATGATCTATCAGCTGTCAACATACATAACTTTAAATTCTAGGTAAGCAGTTTGTAAAAACAGCTTGTGAATTCAGGACCACTCATGACTCGGACCAACAATGAGAAATCAAAGAGCGTCCAGGTTTTTGTTCAGATTCCTCAGTGACATCAAGCAGAATTAGTTTGTATTCTCAAGTACTTTATTTAGCAAAAATGCCAAACAGCTGCTATCAGCCTGTCAAATGAGGATTACTTAGTTTTCAATCTAATCTTTAACATTTTAAATTGAGTATCTGTGGGTTTGGGTTTGAAATCCCCCTGGGGTCTGGGAGTTTGATGAACATATTTTACAATTTTTTTTTAATGTTTTATAGATGAATCCAAAGAATAATCAGTTGCAGCCCTAGTTTTGATAATCACTGAAATTATCTGGTGTCCGGTTTGGAATAAAGGAATAAAATACAGCTCTTCGTGGCACACAGCTCCCTATATACAGTATACACTCCTAATTCAATTATATAATGGACAGTGTTACTCACAGGATCAAATGAGAGCAGCGGTCTGGATCCTTTAAGGCAGTTTCCTGTCATCTTGAGTTCAGCTAGAGTATGAACTGTGGAGGAGACAATAATATAAATAGGTTTTTCCACATGACAGATGTTGTTTACTGCAGTTCAGGACTGTAGGACAGATGTGACTCACTGTTTTGAAGCAGAAACTTTGCAGAAGGTCCATGAGGGGAGTTTGAAATCCTATTAGACAAAAACATTGGGTTTATTTTAAATTTGTTCTTTAAAAGTAATTACACAAGGTCAGCGTGATGTTTACAAAAAAAATGAGACAGAGACATATTAGACAAAGATGTCTTGTTAATGCAAATGTCAATGTCACTGCTAAATTGGACAGGACAAGACTGACCTGTGACCAAATACATATAACTGGGGGAGCTAGATAAAATCACTGTAATATTTATTTTTCAAACAATTTCATTGAGTCGTATCATATTAAAGTGTAAATGATCTACATGGAGTAAGTTAGAGAAACTAAACTTTTTCTCCACACTCCACCTGGATCATAAACCTTTTCATCTAACAACTCATTTGAATCGGTTGAGAAAGTTACAGTCCTTTCATCCAGAGAATCCTCAGCTCCCGCCATTTATATGTTCACAGGTCAGTCTTGCCCGGCCCAATATGGCGGCATTGTTGACGTCCAATCCAAAGACCAATGCGGCATCTATGTATATATATATGTTTATGATAACAGAGATCATATACTCACCACATATAGAAGTCCTGCTTCTTCTTAGCCTCAAAAAAGAGGCATTTGTTGCAGTTTTTGATTTCACACACCTGCGAACAACGCATCTCTTTAGCTGTGTTGTAATGCATATGATTATACATTAAGTTGTCCAAATTTTAAACAACAAACTCACCTCATTAACAACAAACAACTTGTCCTTTCTGTCCATTTTTGTATCTAACAGAGAAAAGACAAGACTTGTTATTATCTCTGACCAAAATAAGTAAGACATAAAATAATTATATCAGGGATGCAAGAATTGATCAAAATATTATGGCAACAGCAATATGGCCAAGTGCAATATCCAAATCGCAGATGCTGCAATTTCTTGATAAAAAAGGATAAATAGGTGACAGAACATCATTACACTTAAGTATTGTTGTGCTGCAGAGATGCCCTGACCTACAAAAAAACACGTTTGTTTGGTACAGACCCAAACAAATGTCACATTACATGATTTTCATTGTTTTTTCTTTCCAGTGACAATGTGTTTTTGTGATGCGAAAATGACAACTCCCACTAACTGTATGTCAGACTAACAGCAACGTGATTTGTAACCATACCGTTCAGTATATGAATACTCACCTGCTTTTGAATGAGGCATCATGGTTCTCAGGTCCTGCATTAAGTGTCTTGTTCTGAAGTTGACGCCTCTTGAGGAGAAAATGAGAACCCTTTCCTTGTTGGTCCATTTACCCTGTTCAAGAGAAAGCATATCATAACATCAGAACAAACTGAAACACGTCGATTCTTATGGAGTTTAAAGTATTTACCCTAATAATGGCCACTCTGCTTGGCCCTGTTTTATGTCTGTTGACGTTGTGATTTAGACATTACAATGCTAACTTAACACATTAAATTACCACATTCAGTCAGTTTGTCATGGCTGCAAGATGTTAGCGGTTTAAGTAGAACAACGACACTAAATAAGTTTAGGAAAATAGAACTGCACACTCTGTGTACTGCTGAACTTAAGTTAGCTAACTAGCTACCAACTTCACTGGCTAATAACAGGCACGAGCTGTTACCTTGGAAACCGGTGGTGGGATCGTGACTTCATTTTTCTGCTCCTGTTCGGCTTCATCTGGTGTTTCACCGTCATCTGCGACAAATTTTACTTTCTTTGCCTTTTTCTCGACATGAGCCTGTCCTCCACGTTTTCTCTTAGACGCCGACATGTTGCTGCACCGACACAAATCTCGCGTAGCCACAAGCCCAGCTCAAACAACACACGTGCAGACCGGTAAGGACGGAGCAGAGAGAGAGAGAGAGAGAGAGAGAGAGAGACCCCCAGTGGCGTGGAGGTGGTACTGCAGGTAGTACACGTAACAGCGTGTTAATTAAAAATAAAAAAAATATGGCTTTATTTCGTAATAGATACCTGCTCACTGTACATTATCCTGCTTGTTACATGGTGAAAAAAAAAAAAAAAATCAAGTTTGGCATAACATATCAATTTAAAGTGATGGTTGACCTATTATTTGTCGATTATGAAACTATTTTGATAATCGATTTTGTGAAACACTGATCACCATTTTTTTTAGTCAATAGGGAAATGAATATGGAAAAGTATAGGAACAGAGATAAGTAAGTTACTTTAATTCTTTTTTATAATTATAAGTTTTATTTTCTTATTCTTTTAAAGTAGATTCATTCCGTTTTATGTTACTTCCAACTACTCCATTCATTAGTGTCTCCTACATTTATTTAGTTATTAGTATTTTTTCTCTCTCTTTCTCGCTATTTTGGTCTTTTCATGAGAGAGTTTAGCTCAATGATATAGTCAATCAATTGAATGAGATGTTGATTTAATTTGTAACGATAGAGGGCAGCAAAAGTCATTATAGCTTCTCAAGTGCCGAAATGATAAAAGGAAGAAGAACAATTCTCGCGAGATTTAGCGGCACTAGCCAGTCTTATGGTCCTAACAACCGGCCGATGTAGTAAACTTAGTACTTGTACAACTTAGTGTCTACAGACTGTTCATCAGTGACTAAGGATATTGGGACATATTCGAATATGTAACGTCAAAATAATAGAAAATTGCCGCTGTCACCTGTGAAGTCTGGATTATTTAAGAGCTAGAATAGTGATGCTGACCGGTCGCTAGCATGCTATAGTTAGCTACACGCTAAAGCTAGCCTCGTCTATGACAACAACTGTGAACAACATTTTACTCAGTATTTATTCTAGAATCTAGTTTCTGTTTACCGATAGCTAACGATGAAGTGTCACTATGAAGTCTTGGGCGTGAAACGAGACGCAGGCGACGATGATCTAAAGAAAGCTTACCGTAAACTAGCATTGAAATGGCATCCAGGTAAGTTGTTATAGAAAGATTATAGATTTGCTAAGTAGGATGACAGTATTTCTGATATAAAATTTTCAATATCAAAATGGCGTAATGCCTCACTTTAAATAAAATGTCTAATTTCTCTTCTATATATATATATATAATTCTAGTATAGTATTGTATTGTTAAAGTGAATAGTATTTATACTGCATATGTTTTATGACTATTTGTTCGACATTATAACTTCATACTGTAAAATGAACAACTACACTTGTCAAATAAATGTAACTCTAAAAGTACAAAATTTGTCTTTGAAATATAATGTAATGGGCTAAAGCTTTCCATGTGAAACTAACCAAAAGAAACCACCCATTTTTGATATTTCAATTGTTTGCAACACGTCATTACTAATTTGTTGCGTAGTATTTATTTACGTAGCTTATCTGGGTCCCCTGAGTGACCTAATGTGCCTTTAAAACCTGCCTTTTTTTCTTACTCAAAGAAAATTGTAAAGATGTTAGGCTCAAAACCTATGTGTGTTGATATATTGTAGGGCTGACTTATTTTTAAAAAGGAGTGATTATTTTGACTCATGTTGCAATTGTGATATGACTTGTGATATTAGAGGGGATGATCATTTTTCTTGTTTTCACTGAAAAACATATTAAAATGTTAATGGTGTGATTTTTGTGGGAATATGTCCCAAACAAAGATGTTTTCTGAAGTCTGTAGAATATGAGGTGTAGGCAATCTGCATCTCTGCAGCCTGACAATATTCAATTTTCAAATGGTTTTGGTCTGTAATACATATTGTGCCCATTGCAATTTGAAAATTGCAGTAGGCTGTATTGGGATAATGATAAAATTGATCAGTTTTTCCGCCCTAGTATTCTTCTTCTACTTTCAGTTTTTCACTCCTGGCATCAACATCTGGCTATTGATCCTAACCTCATATAATTGTCACTAAAGCTTTAATAAGGTTTGGCACTCTAACAGTAGCCGTGGTTTCCCTCTGAAATTTCCAGATAAGAACTTGGACACTGCTGAGGAGGCGGCAGAGCAGTTCAAGCTGATTCAGGCAGCTTATGATGTCCTGAGTGACCCCCAGGAGAGAGCTTGGTGCGTACAAATTTATCTCGATACATGCAAAGAACAGTTCTTCAAGACTCATATCTTTATTGTTTTTTATGTATAATCCATGTGGATTAAGTATGTGTTAGTTTGATGCCTCTGTCATCTTCTGTGTGGTAGGTATGACAATCACAGGGAGGCTTTGCTGAAAGGAGGACTGAGTGGAGATTATGAAGATGACAGCATTGACCTGCTGCAGTACTTCACCGTCACCTGCTATTCTGGGTTCGGAGATGACGAGAAGGTGAGTGTCTGTGGTCACAAAGAGTCACATCAAACCTTCGGCAGAGTTATTTAGACATTTAAAAATACCAGTAGAAACAGAAAACTCAATGTGCAAAGAACTGGAATTTATAAGTCTATTTCAGAAAGTCAAAGTCAGACTGTCCTTATCAGATGAGTGGACAAGTAAGAGGAAGGACTCATGAGATAAAAGGCAGCAACAACATTTACATCAGCTGCAAAAATGTGGGCAAGTTGGAAATTATGACCCACTTAAAAAAAACATATTTTCAGTATGTGAGAACACACAGCCAGTCGAGCAAAATAACACAAGATTTGATGAAATCTAGGTAGAATATTTTGGTCCAAATTCCAGCTTCTTTCCTCAGGGGACAGAAATTCTTTGAGCATCTCAAACAATGTATTTTCTCATTTCTTATTCCCTCTTGTTTTTACTTTACTCTCTCTCTGTAGGGTTTTTACACAGTCTACAGGAATCTCTTTGAGTCTATCGTGAAGGAGGAGATGGAGCACAGCAAGGTGGATGAGGACGAAGAAGAGGAGGAGTTTCCTTCCTTTGGCGACTCTCAGAGTGACTATGATACAGTAAGCTCCAGTCCCACACTTAAAACACTTTTCTCAAGGTTGTTCCTCTGTTGGATGATGTAAGAGTTTTTTATAAATCCATTTACTGAATTAGTAAACAAGTCTTCCTTTTTTAAAATTATATGATTTTTAGTCAGCTCGTGTACTTAATCAGTCTCTGTTTCCATATTACAGGTGGTGCACGTGTTTTATGGCTACTGGCAGAGCTTCTGCACCCGTAAAAACTTTGCCTGGAAGGAGGAGTATGATACGAGGCAGGCCTCCAACCGCTGGGAGAAGAGGGCCATGGAGAAGGAGAACAAGAAGACCAGAGAGAAGGCTCGGAAGGAGCGCAACGAGCTCGTCAGACAGCTCGTGGCATTTGTTCGCAAGCGTGACCGCCGCGTGCAGGCCCACAGGAAGCTGGTGGAGGAGCAGAACGCTGAGAAGATCAAGAAGGTGGAGGAGCTGAGGAGGAAGCAGAAACTCAACCATGCCAAGTAAGTAGCGGATGGATAGTTGGGTAAATGTGACATCTAAATTTCTCTAATTCTTCCTCATACTGATAATACTGTTCTGTATTTCAATCCAAGACTGGCAGAGGAGTACAAGGAGCAGAGCTGGGCGGCCATGTCTGAACTGGAGAAAGAGCTGCAGCAGATGGAGGCTCAGTACGGAGAAGAGTTTGGAGATGCATCAGAGGATGAGGAAGAAGAGAACAGTGAAGAGGGAGGAGGTCAGTGACATTGACCGTTATAGTTTATACTATGTTATGTTGTTGTCTGTTCCTCTAAATTAATAGTTTAGAGTTTCAGATATTGTAACAGTATCCCATTAGGCTGTGTTATCCACAGTAAACTGTAGCTTATATTGAAGGTTATACTTTCACACAAAGGCAGCAGGTCATACTCATCACCATACACCATCAGTCCAGTTACAGGTTTTAGTCAACAGCTAAAATATTCCTTCACAGATGCAGATCAGCCTGATGGAGATGAACTGACCATTGACTACTATGATGATCTGTGGTGCCACGCCTGTGATAAATCCTTCAAATCAAATAAAGCGTGAGTAACCTCCCACCCATTCCACATACTCTGTGCTTTTGAACCTTAATTCCTTAATTCCTTAATTTAGGTTGTCCCAGGAGAAATGTCTAATTATTTTCAATGATTATGATTCTTTCAATTATTTCTCTCTTTTCCTTCCTACAGTATGAAAAACCATGAAAAATCTAAAAAGCACCGGGAGATGGCGGCGTTGCTGCGGCAACAGCTGGAGGAAGAAGACAGTTTGCTTGGTTTGAACCAGGATGGAAAGGAGGGAGGAGAGGAGGAGAATGAACAGGAAGAGGAGGAGGAGGAGGAAGAAGAGGAGGAAGACAAACCGAGGCAGAAGTATGTAGCTGAATGTGATATAGGAAAAAAAAACCACACTTTTCAACAGAATTGGATTGTTTGTCTTTACTGGCATTTTTCTTTCCACCTACATAGACTTTCTAAAAAGCAGAAGAGGAAAAAGAAACAGCTGAAAGTCGTACAGGTGAGTAACATCTTTACTTTCTTTCACTGACTGTGCCTGGGTTAGTGTCTTCTTACTCTTAATGTCTGTGAAGGAAACCTTTCTTTAAACATTTCTGTGTTCTTTCTCTTCTTCCCTGTAACAGAGTACTCCAAAGGAGGATGAGCAGCAGCAGGAGGAGAAACCACCGCTGAACACCTGTGAGGAAGATGCCCCCGAGAAGTCAGCGGACCATACAGAGCCAGAGAAACAGGATGATCCCCCTCCCACAGAAGTCAAGAGGTCAGCACAGGGTTGTTTTTTTTCCCACCTCCAAATCTGTGACGTGTTCTTCATGATACCAGATTCACTGTGTGGTTCTCTGGATTTGTTCAAAAGCACCTTTTGATGGTTTTAGCGATGCCACAGACCCAGACTAAAGTCCCATGACAGTTGGCTGTTTTATGCAGTGGGGCAATAAAAAATCTGACTCTGGCAATACTGAGTGATGATACTCAATTCTACTCAGAGGGGACCAAGAAAATACCAGCTGCCAAACTATCACCTATAACCCATCTGAAGCCGGATTGATTGTTTATTTTGGCCACTTGGGGGCAGCAGAAGAAGATGAAAAAAGACTGGTTGGGTACCTCTTCCTGGGTGTTGCTTTTGGTTCAGGTTAGGTTTCTGTTTTCGGACAAAGATTTTAAAATCATTGCAGCCAAACTACATATTTTAAAAAGTTTAGAAGTTCGGTGACAGTTGAAAGGGACTAACAGGATTCAACACAGCTAATTCCTGAATTGAAGTATGCAGATTAACACGAGTTAATTGAGAATTTTAAAACGTAATGGTGTTTGTGTTGCAGTTTAGAATCAGTTTTGTATTTATCTGTCATCTGAATGTTGCCTCAGCAGCTCTGGGAAACCAAAGGGGAAGAAGGGAGGAGGAAAAGACAAACCAAAGAATGTCAAGTCAAACACAGGAGGAGAACAAATTCCTGAGGTTTGTACAGTTTAATGTGATTTAATATTTTTATTTTTACAAATCTCTTGTGCTACACATGCTACTTGTCATTTTAACAGCATCACTTTTTTACTTTGCCATCCATTTGAGTTATCAAAAAGAACTGTATTAAATTAATTTTATTGTAAGAAAATGATGTATTCCCATGTCCACCTGCAGAAGGAACTAATCCTCCGCTGCGTGACCTGTAACAACGAGTTCCCCACAAGAAACAAGCTGTTTGACCATCTGAAGACCAGCGGCCACGCCACCGCGCTCTCCTCAAACGCCGCTCACGGCTCCGTGAGCAAGGGCAAAAAAGACAAGAAGAAGAACAGATAACGTATCTTTCCATCCGAACACGAAAGAGTTTGAGTGAGCAGACGGACACAGGAAAACTACACTCTGAGACGTCTCTGCGGAGGAAGAAGATAAACTGGAAAAAAAAAAGCCTTTTGAAAGTGGACTTTAATGGACTGTATTGGCTGGCTGAGAGCGGATAGTTTTTATAAAATTACACAATCCTGTTCGATGTGTGTGTGTGTGTGTGTGTGTGAGTGAGTGAGTGTGTGAGAGAGAGAGATACTCCTTTTACTACTCTCAGTCTTCCAGATTGGAATGATTGAAATGTTTCCTGTACGTCTCTCAGTAACTGAAGAAACTCAGTGGAGAAAAAAAAAAACGTATGAAACACCTTTACCTTTGTTATCCCATCCTTCACTGTTTTGAGAATCAAGCCTCTTGGTTTGTCCCACAGAGCTCAGTAGTGGTATTACTGCATGTTAGTATTTATACAACAAATCTGGAATTATTTGCATTAATGACTCTGTTTAACAATAAACTGCTGTATGATGGACACATCTGTACAAAACACACAGCTGAATCATATTTTAACAGACCAGTCGGAGGGTGAGGGTTGGCTCTGACCTCCATGGGTGTAGAGGTGTATGTTCTGCAGAACAGAGGATACAGAATGACTGAATTAGGAGTACTGCACACAGCTGGGCTACAATATAGTAAAGAGTTGAGCATTTAGTTTGGAGAATATTATAGATTCAAGATGGGGCTGCATTCCCACCAACCGTGAACCTTTCTGCAATGTGATTTTTGTTTTACCATATTGTGCAGCACTTCAGTTAAATGTCTTACTGGACAGAATACACAGCAAAACAACATTAGTGAAAACAGGAAATGAAAATATAAACATGCAGGAGGACACTACTCTGTCTTAACAACCTTATCTATTGATCTATTCTTACATCAGCTAAGAACTGGACCCATCTTTTTTCTTGTATGCGGTCGGTTTAGCCCAGAATTTTAAATAGACAGTCGGTCAGTTTTTCCATTAAGTATATTTCCTCTGCTCTGAAGTCTGGTGCAGATGTTTTAGGTGCAAGCGAAAAGATTTTGAAGAGGTACACGTCCTTCTTTAGAGCTGTGTCACCAGGTATAAAACCCAGGTACACAATGCGGGCATCCTTAGGAACCTTGTTACATAGAACATCCTCAAGAATCTGAATATCCTCGTCCCAGAACAGACCTTGACCAGAAAACGTGTGAGTTATTGGCATGCATCTGCCTTGTTTTTTATGTAAGGTTTAATAAAAAAAACAAATTAAATTCCTCCACCTGAATTCCCTCCATCTTTTAGAGCTAACGGACAGTCGCAGACAGTTTAATGTTCAGCTCCCATTTCAATTTAACATATAGTGAATTAAATGGTTATTTTTTCAAGTTTAGATCATTACTGATTTACGGGGGTGGCAGGTTAACACAGCGGGGTGCATTTTGGTCATTTTTGTTAACAAGGTATATGGTCTTGGCCTTCCTCCCCTTAACAGCCCACTGATCGCACCATTTTAAATGCTGCTGTATTAGTGAAACAGAAAAAAGTAAGTAGCAAAAACTTTATTTAAATATTTAAGCAAATATGTCAAAGCACAGGGTTGCAACTAACAATTATTTTCAGTCGTTACTTGTTACAGTTACTTGTTTTCTGAAAAGAAAAGACTGAAACCGATTAATCGATTATCAAATTAGTTGGCGATTAATTTAATAATTGATTAAACAGCTTATCATTGCAGCTCTACTTTGTTATACAGTGACTATATACTATATACACTGTTTAACTGCATTTTTTTTTTGTATTTGTATTTAATAATTATGAGTCTTCTCTTTAAATGATAAAAGCAGCAGCAGTGTAGGTGTCTTCATAATTACAACAGTTAGATCACAGTTAGGTTCACTTTTACAAAGGAAATAACACAGACAGGAAAATGATTAACATTACACTTTAAAAAATTTACAACAATGCAGTCCACTGCTGTTTGGGTTTCCAGGTTTGGTCCTCAGCTTCGAGTCTCTCCTCTGTCTCCTCTGTTTACTTTCTGTCCATGTAGTTGTGGACGGCCTTGTTAAAGACGGCCAGGAAGAAATCCACATCCTCCTTAGTGATGCACATGGGCGGCTGGACACGGAAGGTCTGAAGAGAAGATAAGAGGGGAGATTATGGAGCAACAGAGAAAACAAGGAAAACGTGTGTCGCCACGTCAGGTGCTTTATTCTGTGTGACATACTGAAGGCTGGTGAAAAGGTGAAGTGGATCCTTCAATGAAAAGCAAAACATGTTTGTGTTCTGTGAACTAGAATTAGTTCTGGGAGGTATTAAAATCAGAATGGTAGTTATTTATCACATCTCACGTATGGGAAACTGCACCAGAATACAAATATAATTATTTTATCCAAAGAGGATGCTCTTAAAAGTAATAAGGCTGCTGGTGATAGGTGACGACAAAGGCTTAAAGCTGAGAACACTAACTTCTAAAGAGGACTGATAATTAATTCATTGTTGCTTTCTGAATAAATCTGAATATATTACAACATTATGTACAATTATTTTTGTTTTTCCTCTTTGGCTCAACAAGATGAGGTGCAAAGCTGTCTTCTCTGTTTTCTTCTAATATAATAATCACTGCAAAAGAAGCAAAAATGCCTGCAGTGTTTTATTTTCTTAAGACAGTGAAAGAAATCTGCTGCTTTCCAGCTTCTAAAGAATGTGACAAAAGTCAAAATATTCTTCTCCTAATTGCCGTTTAGGTTTTCTGTGCGAGCATCTCATTACAACCCATATTAACTTCTACTGTTAAGCACACACGACTTTGACCCAGGAGTGTGAAACTCAAAGTCAGTGTTAATCAATAAATTTTTTAGGCAGAGGTTTGTGCATATTAGAAGCTGTATAATATTCTCCAAACTGTATAAAGTCAATTCAAGTCGAGCCAACTGTATTTACATGGTCCCAAATCACAAATTGTGGGTTTGCAATCAGTTTGGATGAAGAAAAAGCAGTATCATGATTTTTTTCTCAAAAATTCTAATTAATTCTTAAAATATTTGGACTTATTCTCACAGTCCTCTTTAGTTTCCCTAAGGCTGGAGATATACTTGCTTTTAACTGAACCAGTGATGGCTGTATACATCCTCAGGAATTAATGCTGTGCATATGCGAACACAAATGCATGGTTAAAAACCATGTGTCTCTGGTCTAAGACTGTTGTAGCGTTTATACCACAACTTTGCAGTGACAAAATCAACTGACAGAGGGACGGGCTACGTCCAGGTGAGTGCTGTTACCTGTCCATATAGGCCCCCTTTCCCTATCAGGACTCCCATGTCTTTGACGTCCTCATAGATCTCACTTATTGCCTCAGGAGGCAGCGGCTCTCTGCTGGCCTGTGGATGATTGAGAAGATGTAAAGCAGGTGGATTTGGGTGGACGTGTTATATTAACTATATTCATTTTGAACACGATCCATTTGCCAGTCTTTAACCACCTGGGTTAACTGGCCTGGTAAGTGACAACATCAACCAGTTTCCAGGTTAATAGTAACCGAGGGATTCAAACAAGGCAGCAGAAGAAGATGTCCTCTTCAGAGTCAATCAGTTATTAATTTGAACTGCAATTCAAAGTACTTTTTGCCTGGAAAATTCAATTTCTGCCAGATTCAACAGGGGTAAAACTGAACAACAGCACAGACAGACGCGTGAGGAGAACAATATACCTTGTCTTTGACCATTTCCACACCGATCTGCAGACCTTTTCCACGGACATCACCAATAATCTCATACTTGTCCCTGAGTTTTGCCAGTTCTGTCATCAGATAGGTGCCCAAAGTATGACTGTTCTGCTGCAAGCCATCTTCTTTGATAGTCTGTTGAATAAGAATACGTCAGTTCATGTTTAAAGCACATCTGAAATTGCATTTAAATGTTAATCGATGAGTATAATCAGTGTTTTTTTATGGACAGTAAAGTGGTGATGTAGCTAAGTGACTTTCTTAGGGCTTGATGATGAAGTGCTGTAGCTGGCTAGCTAACTGGCTAGCAGTCACAATTAGAACTTTAATCAGACCTGAAAAATTGAGCCCGAAAAGGCCCAAGTCCGTGAAACTTCTGCCTGAACCCGACCCAAAACTGTCCCTCAGTAGCAACTTCCATTCACATAGATGGAGAATGTAACAGTAGACCAACAAACATATTGTTAAAATAGAGGGCACCATCATGATACACACACACACACACACACACACACACACAAAAAAAACAAAACACATATGAATACAGAGCAGATATGTGTGCTGCAGCAGGAAAGAAAGCATTCAGTGTAATTCAGTGTGCTTGTTATAAAATGTACAACTTCAGCTACAGTAACAATACAAATCAAACTCTTGTCTTGCTCTACTGAGCAGGACTGATGTGGGACAAGAAGACAAATCCTTACATCAAGCACTGATGAAGCCACGGCACAGGCCAAAGGACTTCCTCCAAAAGTGTTGAAGTGTAAGGCCTGAGCGAAAGAGGCAGCAATTTCTGGAAAAGACATAAATAAAGAAGGTCACACGTCGACTCACCGCTGGCTCAAGTTAAAACTCAGACTACAGGAGCTACAAATGATTCGCAGTGTTTTTATGATGGTTTCTGAACCTTAAAGAAATAGAAATCCTTGTCCTTGTTGACTCATCTAAAGGTCGATTAGAGAGCTGCGGCAACCAGCTGCCTCAACAACACGGGAGCAACATGAGAGCCGACAGCCAGTCGCAGAACTGGATGTTC
Source organism: Lutjanus erythropterus (assembly GCF_056507025.1). Lineage (NCBI taxonomy): Eukaryota > Metazoa > Chordata > Actinopteri > Lutjaniformes > Lutjanidae > Lutjanus > Lutjanus erythropterus. The sequence goes on along the minus strand of NC_139336.1, from coordinate 28,473,118 downwards.
TTATTCCAAGGCTGTAAAACCGTCTCGTAATCGGCACATCAATCAGCGTCTGTCAATGTTTGTCTGGCTGTCGGTTTTGTTTTTATCTCTGTGCATTTATTGTTTGTTGGTTTCTATATCCTGGTTCTGAGAAAAACATTTCATTCAGCTGCATTTGTTTGTTTGAAATGATGGTAACACTCTCTATGATGTGCATCCATTATAAACATAATAAGACTGTTTTATAACCTGCTTATAGCACTGTATAATTCTGTATAGAACTCATAAATATTCATAAATAATACTTAATACCAGGAGTATTTTATGAAAGATTATATGTCACCTCTTTTCTAATGACCAACTGTTTATCATCATGTTCAATAGAAATGATTTTATGTCATTTATAAACATATGGCCTATTTGATTTAACAATGCCTTTTTCATTCAATGAGAAACTTGTATTTCTGTAGCAAAACACTACATTATTTGCTATTTAGGTGTAAAGTTAACAAAATGTTACATTGTTTGCTAGCCAGCTAAAAAAATATATCAAATGTTACATTATTATTTGCGAGCTAATTTCATCAGGGAAGTTTTAATCACATTTGAATGATTATAACAGTGATTATAATGTATTAGAGAATGATTATAATGTATTACATCTATAACCCTTACAAATAAAGTCAGTGACTGATCAGCAATTGTGAGGTATTACGATGCTTGACCTTACAAGTCATTATAAAATGCTTTTTAATGTATTGTGATAATTGTTATAAAGCATGAATATTTATGAATGCTTATGACTACATTTATACAGTGAACACACTGAATGTCTCGTTCTATTATCTCACCTGGTGTTGTGATAACAGCTCCCATTGGGAATCCATTACCGATGCCCTTTGCCGTTGTAACGATATCAGGCATGACCTCATGACCCTGGAAACCCCAGAAGTGGCTTCCTGTTCGCCCAAATGCAGTCTGGACCTGTCCAGTGCAAAACAGATTAATTTATTCACATTTTTAAAATTAATTTTCATGATATATGATACAAGCATATTAGTTTATATTAAGTTGTTTATTATAAGATGGAAGCAGATGATTAAAACCACCCAGAACATCATTGGTACACATCTAGAACACACTATCTTTATTGTCATTGCACAAGTACAGTAAGATTAAGTCTGCAGCTTCCGTATTCTACGCTATAAAAGCAATAAATAAAATGATAAGTAAGATAAAATAGGAATAAAGTGTCAATAAAGCAATAAACAGATAACAAAACCAGTACAGTCCTGGAATGTAGAAGGAGTCTTCATAAAAACACAGTTTGGATGAATGTGAACAAAAACTGAGCTTATTAATTATAGCGGTTGTTACTGTTTCATAAAAAGACAGTAAGCCTGTTACCGTTTGGTAAGAGATACAGAAATATCTGCTGCCGTACCACCAGACCACAGAGCAGCTTCTTCCTTCAAGCTGTGAGACCTCACCCCGTCACACCACGCCATAAACTTATAACTAATTTATATTGAACATTTCTTTTGTGCTGGTTTTGCACATTACCACAACACTAACTTTTACTAGCATTAACCCCCCATTCCCACTGTGACAACATCTCTCTGTTTGCACTACAATTTAAAACACTCATTTTATACTGATGTTCACAGACGAGCATTTGGCTTGAGCACAAGGGAGGAGGTTTTAATTTTGCATTTCGAGATCTAAGTTGAAACATCCTGAGAAAAAGTCCCTGAAAAGTGTCTGGTTTTGCAGCAGCAAGCCAAATTTCAGGCAGGACAATTAAGACTGAACTGAACTGAGGCCTTGAATGAGCACTTAGATATATTTTTAAATAGTTTTAGTCCTTTCAGTACTATATTTAATGGATATTATATTGTTTTAAACATGTGGTATTGAAAAAGTAATGACATTTTGATACTTTTGACAACCTTAGTAGCCTGTAACTTTTTTATTGTTTATGTTATCTTCTGATTTAAATATTACAATATCTGTTTATACATTTTACGTAGTATAGCATGAAGGGGACTTCAGCTACATTTTCCAGTGCAATCCTGTATGATAAAATGACAATAAGACCTTGAACCTTTTATAACCTATTGAAATATATACAGAGACAACATAACAACAGTAGAACAAAATAGATAAAGCATCACAGTGACTTTTATCATTACGGCCTTATAATAAAATAACTGAGGCCTAGTTAAATGGTGTACCTCATCAGAAATGCAGACCCCTCCTCTCTCTCTCACAAGTTTGTAAGCCTCCTTCAAGTAGTTTTTGGGGTACTGCACAGCTCCTCCCATTCCCTGTTCAAACGAAACAACAGTCACATCTCACACTCACGCCTGAATAAACACAAGCACTCACACTGAACGTGAGGGGAGTTCTGACGTTCTGATTTCATCTCTAAGTGAATTCATGTTTTGTTTTTTTTTATTTGAGAATATCAAATCCATGGCAAACAGTCAATCAAGTTAAAGTAAACACCCCACAGCAGAATATTGTACCTGAATAGGCTCTGCAAAGAAACCAGCGATTCGACTTGGGACACTCGTAGCAAATGTTTCTTTCAGCTGTCCGATGTATTTTTCCTCTGCCATGCAGTGACCTGTGGAATCAGGGGAAATACTTTTGGTGGCAGCAACAGAAGCATGTGCACAGATATAATATTTACAAAATAACAAAAGCTTATAGCTAAGTTAATCAATAAATTGTTCAGTGTCTTCCCATATAATCCAGTAACCTATAGCATTAATAAACGCATCATATCACAATGCCATGACTCACAGTTCTAATGTCTTAGGATAAACCTTTTGTGCTTTATATTAAACTATACTGGTGTTATATTGCAGCATGATGGTTGTGGTTGTTTTTTTTTATGTAAACAGTCATGCATGCATGCTAACATACTGGCCATTTCCTGTTGGACTCTAATAGTAGACACAGGGATATGATACAGTTAATATTGCTGTAACTTGTACGAGTATAATATCAAATGGAAGGACGAGTAAAACAAATCAAAAGTAGGAGACTTTGTATAGGAAATGTTTTGTCTGATGTTTAGGATTAAAACTAACTTGCATTTCCCCCATGACTTTCAGGGAAAAGTTTGAAAAGTTGAACAGATTTTGTCAAAAATACATCATGAAATTTAACTGCTGTCTGTGCAACTTGTAATTGAACTAAAATGCATGTCTCTTCACGCTGAGGTCTATATTCTCAAAGGTCAAGCATTAACTCAGCAGGTTTCCAGGGGAAGTTAAACATTGCTTTTTTTGTAGTAATTTTGCAGTAGGGAGCCTGATGCTTGTCCTGTTCGTGAGAGCAGCAGAGATAACCTGAGTCATGGGTGCGTGCGTTTTGTGTACCTTGGGCACAGCTACATTCTCTGGTGGTCTGCACAGGAGAGTCCCTGCAGTGGCTTCCTCCCCACAGACCTCTGAACACATCAGGACACATGATCTGTTTATTGGGCAGAAACCGAGTCAGCTGGGTCGACCTGACAGCAACAGTCACTCATAACTTAGTGATGAAGCACAAAGAAATCACTGTTTTTTTTAGTCCAACACAACACATCTTCCCCTCTGTCCTCTTTGAGATGTTTTTTAATCATACATGCATCTGTCCAGCAGCATAAGTTGTGTCCTTTTTTTGGTTTTACTCTGTAATGGGATTGGGATGGGACAGGAGTGTTTTTGTGGTTGGGACAGGAGTAAAAGTGCACTCCTGTGTCACTCCCTAGAGCCAATGGACATTTAACCCAGGGCCAGTACAGTGTGAATCATACAGCCCTGGTTAACCCTCGGTTCAAGGTATAATCTGCAACATTCTCCCAAAGAATAGACTCATATGACACAATCCCTTTTAGTCGTCACTTATGACCCACTAGAAGTCTGTTGTGGTGTCTGTACTTGCAGGGACTCTGTTCTTGTATTTCCTTATGTTTTCTCCTTTATCTGTTGTTCTCGGGACGTTTCACCAACCCAGAACGTTTGTATTTGATGTTCTGATGCATTTACGAACAGCTCAGACACATCCTACTGACTCTACCTTGAACAGTTTCATGTTGTGTATTGTGCAACACTGAAACAGATCACTGCATACATACATGTGTGCAGCCTGAACTACTGGCGATGGGGTATTTAAATGATGAGTTGGAGGTGAGACCTGTGGTCTGCTGGCTACCACCATGGTATGACCCTCTGGAATTAAAAAAAAAAAAAATCAGATACCTTTTGAATATTTAAAGCATGCATTGCTAAAAATATTTCTTAATTTTAATGCAACCATGAAGCGCATAAGGATGAGACTTACCTGAAAGTGATTATGTCAAAGTTGCCTGTGTGAAGTCGAGCCATCAGCATAGCCAGGTCATTGGCTTCTGAGCCGCTGTTGGTCAGATATATCACCTGGACAAAGAAACAGAGACCAGACATTTTAATTACAGTGTGCATATTTATACAGCTTCTCAGCTGATCACATCCACTACTGTACCTTAAGAGGATCCGGAAAGTGGGAGGCTAGTTTCTCGCAGTACTCATGGAGCGGAGGATGAACGTAGATGTTCGTAGTATGCCACAGCGTCTGCAGCTGCTTCACTGCGGCCGCTGTCACCTTCCTGAATCCACAGATGTCACGGTCGGAGCAAAAATAACCATTTTGTTTAACTTCAAACTGTATGTCAGAATATAACATGGTGTTATTGTGCGACACAGCAAAGAGAAAAGGATCTTACGGGTGGCAGTGGCCGACGCTGACAGTAGCTACACCAGCATATAGATCCAGATATCGCTTGCCGTCTATGTCCCACAGCCACTGCATGTATCCCCGTTGGAGGAAGACCGGTTTCTTGTAGATGGTGACCCTCATGGTCACAGGGCTGCAATTCTGCCTGCGGATCTCCATCACCCGCTGTTTGGACATACCCTGAAAAGACATAAATATAGTTACAGAATAAGAGGACCTTCTCAATAAAAGAAAGAAAGAAGAGTTGCGTTGATATTTGGTTCTGATTGAAATGGCTCAAAAACTATTTGATGGATTGGCATGGAATTTAGTCCAAATTCGAGGTCCCTTGAGGATAAATTCAAAATATTTAGTTGATCCCCTAACTTTTCTTGTCATGCCACCAGCAGGTCAAAGTGTTCTTGTCACAACAACATTCTGCACGCCCAGTTTCCCTTGCTGTGTTCCCCAGCTCTCCCAGTAGTTTGCCTTCCACCTTGCCTTTGCTCCACTCTGCCTGCCAGCCACTCCCACCTCAGCTGCAACTCCTCAGTAATCAGGCCAGTATATAAGCTTCTCCTGCTCACTCACTTGCCGCCAGATTGTTCTTCAGATCTCCATGCAAGACTCTCTGGCGCTCATTCTTGGACTGGTTCCCCTTTGCCAACCCTGCCTGTCTCTGACTCACCTGCTTCGTCTGAATCCTGGAAGATCGCCACTGCCTTCTGTCCCCGACCACGAGGTCTGCCTCAGCGTTTCTGTTTTCTGTTTCCCTGCCCCCATGGGCGTTCGGTGTTTTGCTCCTACTTCCTCCCAATTTTTCTGCCTGTGAGTTCGAGTGGAGTGTATCTACTCATGTCTCCACTGGATCCCTGACTCTCTGCCTGGCCTGGACTCACCTTCTGTCTGCTCCCTGCTGGACTGTTTGCTTGGACTCTGTGCTTACCTGGTTTTTGACCTGCTGTCGGCTCGACGACGTCTTCTGCCTGCTTCATTAACAAACGAACCAAACCTCAGACTTTGTTAAAACTCCCTGCTTGAGTGACGGAACTGTTTTTTTGTGCTGCTTTAACACCTCGTTCCTCATGTGATAATAAAGGTCATTACCAACTATCCTTGTTATACTGTGTGCTGCATTTGGGTCCAGAACATACCTGTTACACAGAATAAGCTGTGTAGCCCATTTATTGTCCTCTTAGAGACTGAGCTAACAAGCTAGCTAACTGACCCATCCTAAGTCCTGGCCCCTTTTCCTCGATGCTCCAGTAACAGTTGAGCAAGCTTAGTATCTCTGTCATTTTCTCCATTCTTATTTCCTGTACTTAGTGTTAGATATGCTTTATGCTGATAGGTGTGTCTATGTTGAAGAGAATCAAATTTTGATTGAAATTAGGTCTCAATCTGTCAAAATTTTAAAAGACACACTTTTATAGACATACAGTTGCGTGTCATCAGCGTAATGATGGAAGTTGATGCCATGTCTGCGCACGATTTGCCCCATAGGGGTAGCATGTAGACAGTAAGAAAGGACCAAACATAGACCCCTGGGGCACAGGAGGAGGAGGAGGAGGGATCTGTTTGACAGATATGACAGTAAACTTTACCAAATCTAAAATCATGATCCTCCAAAAGAAGTCCAGTGTTTCAGGAAATCGTACATCAATCGAAAATAAGATGCACATCTAGATCACACCCTGTATTATGATTATCAGGGGTGCAAAATCAGTGCCTCTGGCAGTGAATGTGCTGAAACAAAACACGTGTTAATGATGGCAAACACATGATGCAGAACGCTGCTCTATAGTGTCACCTGTGGTCAGAAGTTCTATAGGGTACCTTTAATTACTGTCAACATATTGTAATGTATTGTGCTACTGCTGGTAATTTCAATTTCTCTAGTTAAATTTTGGGTAACAGGTAATTAATGTTTTACTGCACCACCTCGGTATGACATAACATTTAATTTAATTTATTTATTTACCAAAGCCATTATTCAGAACTCAACCGTAGATACACACATCACTCTTACCTTGTACTCCCCTGGTTTGACATTGCATGGGGGCATCTCTGGGAGGTCTGGGCCAGGACTGTGTTTGAAGGCAGACTTCTGACATGCTGCACCTGTGAAATGTTTTTAATTAAATTCCATTTTACTATGATATTTTTGTGATATTTGGGGCTTTTTGTGACATTGGGTTTTATGCCCCCCAGAGTTGATGCTGAACTCCAAATCTTGGGGCAAAGCAGGAAAAAATGCAGTTGTAGTTGCAGTTTCTAACTTTTAGTTATCATTAACTTTATTCAGCCTACCATGTTAACCATTGAACTGCACACTGAAGGAGCCTTTTACTGAGCTGAGAAGCAGCATCTGAACGTGAACAGACTGTGGAATCTGTTTCAGCTCTGTATCATGACTTTGAAAACACCCAATGACTTGTTTTAACGAATTTTGTTAGTTTAAAATATGAAGAATTGTAAAATATTACTTCCATGAGGCTGTTCAGTCAGACGGTGACAGATCACAGGCTGAAATTAGCATTTCATCCTCAAATTCAGAAGGTCAAGCTGCACGCAGCATGCAGTATTATCAGTATTATGTTCATTATAATGTTGATTAATGTTGAAATGATGTTCTTCTGCCTCAGTAATAATTATTAAAACCACCAGATAATAGACTAAAGTGCAGAAAAATACACACCTGATGTAAAATTCTTTTCACTATGGCGGTGCCTTATGTTGATTTTATGACATATTATCTGGTCAATATTTAATCAGATTATAACCTGGTTAATCTGTTAACTGCATTTGTTTCACATTGTGCAACACCCTATACTTTCTGTTGTCCTGAGTCAACTGATGGCTGGAAAATGTCAGTTAGAACTGGTTTGACTGGTTTGATACTCAGGTAGAATTTACCCCATGGAGAAACATTTAGTCTGGATGCAGAAAAGTGGACATTGTGCACAATGCAAAAACAAAAAAGAAAACTCAGAATTTCAAGGCAACATAATGCAATAGATTTTTGAGTTTTGAGCCCAACTCAAATTGTCAAACTCAAAGTTTTGAAAAAGTTTGACCAACTACTGATCTTTTGTTGAGATAATTGATTTTTCCTCTTTGGAATAATTTAAATAATTGACTTTTAGAAAATCCCCAAAATTTGTATTTCAAAATTATTAAGTAAATTAATTGAAGTGAAAGTGAGTGCTGGTTAAAATCTTAATATTACAAATCAAAACCATTTAATTTTCAGGTGCCAAAATAATGGCAAATCAGGTTCACAGCAACTGTCTCCACTAAAGATAATAGATCAGCCAAACTTTTTAAAGTTCGTTTGGGCTCAGACCTCTAAATCTATTGCAGTACATTGCTTCAAAATCTTGAGTTGTCTCAACTATTTTTTCAACAGAGTACAAGTAACACTGGGCATCATCCATTTAACTACTAATGTTTCAAATGAGATAATATGATAAAAAGTTTTTCTACTGCAACATTTTCTGCTGTAATTTGATGCAGTTGCCTTCATCTTTATGTCATGATATCAAGTCTTGTGTGTGGTCAGTATATATATAATATGAGTCCAAGTAGCCCAAGAGTTTATAAAGTATGACTGGTGTTATATTAAGAACAAAACTATGAAATATAAATAAGAAAACACATAAGTTCGAGGCAACTGCCTTCATTAGAGTTTTGAGATTTGAATCAAATTCAAACTGTCAAGTTTTGTTGACCTAAAATCTTTTGTTGAGGTATTTTACTTTTCTTCTTTAGATAAACTTGAATCTTTGAGTTTTAGAGACTCAAAAACAATGTATTTCAAAAATAACTATGAACTTGATTTATCATTATTTGGGTACTTAAATGAAATTACTGCAATTTAAAACATTCAACTATTAATCATTAGTCACTTTCACTTCAATGAGTTTACTCAACAATATTTGAAAGATTCAAGTTTATCTAAAGAAGAAAAGTAAATTATCTAAACCCAACATTATTAGTTGGTAAGACTTTTTAAAAACTTTGAGTTTGACTTTGAGTTGGGCTCAAAGCTCAAAAACCTTTTGAAGTTGCCTTGAAATTTAGTGTTTTCTTAACATTTTTTGTTTTTACAGTGTAATACTTCCTTTAAAACCAGGAAAAGACAACTTACATCATATCAGGATATAACAACATCCAAATCTAAGACAATATCTAGTCTTATATCATATTGGTATAGTATTGATATATTTTCCATTCCAAAATTAGAGTAAAAAATTCTACTGCAGCCTATAATAACACAATCAATTAATTAATGAGTCAACAGGCTGATCAAATCTACCAGAGAAATGGACGGTCACCTGAATCTGTACACCTACTATGACAAGTAAAGGCCACATAATACACATCTTACACAGGCTGTGTAAGCATCAGCAGCAGACCATGATAACAACTTATGTTTATCTCCATGGTAACTCACCACTTCCCAGGTGAAATTTGGCCAAACCAGTTGAACAGCAGGACTGTCCCATGAGACCTGCATAGCGGCCACTTAGACAGAAACCAACTTTAAACATGATGAGCAGGTTTACAGCTCAGAGGGCACTCAGCTCTCCTGCTTCCTCCACTTCTGCCTTTTGTTTTTCTACAAAGTCACACTGATGGGTGGACAGTGCCCAGCCAATGGTGCCCTGATCTCACCAAACTACAATCATTTCTCTGCAACGTCATGTAGATAATTATAAAACCAGTGCCAACTGGTCACTACTTCCACTACATGCTCACTGATTGGGTGTTCATGAGGAGGGAAAGATAAAGTGTGATATGGTTCTGGTTCTATCCAGTTTGGAGGCCTGAGGAGACGCCAGCCTCAGCCTGAGCTGAGTAGGAGTGTAAGTCAGAGTTCAAGATTCAAGGTTCAAAGTTTTTAATTTGTTATAATACACTGCAGGATTGCACAAGGAAAGCAATTGTAGCCCCCTCCATTTTTCCAGCAGTTACATAATAATCTGCCTTTGCTGTTCGCACATTTTGCATTATTTATTTCTTATTTTGTAACCAAGAAGGCAGAAGAGGACCTGACTTTCCTCCGGTCCAAGAAAGTGTCACAAATGACCTGATGTCAGTTTGACTGGGTTCAGTCAGAGCTTTGGAATATCAAATCATTGATCTTTGCTCACTACATCTTGGCCTTCATGTAAACTATGATGCACGATATGGATTTTTTTTCAGCCGATGCACTGTCTGTGAAGATTCTCAGTCATCCAGGTCATGGTGTTCTTAGCAAAGGTTGTCACAGGCAACTGGACTTGGCAGAGTTCTGAACTGAAGACTCTTCTTGGATGAGAGGCGAAACGTCTTCAAGTCCACGACAACCTTTGCCACGAACAGCCGATGCAATAATTACCTGCTTCACATGGTCGATACCAATAAGATAACCCTTGTACATGTTTGTATATTTTTTATATATACATATAACCTGTATTTTTAAAAATCTATTGTAAAAACTAAAATGATGTGCTAAAATAACATTTATTTCTCTCCAGAGTTGCATCAATTTTTCACCAAGATCTTGTATTGATGTTGAGAGAGTTGGACCGCTGTGCAAAGTCTTCTCCAGCACATCCCAAAGATTCCCAACGGGGTTATGGGAGGTCTGGATCCATGTGTGAAAATGATGTCTCATGCTCCCTGAACCACTCTTTCACTATTTGAGCCTGATGAATCCTGGCATTGTCATCTTAGAATATGTCCGTACCATCAGGGAAGGAAAAAGAATCCACTGATGTAAAAACCTGCTCATTCAGTATATTCAGGTAGTGAGCTGACCTCATTTTTTGGGCTCATAACGTTGCTGAACCTCAACCTGAGCAACTGAAACAACCCCAGATCATAACTGACCCCATAGTCTTGTACAGTAGGCACTAGGCATGATGGGAGCATCACTTCACCTGCCTCTATTCTTACCCTGATGCCCCCATCACTCTGGAACACCACTATCCTTCCAGTTTTAATAATGCATTGGACATCATCAATCTCCTTAGTTGTTTTCTTTGCTTGATGCAGGTCAATAATTTGACCCTTCTGAAACAGAACATCTTATCATTATTAAAATTAATACAGTAAAGCCTTTTACAGTAGCTGAATTAATGTTGTGATAAAAAATACAGCATGCTGATTATTACTGTAATAACAATTACAGTACTGTGGTATTGTGATTAGATTTACTAATTATTAGATAGTAATCATGAAATGTATTTACAGCAACTTGCCAGTTAATTGCTGCCAATAAGTTGCTGAAAACTTTACAGCATTCTTGTTGCAGTGTACACAACAAATTAGGCAATTAAAGAGAACAAACCTCCCAGTGTTTTGGAGGCTCTGCTGCTTTAACCTCACCAGTCAACTGATTAACATTGGAGGCTCATCAGCTAAAGAACATCACCTGCGGCTCTTCGGCTATAAAAGCCGGCCCACGCGCTCATTCTGTCTCTCCATGTCTTAATGTTATTCTTAATAATCCAAGTCTCTGAAAGCCCCAACGTGCCATTTGCACACCTTCACACCACACACTCTCTACAGTGAAGACTGAGGCTAAAAACATGGTGGAAATGCGCCTTTCAAGTCAACTTGGAATATCGGAGGTTTAGGAGACTTGGCTTACATCAGACGAGCAACATGGAGTTAGTTTTTTTTTTTTTCTGTTGCTTTTTTAAACTTCAAAACTAGTCATCATTCACTTGAAGTGTCCGCTGCCACACCTACGGAGCAGCTTCTTCCCTAAGGCTGTGCATTGAAAGATTGATGAATAAATGAACTTTGTACCTTGTACCTTGAAACTGCTGATTGTCTGAAACCTCATCATGATAAGGTGACATTTCAAACCGCTGGGGTGCTGCTTTAATACAGTTTGCTGTGGATTTTAAGAGCCACGAAGAAGTAAAAAGCATCAAGAAGTGGGCCCCACTATATAAATATCAAAGACTGTTTGCAAGTACGACATGGAAGATTGGACACCGTTATAGCGTTTCCTCTGAGTCTGAATTGGGACAGAATCATATTAACTGACAGCTAAATCATCTCAGAAGGTAACAGACCTCTTTGGGGCTGTTGGGCTACAGACAGATAAGTTTTGGACCTGAAAGCACATCTCAGAAACCAGGCAGGTGAGGTAAAATGTTCAGCTTTACTTGTAGTCAGACAACAGGCAAGAATCAACAGCAGGCAGACTTGGAAGAGAAGACAAAATTACCCGGCTGGGATCAAGGCAAAACAGGGCAGAAGTCCAAAAAAGGCTGGACCACTAAGTGGCACATCAGATCATCTGATGGAGAGTGACTGGAAATAAGCGGGCACATACTGCGTACTGCCAGACTAATGAGGGGGTGGGAACAAGTGTGTGAGGGAGGAGGGCAGGGTTGACTGCAGGGCAGGAGGGAGTTGAAGAGGTCAGAAGTAAGAGAGGAGTTAATATAGGGCAAGGGCAGAGAGCAGCTAGTAAATGTGACAGTTTTCCAAGAAACAGCAATGATCTGGATAGAACTCAGTGGTTTTAAACGTAAGATTTGACAGACTGATAATGCAAAATCTACATTTTGCTCTCTATTTAGTGTATTTGAGTTCAGTTTTATGCTGTTTGGGTTTTACGCTGCATATAGCACATTTCAGTGTCTCATGCATTTGTTTGGGGACTGCTGACATCAATCGGCAAGCTTGTATTTGGACAATATGATCCTGTTTTGTGCATCTGGAACAGTTAAGAAGTCCTCTCTTAGCTGAACAAACAGACACTGAAAGTAAAGCTCTCATGGCGTTAAAGCATTTAATCGAACATGGTTTGAGTTTCTGCTGAAAGAGTCTCTTACAGAAGATGTAGATTTTGACACGTAAAAAATCTGTCATATGACAGAACTTCTTTCAACTATTCTAATGTCATAAATATGTCATCCAAAACACTGTTACTGGACTACTTAATTACTATAATTATTCACCACATTTACCATTGGACATCTCCATAAAGAGTGGCGAATTTTCCCTTTAAGCCTGCTGGAGGCCCCACAAGCAATCGTAGCTCTATGAAGCTTGAAGTGGGCAGATAAACTCTACATCTGTTAGATCATCCCTGTATAGTGTATGGAATTGATCTGCTTTAGATCCAGAACCAAGAGAAAGGCTTAATCTAGTGGAGGATTAAAGGATGACGGGATTAAAAATACAACTAAAACCACAGTTGTTTTCAGCTGAAGTACCACATATAGGTAGAGCCTATAAACACTGGCAGAAGGCGGCGTGGCCAGTGTTTAATATCACAGATTCATTATTATTAAAATCAGCAGCACATATGAGTTCAGAAATTAAAATTGTAAAACAATGATACAAGGTTACATCCAGGCACAGTTCAGAGGATTTAAGAACAGCTCAATGAACTTTAAGCCAGTTGTTAGAAAGGCACTGTGCATTATTATATTAGTGTATTAAGCCGTATAATCAGCATAGTTAAAAAAAAAAAAACGTTTTACAATTGCTATGCAAATGCAATTGCAGGTAGTCTTCCTCAGAATACTGATACTGACATTTTCAACAAAAAAAAATGCCATCCACAGCTGAGCAGGTTTTCAGGTGTGTTCCTTTGCACTGAAGAATCCAGCAGTTGCTTTTTTTTCTGACTTTCATCGTCTTTCCATGTAGCTGTGGATGGCCTTGTTAAAAACTGCCAGGAAGAAATCTGCGTCCTCCATCGTGATGCACATGGGGGGTTTGATGCGGAAGGTCTGAAGTGGCGAGAAAACAGAAGACAAGAGGGGAGATTATGGAGGGCCAGAGATTACCAGGAAACATGCTTCACCGGGTTCACAGGTGCTTTATTCTGATGGCAGAGCAGGCGCTCCAGATACTTATGGAACATACATTAAACATTAGAAATATCTACATTCATAAGGTTTGTTAGACTCAGTTTTGGTTTAGCTCATTTCAACTGATTTTCAATTAGAGTTGAAATTGTGACACCCCTGATTATTATTGATGAGGTGTCTGTTGCATATATATCAGCTTACACGTAACTAATGTTTTAGTGGCCAGGCCAAGTTGTAATTACAGCAGAAGATCCTCTCAGAGGAAAGGCTGAGGTCATGGCAAATGTTTAAAGCCAAGAACACTGAATTTAAAAGAGGAACCCAGAGGAACAAGTTGAGTATACAATGATTTTCTCCTTCTTTTTTTAATTGCTAAGATGAGGAGTAATTATTGCGGCCAAGCATTTTGACTCTGCAGTGTTTTGAGTCTTAAAAGCCTCATACTGAATGTTTTTTCACTATGTAACAAAAACACCTGCAGTATTTTATTTTCTAAAGCCACTAAAAGCAACCTGCTGATCACTGTCTGGCTGAAATTGTAAATACCAGACTTCACACCAATATTGTTCCCTTTTGAGTGATTAGTGATGAGCAAAGCTTGAGGCAAAATTACCCAAGATGGTCTAACTGACCCAAAGAACCATGAAATACAGACAAAATTGTCCATATTAAAATGTGTTATCACAGTGAATTTCTTTGCAGAACCACAACCAACATCAGTCTTTGTTGATGCAGGATGAAAAACCTCACTAACTAACTTTAACTTTTTATTTTCAACAAAACAACAACCTCTGTGATGAAATAAACTGACAGATGGACAGAAGTTGAGGGCTTTACCTGTCCATAGAGTCCTCCTTTCCCTATCAGTACTCCCATGTCCTTGACGTCCTCAAAGATCTCGTTCATTGCCTCAGCAGGCAGCGGCTCTCTGCTGGCCTGTGGACGGTAGAGAAGAGATGAGGATGTGTTACAGTAAGCATAACAATTAAAGTAACTAACATTATCAACACTATCCAGCAGCTTGTTTCCAATAATTCTTTCATAGTAACCCGTGCACCTAACCTCTTATTGCTAAATTAGCTTAAGAGGCTACACATCTGAATATCATCAGGGACAACTAATTTACTTTACAGTATTACTGTCTATGTATAGTAATGTGTTTCACTACTTTTGTGTTGCTTTCACCAAAATAACTACAGAAGTATGACTAGGAATTATAAAATGGAAGCAGTTAATGCTGTTTCATAGCTGTTTCCTCCCAAACGCCCCTATATTGCAACACTTATGGTAAAATCATTCACGTCCACCTTGTGTCTGCAGTTCTGTGCAGGCTTGCTCAGCACTTTTTTTTCTTTCCATAATACACACATAAACCAATTAAAAGGCACTAAATAAATATTTTGCATCCTGTGCGGAGCAGTGTGCTGGTCCCTGCTTCAGTGTGTAATGTAGGTTAAAGCCAATAAAAAGAACTTTCATATTTTGTCGATTTTGGAGGCCTCTGAGGACAAAAGCGGTAGTGTTTCCACCTTAATAACCACAAAATCTAAAATCAAAAATGGTTCTGACCAAATAAAAAACTCCTCATGCTTCTTTTTAATAGGCTAACTCACCGTGACTTTGCCTGGGAAAATGTAAACACAGGCTCATTTGATCTGTTTTCAAGGAGAATCCGACTGGATTGCAGGCATGAAGAACAATTACACAGAAAGAGCCAATCTTCTTGTGTTCTTGTGTTTGGTCTTGTTTGCTTATGTAGGTCAAATAGAGGAAGTATTTTTAATCTAACTGAGTAGTTTGACTTTATTGTTATATGTTCCAATATCCCTTTTAGTGTTTCTAATGAGTCTGATCCTTTGTAAATGTACTGATATCACCTAAATACTGTGAGTGACGCTTTGTGTCAGATTGCTGCTGGAAGTAATATATTACTCTAAAACTGGAAATGGGAGTGGTGAGATGCAATAATTCTCCAAGTTCAGTGAGTTTATCATGAATGATGTTTTATGACGTTTTGAACAATAGAAAGGACGAGCAGAGAAATAAAAACAAAGATAACATCCAGGAAACCAAGGTAACTTCCTCTTTCTTCTTGAGGGACACCTAAAAGGTGTAATTGTAATTGCTAATAATAATTTCTAATAATTCTTTTTTGTTGTTATTGATTCAGTCTGTAGTGCATGCACTGCAGTTGAGAGTGTTCTTTTCATAACTACAGATGGTCCCTGCTGCTCCGGCTAATGGTTAACTGGGGCAGTGCTGAACCATGCCCCCGGGGGGCACAGCACAGACACACACATTGTATAAACATGTGAGGAGAGGCGAGTGTCACTTGTGTTCAAATCTCAGTACCTTGTCTTTGACCATTTCCACACCGATCTGCAGGCCTTTTCCACGGACATCACCGATAATCTCGTACGTGTCTCTGAGTTTGGCCAGTTCTGTCATCAGATAGGTGCCCACGTTGAGACTGATCTGCTGCCCGCCATCCTCTTTGATAGTCTGTTAAGTAAGAATATCTAAGTCAAGCCGGTTCTGTGGGAATGGATTTTAGGTTTCAGATGCAGCTTAAACAATATTTTGCAGAAATACAGTGAATTTATCTGCTGAATGTACAATGACAGGATGAATTCTTACATCAAGCACTGATGAAGCAACAGCACAAGCCACAGGATTTCCTCCAAAAGTGTTGAAGTGAACCCCTTTCGCAAATGAAGCTGCAATTTCTGGAAAACACATGAATAAAACAAGCTCAACCCCCCTGCCCACTGCTGCTGCAACTCGAAACCTTAGTCTGAAATAGATTTCCTCAGACAACATGCGTTAAAATCGATTGGCTGAAATATCAGAGTGTTTTCATGTTGGTCCCTGGACCTTTATAGAAATGTCACCAAGCAGGATTTCAGAATGACAACAAAGCAGAAAACAGTCGGGTGTTATAAGTAAAAAGTAACTTATAACATTTGCCCAACACTATGTCAATGAGGGAGAGAGACAGCAAGTGGCAGAGAGTGACGGCGAATGCAGCAAAGCAAAAGAAAACGTGAGCAGTGAGGCTGTCATTGTGGCAGTCTGCTGCTTTCATGTCTTACAGTATTACCTCACCTGGTGTCGTAACAACAGCTCCCATTGGGAACCCATTACCGATGCCCTTTGCCATTGTAACCATATCAGGGATGACATCATGACCTTGGAAACCCCAGAAGTGGCTTCCTGTTCGCCCAAATCCAGTCTGGACCTGTCAGGCGCAAAATATATTAAATTTATTTACTTATTTTTTTTCTTACAGTGTTTGATCCTAAAGTGTTTAACAAAAAACATTTGTATTTTTCTATAAATCAAGATAGTTTAAATTGCAAATTGAAAATCCATCCATTAAAATCATTAAAATATATAAAAAGTGTATCTAACCTCATCAGCAATGCAGACGCCTCCTCTCTCTCTTACAAGTTTGTAAGCCTCTTTGAGGTAGTTTTTTGGGTACTGCACAGCTCCTCCGACTCCCTGTACAAACCAAACACGTTCACATACCTCAGTCAGATCTTAACACAATCATTCGTCACGCTGAACATGAGAAAACAGTGAACATGGATGGCATACTCAGAAAAAGCTAATTTACTTGTTAATATTACTGTACATTCACACACAAGAAAGCATTAATAACATGTTGACTCAAAGACTACATTTGTCTTCAGGACCCAAAATGCAGCACACAAACAAGGTAAAACAAGGATAGTTATTGATGACCTCAGCAGACACAGAAATGAGCAGGCAGGTTAGAAAACAGTTCAGTTCAATACTTGTGTCGGGCCTGCTGTGGCTTGAGGCAGACCCAAAGGCTCTGGATGACTGAGTAGAATCGGGGAGCGGGAGAGTTCAGAGGAGCAAAGCAAGCTCCCTTATCTGGCGGTTCCATCACAACCACCCTGACAAGCCTGTTGGTTTGCCAGGAGGCTCTCATTGAAGGGAGGGTACTGTTATGGTTATTACCTGAGCGCTAGCAGGTCTTTTTACTCCCCTCCCTAGTGTCTCCTGTCTTCCCGTCTGTCTGTGTGGGCGTGGCTCTCTCGCTCTCTCCTGGCTACCAGAATACCTCACTGCTTGCACTTCAGTCTGCTTACCAGCACACCTGCCATGCATAAACTCATCAGCCCAGCAGTACTTAAGCCCTAGTTTCTTCATCCACTCGCTGCCAAATTGTTACTTCTACCAGTTTGGTATCAAGCCCTCTTGGCCACCTTGGTAACCTCCTTTACGAACTAACTTTTGTTTTTCTGCACCCACGGATCACCTTCAACCGACCAGTCTGCCTGCCGGTTTCTTTGCCAGCCACACTCACAGAAACCATTTCAAGCTCCTGTCTCATCTGCTTGCCATTCACCCGTCATTCATCTATTTTGCTATAAATAAAAGCCTGCACTGATCATCTTAACACTGTCTCCGCCCTACTTCTGGGTTAACCTATTAAACGCATCAACAATAGAATTTTGTACCTGAATTGGTTCTCCAAAGAAAGCAGCAATTCGAGTTGGGACACTTGTAGCAAGTGTCTCTTTGAGTTGTCCAATGTAGTGCTCATTTGCCATGCAATGACCTGTGGGATCAAGCAAAGAGAAGTTCTTTATATCAAACTCATACAGACATTAGCACGTGTAACAAATTAAAAATTCAAAACATAATGCTAATCTTTATACAGAATCTGTGAGCTGAGCTATATTGCTATTACCACATAGCAGCAGAGTTGTTATTGACTGATGCTGATATTATATTGCTGCAAAGTGGTTATTTGTTTTGTGTAAACAGTGATGTGGACATACTACCATACAGTACTGACCATTTCCAGGTAGACCCTCAAGCTGAGATGCACACATACTATATAGCTAAAATTCCTAAAATAGGTAAAAGGTCAAAAGGGGGTAAATGATCAACAGTGGGAGACTTTGAACTTTATTCAGGCAGTTCAGTACCTCTTTTGTCTCATTTTCAGGATAATAAGTGACATGTTTTACTCTCAGGATTTTTTGGGGAGATTTAGTTTGTGAATTGCAACTCCACAAATAAAAAATCACAGCTTTAAGCTGTCACAGAGGTCTGTTAGGAAATATTTAACTGTGCAAACAAAATGTTTTTCACCTTGGAAATAGACAGAACACTATCAATCATTCACATTGTAATTACAAAATGAAAACACACACAACACCCAGCCTGAGCTGTGTTTATCAATGTACATGAACACAACACAGTGAATGAAACTAAAGTTAATGGTTTGGAGGAGTATTGCAAAAGGAATTGTAATGCTTAATGTCCCATGTGATGTCACCGTTGTCACCGATGGAGGCACTTTGTCCCGTCTCTGGAGATGGTCCATCTCAGGTGCGACTTGGCACACCTCGATGTGTTAAATGGTAGCGGAGCGTGGAGCATGGTTTGACTCCTTGAACCCTTAACTGTTGTGCTGGGCTGACACACACACTGAGTCAAACCGAGCCAAGCATGAGATATTTTTATCAATGTGTATGAACACAACACAGTCAATGAAATTAAGGTTAATGTTTTGTAGGATCATACTGCTTATTCTCACTGATAACAGTCTTGTTTTTTTCCGGTTTATGAGAGCAGTGTGAGTGTGTTGACCCATGGTTGCATGTGTTACAGGGCTTTTCCATAGGCACCTTTGGCTACGCTGTGTCAAATCATGCTGTGCTGATTTGCGTTTCCATTAGTAGTTTGAACAAGCAGTGCTGTTCCAAATTGTGCCCAAGATGTACGAGTGTGGGTATGAGCTACACACACAGAGCAGAGAGGCACTCAGCCATAGCAGACAGGATAATCCACAGAAAATCTGGCAATGTGGCACCTTCCTGCAGGGCTGTCCAGAGGTGTGGGCGTGTTAATATGTGCTTTAACATAATTACAGTGAAACAATCATAACATTTAATTTTTCTGATTCATGGCTTTGTTCTCACTAATGCTGCTCCCTCGGACGGAATGGCCATCGCTGTTCTGTTGCACACCTTGAAGACACACCTTCAAGCAGGCCTCCCCTGTGGTAATGGAGATGCAAATCCCACACACAAAAAAGTGTAGCACAACTTAACACAGCCACGACTCTGCACAGTCCTGCCAGAGAGTGCTTGACTCACCTCAACGTGTTTAATGGTAATGGAGGATGGAGCATGGTTTAAATCAGCGCAGCCAAAAGTGCCAATGGAAAAGCCTTAACTGTGCTGGATGATGCACTGGGTCAAACTGAGTCAAGCCAAGTCAGCAAATGTGTACCCAGTATGAGCCGCTTTTATCAATGTGCATGAACACAATACAATAAATGAAATTAAGGTTAATGTTTTGTAGGATCATAACGCTTAATCTCACTGATAACAGTCTTGTTTTTTCCGGTTTATGAGAGCAGTGTGAGTGTGTTGACCCATGGGTGTGTGTGTGTTTTGCGTACCTTGGGCACAGCTACATTCTCTGATGGTCTGCACAGGAGAGTCCCTGCAGTGGCTTCCTCCCCACGGGCCTCTGAACACATCAGGACACATGGTCTGTTTATTGGGCAAAAACCGAGTCAGCTGGATCAACCTGACAGCAACAGTCACTCATAAGTAATGCAACACAGCTTCTCCTCTGTCTCCTGAGATCCTAATTTAACATACATGCATCTGCCCTTTTCTACAGTATCTGCTTATGATATATTAACCTTCATTAAAACAGAAATTATAATCTGATTCGTATGACATTGTAATACATGAATGCTGCATACATACATTTGTGCAGCCCAAACCATTGGCAATGGGGTATTTATATGCTGCATTGGAGGTAAGGCCCATGGTCTGCGGGCTGCCACCGTGGTATGATCCTCTGGAAAAGAAAAACCAGAAACATTTTGCACATTTGGACCAAAAAGAACTTTTATTAACACACACATTCTCAAAGAATATGTTTCATATTCCTGAGTAGGAGCTCGAATCATAAACCTTGTCAACTGTATGCTTCTCCTGTCTGTGCCTCATTAAGAGATCTATTTGTGTTCCAATAGCATATTAAATTTATGGGCAAAAGGGAAAAACTAAATGCGTACCAAATTTGAAGAAATTCTGTCCAGGTGTTCCTGAGATATCGCATTCATGAGAATGACAAAGATGTGAGGTCACAGGACTTTGACATTCGACCTCTGACCACCAAATTCTAATCACTTCATCTTTGGTCCAAATGGATGTTTGTACTACGGTTCGGTCGGTGTGATGGCTGACATGGTCGTGAACCACTGAACTCTCTATCAACGTCACATCATGATTTAAAAGCTGTCAGATTTTCCATAGACTTCTGCTTGAGTTCTGTTTTTGACATTTCAGAGAGTATATAAAAAGGAGGCGTTGCTGCTTTTCTTCGCTCTACACCTCAATGTCATGTTTAATATTTTCTTTTTAAACACAACTAAGTTGTGGACATGTGGTGCATCCATCGTCCATCACAATATTTCATTGCGGACATCATCATATGCCAAATTTTAATAAGTCCTTCCAGGCATTCTTGACAATCAAAAATATAATTCATCTGGCCATGGCTGTTGCTGGGAATTTTGGTGTTTGGCCTTTTGCAAAAAAAAAAATCTTGTTGCTTACTTTTATGCATGTAACTTTTGAAACATTACTTTCAGGTTATCACCAAAAAGATTTCTGAATTTTCATACAGTTTTCACATAATTATGAAGCACATAAGGATTTATCTCTTAATTAATAATTCTACCTGAAAGTGATGATGTCAAAGTTGCCAGTGTGAAGCCGAGCCATCAGCATAGCCAGGTCATTGGCTTCTGAGCCGCTGTTGGTCAGATATACCACCTGGACAGGGAAACATTTGAATTAGTGCATATATTTTTATTTATCGAGTTTCCTGCCCTAAGCTGATCAGTAATTAAATATAATACTAATATGAAAAAAGCCATTCAAGGTACCTTTAGAGGATCTGGGAGGTAGGAAGCTAGTTTCTCACAATACTCATGGAGGGGAGGATAGACGTAGATGTTTGTAGTATGCCACAGTCTCTTCAACTGCTGCTCTGCGGCTGCTGTTACTTTCCTGCACCCAGAGATGTCAGGTATAAGATATTAGAACACCAATGACTGAATTAATTGTTTTTATTATAAGGACCTTACGGGTGGCAGTGGCCCACACTGACAGTAGCCACACCAGCAAATAGATCCAAATATCGCCTCCCGTCCACATCCCACAGCCACTGCATGTGTCCCTGGTGGATGAACACTGGTTTCTTATAATAGGTTACCTTCATGGTCATGGGGTTGCAATTTTGTCTGCGGATCTCCATCATCCGATCTTTGGACATACCCTGGACAGAGTTAAATACACAAGACAGGAATTAAAGTTAAGGTAAGTTCTTCATCTTTTTTTTTTTTTTCAAAAATCTTGGCAGTGTGCATTCAGTGCACCTGTGACAATGTCACTTTAAATTAAATATTTACTTAGAGTAACATTTTATATTCATTACTGGTGGTATTACAGAATACAGAGTCCAGTTGTGCAGGAAATAGACACTGCATGCTTGCAGGATATTGCCTCTACCTTGTATTCCTCTGGTCTGAAGCTGCACGGGGGCATCTCTGGGACGTCTGTGGACGTGTATTTGAAGGCTGATTTCTGACATGATGTACCTGTGAAATATTGCGATTGAAGTTCAGACAACAAGGTAAAAGAGGAAGCTGACTGCGTTACTTGGCTGAGGTTGATCAAAGCTTCACTACAGCATTTGTGTGACATTTGGGAGTCAACTATGAGACAACCTGTCACTTATGACTCTTGTCTTCCTTTTTAAGCCCTTATTTTCTTCAGAAAGACACACAGTACATATTTAAACCAGTGTTGGCACTTGTTTTCACAACATTCAGAATGATCTTGCTAGTATCTTAACACCTCGCTGACACTTTAACCACATGGAATTCACCTTTGAACTTTCCTCACATTGTGCAACACAGGACACTGTCTGTTTTCCAGTGTTTGTAAAATGTGAGGTAGAAGGAGGAGCAGTCTGGCTGGCAACTGTTCAAATTGATTTGATCAAAACAAATCCATGAATAAATATTTACCTTCTGCACAGAGGAGTGGTTATTATGTAAAAGTATAAATAAGGTGCACTTGACTATTCCCTCCTATTGCAGCTTCACTTTAACCAGCCCAGGAGACATAATATGACTCAGACTATTGTATTACAATTACTATCTTTTTGATGACTTCTGCTGCAATTTAAGTTGGTAGCTACTCAGATTTTGTGATCTGCCTGCAGTTTATTAGCTACACCAGTATAACTCAACAGTTCTGCACTGAACATTATTACTGGCATGAAGTTATAATGTTCAGTTTTTGTTGAAACTGTTTTTCAGAGGTGTTGACTCAACTGTATGATCCATTTGGAGGATGTAGTTTGTGGTGCTGTTGAACTGCATTGTGTTAAATGGATCCATTTGTGTTCTAGCATACCCTCACTGATATAAAAGGGGGTGGAAAAACTCATATAAACACCTGTCAGTAAAGCAAAACAGAGTTCAACGGCACCACAAAAACACAGCTGAATAGAAACCTTTCTAAAACAGTTTATATAAAAATGGACAATGGAACCAAGTATATTTACTAAAGTACTGTACTTAAGCACAGATCAAGATTTACAAAGAAGACACGTAATCAATTTATTAAAAAATATACGAAGAGTATTAGGGCCAAGCAGGCATTTCTTAAATTTGCATTTTGAGAATGATTGTCGAGAAATGTCGAGAATAATTATTTCTTTATTCTCAACATTTAGACTTTCTTCTCATAATTCAAAATGTAAAAGAATCTCCTCTCTCTCTTTTCCCTTAATGTGGCCCTAATCCTTTCGCACAAAATATAATAATCGAAAAATTGAGCTGTAGATGAAACTGCGAAAGTAGTTCAAATGTGCTCCACCTCCACCAACTATAAAATTAAAATGCTGCTTATGTAATAAACATCAATAATAATAAAATAAATAAAGTACTATCATATTCTTACTTTAATACTTTAGTACCATTTTGCTGTTAATACTCCACTTTGTTACTTCTGCAAAAAGTAAACAACTTATAATGTATAATATATATAAAAACCTCTTGTTCTCCATGCCCATTTGCCTTTTGTGTTGTTACTGTTTATTTTTACTTACTTTGTGAAAGTTTGTATTGAAATGCTTTGGCAATGTTGTATTTTATACAGTCAAGCCAGTGAATCAAACTGAATTAATTTTCATTTTCACATCTCTTCGTGTCATTTTTGCACCAAATTATGGCGAGTAGTATCACTAACAGGTAGTATCGCTAAATATCGGTATCGATAAGCATCGATTTGAATGAAATCCTAACAGATACCCTTCTTTAACCACTTACAGAGTATTTTGACAGAGCGGTATTGATACGTTTACTTAAAAGAGTTTATACTGAGTTTATTGTAAAACTGTTGTATTAAACTGCATTAGCTACATTACTTACTGTTTAGCTAACTAGCACCAGTTAACGTCAGGTATTGCCGTAGAATTTGGGCTAAAAACTGGACATTTGTTGTTTGTTGTTACATTTTGTAAACTGTAACGGTTGTTTTTAACTTATTATGACAAATATAAAGCTTAAACACACCATGTTGGGTAAGGAAAACTAAAAATAATAATTAATCCAGTACTACTACGTACTCAACAGTAAACTAGATAGTTCTGGATTTTGTTCGTCTCCATGGTAACTCACCACTTGCCAAGTGGAGTTTGGACAGTTCGGTCCGACAGCAGGACTGTCCCGTTAAAACTGCACAGCGGCCACTGAGACGTGATAAAACTTTATACATGTTGAGCAGGACACACAGCTGCCTTCACCGTCTGACTCTGGACAGAAAACCTTATCCAAGCTTTTTTTTTCTTTTGTCTTCCAAAAAGTTTCTCGGGTGGGCCGTCAGTCAGTGACCCCGATTGCCCTGCACACGTCACAGGATGCGTGCGCACGCACAAGAGCCTCATTTCAAAACAGTGTCACGTGGCTTAGTATGCTACATGCAAAGGCCTATACATATAGCCTACTATCCATTAGTATAAAGATACATTTCCTGAAAACATTTTAATTGCCAGACAAACAGTAATTTCTAATAAATAAATAATATATATTACACCCAGTTATTAAAATAGAAATAATGCTACCACTTTATCATAAGATTACCCATATGTATGATTTATGAATACAGAAATTTGATTGTGTTAATATTTTGTGAAAGCATCAATAGCGATCCTAAAATATTGCTGCAATATTGACATTGAGGTATTTAAACTTTAAAAAAACACAGTCATATTTGATTTTATCCATATTGCCCAGCTCCAACGTGTAAAAATAACAGGCATTTTCGAAATATTGGTAGACACAAAATAAAGATCAATACCCCATTACTGTAGGCTATATTTTAAATTTATTATAAGCATGATTTTTGTAAGGTGCTGTTTTAAAATTGTATATCTGTGTATGGTGGCTACATGAGTCTTTATGAAGCTCTACATGGACACATATACAACTGTACATGCAAAAGAAAAAAAGGCAACACACAGCAAATTATCACTGTTGAACAACAGAGACAGTCACTTAAGATTAGTGTTGTACATGGTCATCCAAGTATCATGACACTATGTTCCCATCCAAAAAAAACTAAACATCTTTATAAAAAATATGAAATATGCTTTTAGATTTCATTTCACTGCTTAATCAATCAAAGCAGTAACACATGTATGAAGAAATGTACTATTTCAGATTTTTTTTTCTGTGCCATTAATTTTCTAGGGCTAGTTAAGGTTAGCAGCTCCTCACATAGTCAAATTTGCCACATTTTTCATAATGGAACCACAGCAGAATTGTGCATCCACAAGGACTGGAAGATGTTATAATAGTAATTATCATTATAATATTATTGTGGCTATTGTTTTCTGTAACCTGGTTTTATTTGGCTAAATATAGAAAAAATAAAATAAATAAAATAAATGTATTTATTATCTTTTAAATTTAAAAAGCTAAAATGTATTAATTATTCCATTTCTGCCAGCAGGTGGTGCTGCAGCGCCCTCAGCGACCATGTTCCTGACTTTAAGGGAGCAAAGAAAATACACAAACACAAAAATTGACACAAAATAAAAACCTTTGATGTTTGAGCCCTCTAAAATTTTGATTTTTACATAAATAATTGTAATAGATGCTCACATTACACCAGTATACACCAATATATTTCAATATAAAAGTTCATGACATAAAACGTGCCTGTGACTGAGAAAAACATTTATGACAGACAGCCCACATAATTTATACAATCAGTCATATTCAGTATAAAGTTGATTATTATTCTGATCCGAGGTTTTCACAGTGAGAGGGGGTCCAAACTGTTTCAGGTGAGGCTCAGTGAATGTAAGTGGAAAAATATTTTGTTGGTTAAAACATCAGGGTGGGAAATTAGCATCAGCAATAAAATATGAAAGTGGCTGGTAGATTTCAAACACAACATGATTATGATTTACTACTAAGAGGCTGGTGAACTTGAAGACTTATTTGTTAGTGGCTGGTAGGTGTTTACATTTAAAAAAGCTAATTTCCCACCCTGCATTACATTAGTTATAATAAAGACAAAAATAATTCAGAGATGCCGTTTGGGGGAATCTGACAGTTTTCCCAGAAGTAGAAACTAATAAGTGACTTTAGGAAGACCTTTTTATGTATTTGGTGTAGTCTGGAGTTATGTAACAGCAATGTTAAGATTTACTGGCTTATTGTTGAGTGTCTATGGGATCAAATAACATAATCATAATCTTGTTCCAGTCCTTGTCTGAGGGGAGGCCCACAGTCTCAGACTTGGAAAAACCCCTGATTTGGATCATTCAGTCACATCCTTTGGATTCTCAGAATCAGAAGCGTGCCACTGCAGTGTAATCACATGATTACAAATTACATGAGAAGAAGATGAAAAATAAATAACGGCAATTCTGTAACAGCAAAATCTCCTCTATGCAACCATTTCTGGGAGAGTCGTCTGGCATTTTTTGTCTCTGTCCCGGCTTAAAACAGGTCTTGCAATGTCCCAGACCTGCCAGTTGGGTCCATGGTGCACCTAGTAAGTGGGCAGTGTGCACACGGTGGCAGTGTCAACGTAACCATTCACTGCCTGGACCATGTCGTCCTGGACCGGCATGGTAGAGTGAATGCAGGCTGCAGTCTTCTGTGTAGTGGATGATGTGTAGCAGTTTTCTCTCCCTCCATTTGTCTCCTCGTGCTCACAGGGACATCTGTCCTCCTCCACCACGTCCCCCTGGAGCAGCAGCATGTTGTCACTGTCCACCCCCTTCACCTTGCTGTAGTCCTCCATCGGGGGAATCTGGGTGCCCGACGCCACCGGCTGGAGAAGCACCATGTCCTCCTCGTCGACCCTCTGGACCTCCACGTACTCAGTGGCACGCAGAGCGGGTGACTGCAGGCCAGCAGGCGCCTCTTTGCGACCGATGCTGGAGATGTTGACGTCGCTGTGGGCCTGGAGTTGCCGGTGGGCCGGCGTCTGGGGATGCAGCAGATGAGGCTGCTTGTTGCTGAGGCCGAACTCCCAGTAGCTCGGTCCGAGAGCCTCCTTGGTGCCGTGGCTGGGGTGGGGGAGTTGAGAGGACGTGGAGCCTGGTGGAAACAGGCTGTCGGAGAGGTAGTGCTGTTTGGACATTTCCAGTGAACTCTGCTGGCTCTGTTGGCTCGAGCTGTACTGTGGCAGCGGAGAAAACACAGAGGGCCAGGTCTTCACCCTCCCATTGGACATGTCTGGGCTAACCATGTCTCCTTTGTCCTCCCAGTCCTTCTGGTGCCTCTGTGCCTCCGTCCCCATTTGCTCCTGATCTGTTCGTCTCTCTTCTCCCTTTGTCTCTCTGCATTTATCCATCAGCAGAGTGTGGCTGTCGCAGCTGCCCCGGCCCGAGTCACTGTCGGATGAGGAGCCCTCAGACTTGAGGCATCCATCGTGTAGATCCTTGCTTTCCTCCAGCATCAGCTCCTGCTCCTCAGGGATGTAGACCTCCAGGTACTCCACCAGCAAGTCCTCGTAGTTGGATGTGGTCGGGGGGAAATCAGACACCACCAGCGCACTGAAGACCTCCTCTGACTTGCCATTCTACACACAAAGAGGACAATTCAGTTGTGATTTAAATATGATTGTTTGCAGCAGATTATGAGACTTATTCATTTTTCTCTTGTAATTGTTCCTGTACAAAGCAAGCAGTTAATAGTAGACTAGGATATGCCAGACCTATCACCAATCTGTCTCTGGAAAGTCCTCGCAGTCAGGAAACAAATATCAGTGAGGACTTGCAGACGAGATCGTTTTGTCTCTGATCTAAGTTGAGGCTCCAGAACGGCACACAGTTTGGGAAGAATCTGTATCGGTAACCTTATCATCAGTTGTATATCATTTCACAGCAAAATACGTGCGCTGGCTTTTGTGTGTATTCCCTTACATGTGGTCTAGTGCACTCTTAGATGTTTATCTTAACTCAGAACAAACAAGAATCCCATTTCTTAAATTGTTCACCTGCACAAAAGATCATGCAAACAATTCATGCATGAGGCCCAGTGTTCAAACTGTTGCACCTTTACCTTAAGAAGCTGCTTATCAAATCCTTTGATTTTAGGACCAGGGACTGGTGGCAGAATACAGTGCTTCAGACTGCACACATGCAAAAAAAAAAAGAAATCTATGTCAGGGCTTCAGAGTGGCAGAAAATCAATACATATGAGACTGCAATGAAAATCAATCAATACTTCTCTTGCTTTATTCTAAAATCCCACAGTGGTAGCAGTTATATAAACCCTTTTATTTTATGATTATAACTTATGTCTTTCCTTCTTTTGACATAAGAAAATTATAGTTTAGTTGCCATAAATAACAAATAAATGCATGAAGCAATAACTCCGACAAATTACAATACAACTGAACTTATCTATGATGCCTACTTGTAAAATCCAAACTATCATATATATTCTGTGAGTTCATGTCTTTGTTGTAGTCAGACTTTTCTCTTCCTAAGTAATGAAAATTCATAAACCTCTCCATAGCAAAGAAATTCAACTGTTATTCTGGAATAGTGGGTTTTAAAAATAAATATGAGCACATTTCTATCTTGGTAATGGGACAGTTGAGTCATTAACACAGAAAAAAAGTTTGATATGTTAAGATAATTAAGTTGAAAAGTGTGAAAACTACAGCTGCTCTGGTCCTCTGTAGCTGATAACATGTATTTATATTACAAATCAATACAACATGTGACCAACACATGTTGCATTAGGAATTCATGAACGCAGTTTTACCTGCGGCTGTTCATGTGTAGCAACCATGCGAGGATGATGAAGATGAAGGCAGAAAAGACGGTAATGAGGACCCACACTGACTTCTCCCGATGGAAATCTGTAAGACACGACAGTGTGAGTGCTTCAAAACAACACAAACTTTTGCGCCGTCTTATTATCTATTTACTGCTATAGTCATCAATATTATAGAATATAAAACAGAGTTAATGCACAGTTACATAATAATCTTGCTTTTAATTCATTACTGTTAGTTAAAAGAATAATTCACATTCTGAGAAATTCGCTTAAAAATTAGTTTTTTTTCTTTTAGCTAAAAGTCATTAATAAACACATTTTGTGTGTAAAAAAAATATAGAAATGTCACGTGTGTTTTCACAGGTGAAACTCCAGTAAATCACTGCTTCTAAGAAATACTTCCAGTGCATAAATACCTGTAAAACCCAGACTTGTGACTGTTACACCTCTGTTACTTTAAGGATTAAGGAAACCAGTTAATTACTCAGAAGCTAGTAGGAAGATTCTTTTTTTAACCTTTGGACAGAGCCAAGCCAACAGTTTCCAGTTGTGATGCTAAGCTAAACTAATCTCCTGGCTGTAGCTCCACGTTTAAGAGACAGATATAAGAGTGTTACTGATCTTCTCATCAAAATCTAAAATACTGATCTCTTTCAATAAATGAACTATATGTAAAGTATATGTGGTAGATGTACTGTTTATTGTACTTTAGATAACTGCTGGTAGATCTCTTACAGTCAGGAACTTTGATGTAGGAAGTGGAACTCCATTCGCTCCAGAAGCCATGATCGGGCTTACAGCGCACCTGGACGAGGTATGTACCACCTGACCGCAGGCTGAAAATGTTAAACATCTTCTGCTGGCCTGCAAGGTGCATCTGAAAATATAACACACACACAAGAACAGTTACACAGAATCCAGTCACCCCTTCAAGTTGTCGACATATATTACAAAAAATATACATAAAAAAATAAAACTTTATAGATAATGGAATTAATCAGAAACATCTCCTGGTAAACATGTGCCATCTTGCCAAGTCAAGTTTATTTAAAGAGCGCATTTAAAAACACTAAAGAGACTGGG
Source organism: Lutjanus erythropterus (assembly GCF_056507025.1). NCBI lineage: Eukaryota > Metazoa > Chordata > Actinopteri > Lutjaniformes > Lutjanidae > Lutjanus > Lutjanus erythropterus. The sequence goes on along the minus strand of NC_139336.1, from coordinate 28,443,091 downwards.
GGGAGGTTTTATCTGTTGTTCTATCTGTTTACTTTTGCTTTACTTGAGAACATGAAACATGGAGAAGTTTGTTACTTTTGGATACTGTATTTGTCCCCACACGTCCAGTAATAAAAAACACAGATGAGGAAAAACATTTTAACCACCAGGAGTTGCGTACCTCCCAGTCATTCTCCTCCTCCAACTTGACGCGGATCTCGTAGATGAGAGTGATCCAACCGGAGCGGGTGTCAGCCTTGTGCGGCGGTTCCCATGACACCCGGAGGAAGGGCCAGCCCTTGTCCTCCATTACAGTCACTGTTACCCTCTCTGGAGGATTAGGCTTGACTGGAGACGAAAGTAAGAGAACGTGAGAAGGAGAGAAGACGAGGAAGGAAGAGGAAGTTGGAAACACAACTATGGCAGGAGTTTCCAGTGTTCCTGACAGACAGCAGTGTGTCCATGTCTCCTCCTGTATGTAATATATACTTCATAGTTGATTTTGGTTTGTTTTGTTGTTGACTGCTAAAAGGGTAGCTTCAGCCTACATCTTTTTTCGGCAGAAGCCTCTAAGTTATGTTAAATTACTTTATTGTAATGATTTTCACTGCATTATTATCAGACATTTTTTGCAAGAGGCTATGCATTTATTTACATGAATTTGTAGAATTATAGGTGATGCTGTTATTTCTATTTGCGGACCAAAATAAATTCTAAATTCTAACAGTTCAATGCACACCTCTAGTGGAAGAACACTGTCTTTGCAGGAATGGCAGAGATAAATGTTAATGTTTAGGCTTTAACTTATCTTCTTTGAGACACACAGTTGTCAGCTGTGAGGTAAGACAAAGATGTCCTACACAAAGGTACTGCATAGGACAGATAAGCAAATGAGGTCACTGCAACTATTAGATACAAGAGGAAGAGGAGCACTTTCAGATAAGCAGCCTCAAGGACAAAGAACACACTTTATATTTTGTGGGTTTAAACTCCCTTTTGGATATTTCATGAACAGAATAACATGCTTTTGTGTTTAGAAACATGACAGGAGAGGACTAATTCTGTATCTCATGCAATATTCATATGTTGTTACATAATATAAAATATATCTGTCCAGTATTTATATTTAATCAGATGTCAGATGAAATGAAGAGGCTGGAATTGTTCTGCTTTTGTTGTTCAGAAATCCCATGAAGAGACCGAAACCAGCACTGTTATACCGTCAAACATCCCCACCCTGTCTGTGCCTTTCATCCCCAATCTCAGTTTGTTCCTACTTACAAAACCCCCCCCCAAAAAGTCATTTCCAAACACAGCTGGTCACTGCAGATTTTAGAAAATGTCACTAAATGAGGAGAAACTAGTGCATTTGTTGAGGACTATTTTCAGCCGTGGATTAGCACGTACTTGGTGCTCTAGTGAGTATTTCCGGCAGCAGGACGCTGCGCTGTATATGGGATTGGCTCAAAATAAACCACAGTGTCACTACAGTTTTGATCCTAATGAATGAACATATCAGCCAATGCTAAAGTGTGGCACTTTTATGTACAGTATATGTATAGTTTTTGGAAAACAATTAAGGCCTATGGCACAGATGAACAATCTGTATCAGGCTTTGGCCATGTTCATTGTTGCTTTTGGTATTTTCACTGTAAACGCCAATTGGCTCACTCAACTTAAGGGTTTATTGCATAAAAAATGTGCACTGTAAATTATTTTGAGCAAGTTCAACCTAAAAAAAAGTAAGCTACCTGAACTTAGGTTGAATAATCAGTTTAAAGTCTTGAACATGAGAAAACATGTTCAATAAGCTTAAGATATTAAGCTGAGCCAAAAACAGTTCAGTCACCGTCCGTACTTCATTTCACACAAAGAACCTGTTGAAGCTTCCTTGTTCCAGGATAAGCACAAAGAAACTATTTTTTGTTATGTTAAATTAACACAAATTATTATTTTTATTAAACAAGTAATTACCTGCATGTCATATGAACATAAAAAAACCAGAGTACATATTTTTGCTGCCATTTTTTTAGTTCATTCAGCTGTCAAAATATATGCAAAATGCAAAATTAATCTGTTGTTTATTGGCCTTGAACTAGTCAGGCTACATCAGACGTAGAAATTTTAGTAAAATGAACTCAAAAGACAAAACTTGCTGACTTAGCATAAAACCTTTCATTTCCTGTCCTTAGATACGTTATGTTAAAAAGAAAAATTTTGAAGATGGTCAGAAGATGCTGCTGGGGGGGGACCTGCAAAAGCAAAATATATACCATATAGTCACATCTTTAAGTTAGCGAATGTTACTAAAGCTAATCTACATCCATCTTTACCTCGCTAATTACATCTGGTAGCCAATGTTAGCAAAATGCTAGCAAAACTAGCTGATTAATCTACATCAAACTATTATTTTTTGGGCCTTTTTAGGCACAGGAGGGCTGAACTGAGAGCAGGAAAGGGGGAGAGAGGCTCAGGAAGTGTCAAAGTTTTTACATCATTTTGACAGTCCTGATTTTATACTAAAATTTTATGCATGGATGAATTGGCGTTTAAAGTGTTGTGGACAAAGTGGTTCCCAACTTGGGGTCTGGGCCCCCCTTATGGGAGGGCACCAGAAATCAAAGGAGGAAGCTTTGTCTGCTCTGAGGTTGTAAAAATAGATTAGCAAATGTTAACAAGGATTCTAAGGTAAAAAAGGATGGGAAAAAACTGGGAATCACTGTTGTGTCGCTCAATTTCTTTTCTATTTTGGTTCAGTCATAATTAACTTTTATTCAGCAGGCTGACCCAAAATAATATTCTAATTTTACTGCTTTGAAATGCTGACCTTCAGTGAGCAGTTACAGCTGGAGGGAGGGTTAGTGCGCTCAGGGAGCATTAGCCCCTGTGTAACCCAGAGTGCCACTGAGCAGCTGCTGTGTGAGTGTGCATTTAAATACACTTTTTTTTTAATCCTCATGGGGAAATTGCGCCTCCAACATGACCCTCAAACACGAGAACAAGTGCAACCCCCCCCCAAAAAAAACAAAAGAAGCAGCACACATTCCCTCACCTATGTACACCACGTCTATATCCACGGGGTCGGAGAAGGTGCTGCCCAGCGCATTGGTGGCCACCACGGTGATGTTGTAGTTGACCCAGATGGATGTGTCGTTCTTGTTAAAGAAGCAGGAGTTCTCTCCAGCTGTGTGGTAGTCGGGACACTCGTACACCGTCTCTGAGCTACAAGAGAGGCAGGGGAACAGCATGTAATCGTATGTGTGTCTGTCTGCACTGTTACATTTCTGGAGAACAGCATGCATTCTTCATGCCACTGTGTAATTTGTTTCTGATTTCCTACACTCTAATTTGGCCTGTTTGTTATTTGTCCTCATTTTATGCTGCCACTTGTGTTTGCACCTTCTTTTTCTTGTCATTGTCAGAAGCTCCCACGCAACCATCGTTCTGCCTGCAGCCTTACCTCGTCTCCAGAATGTTTTCTTTTCAAGAGGGAATCGAAAATAACTAGCTGACGTGCTGTGTATGAATGCCTGGCAACCCAGTAGACCTACGTGCTTTAATGAACACAAGTGGGAGTGCTTATGTTTAGAGAGCAGGAGAATGTGTTATAGGACGTGTTCAGTAGGGGGTAGATCTTGGAAACATGGTGTGAGCTTCTGCGTGCATTACGCTCACCAAGCTTCTTGCTGTGAAGTGAAAAGAAACAAGTGCTGACCATCAAGGATGGTGCACTGTATAGTTAACAAGAAAAATAAAACTAATTGCAGAATGGAAGCAACACACAGCGGGAGATGAAGGGACCAATATGTTAACCTGACACACTGCTGACTTCATATTTAATACATGGGCAGGCATGAGAGCAGTATCAACTTCTTCATCTAACTCAAATCAAGAATGCAAATCACTGAATTTTATAAAATGATGAACTACTCCTTTAATGCAAGTCTTATATTTATATAAAGTAATGTTATATATAAGCTTACAATATGACTGTCTTTTGTAGGGCAAACCCAGTGGACTTTGTACAATAACTACATTTATTCTAGTGCAATAATTATATTTATTCTTGTGTAATAACTACATGTAGTCTACTGCAATAATTCCTTGTATTCTAGTGTAATAACTGCATTTATTATAGTGCAATAATTCCTTATATTGTAGTGTAATTACTGCATTTATTCTTTTGTAATAACTATATATATTCCAGTGCAATAATTCCTTATATTCTAATGTAATAACTACATTTATTCTACTGCAATAATCCCTTACATTCTAGTGCAACAATTGCATTACATTACGTTGCATTTCAGTGCTTACTAAGGTTGTTTTGGTTTCTGTTGTGCCTCCTTGAGTCCTTTTTATTGCACTGCTCCTAATTTTGCTGTACTCTGTACAATGAAAATAAAGGTTTTCTATTCTATTTCCTTCTATTCGATTTCCCATTCTCTGCAGCACTAAGCTCGTCCTCCTCTCTGTTTGCACTCATTTTGTATGTCAAAGCGGTCAACCTCGCTAAAGGAGTAAATGAAGCTTTGCAGGTGAAAAGACACGCCGTAGTCCCTCCCACTTGTCCTTGTCTGCGTCTGTGTTCCTTATCAACGTTGCACAGTTTGAAAATCCACGGGCACAACGATAGCCTCATGAATCTTTATCCTCTTATACCTGTCTGCTGCCCTCAATGCTGCCGAACCACCAGGTAGGCTGCTCACTGACGCCTGTGCCAATCTTAATAATGTAAAGATGAAGTGAATGCGTTCCTGCAAGAAACTAGAAGCCACTCACTTTTCTTTGCGATAGTACAGGGCGTGGGTGGTGGACAGCCCCCCATCGGAGCCCGGCTCCCACCAGCAGGTGAAGGTCTCTTTTTCAGGAGAACGACATCTGGTCAGTGCTGGTTTCCCTGGTGGGCTGTAGCCTAAAGACAATTAATTAAAGAAATTAGAGCAAATATTACACACTAAACAGTGCTTGATACATAAGAAAAATAGAAAACAACAGATGTGAATACCACAAAAATATCCACAGATAAACAACACTAATACACTGTCATTTACAGCCTACCAACCACCAGAAACCTCTCAGAGTCACTTTTGCATTTCTTAACCTGGACCCTTTTTTCCTATATTTTTGTGTCTGAGTGACTAATGGGGACAACAGTCTCTAAAAATGGTCCAGTTTTGGGGGAGAGCGCTGCAGCCATCAGCCATGAAACAGGCTGCAATGTAATCCTTGCGGGAAATTGTGCACCGTCAAAGTATGTCCACTAAAAATGCTTGTTTTTACCACTGACAGGCTCAGATTGTTATTCTAAGTGTCTGACAACGTTATGGAGATTTTTGCTAATGCCACCACACTTCATTTATAAAAAAAGTCATTTTATTATCGTAAAACATACAAGAAACAAAGTCTTGGTTTGTCCTTCTGTTGTTGAGACAATCACTATCTCTGGTTTGGTTGAAATAAACCCTTGATCTAACCCTTAAATAAACCAAGGTAAATGTCAAAATATTAGAAGAGGAGTGAGAGGGAGGTGGGACATCAGAGAAACAGCAGGGTAATAAAATTAAATTTATTAATTTTAAGATGATAAATTCTGTAAATGGAGTCTGGTGGCTTTGACAAGAGTGATAAACTGGCTGCTTCTGGTGGCAAAACAAGCACTTTTCTTGGGGTTTGCATTGCATTACAGCCTGTAATCGCTCAATACTGGAACTGAACTACAAAAACATGGGAAAAGGGGTCCAGGTTCAAAAAGACAGATTTGACCCTTTGACTCAAGAAACTTGAGAAGATATTTAGACAACGTTTCGAGGCCGGCAACATTCAAACACTTACGAGTTCCTTTCGCATGCGGCGAGAAGACGAGCAGCAAAAACGGCAGAATAACTTCCAGAGCTTTCTTCATCTTGGCACCACAAAGCCTCGGCTGTTAGATAATAAAAAGATAATAAAGAAAGAAAGGTGAGCATGGCAGGAACTGTTTGATTTATGCGCTTAAAAATCACACGGCCTGCAATGTCTGATGCTGTTGACCAAAACAGCAGACCTGCACATACTGTATTGAGTCACAACACGCTTGCATGACAAAGAGATGTTTTCTTATTGTTACAATACACGCCCTGCTTGAGAATGAAGTCATGTGTCTAATACTATTACTGCAACTAATAATTATTTTCATTTAGTTGTTCAATTAATTGTTTGGTTTCATGGAAAACGGTGAAAAGTCAGTTTAACTTCAAAATGTTAAATCTGATGACAGAATAGTAAATATGATGAACTGAAAGATAAAAAAAACGAACCATGCACAGAGAATGTATGCTGTTTCACTAAGGATTAAAAAAACATCCTCTCTGTTTCAGTCTACCTCTACCAGCTGGCACATCACTGATTGCGTAATCTGAGTTCAGGCTTTTGCCTCAACAACACAGACACAGACACACACACACACACACACACACACACACACACACAGAGCGGGGAGGCTGGTTTGCCCCACTGCCGCTCACGTGACCTGGAAATCTGCATTTATTTCTCGAGCTATGTATCAGGGGTCAAAGGTCAAGTCATTACCCATGTGGAGGGCAGGGAGAGATGGAGGAGCAGGGTTGATGCAGAGGTTAAATAGATGGAGAGCTGATGTTGCATCAGTGAAAACTGAGCGCTGGCAGAAAGCCCATCACCCTCACATGCTCTCTCTCCTGGTCTCTGCCTGTCTTCTCATTACTGATGATGAATTGTTGCTGTCATCTGAGGATATGACATATTCTATTGACACATCCATGTTCACTCCATCGGAACGGTCAATAAAGTTCTGGTGTCACAATTTCAATACTAACTTGAGCTTTCAATTTCAATAATGTGCCAGAGAAAATCAGTACGGCTGAGTCTGTGATCTCCTTTAAATCCCTTCTTAAAACATACATTTACCTGAGTTTTAACTGTTTTTGAAATGTTGTTATTTCTTAAAATTATTTAATTTTCCTACTCTTGGCTTGTACACAGTATGGTTTTCACATACAGAATTATTTTTCTTGTAAAACCTGATGATTTTTTGACATGTCAGTTTTTTTTGCTGCCTTTGTGAAGACCTTTGTAATGTGGATTTTGAAAAGTGCTTTAGAAATAAAGATTATTATTATTATCGTTATTATCGAAATCAGTTTTTTTCTCTCTTCTTGCCGACTTGCAGCAGCCGCACGTCTGAGGAAAAAGATGACACTTCAAAGACGACACAGCGTAGCTTACTGGCTGTTTTATCACACTTGATACCATATAGACTGTCTTAAGAAGAAAATTTCAAAGAAATTCAAATGGCAGTTGTCAGGGCGTAAAACCAATGACCTGTTGATCTTTACACGTCAAGACTCGATAGTCTAAAAGCATACGTTGAAAAAAATGAATCCATTTGTGACCTTAAAATCAAATGTCAAACTGAATTGTGGATTTGGAGGATTGTAACACCCCTATTCTTGAGTGAAGCTAAATAAATCTTTTTTATCTTTATCTTTTTAGAGGTGGGAACCACGAGAGGCTCCATGAAATTATATTATCACAACATAAAGTCGCAATTCAATCTTATCGATACTATCAATATATGGTGGTTTATTACCTTTTTTAACTGCAAATTCCGTCCCTAAAGGAAAACTTTGTCTACATCTGTTTAATTTAATGAGATAAAGTTTTCAGTATGTTCATCTCACTTCAGTCATTAGTACTGCAGCAAAACAGGACTGTCAAGAAAGACAGACCAACACTGTCAGAAATGTTGCATGCAACTGACAAAATGAATTGTTTTTATTACAGCTCGCATAATCCAACTAAACTAAATGTAAGTGTGTGTGGACTACTGTGCTATGAGTTTTTGGAAGCTGATTGTTAATACATGTATAATTTATTCTTTTACTTTAATTATTTAAATGCATTTATCATGTATTTATCTAGTGCTGAAAGCCTCCTCCTGTTCACACTGTAGACCATGACTGCAGCCCTTGACATGCAAAAAACTGCATGCCTGCACAGAGCCCAAAGGATACCAAAAGGCTAAATCAAATACCGACCCACCCAGCCACAGCCTGTTCACCCTGCAGTCATCAGGCAGGAGAAACAGGCCGTACCACTGGACTCAACAGCAGCTTCGAGCACTTTTAGCCCCTCAAAAATGTGGTTGAAGAGGGAGAAAAAGAACAAGAAAAAGATGAAGTGATAACGTACACCTAAATTAAGAGCAATACTTGATGTTGTGCAGCAATACAATATTGCAATGCATGATTTTGCATCAATTTCCCCCCCCCCAACCGCTAACTATTACCTCAGAAAAAGAATTATAGCTTGAAGGGAAACTTTCAGTGTCTGAAACAAACTGCCGTTTTGATTTGGAGCTTTTCACGCTCCACCTGCACCTGTGTGCTCCCACCGCCGCACACGCCTGACACAGCACGGTTCTTTCCTGTCTGATCTCTTTTTCGTGCGCGCTCTGTTTAGAACATTAACAGTAAGCTTGGGTGCAAACATACGGGCGACACAACAAAGGCCAGCAGTGTTATGCTGTATTTCTAAGAATTTTAACACAACACCTTCTGTGAACTTTCAACATGCAAACGTTGCTCACTTGCTGATTTTAAACCTTTAAACCTGCGTATGTTTCATGCAAACTAATCCTGCAGGTAAATTCTACATTAACAACAGACTTTTCAGCAGTGCAGCTGCAGAGATGTGTTGTCACATAATTTCTAGTAATATAAATTTAACTTACGCTCATTTTATTCCACACGATCATTAAGCTTTTATACTTGTTGCAGGCACGTCATTTTAAGGCTGTCACATTTCCTTAAGACTTTCAGCAAATGATGGTTATCAGCTCCTCTTCATGGTGCCTTAATTTCAATAACGTCACCATGATCTGATAATTGGCATTAAGGTCAAGGCACTGGATTAGCCCCCTGCTGCGTATAGCCTTCTTACGTAACCAGTAGCCCAAACTGAATAAGCTGCTAAGCTGGGAAAGTGAAGGCCAACAGCATGAAGCTCTTCCCTCACAGATAATATTGGTCTGAATGTTACATTTAAAATATATTATATAGATTTTTCAGTTTCACCTCAGGAGATCAATTATGATCATCCGAGAAAACTGCTCCCCAGTATACAGCAGGTTTAAATGACTCACTTGGGTCATTGCAAGACTAAGACCTAAACTCACACCGGTGAACATGAATCATTTAAGATTTATGGCCTCTCAATATCAAAAGGTGAGGAAAGGATGTGTCGGCTGACGTGTCGGGGTAAAAATATGAGCAGCGAAGCAGGATGATCCCCTCGGGCGTGTTTGTACAACATCCCACCTTTGCAAAGGCGATGAATAAGGAATGATTCTTCTTCTTGCTGGGTCACAGCTTTCTCAAGAGCACTGACAGACACAGCTGAGCAGCACAGCAGCATAGAGACAGCAGCAGGCCCGTGTCTAAGAACCTGTGCTCGGTTAGGTGGAGGTTTCCCTTAAATTTTCATCTAAGGATGCTTCAGAAAATATAGCTGCACTGGATGTTTAAAGAGATCTCTAAATGTTTGTACGTTTAATTAACTATTCCCTTATGTGTTGCTAAAAGTCCTTAATAACATTTTCCTCTGAAATTTTTACAGGATCCATACCAGTCTCCTAAAAGTGAAATAATCTGTGGAACAAAGGACAATAACTGAATTAATGGTCACTGAAGAGGAGGACGAGATACCCAGATGCATTTTTTGGGAATGAGAAAACCCACTGGACGCAACTTGTTAATAAGTATAGATTTAATGTTAGCACTCACTAGCAACTTTGAAACTAGTTAGCCAAATGTTAACATAAATTTCTCACAATTTTGTTACATTTTGCCTTCTTCATCTTCTTCGTCTTCTTTTTTGTCCATTTTGGAGAAGCTAGCTAATACAGGCTAACAAAGGCTGTGTCTGAAATTAAAACTTGAAGTGTTTTACGCAAACGGGCACCGGTTCTTTCTGCACTTGCACAAAGTACAAAATATGTCCTCAATGATTTACCGCACAGTCATGTATTTCAGTTTTATATTAACTTGCATATCACATACACTAAAACAAGAAAAATCTAATAAACTAACGGGGCTGTGTTATGCATGCATGACAGCTCCCTTTCATCAGGGCATTAATGCTCTACTGCAGCCACTATCAAATCTTCAGTAAACGGACCAAGGAACTGTGACAGACTTGTCTGACCTTCAGGATCTACGGCTCCACAGTGTGTTCATAAATATGGCTCGTTGTTCCTCAAGTAGTAGTCATTTAACTGTCCCCTTATCATAAAATACAGATTACAGTTTGTAAATCTGGCCATGACATGTTTTGAGTGAAGGAATGTATAAAACAGACTCACTCTGTTTTCATATCAAACCCTTGACCTGCAGTCCTGCTCAGACTGGAACAAACTAAACACTTCCCTGTACTGTAAAAACAAAAAAAACAGCCTGATCATCAACATCAAAGTCTTTCTAGGAATTTTTTTTCCTTGCAGGGGTTATCAAGGGCAGAGAGCAACAGAAAACAAGACGTCAACCTTGACGCTGTTAAGTACATTTCAAGCCAATTGAACTATGCTTAAGATAAGCACATGACTTTAATGTACCCACGGCCTTGGATCTACTGTCACCCTCACAAACTTTTAGTCATACTACTGCTGAGGATATATGCTTTCATTAAACTGGACTGCAACTAACAGTCAGCAGCCGATCAGTGTTACCTAAAGCCCAAGATGACGTCCTCAAATGTCTTGTTTTGTCCACAACCCAAAGACTTTAAGTTCACTCTCGGAGAGGAGTAAATAAATCAGAAAATATTCATCTTGCTATATGTTCAGGTTTAGTTCTCTGACACACTTAATTCTCCATCTTTTGCTCCATGAAATACAGCTGGAACTGATAAATACGGTTCAAGGTTTTGTTCATTGTACAGGCAGAGTTCAAGATTCACAGAAACTATATTGAAAGTACAACAATGCACAAGAACGTATAGACTTGCACGTACTGTACACAACACACAAGTATGGTGATATGGTGAAGTCATTTTTTAGTTTTGCTTCATTTACTGTCACAAACGTCAAAGAAAAGCATCAGATCTTTACATTTCAGAATTTTTGCTTGAAAAGTGACTGAAAGGATTAATAGATTATCAAAATATTTTTGTTTTGTCATTGCAGCTCTACCTCAGACAACACTAAATACATAAAATGGACTTTCCAAAAGCATTTACTGGTTTCTGTGAAAGTGGGAGAAACAGTGAAATTCCCCATTTATTTTAAGCTACCATGGGGCCAAAAAATGCCTCATAAACTTACAGTAAACAAAGTTAAAGAAGATACTAGAATAAAATGCTAAAAGACAATACCCACCCAGAGCCAAAGCCTGTTCTCCTTCGTATAGTTTAATTTTTTGATTTATTATTTATTCAAGGACTGAAAAAGGGAGAGAATGGACTAAATCTGCCCATGCAACTACAGGCGCACAACAAACCATAAAAAAACTCAATCATCTGTTGCTTGTTTCAGCACTGTTCCAGCTGCAGCACTTTCTACTGAGAATGTGTTGTACTGTGAAATTGTACTTCCTCTGTTGATCTGTTGGTCAACCTATATCCTGTGTGCGTGTGAAAAGGTGAGAGGGAAGAATTAATACTTCTTTTGTCATTTAGTTGGACAAAATTATGCAGAGTGCATTAGCAAGCAATTGCCCTACAAAACACAGCTCTTGTTGTAATGATGTGAGGAGAATTTATCGTGAGCTACCACTTATTTTGGTAGCAATTACAGTGTGTGTCATAGCAAGTTGTCACCAAAGCTACAACATTATAAATGTGACAAAAGGTATTTTATCATCTTTTTTTTTTAAAAAAAAGGCCTACCTTTTAAGAACGTCCTGTGCGCTATATTTAGAACATTTTCACTGCTTTATCTTGCTGTCAAGCAGCCTTGTCTGACAGTAACTGGCTGTTATACGAGACAAATATTGCTCTCTCTTGGTCAACCAGACTCTATTGGAAAAATCGGTAATTTTATCTCACAGGACACAGGAGTTGCTGGTCTACCGCTGCCTCAATCTGTTAGTTTGTTTGTTATCATGTGATTTCTGTGAATCTGGACTAACCTTTTAAAACACCAAAATCACACAGCGACATAAACAAGCAAACTAATCAAGGCAGTGTTAAACTAGCAACTCACATGTTCTGCAAAGTATAATTACTGATTTTGCAAATGGAGTTTGTTGGTTTGGAGAAAGTGATATTTGGCTTATGTAACGATGGTTTCCTGTCAGAAAGGGCTGTCTCATGGCAAATTAAAGCGGCGAAAATATTTTAAATATACAGCACACTAAAACTAATATATATATATTTTTAGATGGGCCTTTTTTAAGAGGCTAAAATATGGTTTTCTGGTAACCCTGTCCACAGTAATACATGGCTTAGCTTCTGTGCTGATCATGGATAAGTACTTCATATTATGTCAATAATAAAGCTTGTAAATAATATTTTAACCGATGCTAACAGAGATATGATCTGCAGTCTTTATCATATGATATGGTGTTACATGTAGACCTGTACAGAGAACTTTCCGTTATATATTATAGTGTCAGTGCTAGCTTTCTGATCTGATCAAACTGATGTGCCCTTCTGTTTTGTACCATTTAAAGGTGAATAATTAATTCTTATTATAAGCAAAATCTTACCAAATAAAGGCACAAGCAACGTACTGCTTTAAAATGTCTTTCTAAAAGAGTTCTCGATAGATTTTATGCTTCAGTCTGGCTGTGTGACTTGATAATTACAGCTGCAGTCGGCATGCAGTGCCCAACACTGACTATAAAAAGCCTAAATGCGATGCAGGACTAACAGTGGAAAGAGTCAGTAAGCTGCAGGCACCCAAAATTGTAATCCAGTATTGAGTTGATCAGCTTGGTGCTATAAAGGCAGATGGCCTCTTTCACCTCACCATAACCTGACTAAAGGGAGGAGGAGGAGGAGGAGGAGGAGGAGGAGGAGGAGGAGGAGGAGGAGGAGGAGGAGCAGATCATGACCATGGAAATCCTATTACACTGCTGACACCCGGGCATCATCATCCTCCCACGCCAAAGGAAATAACCTGCCAATCAGTCAGCTGTCAGCATGGGAGTATGTCTTCATTTAAAGCAAAACAAATAAAGAGGTATAACTCTTCAACTTGTTCTAATTTAATATTCTGTGAGTCCTGGAAGACATGAAAAGTGTAAACAGATTCATTTGTTGCAGTAAGTTGTGTGACTAATCATCATTATATGCATCGGTATTTCCCCTCTAATTTTATTTTATAAGGCAGTCAGAATGTCTACGTTCAACAGTTTAGTTTGACAAAATCACATGACCGACTCACATGATCTGAAAATCTTCTATCACCTTCAAAGATGTTTGTCTAAAAATTAACCATCTCCCTCCACCTGTGAAATTAATCATTAATCATTTCACTGCTTGAGCAAACAAGCACCAACAACAGGGCTGAATTTCTTTCTTTCTTCGTCCATATTGTGACATATTTTCATATTATTTTCTACAACAATTAGTTGATTTATCAATTTGCCAATTAAAAGGAAATTAGTTACCAACTATTTTGACAGTCAATTAATTATTTCAATCATTTTTCAAGCAAAAATGACAAACATTTGCTGGTTCCAGGTCCTTAAATATGATGATTTGCTGCTTTTTTGTGATAGTAAATGCAGAGTCTTTGGGTTTTGGATTCTTGGTTGGACAAAAGAAGCAATTTAAAGAAGTAATTTAAGGTTTTAGGAAATTGTGATAAGCTTTTTTCTTTTTTAAATATTTTTTTCTGCATTGTATATATAACATTTTGTTGCATCAACAATCCCAATTAAATAATGGCTTAACTTTTCTATCACCAAACCAAACTCTTTTTACTCTGACCCTAGATTGAATGTAATCCAGTTGCACCAAAGAAAATTAAATTTAAAATCCAATTAAAACTGAGCATAATAATTCTGTGCTGAGCCATCATGAGAAGGCCAATTATGCTAACCAGCTTTTTAGCTAGCTAACAAACAACATAACGGTGCAGTTATGGCCCAAAGGTTAGAAAAGTGAGGTTATGACTGGAAGGTCACCGGTTCAGTCCCCGGACTGGCAGGATAAATGCAGGTGAAAAGGAAAACGCTTGCCCCTCCCTCATTACCACCTCAGAATGGCAAGGTCCTTAACCTCAGTGCAGCTGCTCATTGGTGTTTCTTCTTTTTTTTTTTAGCTAGCTAGCAAACAATATAAGTTTTTTAAAGCTAGCTAGCTAGCTGGCAAACCATATAACTATTTATTTTACTTTTTTCTAGCCAGCAAACAATGTAACACTTTTAGGTTAGCTAGCAAAAATGATAACTTTTTTTTAAAGCTAGCTAGCTAGCCAGCATAATAGCTTTTTTTTTTTAGCTAGCTAGCAAACAATAGAACATTTTGATAAGAAACACACAGAGCTGCTGAAGATTGACTATTTTCTCCCTCTTTAACTTTGACTATGACCCAACAGCATTATTTTATTTGTTTATTTTAATTCAAGTTGGGTAAGCAAAACACAAACTTGAAGAGATTAGTTTTTTAATTGTGCAACAGAACTCTGCTTAATTTCATGCCTGGATTTACTAATGTTCAACCAAGTTTTGCTAAACTCTGATTAGAATTAATCTTGGGTCGAATTAATATTGCATTTAATTATTACTCTCTGCATTTTATTGCCGTTTTGCAGGTAGCCTGTTTGGTACAAACGCTGATGGAGACCATCCGCTCCGGCTGAACTGTTTCCCACAGTGATCTGTCCGTGTTCCCTCCCACTGATTTCATTCACACTGGTCCTGATGATACACTCTGTACTACTGTGGAATAAAAGTGAGACTTACCAGCAGCTGACAGGAGTTTGCAGTCTCTCCCTCGGTGCCTCGGCCGTGTTGAGTCCGCTGCAGGCGCCCAGACGAGCGGACTTACCGACTTGTGTAACTCAATTACCGGGATGACAGCAGACAAGGGCACATGCATTGGCCTACCGGCCAACCCGAGCAGCTTAGCGCGTCCAGACCGAGAAGAAATCGCAACATCCATAACAACAACACTCCTCTATGATCCTCAGGAGGGCGGGGCAGAGGAGCCAGCCTCCTGCGTTAAACCCCGCCCACCCCACAGAGCAGGGTTTCTAATGGCAACACACATCCTGGATGAGTTTAGAAAAAGTTCCTCAAAGAAAAGATGGGAAGAGAATTTGGTGCTTTAAATTTGTTCAGTCCATTTTGTTCCTGACATTTTTTTTTTCATATTACTTTTCATAAGTGTGCCTGTGTTACAGTAAGATATTGGGTTACACATCTTGTGATTATGGTTAAGGTTGTTCTCCAGGAAATGAATGACAGTCAATGCAATTTCCTCCTACTGTAAGTGACAAAGACAAGTGTGCAGTGGTGGAGGAAGTATTCATATCATTTACTTAATAAAAGTAAAAATACCACACTGTAAATTACTAGTAAAAGTTCTGTTTTATGATATTTACTACGTGGCTTTGTTAAATACTCAATCCTGATTGGTCAGTTACAGGATTCTAAGGTCTTTTATTTCTTTATAGCAGATCGTTGCTACGTATAAGAGACTGTTGCTATGGACACAGCTCTGATCATGGACTCTGGAGGAACTATAAAATCATTGTTAAATCACTAAAATCATCTTAAAATTAACATTTAGTGTTATTTTTTGGCACATAACCATGTAACAAGCAGGATAATGTACAGTGAGGTCACTGTTGCAAAATAAAGTGTGAAAATAAGTTTAAAATTAATATTTTGTGTCACATAATTGTGTGCCATTTTTAATATTTTTATTTCATGCTAAGTAATCATGTAATAAGTGGGATAATGTTAAATGTTAATGTTAAAAACGGTTTGAAAACAGACAATCATGTTGTCATTAAAGACGGATTATGTCTCTCTGAATGCAAACTGGTCCACCCTACAGGTGTATTCATATATCTTGTCATTGTCACTCAGTATGTACATTGTGCACCCACTCAGGAACAACGCATGGAAAGTAGCATTGGGCTTTATCTGGTGCAATAAATTGTCCACTGTTCCTATTCTAAATAAAGCAATAAATTAAGCTACTTAAACAAAAGTATGTAATCAGCCAAATATACTTTAAAGTATTAAAAGTAAAAGTCCTCGAAGCAGAAAAAGGCTGCTGTGACTGTGACTACTATTACATATTATATCATTAGATTATTATTTCTCATGCAATAATGTTAAAGCAGGTTGAGTGAGTGAGTATATTCATTATTCTGTGTTATCTTGGTTTTCTCTGCGAAACAATAGTCACCTGTCCTCATACAGGACAACATATGTCCCTTTTTCTGCTGCTACCTTAGTGACTTTTACTCGCTCTACGTATGAACAAATATTGTAAAACGAGTTGTGACGATCAGAACACCCTGTCCTGCTAAAACAGTGTTTGTCCTTTCACTGGTTCCTCTTACTGGGTGCTGTAAACATAGTGAGGTTTCCAAGTATCTGACATCGCTCCCTCCCTCTCCTGCCCTCCCATTATCTGTCACTGAGTTTATCTCTACTTAAACTGTTTGATATGGATACATAAAGGATTACTACACAATTTTATGTATGTTTTTAATTCTCTAAAAGGAAAGAAAATCACATCATACCGATAGAGAAACACAAATCCTCTGACAGAAAGATAGAGTCATACTTGATTTACAGCATGATGTTCCCACTGAAAAGACTGTATCTTTATGTAAATGTCAAAATAATAAAAAATAGGACATATTTTACCCTGAATAAGATTAAACATGCTCAGAAACAGAGTGACTTGATGTGTGGATGCAAATCATAAAGTCTCCCTGCAGATTCACAGTGCTATAGGCTGCAAAAGATGACGAATTTTCACTGTTGAAATACACAAAGCTGAATGAATTGCACATCGTGTCACGAACTGAACTTCCCTTTTGCTCATTGTGTTCACTTTCTGGGAAGCCACACCTTCAGAGATCTTATAGAAACAGACACAAACACGCACGAAGGCATTCATGTCAAAGATGTGGGCTGAGGGAATAGAAATTCCTGGAAAGTGGTGCAGACACACACAGCGATGTGTGTTTGGCCTTAAAAATGCAAACCATCCTCAGATTAAATCATGGGAGGCAATTTTAAACATGGGAAAAGTCAAAAATGTTATAAAGTATGTGTGTTATAAAGTGCTTCATAAGACAATAAAATCAAGATAATAAAGCATTGTCCAGATGTTCAGTATAACATTGTTTTGGTGGAGGTAGTATTCAGACTCAAGTAAAAGTAAAAATACCACACTGTAAAAGTAACCAGTTACTAGTAAAATTCCTGCATTGAAAATGTCACTTAAGTGTAAGTTTGATCGTCAAAATCTAGTGAAGTAAACAGCAATGTAAAGTAACTATGTACATTTACTCCAGTGCTTGACTTAAGTATAATTTTGAAGTACTTTACTTGAGTAGCCTGATTCCATTTTATGTTACTTTGTAACCACTACATTTATTTCATAAACTGAGGTATTAGTTAACAAATAAGATAAATTATTAAGCTACACAGCAGTATATAAAGTGATTAAAATTAGCCCAAATGTCACCAGCTCCAACATTAAAATCATACTTGCTGATCAACTTATTGATTATAATCCAATGATATATTTTCTTTCTAAAATGTGCCGGTCTGTGTAATGAGTACTTTGCACACTTATGCATGTTTTGATGGTAATAATTTTACTGTACTTGTAACAGAGTATTTCTTCACTGTGGTAGTTATTTCTACTTTTATGTGAGCAAATTATATGAGTACCTCCTGAAAGTAAAAATACTCAAACGCAGAGAAGGCCCTATATTATCAGATGTCATATAATTGTTATATTATTGATGCATTCATGTGTAAGTGGCATTTTACTGTTGTAACTGGCTGAGGTTGAGCTTATTTTAAGATTTTATATATTATTAGTATAATCTTTAACAATATATTATATTTTATAAGACCATAATATGTTTTGTGTGTAAAATACGATATTAATATGAAAAGAAACTTGTAAATAGAGCTGTCAGATGAATGTAGTGGAGTAAAAAGTACAACATTTCCCTCCCAGTTGTGGTTGAGTAGAAGTACAAAACTGCATGAAAGGGGAATACTCAAGCAAAACACAAGTTCCTCAAACTATAGCACTCAAGTAAATTTACTTAATTTCATTCAAAGCTATAACAGAGACAAAATTAACCTTACATGTCCTCTTATTGTGAAACAGCCTTCCTGTCTGCAACATGTCAGTGTTGTTTAATCAGTTTGTCTTTTTCTGATGCCTGAATACCAGACCCTCTCTCTACTATATTCTATTTGAGAAATTTTATTTTGATTGGCTCGTTGATGAATATTCTCATTAATGTCTCCAATAAACGTAGTAATTTAGAAGCAAGAATTCTGAGTTGAAACAAGCATTTAAACAGACTGAATGATGGCTTTGTATAAAATGTGGCTTGGGAAATCTCTGCCTCCCCGCTTGTCAGCTGTACTTAGAAGCAATAATGTTATATAATATGGCCATCTGCTCTTCACATTGATTTAAAAGTCCCATTATGCGACAGAGCCCTGCTGGATGCCAGTGAACATTTGAACACTTGATGGATGCCCCCAACAGACAAGTTCAGAGTGCAGATTTATTGCCCCTTTTATCATTTTCTCCGTCGGTCATAATAAACGTTTTGGTGTCGCAGGCGTGCATGTGTGCAGCAATGACTGTGACTGGAGATTTTTGGCGTGACAGCTTGCATGTCTGTGCGTGCTTCATGACGCAACGAGGAGGAGAGAGGCTTGACCTGCAGTCAGAGGTGAGGGACTGAGGTCCTCCTCTTCCTCAGTGCAACTGTTTATAGCATGTGACTTCTGTTTGTGTCCATGTGGTATTTGCACCATCAGTCACTGCACAGCTGGAATCAGAGGGCTGCAGGGACAAACCAGGAAAACCATCAAGAGATTATGACTATGTAGTGACATCTAGTGGCTGTTTTGGGAACTGGTCTGACAAAGTGATCTGGTAACAAACCCACACTGGGGTCTTTATGTAAAGTGAGTGAGGAAAGACATTTGTCAGAGGCCTACTTGTTGGAAATCAGAGCCAGTTAACTGCAGACACGCAGCGCTACGTTCATGTAATAGTAGCCTATGCCTGATGTGGAAAGAAAGAAAAAATTGAATCTGTTATTTTACATTTTTATGCAGTCTTGTAGAATTTAATTACTGATGTAGGCGTCTGTAAGCAGCAGTATAGGGTCGGTGATGAAAGAAAAAACAAACATTACATTCATTCGCCTCTTAATTCAATTCTCAATTCAATTCATTTCGGAACAGCTTTATTGGCAGGGCAAACAGATGTTCACATTCCCAAAGCAAGTGTGAAAAAACCCATAAAAATGTACATAATGTGGATTTGCTCTTAGAAATATTCTTGTGTATATATAGAAATGAGTACAAAAATGGCTTAAAATAAATCAGAATCAATCTTTTTCAACCATATACAGTTAGTACATAGTTAGTTAGTACATAGTGAAACAACCCAATGTTTCTTAGTGATCAGTGTGCTAAATTGTGCACCTAAAGAGCATTTAGTGCACAAATATGTAAGATGTTTGTTTGGTTCCAGTGTGTTCCCCCAGTCAGGATAACAAGCCAGGCCTGGAGGTGTACAGACAGAGCAAGACTGTGCAAAAATTGTTGAGACAGTGCAAAGTTTAAAGACTGTTGAAAAGAGTTAAGCTGCTGTAGGTATAAATATTCACTACTGTATAAATGTTGCAAAAACTGTAGGTAGAAGGTAGAACTATAAAGTTATAGTATATTATATATAGTTATAGTTATAAGCTGTATGTATGCAGAGTAAATGTGTTAGCGCAGTGTGAATGGTCAGTGGAGGGACAATGTTCATGGTGGTTGTATTCCATTGGAGGTCCTTTTTGGGTCATAACAGCTCACATATCTTGCTGCTGTTTTTGCACGTTGTTGAGTTTCACAGTGGGCAGGTGGTTAAAAAGTGCAGCTCGGTCTCCACCTCCTGCTGTGTGCTGTGGGTGCCTGCCCATGGCGGCCTCTTTCCACAGAGAGGTTGTGCTCACTGAGTCTGTATGTGGTTGAGGATTTCCTTAATTTAAATTTTGAAAGTGTGTTTTCTCTGAAAGTATTCTCTGCTCCTGTAGCCCCACCAATCTGCTCTGGTTTGTGGTTGATTCCTTCCAGTGTGTCAACTAGTTTTCTTTTCATTTGGTTTAGTGTAAAGTAGTTTCTGTCTGGAGGCTTTGTGTGTGTTTGTGAGGCGGCTTCTCTCGAGGGTCTGTCTGAAGTTGTACGTATGAGGAGTCCTTGTATCATAGCGAGGTATGAATGAATGGTAAATGAATGACAAAAAGGCATCATCACCATGAGTCATCTCATATTTACTGCACGTAATCTATAATAGCTTAACCATTCTTAAAACAATACACGCAAAGAGCTTTGTTTTAAATGAATGAACACAGTAATAAAACTGGGACTGACTGATGACTGAGAAAAGTCCTTACATACAGGACCAATGAGTCGTAATAATAACCTTCAAAACAATAACAGTTGACTGAAACCTTTACTTCTAGTATTAACTAGTAGCATTTGTTTTGTATATTTAGCTTTATCATGTCATATTACAATATTGAAAATACTTAAATCTAACCCTAACCCAGCAGTCAATGAATAAACAAATAATTATATAAAAACAACATCAACAAATAATAATAATAATAATGATGATGATAATAATAATAATAATAATAATAATAATAATAATAATAATAATAATAATAATAATAATAATTCTCATTAACTGCTATTAATCTGCTCTTAAGGGTTGAATTTTCCCTGGCTATGTCTCTATGCTATTAATATACATTAAAGCCTGTCTTTATATTTGACATACAGTGGCTATAACCTCATTATATCGGCCTGTTTCGGTCCAGTGTGGTCATTAGTTATTTTCACTCGCTTATCGCTTGTTTTTATATCAAATTCTGAATACTGACCTAGAGAAAAACAGAGGTAATATATTTTCCCACGGTGACTCCGGTAACTTCTGCCGCTGCATCGACCTAAATTCGTGATGCGGATCAGTAGTTTGATCTGTGCATGTCACCTGTGATTGGCTGTGTGCTTACAAGCCCCACCCCTAACATGAACGCGCTCAGGGCTGAATGGTAATGACCAGAGCGAGGAGTAACCACCTTCTTGAGAGTCGTTAGCTGGAAATGGTGCTGTTATATATTAAACAAATTCCTTAAAATATCCTGACAATGTTAGCCTTGGTTGCTTTACGAGACACAGCCTCACACACCCCGAAAAAAGCGAAAAAAAAACACACAGAGACGACACACCCCGTCTCCACGCCTACTACACATTTATTGGCTGGCGAGGAGCTTTAGGGTATCACGACGCAGTTGATTGGTTAATTCTGACATCAATCACGTCTAACTGGCACACGATTGGTTCAGCTGTTAGGAGGAAGTCAAGTGTCAAAACGTTTCGGGGGGATAAGCTCGGAGTTGACAAAAGCGATCTGTCTCAGTTGAGACATTTTTTACACAGTTTTTTTTTTATTTTCAAGTTGTGTCCTGGACGGACCACACTGGCGAGGATTTATTTGCATTATCCAGCTGCGAACCAAAACCCCGTGCCGAGCCAAGGACTTGGTCTCACCGTGGATTTGACCACCACCGCACGGCAGAGAGGGGAAAGTGGGACTTTATTGTTCAAAGCTAGCTAGCTCGCTTTGCCAGGCGGCTTGTTTTTGTGTGTATAGCGTGGACCGCAGACTATATGGCTGCGACTTACGAGCCAATATATGGACTTTCAGAAGATGAGGTAAGCTTTATTCTCAACAAAGCTTTGTTATGTAGTCAAAAATGGGTGTCTCCCACGGGGGGTTCAGCCAAAGATAGCTAACACCAACGCTAGCTGATAAGCTAACAAACCCTCACCCACGGTTGCATTCCATAGTACTGTTCAGGCAGCTGTCAATTTCCTGCCCCCTGCGTGTCTGCCTGCGTGTCCAGCACTTTACTCCCCTTAATTTCCCTTACAACTGCACAACAGTGCCTTCAGACCATTGGAATTAAACCATCCGTTTCGACCGAGAAAGCTTAATAGCGTTGCTACATCTTCTACTTAAAATGACTGTGTGAACGACTTGTAGCTTGCCAGATGTTAAGAGAAGACACTGATGTGGAGGGCTAGATCAGATGGCATTACAAGCTAACCGGTCTGTCAGACTTAAACACTGCCTCTTGCCTGTAATCAAACCTGTGTAATGGTGAGCTGACCACTAAACGAGTTTGAAGACTGAAGCTGAAGCATGCAAGTCTTGCGCTGTCAGCTGAGGTCGATATTCACTTCAGTGGTGAACTGTGTGCACATTCAGATGTGCATCGATAATGTATATATATATTTTAATATCTCCTTTTTACATTCCCTCACTTACAGCATGTGACAGTACGAGAAAAACATACCCATCATAATAAATATCATCACAGGCATGACCTTATTCTCAAGTATGATACAATCTATATGTCAACAACAGGTAAATGTGATGTAAAAAGATAAGAGGAAAAATAAAAAATAGATGACGTATAAATAGCTTAAGAGAAAAAGCAGACGATAAAATTAAGTGTCTTTTGAAAATAATTGTGTCATATTAGCTATATGAATGCATTTTTTGTATAATTTGAATAGACTTTGAATGATTGAAATGATGGGCCTGGAGATCCTATTAAGGATGTAAAGTTTCCCCATTTAAATAAATAGATTGACAGTCTGCTGAACTTTCTGATTGTTTAATATTTTCACAAGATAGTATTAGTATTACATTTTCAGCTTCCAGCTGCTTTGAATGATTGGTTTGTGTACCAAAATGATTTTGTTATGATACTTCCAATTTGTTTTTACACAACCCTGGTTGACATTCACAATAATTGAGTTTTTGTGCATTTTCCTTAACCAAAATGCTAACATGTTGACAATGCTAAAAAATGAATAATCTATTAATCATTAACAATAAATAGGTACAAAATGCGTTTTTTTTTTTATCTCATATCTTTCTCATTTAAATTTTTTAAATTATTTTCTCATTTTAAGTTTCCTTATTCAACACATGCCTCTGCCAGACACAATAATGTCAAATGAGGCACAATTACTGCATTTTCTGGACTACTGATTATTTATAAGTAATACCTTTTATTCAGTTAACTTCTTAATATTGATTAATTATTAATCATTACGATCCCTGCTTTATGAAATATGTGTTAAGTAAGTTTTTTATTAAGTCTTACAAAAATCACATTTGTTATCAACATCCACAACAAATCTTGATTTTACAAATTTGTTGGGTGCATCAATAATGTAGCACAAAGAACACCATATTGCAAACTTTGTTTTACATGGCAGCACGATTGTCACGAGTCATCCACTGAGTGACAAACAAAATAATTTGCCACCCGAGCAGCTGTCATATCATCCACCTACCTATTAGGCATTACTAATGCAGTCATAAATAGCAAGGCTTGGGATTTTTTGGGATGATGCGGAGAGATGTCTGAAAATATTTCTTTCGTATGTTCATTCAAGGTTGTCAAAGAAAAATAGGGGTGTGACTCTTGATTGTTGAGTTTGTCCTCTTCTTTCTTTCAACAGTAGGTTTAACTGTCAGCCTTTCAACAGGATGCAGGAGGAGAGATTTGCATATGGCCTTTGTAAGCTAATTTAGATGACATATCAGCAGATACAGTCATTGGCCAGATGTTCCATAACACCTTAAATTTGTATTTCTGACATTTAAGATTAAAACATGTAATGAAAAAGTTTATTTCATGGACTGTGAGCAACCGAAACTCAGCCAGTGTTTGTGTTTGCTCTGGTTTCTTGATGAGGTAACTCATTTCACTTTCATAGCTCGGTCTTCTGTCTGTCAGTCATTATGGGAAAGGAGGCATGCCTGTAACAATATTCCACACACTGCAACACAAGAGACGTAGCAAAGTGTTCGCTAGCTTTTCGTTAAAATTCACCATTTTACAGACATTGAGTCTCATTGTGTTTGTTTTAAGACAATTGTGAGTCTACATTCCATGAGACCCTGTATGATGTAAGCGTTCAGTAATGCTACACTCTCTCAACAAAGCCATGGCCTAAGTTAACAGCTGGTTTGGCCTGGCCTCCGACCCCCACAGTCTCATTTTCTCCATTCTCCAGCACTTGTTGCATATAAAATAAAATAAAAAAGCTGTGTGTCATTTAGACTCAATTGTAAGTTGCAGTGAAGTAGAGAAAAGTAGGGGTGTAAAGCTGTAAACCAATCATGGTGCGAGGTTGTTCAACTCTTCTACAAGGAATACAGCAATTTATTGGCTTAACATCCTTATCACTGGCGGATGATTATCTGTTGTGTCACATCAATTTTGCGCTCACTAAATGTTGTACCAGGTATTTGCGATCACACAACAGTAGCTAGCATATCCAGCAGCTGTTTTCAGAGTGGAAGCCTCTGGCTGGACACCATGCTGGTATGATGTATGGGAAATGTGTGCTGTTTTGTTATAATTAAGATTATTTTCCCTGGCACACGGGGGAATAAACAACAAAAACAAAATTAACAGCCACAAAAAAATTTCAGTATTCTTCTACATTAAAGCTGCGACAAGTAACCTTCGTATTTTGTTGATTTTGGAGGCCCCTTACTGGTATTTTTCTGTGCAGTATTTCATTATAGCTTATGTCATTTGCCAGGTTTTAAATGCTGGTGTCACTCACAACCGAAAGCTTTTCAGATACACCTCACTTCACTTCTAGGTCAGGGTTACTGACACAAAAAGGCAGGTTAGTGCAGCCAGCAGTTTGAAATGTCTGAAGTGGCTTGATTGTGATGTGATGAGATCATTTCTTTTCACCGTATTTTGATGAAATGTTTTGATCCACCATCTCTTTCTTCTTCTGCAGCATGAAACGAGAGTGCTGCGGGTTAAGGTCATTGCAGGAATTGATCTGGCGAAGAAAGACATCATCGGAGCCAGGTGAGCATCACAGGATTTCTTTTTTTAGGACGCAACAGAAGATGCTGTTTTCATCAGAGGTTTTTTAGTCGTTGCGCCGTTATGTCATTTTCATGTTATCATTTTAAGACTGGTCGGGTGGGTTGGTCATTGCAGCTGCTGCCAACTGCTCTTGGTATTACGTATGACATATTTATTGTAATTTTTATAGCTGTTTTGAAACATACAATAATTAATCAAGGCGTTTCAGTCAACAATAAGGATTTGTCAAGGATGGTTATATAAGAAAAACCAAACATAAGCTCAGTCCCTCCAGGATTTTGTTGGGCTTTTTTTTTTATTGCTGAAGCCTAAAATGCCTGATTTCATGGCAGCTGTTGTAAAAAAAAAAAAGTGATACATGATGCAATGATTTTAGGATTTTGTTTGCAATGAAATTACAGGAGCGAGTGGAAAAAAAAGGAAGGGAGAATAAAACCGCAAGTAACGTTTACAAATAGGCTTTTAAAAAATTCTATCAAAATATGCTTCTTTTGTAAATGAGTAAGTGCACCTCATTGAGACATACATGTTTGGCAACTATCATGCAAAAAAGTTGCAGTGATTAGACAAAATTGCAAGTTTGTGTATAATGTACTGGTTGAACTTGTGTTAACTGTTGAGATTGTATCATCACCACTCCCCGCAGTGACTGAAATACAGAACCTGCGGATGCTGTATAACATTGCACTTAGCATCCTGCTCTCTGATTTCGAGGGACTCGTTTTAATCTGTCCTCTCAACCTTGGACAGCACAGTGTTAGGCACTTTCACTACATTCCTTTTACTTTCAAAGACCTTGAACTTAAGGTGTCAAACAATGATTACCTACCAGCCTCTCCTAGCCTACTCATAACCCACCTCTATTACAGGTTTTCTAGATAAAAGGGCTTGACTAATAATTATACATGCCACATACTTTGTCACGTGTAGGAAGACAGAGGTGTTAAACTTAAACCTTTCAGGGTCCTTCGAGCATTATGTCCATTAAGAGACCTTTTAGTCATGTGTTGTCCGCCCTTCTTTTCTTCCATGTGATTCTGTTATGAAGTGTATCCCACTGTTTTCACAACTTTTATGTGACATTGCACAATGTCCCTCTGCAGTTAGATTTAAAGTCTTCTCTTTAGTTAGTAAGCTCTGTGACTTCTGCCCCCTGCATTTTAATTGCCTGCCTTTCTGTACCTGCAGTGCCTGAACACTATGATCAATTGATAAAACACTGAGCGACCATCAATCACTGCTAAGTCATTATTATTTTGTTCATACACTAAATGGAAGTTCTTATGAACTGGTCTAGACTCGATGCATCATTCTGTCAGTCCAGGACCAAACTTTAAGGATAATAACACATGTTAATTTTTAATGGATGAACCCATCCATTCAGTCAGAATATTTTTACCTTCAGGAAGGCTGCCATTATTTTCAAAGACGTGTTTAAAACACTTCAGTGACACACTGCTGGACTTCTCCCGGGTGTTGGTGTAGGGCTCAGCGTTGACCGTCCACCTTTGAATGGCACCGTTTTCAGAAATTAATTTCCCTTTCATTCACTCCATTGACGTCTCAGAAAATCTTTATACAAACAGTTTTACGCCTGGAAGTGAGCCACCAACTACAAGATGAATTGCGACCTTAAAACGTTTGACTCTGAGCACAAAAAGATTGGAAACTGTGTACATAATTACTTCAAGAGTGAGGAAACTACTCATCTCATAAGCCATTGCAAATCATACCCCTCCTTCTTAATTTTAACTTTTGTCATTATTATAGTGTTTATTATTCATGACTGTGTTGTAATATACTGTAGTATGTGTTGTGTGTGTGTGTGTGTGTGTGTGTATGTATATTATATTCACTTTGGCACAATGATGTGATTAGGTTGACTCATGTAGACACATGTTTGCTAACATTAGCCATGAAACTAACTGGCTTGCAAAACTCACCACACCCCTGTATTATCCCCTTTTCATACTCATGTGCTACCTTGGCTTGACTGTGTGAGATCAACACTGAATTTAATATAAATTTTCCATAATTGAAGTCCTCTGTTATTTAGTTTTTTAAACACATTCATTATGAAGCAGCAACATCAGGAAATGTAGGGATTTCATCAGCAGTAACTTAAGTAACGCAACTCCTATCAGCTACAAACAAACACGAAACAGTTAAGTAAGGCAGATACCTGAAAGTTCAAACAGGGATGCGGGAGACAGGCGAAACTTCAAACCAGAGATATTCAGTTAGAAGCCACAAAAATACTGACACAGAAATTTTAAAAGCCTGTTTCTCTCTGCTGTCCTGCAGGCACACAATTGCAGCCCGGCACGGTAAAAGTAGCAATGCAAATACAAATCTGTGCAGCAAGGTTTGACTCGGTGCAAAAGTACCAATGGAAAAGCCCAGAGGTCTTGTCTTTTTAGGTGTGCGGAGAAGTAATTGATTCTCATGTGTATCACAATTCTCTCTTGAAAGATTAAACAGAAGTCTAAAGCCCTGTTCTTGGGCTTTACATTCATTATACCTAAATCAGTTGGACAGTGCAGTGTAACGAATGTGAACTTGTGCATCGCATTTATGTTCTAAACAAGGCTACACTTTGAGTTTTAGTGAGAAGGGCTGAGTGTGAGCAACTGCAGACGAATACAAGCTGACTGGCACCCCCTGGCTTAAAAGCTTAAAATTTTGATGGAGATCAAGATTTATCAATAATCGCATTGTAGCCCTCTGAATTGGAATCGAATCAAACCATGAGATGGCAAGAGATTCCCACCTCTGTATCACATAGTTGGCTATAAATAAAGTCAGGTGTACAGGAAGAGAGTAAAACTAATTTTAAGCTTGTAAGAAATTCTGCCTAGGGGTTTGTACATGAACATGGAATGCAAATACAGTAGTGGTGCAGTAATGCCATCCCACGTAATGTTTAGATTGTATATTATCATTCTTTAACTGAAGCTAATCAGTAATTTCTGCTGCTAAACAACAAGCACGAGAAGGTCTAAGATTAGTCTTGATGACACAACATCATTTAGAGCGAAGGTTTACTCATACAATCAGAAATAAATTATTTTAAGTGAGGTATAGATCTGGAAAAAAACATGATTAATTGCATATTATTAATGCACGTTGCATGTGGCTGAAATCACCATATGAGTAGTGTAAGCCTCATCTAAATGTGAACACTGCTCCTACTGTTGCTCATAGTGATGCTTTTGTACATGAGCGATGAGAAAGCCGACATTGTCAGAGAAAGAGGCTGGCATGTTTAGCACTGTGTGAATGCTCCTCACATGCCAGAGTGCATGTGTTCGCATCCTGATGGCCTGCTGGCAGGACAGCTCCGCCTGGCTCAGGAGAAATCTGAACTGTAATGAAGAAACACTGAATGAGGTCTCGATGTGTGGCAAGCTACCACAGGAGACAGTGCTGACTTGGCAGTCTGTCACTTCAGAAGATGCTCAAACAGTGCTGGCTTGTTCTTTTCTTCTTTTTTGCTCCAAACCAGTTCCCATTGTACAACCCCAGTTCTAAAATCGGGATGTTAATAACAACAGCATGCAGTGATTGTAAATCATTTTCAACTTGTATTCAGTTTAATACAGTACAAAGGCAAGATATGTAATGTTTTTTAGTTTTTTTTAAATTTACACTCATTTGATGCCTGCAACATGTTTCAAAAAACTAGAGATGTGGGCAGCAAAAGACTGGGGAAAGTTGTGAAATGCTCAAAAACACCTGTTTTGGATATTCAACTACAGGCATCCTCTAACGGCTCGTTCACAAGAATGGATGGGGTGAGGCTGTAATAAAGTGCCAGTCAAAAACTGACACAGAAGTGCAAAGAATTTAGGAATTTCACCATCATAATATTGTTAAAAGCTTCAGAGAATCCAGAGAATTCTCTGCAAGGCTGAAAACCGACACTGAATACCTGTGATCTTTGACCCCTCAGGCAGCACTGCATTAAAAACCCACATGATCGTATAAAGGATATTACCAAATGTGCTTGGGAAAACTGTTGTTAATAAATACATTGTGTTGCTGCATCTACAAATGCAAATTAAGATTCTGCAATGCAAGAGGAAAGACATATATCAACAACATCCAGAAATGCTGCAGACTTCTCTGGGCCTGAGCTCATCTGAGATGGACTGACGTAAAGTCAAAAAGCGTGCTGTGGCCTGACGAGTCTACATTTCAGCTTGTTTTCAGAGATCATGGACGTTGTGTCCTCTGGGCTGAAGAGGAAAAGGACCATCCAGATTGTTATCAGTGCTAACTTCAAAAGTCAGCATCTGTGATGGTATGAGGGTGTGTTAGTGCCCATGGCATCATGGGTAACTGTCACGTCTGTGAAGGCTCCATTAATGCTGGAAGGCACATGCAGGTTTTGGAGCAACATATGCTTCCATCCAGGCAACGTCTTTCTCAGAGATGTCTTTGCTTATTTCAACAAGACAATGCCGAGACAGATTTTGCACGTCACACATGTTGGCTTCATAGTAAAAGAGTTGGAGTGCTAGACTGACCTGCCTGCAGTTCAGACCTGTCTCCCATTGAAAATGTGTGGTGCGTTATGAAATACAAAATATGACAACAGAGACACCGGGTTGTTGAGCATCTGAAGTCGTACATATGTTTTTTTGGAACATGTTGTAGGCATCAAGGTCAGAATGAGTTTATTTTTTTTATTAATTTTTTTACAAAAAACAACAAAGCTGATCGGTTTGAACATTAAATATCTTGTTTTTGT
Organism: Lutjanus erythropterus; assembly: GCF_056507025.1. NCBI lineage: Eukaryota > Metazoa > Chordata > Actinopteri > Lutjaniformes > Lutjanidae > Lutjanus > Lutjanus erythropterus. Next base: position 28,413,170 of record NC_139336.1, on the reverse strand, counting down.
ACTGTATTCAGTTGAATCTAGGTCAAAGTTTATGCAAATCATTGCATTCTGTTTTTGGTTATGTTTTACACAATGTCCCAACTTTTTTGGACTTGTTTTCTGTTATACAGCTACTTTGTTCTATTGTGTTCTGCTCTGTTGTTCCAGACTAAAATGAAACAGCCCTGGGTTTTGTTGTTGCTCTGTTGTTCGTGTGAGGTGTTGATGGAAGCTTAAGAAACTTGCATGCAGTCAGACAACAAGTGGACGGAGCTATCATTTGAGTCCAGTGACCTATGCGAGCTTTCATCTTCTGGCGTTGACCTGCAGTAGCCTGTCTCCCTGAGCAGGATTTCTGTTGATAGAGGGAAGGAGACAAGAAGGAGTCTCAGTGCAGTCTAGATACAGTAGGCCCTTTGTTTCTGTTTAGTCACAGTACATCACAGAACCGCACAAACACACAATTAGAGGCTGCGGGGTTCATGGTGACGCTAATTAGCAATCAAGCAACAGCAGTTTTGCTTGGGGAACATTTGCAGCTCATTTTTTTAATATTTCCCATTCCTTCTGCATTTTTTCCTTTTCCTTCTTCTCAGCTGCTTCTGTAAAATCAATGCAAGGCTGCGCTCCAACTGGCAGACCAAATCTAATTTTGGGTACATCCATACTGGAATTAGACCAGTGCTTATATCAATCCTTGATGGCAAAAAAAAAAAATCCCATGGAAAGTGATTGTGGCAAATGAGATTTAAAATGCATTTGTCGATGGGGTTGCAATGCAATTCAAATCAAATTTCTTACATTGTGTGTTGAGTCTAGCCACTGCAATCAAAATGTCATTTACTGCACAGGAAATGCAACATGTTTTCACTAATGTCTCACCCAGAGCAGGGAAAAAATAATGATTTCAACTTGCTTCCTGTCATCTGGGAAGATTGAAAGCTCTGTGCCGCAGCTAGATATTGTGTCGGAGTGAAAAATTAGATGATGTCATTCTTCATGTAGCCTGATGCTTCTACACTGGACAAACACACCATCTGTTACATTATGTGTGATCAAGGTTATTTCAGGACACACAGTAGAGACAGGAAGGAAAGCACAGGGAAATTAAGCTCTATGGGAAACTTGGACTTCGAGGAGCTGATTGGATTATTAATGTCACAATCAGAATCAGCTTTATTGACCAAAGATGTGTAAAAATATAAGTAATTTTACTTTTGACTGGTTTTAAGTTGCTCTCTAAGCACTTGCACATAGTTCTGAGGACATTTTACAGAAAGATTGAAATAGACAAACAGCTAAAGACAAGGACAACATTTAAGAACCATTTAAGTTCTTTCAAGAATTTCCCAGGGACCTCATTTATAAAACAGACTTATGATTAATTGTGATCTTAAGAATGACTTAAACCCTCGTATAATAAAACCTTACATTGACATAGAAATGATTTTAAGTCTAAGCAAAGTCTAGACTTGATGTCAGTGATTTTCCTGCTGGTTATGTAATGGTATTGAAGTTTGGGATGCATAAGCACCCATGCCTTCGATGAACTTTGCATTAACTTGATAAAACATGTGATAAGAATACCGTGTTTGTTTTTGTTTGTCAACTCATTATTTAGTGCAGTGAATAATTAGCGTTGCCCAGCTGCAAGATAGGGCTGCACAATTAATCGAAACATTATCAAATTTGCAATATGGCCAAATGCAATATACAAATCGAAGCAGCAGTTTTTGATACGGATAACTGCTAACAAAATGGCATTATAATGAAATACCGTATTTTTTATTTTAAGTGAATTTGAGATTTATTGATCACAGGTGCCAAAGCAAATGGGCTTCTTAGAAACAGCATAAGCAATGACTTTTAAGCCCAGTATGTTTTATGAATTGAATGCAAGCATCGGAGATGATCTGAAGACCAAGATCAAGTATAAATCTATGAACATTTTTATAAATAAGTCTCCAGGTGAAAATTACTTACATTACTGTTGGGCAGACACAACAAAACATTTGATGATGTTATCTCAGACTCTTAAGTTATTGTGACTGGCATTTTTCACTGATTTTGATCAACAATTAATATACAAATCGATAAAAAAGATTTAAAGTTTGGTATTATATCGAGCCTGCATGCAATGTATTAATGCCCCGTGAAAAGTGTACATGATATGCATTTTTATCCAGTGTGGTGGGATCAGACCTCTTATGTTGTTTTTTAGATTACAGCAGGAGTGGGCCAGGTTTAACAGCATGAGTTACCTTGGTTTACCTTTGCTCCACTGAAACACTTGAGCACTCGAGTGTGTCATTTCCTTTCCCCTCATCTATTCAGAGCAGCCATTGTAACAGGGCTATGAAAGGCAAATGCAATACAGAATAGGGCTGCAGCCAACATTTATTTTCATTATTGATAAATATGCCCGTTTCATGATTAATCAATGAGTTGTTTTGTCTATAAAATGTCAAAGAATTGTGAAAAATGCTCATCACATTTTCCAGAGCCCAAAGTGACGTCTTCACATTGCTTCTTTTCGATCAACTAATTCATTACTTGACTAATCGTTGCAGTTTTAATACGAAATCATGCATGAGAACCCTTCAGTCGCTTTGTTTGTTTTTGTTGACAGTGCCACCTTTTCATGTGCTACTTGCTTTATGTAATATACATTAACAACAGGAATACGTATTAATGTGCAAAAATAAAAAAAATACATTTGTAAAAGTAATTGTATTATCCAGGTTCGGTTTTAATGTTAAAACGTTTCATTTAGGAATGTGCCCAGTTACTGATTAAAAAATGTCCAGTGTTACCACGCACACAGACATGTGAGAAGTTTTCCTTCAAAGGGAGATTTTTGGAACGGTTATAACCCGGCACTGTACCTGGTGTAGCCTGCTGGAACTGAGATCAGTGGAGTAATTGGTCTGCCTGGTGAATGGTGCAGCTCTGCTTCTCTATCCAGAACTCGCTGGAGATTTCTACCCTGTCAGCACCTTCAAATAAACCAATTGGCTGTTTTTAAATAGCGCAGTCACATACACTCTGCTTACTATTTTGTGCCGCTCATCCCATAATGTTGTGCAGTTTCTATTTTTAGCACTCTGCTTTGTCAATAAGACATTATAGCCTTATCTGACAATATCCAAAGGGCAAGCAGTTTTTATCTGCTGGTTTGCTCGCGGCCGACTCAGGTTTCAGGTCTGGAAACAAGCAGCGTGTTCGAGTGTATCTTACACTTTGGCACTGTTGATACAGTTACTATGATGTTAGAAGGGAAATAGGACTAACTAAAGCTATGAACACTGGGCTGTATGATAGGCCTGTCACAATAACCACTTTTGTTTGGCAGTATATTGTCTAAAGATGTATCAGGTTTTTTCAGTTTTGTTCTGATTCCGATATCTGAATTTGTTAATCTACTGATACCAATGCTATATAGATTTTTTTTCTTGATGTTTATGTTGGTGATTATGATGATTATTATTATTATCACAATCATTAGCTTCATTTGTAATATTATATGAGACTGAAACTGAACCTTAGTCTGGAAAGCTTGTGTAGTTTGTGTAATGTAACTGGTATTATAGCGTCCTTCAACCACTGACGAGCACTGTAGCATTTTGGCTTGTGACATTCACATGTGCAGCTCCATAATTTCTCATGATGCCGAGAGTTTAAATGTGCCATTTTATATTCCAAAACACAAATGTTACAGTTGGTGGTTATGGGGGTGGTTTATGTTTGTAATTTCTGTGCTGGTTTATTGTTACAACATGAGTGAGGTGGCAAGTACATTTCATTGCTAAATTGGAATGCATTTCTCTTATTCTACATGCAAAGGCAGAATAGAAGTGAAGAGTGATATTCAGCCCTCATTCCTGCTGTTATAGTGTAGTGTGTGCAAATAGAAAAGAAGTGGGGAGAAATATGATCACAATGTGGACAGATGTCATGAGTCTGATACTTGATGAATGCCATAATGTTAACATTATCAGGCCCCGACAATGACATCGGATCAGATCAGTCCCACCTCTAATATTGTCCAAGAAATAATCGCGATTAATGGTATTATTGTTATTTTAAGACCATTTCATGTCCCTGATTATAATGACACAATAAAGCAAGTACACCCTTTCAAAGAGCAAATGCCAAGTACTTAACATAGCTGCTTAATGCTTGGCCAGAATTGTACTTTTTAGTCAGCTATCACCTGATATAAACCATAAGTTTGGTAATTTTATTAAACCGTTTATCTCATTTTCTTAAATGGAAGAGCAAAGATGCATTTAGTCTTACAAATTAGAAAAATATTGTTTTGTTATTTGTTCTAAAATGCACTCTATCAGCAGTACCATCTGTGTGCATTTGAAATATTATTGGTTAAGTACTCATAAGCTTGTGGGGAGCAGATTTGTACCTGTGAATTTGCAGGAGCTGTTACAAAGTGAGAACTGTGAAATGCACAAGATCACTTTTTCACCACTAACTTTTTGTCTTCCTGTTTTCTTTCTGCAGTGATCCTTACGTCAAACTTTCCCTCTATGTTGCGGATGAAAACAGAGAGCTTGCCTTAGTCCAAACAAAAACTATTAAAAAGGTAGGTCGTAAGGTAAGAAGCATGCATCTGTAATACACTGTTGTTACCTCCCGTGTCCTGCACAGGCCTTTGGCTCGTACTTTCACACCTAATGAACTCTAATGACTTTGGACTGTATCAGACTGGCAGTAATCTCCTCCCACACGTGCACCAGTGCAGCCTCTTAAATGTGCCTTTGTTCAGTTCCCTTTTAAATCACAGATTTGAGATCACCTCCTAATCCCACCCCCAACACTGCCAACAATTTTTCTTTAAATCAAGGCAGTCATTTCATCTTGAGACATGGAGACCACAGGAAGTCACCAGAAGGCAGTGCTTCCTCTCCTGTTCACTGAAGTGCAGAGGGAAGCAGACATTGGACAAGCTTTTTTCCCCCCAGTGGCCTATTTTGGGGAGGAAATCTATTCTCAGCAGGGGGAGCCATTACTTGCTATTATTATAAACTCCATTCAGAGGATATCTTAAAGTCAAAGGACTGTAATGGGCTGTGATTTTGAACCAAATGTCTGTATTCATTCCTCTGGGCTGTATGGTTTAAAATGAAGTCTATGCTTACATGTAATGCAGAACATATAATGCATGTTATTATGCATTAAATGATTTGTAGAAATACATAATATGCAGGGGTGAAACTTTGACACACAGCTTCATCTTCCTCATTTCTTTGTAAATTATCCTGTTCTTGGTGGTTCAGGTTAGCTAAGTGTTGCTGCCAGCCAACGCTCTGCTGGATTCAGGCAGCTCAGGCCTCCACGCAGGCAGACATATGCTGCCAGTGGCCACGGTTGCCTTACTGGATATAAATAGCTGACAATGCACTGCTATGTGGAGCAGAAAAGGAAGCATCACTGCTCGGCTCTTCTATGGGCTCTTATGTGTCTTTAAGTGGGACACCTTTGATGGCATCTTTGTTGTTGAAGCTATGAGTTTAGCTTCTGGCAAGATGGGATGGAAAAATGATGGTGAATATGACAAAAAATGAAGAGCCCGTCTGAGACTTACATCACTAACTAGAGGTTACCCTCTGAGCCTGTATTAAATTATATTTGTCATACTATTCTGGAAATTTTCATTATTTAAAGGGACATTTTACCCCCAATTCAAAAATACATTTAAAAAATGAATAGAATGCAATCTTCATTGTAATCTGCAAAAAAAATATTGGACATTAGGGCTGCACAATTAAGTACAATATTATCAAAATCACACTGTAGCTAAATGCAATATATAAATGCAGAATGCAAAAATGATCATTCCTACTAATCATGAATCATATCGCAATTGCTCTACCTGTCAAAATAATTGCAATATTTTCAAAATTTTCTGCAGCCCTATTCTGTTATATTTGAAAGAAGGCAGATGTCTCTACGGCTGGTATCTCAAAAACTTTGCAGCTCACACAAAAACAATCCAGATGGATTAGAAAACACTGCAGGCCAGTGGAGAATTATGTATGTTTGATTTTGGGGTGAACTGTGTCTTTAATGAAGGAGAGTTTGACAAATTTTTGTGTACAACTAGCGTTCTGTCAAAGGGCAGTGGGTTCAGTTGTAAATCTGCAATGTCAGCAGTTGTTTTAACAGAGATGTTATTTTATCGCTGTCGTAAAAATGTCGTAAAGTGTTTATTAATCAGAGCGACTTGTGAAATTAAGGCTTCATTGACATTCTAGTGTTTAAGTCGTTTCAATCACCGTAGGAATTTTAATTAGATGTCTCACATAGTTCCCAATCCAATAAAATATCAAATGTGTGAGGCAGCAGAAGGAGACAGTCTGTGTGTACGTCCACATAGTGAGCTGACCCATCCAGAAAGTGGGTGAAAAATCCTCATGGCTGCTAATCTCAGGACTAACGCCAATCACTGAGACATGTTAGAAGCTACAAACTTCCTCTCTAACAGCATAAGAGGATCATTGACGCACAAGATTGAGCCTAATTTCTCACATGGGCTCTCTTCTCTCACTACGAGTTGGATAGGTTTCATACATCTGCTCTGTTTTCTGTGCAGAACAATAATACTGTTTGTTGTCTGTGTTTAAACATACAGTCAGTTCATTAATTATCAGTCTAACCATGTCTGTGCTTTGTGTTTCAGACCCTCAATCCCAAATGGAACGAGGAATTCTACTTCAGAGTGAGTTCCTTTCTTCCCTGTATCCTCCTCCACTACGATGGTCTGTTATTGCTCTTGTTTACTCTAGTGTGGTGGTGTTAGAGTTGTTAATCTTTGGTTGCAGTTTAACTGAGAGCCGAGTCCCACCTCCTGCACCACTGTAATCAAACAGACCATATTAGACTTTGGAAGCTTAGCCACATGTGTATGATTATTCCCCCACTGAAGAATTATAGTTCAACCCTGTGTTCTAACAATTACATGATTGACTGACTTGCAGCCGCAGTACCCTCTTAGAAATAAAAGTTCCAAAAGGGTTCTTTCAGAAGGGCTGAAGTTCTACCAGAAACCATTTGCTTCTGAAGAACTCTTTTTTTTTTATTGGTTGGTCAAGGGTTCTTTGCAAGACTGAGCGTTCCATTAAGAACCATTTTCATCCAAAGGATCCTTTTCAGAAGAAAGAGTTCTTCAATGTTTGTTCGAAGCATGGATGTTAAGATGTTTTGTTAGTTTAAACAATGGTAATTGTAAGTGAAACCCTCATAAATTATATTTTAGATCCCCCGGGATGGATTCTACATGAAACCCTTGGAATGTAAAAGGGTTCTTGGTGGAACACCCTGGGACAGTTCTGAACAAACACCTTGAAATAAAAAATTGTTTATGGTAGAACCCCCTGTGTGATTTCCCAATGAAACCCTTGGGATGTAAAAGGGTTCTCAGCAGCATACCCTGGGTGGGTTCTAGATGAAATCCTTGGAAAATAAAAGGGTTCTTGGCAGCATGTCCTGGGTGGGTTCTAGATGAAAGGCTTGGAATATAAAAAGGGTTTTTGGTTGAACACCCTGTGAGCGTTCTAGATGAAACCCTCGGAATATAAAAGGGCTCTTGGTTGAACACCCCATGAGCGTTCTAGATGAAACCCTCGGAATATAAAAGGGTTCTTGGTTGAACACCCTGTGAGTGTTCTAGATGAAACCCTCGGAATATAAAAGGGTTAATGGTAGAACCCTCTGAGTGAAGTTTTTGTTAGGACCCTTAGAGGGTTGAAAACATCTGGATAGAACCTCCAGAGAAGGTTCCGGGTGACATCATTTATGTTGGGTTCTAGGTAGAACGATTACATCACAGATGAGTTAGTTGTAGAACCTGTCTTAGGACCCTCTGAAAGGATTCCAAGGTTCTATTAGGAACCAAAAAGAGTTTTCCTTCTAGGACAAGCCAAAGAACCCTAAATGGTTCTAGCTAGCGCCTTTATTTCTGAGAGTGTAGTTGTGAATTATTTTGATGCAAGCAGTTGTTTATAGAGTGTTTGTGTGCATGTGTATCTCTGTATTGGCTTTGTGTGTCACATGACCACTGGATGACTGCTGTCTTATCTCCCCTGTTATTTTGTTGCCAACACAGGTGTGTCCGCAGAATCACAGGCTACTGTTTGAGGTGTTTGATGAAAACAGATTGGTAAGATTCACATTTCATCTTACTCTTCGCTCTCTGTTGGTTGTATCGCACATTATTTTTAATTTCAGTCTGTCGTGTCATGATTTATTTAGTTCCACCCACTGTGATCCTCATGCCTCTTTGAATTTACATGGGATTTGTTTCAACTTCAAACTGTCTTTTATTGTTCAATCTCAAGTATGGCAATAAAACACTGAAAAAAATGTGATGATCATAAAACTAATAATGCTGCACATGTAGTCGTGTAATTTTCCTGGAATAGCTCTGCTTTCATTTCACCACAGGAATCTTCAGCAAGCTGGAATGTCTTTAGTGGACTTTATCTGCACCCTTATGTCTACACAGTCTTAATCTTTGAACTCTCTGACAGTCGCTAGATTTGATATCACAGGATTTCAAACTGTACGCTCAGTCAGAAGAACTCAAGCAAAAGAAATACATTCCAGCGCATGCAGAGAAGTGAACTAAGGTTGTCATGATATCAGAATTTCAAACTTTGATACAATATTAGCATAAAAAAAAAATACTTGATACCTATTTTGATACCACAGCAAAAAGAAAAAATGTCCTAAGCACACAAAATAGTGGAAGTTCTGCTTGATATGCAGGATATTGAAGATTGAACTGAACTGAGGTTCTGAATGAGCCCTTAGATTTTTCAGTAGCTTTGGTTTGTTCAGTACTGTAAATAATCGACATTGTTTCGTTTTAAACGTGGTATCAAAAAAGTATTGAAGTATTAATACTTTTGACAACTTTAATGTGAACAGAGGCAGCACACGGCCTCTTTATTTCCCCGTTCCATCGCTCTTTTTCAAGGCTGTAGTTCACCAACAACCACTACATTCCTCTTATGTCAAATTTCTCAGATTTCCCCCCACAGGCGGGAACACTGGCTTCCCTTGACTTGTGAAATTAAGCCCATCGTAGGCCCTCAGTTGCCATGACAACTAGATTAAGTGTCTGCACAATGTCAAGAGTCGCAGCAATTAAAAACAGCACAAGTGGGCCTTGATAATCAATTCGCTAATTCACAGTTGTGCGTAACGCTTCACCTCGGAGAGCCATCTTCAGAGGGAGAGGCGGCTGTTGACATAATAAAGACATTGTTCTTCGGAAGAAGGCAAAGCGTTCCGTGAGAGAGGGTTCAGAACCGCAGTGGTACTCGTTTCTAACGACTTCTCAGTAACTCTGGGGACTGTATCTTGAGTTTGATATTTGATAAAACAAACAGCGGATGCGGCTCAGCACAGTGTTGGTGTTCTTGGCCGGATCAGGCACATTCTGTCTGGGCCTCACAGATTCAGGACTGCTGCTTTTTGTGCACGGAGAACTGACGTGGGAGGCTGAAAGATGTGAGCTTGTGGAGTGTCTTTTTGTAACATCACGTTCTGTGGTGTTACCGATAACTCAATCAAGTGAAGATAGGTACATTTTATGTTTCGTGCACTGATATAATCGCCACATACGTCGGTGCTTGTGGCGTGTGCAGAGGAGAATCGCTGGCGTTCAGCCTGCTCAGTAAAGGGCAGCTCTAATTTCTCCCTCTGTACGGAGGGAGCTCTCTGTTGCCATATAGAAGAGGATGACACAAGAAAGCAGAGCACAGGCAGCCTCAACTCCGCTCCTCTCCTTATATGTCTGAGGAGGTGCTTTTCTGTCTATCTCTAGGTGCATGCCAAGGCAGCTCCTCCGACACTGGCCAGCATTTTTTCTTTGAAGGGGCTGCTTGTGCTCTTGCATCCATTAATTTTATGGTTTATTTGTCAGAGGAGACGACAAGTTAGGCTAAGCTTTGTGCTATAGTATTATGAGCGATTTTGATTTGGTTTGTAGTAACTGTGTATTAAATGTGTCCTAAATGTAATCTAATGTAAGTGCCTACTTCAAAATACAGGAAACCTACAAGAGACTGGCAGTTAACATAGAATGTAAAGAAAGAATAGGCCTACGATACAGTGTAGTGCTTTGTTTGAAGCAGGCATGTTATGTCATTTGGTAAGCTGGGCTCGCTGCCATTGGACCACACATTGGCATTTTGTTTCTTTTGTACAGAACATTCTCCATAACATTTCACACACACATTTATTGACTGTGCCTAACACTGTAGGCAGTGTGTCATCACTGAGCGTAACCGGCTGCCAAGCCACGATTTCTTCTTGCTCTGCACTCTTTCCCTTTTGGCTCTTTCTCTGCTTCCAGTCAATATCGCCCGTCTCCTCTGGTCCACAATGGAGAACTTTCTTTTTTTTTTGTTTTTGTCCTCTCTTTTTATTCCTCTCTCCCACTGTGGTGCACCATCCGTGGTTTTGCTGTCAACGTGTTTGCAGCTTCAAACGCATAAGGTGACGCACTGAGGGCTGAACCATAGGTCGAACCAGTCATAGACGCTGGAATGGCTTCACAGTTCTAAAAGGCCACATTATCATAGGGACTTTGTCAGTTCTGTGCATGGGGGCAGACAGCTCCCCCACTAACTCTGGCCTCAGGGCAAAGTAGCCTAAAACCTCAATTTTCTCATGCTGATCCACTGGTGAATCACTGCTGCCTGCAGCATAAAGAATGAATGTACAGTACGTTGTGAAAACGCCTCTGTCTGTCTTACCTTGTACTGTAGCCAAATAGCATATTACAACAGCTTAAGCGTCATAATTTGTGTGCCTAATTTCAGCATTGCAGGCTAGCAGCACAGCTGAGTTGTATCTTGGGCGGTTTTTTGGATGCAAACAGAGTGGCCTATAAAACCACCAGACAGCCAAATGTTTGGCTGTGTATGGGAGACGGCGTAGTCTATTCCGTTTGAAGAAGACTTGGATATCTTTCTCCAGAGAGGTTTCTGCTGTTTGCCTTATCAAAGCTGCAATCTGTCAACTACTCTGCTCTTCACTCTGCTGCTGTGTTTTTCTCCTGGTCCATTTTTAGCAACAACTTCCTTATGCTTCTTTTTTTATGTTTCCCGGCTACAAGAAGTAACAGGGCTCAATTTTTCCTCCAGATTTGTTGGTGAATATTGCTTTTTTAGTCTGAGCATTTTTCTTCATTTTGTGACCAGTGTACCCGATAAAAAGCTTATGGCTGTCTTATTGTGCGTTTGTATACAACAGATTTTTGGATCTGTTATTTCTTCTAATAGTCTGGCAGGGGACAACGGCTGGATGCTCAGGCGGATCAGTAACTGCAGAAACGATGATGTCAGTTATGGCCTTAAAGGGAAATTTTTAATTATATGAAGTGGGGTCATCTGGGGTACTTATTGATAGTCAATGCATTACCTAGATGCTGGTCCACTTACCCCAAGTTTGGAGAAGTAGATAATGGCAATAGCACAGAAACTATGCAGTGTACTGCTGTGGGCAAGGTTAGCAACAAAAGGTGTTTTAGTGACTTAAAAAAAAGCCCCACCTAAAAAAAATCAATATCAGTTTAAATGTAGGGTATATTTTGACTGTTTCTGCTGCTTTACTTTGCTGTCAGACAGCCTTGTCTGACAGGAAACCACTGTTATATAAGCCAAATATCACTCTGCCCAAACCAACCAAACTGTGTTGGTGAAATCTGTTATTTAACTTTCTGAACATGGGAGTTGCTGCTCTACTGTTTCCTTGATCTGTTGGTTTGTTTGTGTTATTGTGTGACTTATGTGTTTTAAAGGGTTAACCCTGTTAGTCTCATGTGACCACCTTTTTGAGCGAGATCTTGTCGAAGTTTTCACTAATTTTAGTGTGTTGGCCAGTTCATGTTGAACAAAAAGTACATGATTTATGTAACTACTGGGGTCAATTCTTAATGTAAACATTAATATTTTTAATAATTTACCATTAGAGGGTTCCTTGTACAATTTACAGCATTAGTTCTCAGAGAATCTCTTTCATATCCAAGCAGAATTCATTATCAAATCAGGCCATTGTGAATCGAATCAAATTGATATGGGAAATATGAAAACAATAACCGGCCTTAGTTAAAACTACCAAACTCCCTGTAAGGCTGGATACCAGAATACATTATATACAACTGGTAGCTACCAAAGTAGTTGGTGTTTGTAGGATACCAAGAATACCAACTCTTACTCTCTTACTCCATTATCATCATCATCATCATTATTATTATCATTAAAAGTTACTCATACTGTAACTTATTTTATGTGAAACCACTCTTGTTCAGTTAGGTTTTATTTATCATGTGAATTTGTTAGATAAATTATATCAGTCTTCTTATCATAAATATAAAGTATTTTGACTTTATTTATATTTTGAATTACACTTTAAACTGTTACCAGCTATTATATTGTTCAATTTCAAGTCCAAATTTGGCTTGGAAATAAAAAAAAGCTGCTTCTTTTTTTAAAAACGGATTTCGTTCAGCCACCATTTAGGAATCTGTACTGTTTTCATGAGTGTGGTAGGAGTAAAGACATTGACGAGAGCGCTAGAAAGAACGCATGTGAATGGAGGAAGGGGATGGACAGTAGTAAGCAGGTCGTGTTTGGGGGGCCCAGTTGGCACTTGAGGGCAGCATGGTTTTGCAACAGGAGGTGGTGCGACCATTTGCAGTCACATGACTGACAAGCAACCCACTGTCACCTCGGAAACCAGGAGTGCCGGCCGCTCTTATCCAATCATGTCAGGAATGCTGACCGTCACTCGGCTCAGGCTATTTCTGCTGTCTGTCGCTAGTGCTTGGTAGTGCTAAGAGTCTGGCATACAGGGATCCTTCTTTTATTTATTTTTTCTTCCCCCCTCACCCTTCCTCTCTTTAGCCTCCACTCTGCCTTTCCTCTGAGTGTAAACTTGTCAGCTCTTTTGCAGTGGCAGTCTAGTTTCTGTGGTGTGACTTCTTTCCTCCGTAGAGTTTACTGTGGGAAGGAAAGTTGTGGAAGAGACTCAGAGAGGGTGGGAGGGGGGTTGGAAGAAAAAAAAGAAAAGGGGATCAGTCATCTAGCCAGCCAAAGGAGAGAAGTGGGCGACACTGAGAGACCGAGCCTGGAGCCAGAGGAGAGAACCAAACAGCCAGTCAGAGGGGAAAGTGCGAGGGAACGGGAGCTGTGGGACGCGAGGTGAAAATGGCACAACGTCTGCGTTTGTACTTTGGCTCAGGCCGCAGTAACACAGCCCCGGAGATACTGGAAGGAGACTCCGAGGAGCAGCAGGGAGACAGTGATGTGGTTACGCCACTCCGCATGCAGCCTCCTTTGGTATCGAGGCCTTCTCAGGAGCCAGCTGCGCAGCACATCCCACCAAGAGCTGTTAGTACGCGGTCGGAACCTTCGCTTAAACGCAGCTCCTCCATGTTCATACCTCAGCTCGCCGCCTACAGTGAGCCGCGACCCACCAAGAGCTCGTCCATGCATATCTCCCTCCAACGCTCCAATGGATCAAGTACTGCAGAATCCCGTGGTCATGCTGATGATGGCCCGCCGCCCTGTTATTCTCCTCCCGGACCTGCGCCTGCCTATACCGAACCAGCAGACGTTCCGCGACATCCACCTCCTCCATACTGCAGCGCAGATTCTTTAAACTCACAAACTTTTGTGACAGAGCCGAACCTGCCCAAACGCAGGGTCTTTAGTATTGGTTCCAATGGCCACGCTGTGTACAGCAGAGGCCAACCCGGTATCAGTGTTGGTGGTATTTGCATCCAGAGGAACTCTCCTGATGGTTCTGACATCCAGCATTTCAGAATCCTTCCTTATGGTGGTTCGGGCTGGTCCGTCCAGCAGCCGAGCTTGGACCAGTGCTCTGTTGTTAATGGTGGAACACAGAGACTAGTGTTTCAGCTCCAGCAGCAAAATCAGAACCAGGATCAGAGCCAGGGCAGGCAACAGGCTGCTGCATCTCAGGAAGAATGCACAGATGTTGGCTTTGCCAGCCCAGGAGGTGGCCGAGTGGTCCGTTACCCCAGAATTCGACTGGAGAGAAGCTCGTCTCATCAGAGGCTGCTGCTGGAGAATCAACACCAGAATAATGGGGCGGATAGCCAGACTGCAGAGGAGAACCAAATGGACATGGAAACAAGAAACAGATCTAATGGTTGTACTTTCAAAATCAGTGGGGATCCTTCCAGAAGACAGCCACATTTCAAGATATATTTTACCCCAGGCGGCGGTGGAGATCAGGATATGAGTCTTGGCAATGATTCGGCAAGGAATAATCCCAAGGTAAATTATTGGAAAACTTTAGTAGGACTGTTTGGTAGGGGTGGAACAAGCTCAAAACAGGGTTTAGTGCTAATAGCTTTTGTGAGTGAGAAATCTACTTGCCAGAAGTCAATTTATACTTGCCTCTGTACAAGTTATTTATCAGCAGTTATCAAATAACAACAAAGACTAAAGTTAATTGTCCTGTTAAATCTCAGAAAATAGCAAAAATTAATATGATTAAATGCAGAAAAGCAGGAAATCTCCGTATTTGAGAGGCTGAAAACAGCATTTTCTGCCATTTTTGCATGAAACATCACTTTGACGATTAATCGATCATCAATAGTTTAATTATTTTTACCAATTGCCTGGTTAGGTCAGTGAGTTGCTAGATTTACTAGCCCAGTGTGGCATGTTGCTGGTCTACATGCCCTGCAAAAATATAAGGTACGATAATACCACAACGAAAAAGTCCAAAAATGAAAAAAAAAAAAAAAAAAGAAATTTATCACAAAAGTAAAATACAAAGGAAAAAATTACAAAATGCCCTAAGTGATAAATCTGATGTTTACAGAAGTTTTTTGATCATGTGAAATTTGTTTTCTCATTTATATTTATTTCATTAAAGAAGGAAAGCAGAGGCATTTTAAGTTAAAAGTAGTCAGTCATAACTGAAGAATGTGCAAAAATATTGCATGAATTGTCTTTGGTGTTGAATGCTCGAATTATGTTGCTAATGTGCAACTGCAAAACATAAACAATGTAGCAGTCAGTAGCAGTTATATAAGATAAAACAAGAATAATGAAGTGAAATAATTACTGTTATAATTAACTGTTTGGTGGTTTAGTGAAAAAGGCTTTAAATGAAATGTAAATATTTACATTTGGCATCTTTCTTTGCAATTTTTTAAGTTGTGTAGAAATTAATAGTGAACAGTCACAACAGATAGTGGATGGGACATCTCGCTCATGACATTGATGATGTCATAACATGACATTTAGTTGAACACTTGATAGCTTGTATGTAGTGCAGCCAGAAGTAGGAGGGGCATGATGTAACAAGTGAGAATCAAGGTGAAATTTAAACCTCCTCACCTAAATTGTGCATACTTTCTGGGATGTCTTAAGTATTTCACATAAACTTTATAAAAGTTGCAAGTGTTTAACTTATTTCAACGGCTGAATTCAGCCTAGATGAGGACAGATCCGTATGGTGCAGGAAGAGGGTGGCGACATTCTGGGAAGTGAAAAGCAGAGACATGGTTGCTGAGCTAAATCGCACACACTGGCTTTCTTTCAGTTCACGACCACAGGCATTTGAGACTTTTACACACATCGGCCAATTCAGTCATGAAAGGAAAACAGGAACAGGAACGGGTAATTTCTCCCCCGTGCACTTGTTGCCTTCTGTTTCAAAGAAATGTGACACTTAAGTTTGGTAATACCCTTAACTGCAGCCAGTGCTCTTTGAGAGTTGGCTGTTTCTATCTTTAGTCTGTTTCGAGCGCGGTTGTTGATTTTGAGAGCGGGCAGGCGGCATGTCTTCTTTGGCTCGAGGTTGGTATGGATCCGTATCCTCGCAGCTGCTCCACGAGTGATTAAGAACTAAGTTGTCGTTGCGGCTCAAACGACGATCGAGACGTTAAACAAGCTATCAGTATCCTGAAAGCCTGAAGTCTTTCGATGTCGCTGTCTTTTCTCCTTTCGTATATAGTTCAATCTTTGGAAGCACAACAAATATAAAGGTTGAACTTTTATAATCAGTGTGTCATATTACATAAGCTTCTTTTTAAATCACTGGACCAGACTTTTCAGCAGTAGCATGTTCTGCTCCCAAGTTTAAAAAAAATAATTGATGATAAACTGAGACTTCAGGTTGCTGCTGTAAATAACAGTAATATATAGTCAATATGTAAATTATGGGGCTGTCATTAACTGTGTAAGGCATCCCAGTTGTTTCTCTCATGTAAGGTTTGCTGCCAGCAGTCTGCAGGGATTCAGCTTCGCACTGTTTCAGTGTATACAACCTGGACATTTGTGGATCCCAACCTTTCTGAATGTTTATTTATGACCTCTTGTTGTGACAAGTATTTTTTACTTCTCAGGTTGATTCATGAAGGTTATAGCAACGTCTTTTTTTCTGCTTTCCTCTACTATTAATCATCTCATGACTCCTAAGATCAGTTATACTCATCCTATTTTGCCCAGGGGCCAATTTTGCACATTAACAGGAGGCCAAAATTAATGAATATATGCAGTTTTTTTTAAGCACAGGTAAACCTTCTGAAAAGGACGACTGGCCCTATTTTCATTGTCAGTAGACCAGTTTGCCTCTCTGTTTTTCTTCTGACGTGTGCTGAAAAGCAGAGACTCAACTCATGTGTAAGTAAGTAAGCATAGAGAAAGAGGTTTTTAAGAGTTTGTATGTTCAACTCTCAGTTCTTCTGTAGCCTCGAACTTAATTGCTGTAGTTTGAAGTTTAGTTTTTCTTTGCTTTGTGTGCTTTGCTTTGTGTTTGCTCTCAGCAGAACAGGACTTTTGTCAGGTTACTGTTGATCAAAACACAACATTTCCTAATTTTACTGCTTCATAATGAAAGCTTTTAGAGTATAAAATAATGCGGGACTTTTATTGTGAAGAATTTACAGTGAGTAAAAAGTTTATTTTAAATGTTCAGCTGCTTGACTAAAGACAAGAGCTTCATCAGGTTATACTTCAAGTGAGTGCAAACTCACTGTACTTGGCTGCAGCCCCGAGTCAAACTGAGTCAAGTCAAGCAGCACATGGTATTGATGGTTAAGGGGCAAAAGAGTCACAGAAGTTAGTGACAGAGGTGACAAGCTTGTAAAAAAGGGGTGAAAATAGCATGTCCAGCTGGGTGTCATGTTTATGTTACTGACGACTGGAGCTGGAGGCAATAAATACCCACGTCTACTGCAGAGTCATATGATGCTGATTGTACTCTTCCCCATTGAAGACGAAAGCCAGATGTTAGCGGCTGTTAGTGGGTTTTTTCATCCACTGTAGTAAACCAATGAATTGTAACTGATTAAACTTAAAGGTGCCCTGTGGTGTACTTGACTTCTAGTAGTGCTGTGGAGCTTTTTCATTTTCTTTTTTTGAGTGGTTCCCAGTTTTGTTTGCCTTGTGCAAGAGGATGTACATGCAAGTGGGTGATGCAATACACAGTCATGACAATTGTTTTACATTTGCAAAATGATGAACAGGTGGAAGTGACGTGCACAGATAGCAGATGTGCACCAAGAAAGGGATGTTAGCTGTTAGCAAATTAACATGGTTGTAAACAATAAAGGTTTTAAGATATTCAAAAAAACAACTGACCAAATGCTTAAATGAAAAAAGTATATTCAGTACATTTGTCAGATGTCATCATAACTTTAGTTTGTTTGCACCTTTTAAAACTGTACACAAAATATAGTAGTGTAATTAATTAATCATCTGCTACAATAAGGGTATGAGAACAGTTTTGTTGTAGTCTCCCCCAGTACCTTAGGTTTCATCTCTTAATTTAAAAACTTTGGTTTGAGTTATTTTTTTTGCCTTGAACTAGCCAAGTTATTGCCTATGATTAATGATGATGGTGCCCATATATCACATAAATAAATAACATAAACCAGTTACTCTCGCCATTCTGACCATTAAGGCTCGATAATAACAATATCTGCAGCATGCTTAGAATTGCTAACCTTGACCTGAAATGTTTTTAGTTCAAGGTGGTGTAAGATTTGGTAAAATATTTCTGGTTTTGGCAGTGCTCCACTAATGCATCTACAATAACATATTTTCAGTCATAGTTTTGACAGCTCTCAAGCCGTACTTGACTGCATTTTTCACACCTTCTCCTTTTTTAAGACTCGCGGTGTTGTGTTACCCCAGGGCATCCCGTTTCTCATGCAACAAGGAAATCCTCATTTAGACCATAATGACAGGTCTTCCCCAACTGGTTGCCTGGAGTTGGAGTGCCCCTTTTTAAAGCCGTGCATGATGGGATACTATGAGCGTGTGTGTGCGTGCCAGCTAGACTGTCTGCAGACAGCTATGCCACCGTGCCGTGCCCTCGTTACAGCCCTGCCTCGACGCCCCCCAGTCGCCATTCACAAAGAGCTCTTGCAGGCCACTGGGTTTGCTATATTTACCTGAGACGGGATTGTCGATGGACGGGGGGCTCACTTTTTATTTTGGTCCGGGAGCATGTGAGAGGGATTCATATTGCTATTGTTGTGAAGGGCTTTTCTCTGTCAGGTCTGATCTCTCGGAGGTGCATGGCATTGTAATTCAGTCGTGTCAGCACGGAGACTGTTGAGTAGGTGAGACAACCTTTTCACACTTCACTGCCAGCCTGGACGTGTTCCAGGTCGCTCTATATCATAACCTCTTCGTCTGCTGCCACCTCTTCATGCATAGCAGTTCAGTACGGCTACAGCAGGCAGTGCCCATTCTTATCGCTCTCCTCCTGTGGTGTCCAGGAATGCTGCTAGTTTTGGTTTCATTTGTTGAAGTCGAATAAGAACGAATGGAATTTGATTTGTGGTGCACCATCATTGAAAAATCAGCAAAACGTTTTTGCATTCTCATCTCAACTTTTTCTTAACTGTTTTGTATTATGCAAGTGTGCCACTTAAGGCTGGGTGTTATTTAAAAGATTATAAGCTGGGGCGAATACCGGTACCCTTAAAATGATACTAATACCAATGGAGTAATTAATTTGGTAAGGTTCTCCTTTATTAAGAACATTTGCAGTGATTGGCTACAAGTCAGGGTGCAAAAAGGAGCAGCTGCAGGTATTGTTTGACTGGAGAAGTTTCAATACTACTTGGTATTGGGTGATTTCAATCTACATTACCTTTATTAATTGATATTATGTACTGAAACCCAGCCCAAGTGTCACTTCATATTCAGCAAATGGTGGCAAATAGTAAAAAGGTGAATGTTATGAGTTTGAAGTCCTGCTTTCAGGGATCAATAAAGGAAAGTCTATCATTTTAACAGCCTTGTCAGTTGAATTAAGGGCTGTGCCATATTGTATTGTTCACAACATATAGTAATATTTTCTTAATGATAAAAATGGTAATATTACAGAAAAGGAGTTAGTTTTAAAATGGCTTTAAAGAAAAAGCAAGCGATCAATGACTGCAACAGGAAGCGGAGCTCAAGGGGAAGTCTTCATCAAAGAGATGGACGACTGAACATGTGCCATAACAGGTGATGTTGCAAGATGAGTGACTTGCATAAACTTGCATGTGAAATTTGGTGAATTTATAATTCTTATAATTTGAATTGTAGAGTCAAACAAGATCATGTCATCACAGTTATGAAGTATATTTTCAGTAGGATTTTCAAACTCAAAATGACTTCAAAGTAATGAATCCACTAGTTGAAAACTTTGGTTTAGATAACAGTAGCATAATTGCACATGACAACAGGTCTGGACAACTTCTAAATAGTTTTTGTGCTTAAGTTTTTAAGCAAGTCAGAATAGAAGAAAATCTGTGAATGCTTCAAATTTGTTTGAATTACTCGTACGAACCACCTACGACCCAGATCTGATTGTATTGGTGGTTCTTATATGAAGCTCAGTATGTTTGAAAACTGTTGATATGTGTTCTGTGAATTATTGGGACATTACTGCTGATTTTTCTTAATGCTGTTAGCACCACAAATAAAATTGCATTCACGTCCATTGTTTGGTTAGTGGCAGAAGTCTCAGAAACAGATATATAAAACCCAAAACTATCTGCATACAGCTCCAAATTTGTGAAAATTAGTAAGTAAGTAAGTGTTTTGTTATATTGGTGAAATGACCTGTGTTTTCCTCACTAAACTTTTCTCACTAAAGCGTCCCGGTCCTTTATCTGCCTCTTTAACTCTGCGTCCCTCCTCCTCCTCCTCTTCCTCTTGGTTATCAGTTACCCCCCCTCTCTGAGTGTAACCTGGCCCTGAGGCAGCTGCAGGCTCAACTGTGACCCTTTGATGACTCTGCAATTATATCCCTCTGCATACACATACCCACAGCTTAAAATGCTTGTTATTGTTAAGGTCAGGAAAAAAAGAAAGAAAGAAAAAAAAACAAACAGCCGTGTATCCCAGGAGTACATGTGTGTCATGAGATACTGCGATTTCATTGCTTACAAGCTGCAGTGCCAATATTTTTATAGGTTAAATCATGTCAGCAAATGAGATTTCCAGGTGAGGATTATTCATAGCGACTCATCGGTGCTGAAAGCTTTGGCTGGTTTTCAACATTCATTGTAATTCTAAACTTTATTTACACAGCAAAGTGTTTCACAAATTCACATTGTAGGTTACAGATCAACACATGTGAAAGAGCGTAATGTGATAGTGTCACACTAATGCTGTGGTCCAGGTTGGTTTTGTTGCTCTCTCCCAGTTCAGAAAAAGCTCATGATTCACTGTTTTGAATTAACTTTGGGAGGTATGCAAAGCAGTAAGTGAACTGTTGAGTTGGTTTGGGAAATGAAAGCAGATACAGCTGTAATTTACACAGCAGTGGTTCTGGCTTTTCCAAGAAGAAATTGTTTAAACTGTGTGTGAGTCAGTGAATGTGTGTGAGAGGAGTAGCCTACACATGCATTCACAAGTGTCTGTTTACTTGCCTGTGCATTAATAACTCAACGTTTTAATGTGATTCATTTGTAACCTTTCACCATTGAATTCCAGGTCTGTGGTGGGGGGCCCACTGCCCTGACTTCCCAGCACTGCTCTTACTTTCTCTTTTAGATGATCAGAATAGAGCTGCTAATCCTTTAGCTGATTGAAAGAAATTTAGCTGCCAATTATTTTGATAATCAAGTAATCATTTCAGTTATTTCTCAAGCAAAAAACATTTGCTGTTTTTCTCCTGTTTTGCTTTAAGGTTTTGGACTGATGGTCAGACAGAAGAAGACATTTGAACACGTCACTTTGGGAAATTGTGATGACCTCCCTTTTTGTGTGACATTTTATAGACTAATTGGCAGATAATTGATAAAGAAAATAATTGTTTGGTGCAGCCCAAACTTAGAGTGCTTGCTGTATACCTCAAAAGAGAAATAGATAATATATTTACTGCTACATGCTAAGTTGAAATACTTACAGCCACAGTGTCCTCCTTAGAACTTTCTAATTTGGGCTGGAATTACTTTTTGTTTGCCAGTTCCACATTAATTAGTGTTCAAATTCATGCCGAATATTCAACAAATGAATAAGCTTGTTGTTTTTGAGTCTTAAGAGATCATTAATAGTCTTGTAGAACATGCAGATGTTTATAACTGTTAAATTTAGCAAAATATTAATGGACTTTGGCAGGCAGTAAGGCAGGCGGTCACTGAACTCTAACTCCAGAGTGCGTATTTTCATAGCAGTGGGTTTTTGGGTCCAGGATAATGGGCTTAACCTTACATCGACAGACAACTGACAGTTATAAACAGCTGATAAAGTGACGGTGTGGGACTCATTGTCACATTCACTCAAGTAAAAGAGGTTGTGGAGGTTTGGCGTCTGTGCAACCTGCTAGAGCTCTGAGTCTGGGAGGGAGAGGACAGGGGAAATGACTCCCTTCAACCATAGATTGTATGTTAAATAAAGCTTTCAACTTATGTGTTGTACCATCTGTGGCTTCAACTCGCTATTTGGACTGCAGTACTAATTTTCGAATGCTAGTGTCTTACATCTTTCTCCATTAACTTTCTATCAATGTGAAAAAACAGGATTCAGTCAGCACAGTTGTAGGAGAATGCTGACCACACAGGTTGGTAATTCACCTCAACACTGTGTGTTTTCCCCTTCTCTTCCCCTGCATCTGATGAGATTTAAGTAAGAGCTAAGGACTAAAGAAGTTGTTTTGGACCTTTTTTTCATACGCACATTTTCCTTAAAGCCCATCTTTGCTGACTCAAATTTTAAAAAGGACCACAAATATTGAATTTCATTGTCAAATCAAATTGATATACAGGGTTCCCCATGCTTAATGTTCAGTTGGAAATTGTTTCCATAACTCCATATTAAATTTTTATGACTGCAGTGCTTTTGTGCAGCAGTGAAGCAACTTTTACAGATGCCACAACACTGAAAATTTCTTCTGTTGTGCATTAAAGCTTGAAGAATTAATAAACAGTTATGATTGCCAGGTTGCTTTTTAATTGAAAGGTAGTATTCATTTTCTTTACTGTTGATCCCATGGCAACCATCCACAACCCACAGGTGGATCATAACTCAAATTGAGAAACAGTGGACCAACAGAAGTATCTTGTATTTTTTCAACTTAGCCTTTCCTATCAAACCAGTGTCTACAAACAAACATTATTGTTGTCTAAATCAGTTGTGTCCCACACACAGGCGTCTTCCAAGAATGGCCTTTTCCATCTCACACAGGTAATCACTGCTGCGGGCTGTGCAGCCCAGCCATCCATCAGTCTCCCCTTTTTCCTCTCAGTCTGTATTAATTACGACAAAAGGACGGACAAATCTGCGGGCCTCTTAAAATCTGAAACACAAACCTTCCCTGGTTCTCCCCTGTTGTCACCGCTATCCTTCTCTCCCTCTGTTTGGCTGACTTGGCTTCACATCTGGTGGCAGTGGATGTTATTTTTCCTTGCTGGGTTCACGGGTTCTTCTCCTATGAAATGATACCAAAGTCCTGTCCAGAAATAAAACTCCAGACTGAGCCTTTCTGCCTGGACACTGGAGGAAATATGTGCAAATTGGCAGAGAAGATGAGCCAAAACAAACTAGAGCAATTACTGATGATAATTTCACTAACATGTGGAAGAAATTCACTCAAACATCAGTGATCTGAGATTTTCAGATCACTACAGGTGTCCATAAAAAAAGGCTCAAGGTTATTTCTGGATGGGCTGTCCATGAAATGAAAATCTTTGTCTTTTTCACTCCGTCTGTGCCAATGACACAAAATGCTGCTGGATCTTCTGGTATATTTGGTAATTCACCTCAACATTGTGTTTTTTTTCCCCTTCTCTTCCCCTGCTGGACATTTCGGTATTCCCCAGACTCACTTAGAAAGCTGCTACTTCTAAAATTAAACTGCTGAAGGTGACTTTCTTGTTTTTTTCTCCCCTAGACCAGAGATGATTTCCTGGGACAAGTTGATGTTCCTCTCAGTCATTTGCCGGTGAGTTATTTGTATCTGTGTGTGTGACTGACGGTTGTATCACTGTTTTGAATACTCAGCTGTTTCTTATCTCCAGTTTTTGCTCTGCCTTATTAACCTCTGTGAAGGTCAGGGAGTGAGTCTGTTTGTGTGTGAGTCTTGAGTGTGAGAAAGTGCTCGCCACACAAGTAGCTCGTTGTTGTAATCAAACAGCGTTCTCCTTGTTAGACGTGGAAAGCGGGATGTCTAGAATGTAAACAGCGGTGACGGTCCTGATTGAATGGAAACACCTACTCTGGTCAAACTCACACATGCATGTACTTGCTTGGAAACCGTTGAGTTCTGGGAGATAACAGCTTTTTACAACAACAACATGTAGGACCTGTTTTTACAGTTTAGTTTTGATGTGAGCGAACAGGACCTGAAACTCAGCAACAAACAGTGTGAAGCAGCACCTCCTCCACTCAGCTCAGAGCTCTGCTGTCAGACTGGTTGTGTCTCTCTGAAGTTCTGTCTAAGTTGTGAACCTTTAAAAGCGCATCAGTAAAAGGTGTTGGGGTTAATTATTAATGTCCTGTTTGGCTCCCATAGGTCCAGGAAATTAGCAGCAGATAAAAGCTGAGTCATGTAGAGAGATGAAGGCAGGGGACGGGACAGAGAATAAAATTTGGTCCTGATGCAGCTGATGTTTGGCGTCTCCCCGGGACCAAAACTTACAAAAATACATCACGAATTGCTGTGCTGATAAAGAACACAACAAACCATAAATTTAAAATTGATATGAAATGCATTTATTTCATTACAGTACATCACATCAATAATGAAATTTGCTGAGTGTAATGTTAAGTTTCTCACCACCTCATAATGAACTTTGACTGAGATGCTAGACGTCTCTTACTTTGAAACAGATTGATCAGGAGTGCAGCAAAACGAGGCTTTGCACTAAAATATTGTTGTCCACATTTTCCATCATGCTCCACCTGAGTGGTTTGTTCAGTTTACTGTTTTATGTTCAAAAATGCGAATGATATTTTCTGTTACGCTCCTGTCCCCACCTGAACCTGCCATGTCCTCAGCGTCCCCGGAGTTAAGAGTCTCTGTACATCATTTTTTCTGCCACTAACAAATAAATGAAAACCTGGTAACTTTTAACCATTAGTGAAGTGGCTGTTACGTTTTTTTTGACCCCAGCTGTATTTTACAACTGTGTTTTTGGCTCTGTCTCCCCCCTGTTGAAAATAATTAAAGGGTTGGCATCACTGAGAGCTACTCTCTGTATGTCATTTAGTGCCGCTTCTAAAAGGGAAATATGGTATACATTTTACTCAATTTTCAACCTAATAAAAATGGGGCCGTGACTCATTTTGGGTCACAACCCAAAGTTTGGAAAATGCTGAGCCACTGCAGGGCTTGTATAGATGATGTGATCTGCATCGAATGTGTGTTTTAAGTCGATTCACTTGTTTGATGTATGACTCCATGTAGGAATTGCACTCTTATTCACAGTTACTGGACATTACTTTAGTCATTGCTTTTCTTTCTATGCTAGCTTCTCCTGGTCCTCTTTTACGTTTCGTCAGTCAGGTCAGCCATGTTGACTCATCTGAAGCAATCTGGTAGCTGCATTTGCCTTGTGGAAGCTTGAAACTTGTTCCAAACACAGTTTCATGCACCGTAAAGCATGAAACCTTGTGCCAGCTCATGCGCTGTACATAGGCCTGTTCAGCATGAGTCACACATACGATAGGGTACATGTTGTTTCAGGCTTTTAACAGCAGTGTTTTCAAGCAATTATTTGGATGCATTATTTACAAAACTCGATATCAATTCTTAATATGTAAGATGTTAAGGGCAGTTTGGTATCAGCAGCTCAAATTATCATTATTTTTACACAAAACACTCAAGATTGTACTTAAGATATGGAAAGTCTGATTCAATAACATGTTACAGAGCAGTATGTGGTGAGCAGCCAGTCTGGACTGGTTTGGCTCCGTCACACGGCAGTGGTGGTGGGAGATTGCTGTGAATTACAAAAGACCTTTTTGCTGTTCAATATGTAACAGGAGAGGCTCGCTATTGCATAATGATCCCGGGGTGGCTGTGCAGAGGGTTCCAGCCGTGCTGTAAACTCATGACTCTGATATTTTGATCCTCTCCGACATGTGTATTTGCTTGTGTGTTCAATTGATTCCTGTCAACAAACGCCTCCTCTTAATTTCGCAGACGGAGGACCCGGCCATGGAGCGTCCTTACACGTTTAAAGACTTCCTGCTGCGGCCCAGAAGGTCAGTTTTTACCGTATGTGACAGTCAGGATGTAACAAGTAAACAGTCACCAGTAATTCAGTTTCTTAGGGTAAATTGCGTCTGATTTGCCACCATTAGCAAGTGCAATAGACATTGACAAATTATTAAACTCGCAGTGACTTTAATCTATGTGAACTGGAGTCAAGATCATATGACCGTCAGTTGAGCAAGGAAGGTGAAAGACCATCTGGTGCTAAAAGGCAGTTTGGAAACTCCCTGCATTTCTAAGCATTAGTCTAGTAGGGGCTCTGAGGGCGCGGGCCACCTGGTTTTTGATGTACTGTTTCCAAGTGGGTCCATTTTTGCTGATTCTAGTCACAAGTCGAGGGTGAAGGGTTACCTGCGTCTGAAGATGGCCTATCTGCCCAAACAAGGAGGACCAGAGGAGGAGGCTGGAGACATGAGGGAGGAGGCTGAGGTAAGGTCTTGGCTGCCATCGTTATTGAGTTTGTTCTAACTGTTGACTTAGCAAAGGCATCTTTTTGTTCATAAAAACATGAAGCCAAACCAGATTCTAGTTTTATTTCTTCCTTCCACACAAAGAAAACACAGTTCTAGGCGAAAAGGAGAAAGCAAGTCTCCAGATTTGGACCAATAGAGAATGTGTGAGTGGTTTTTGCTCCGAATGAGAGGAGAGAGGATGGCTCTTCTTTTTATTCTTTTCTCTAAGAATTCAGGCAGCATCTCGCTGCCAGTATCTGGTGAAAGTCTTTTCCAGGTCAGCATATGGAAAAACCATTTACAATACTGCCTGTTATTTGGAGAAATAGGAGCTTCTCCCCTTTTTTCTTTGTGTGTGTTCTCGCATGTGTGTGCGTGTTGAAGTGTGGATTTCTGGTGGAGTGTGAGAGAGGTGCTATAATTTTTCAGAAAGTGACAGGCTTCACAGATAAGGTGACATTTAGCAGCCAAAGTACGAAGACTTCAATGCCGCTCTGCTAACATCAATGTGAAAAACCCTTCATTTTCAGTCTTGTTTTCTTTTTTACCTCTGAACCTGTATTACATCAGCTTCACTGCTTTTTTTTCATGGTTTCTTCTCTGCCAACCCATCCTAAAACAGAGAGTTCAAATATGTCAACGCTGGTAGAGATATCGAAGCCCATGAGCTCAGTATTCCATCCTGTGGTTGGAGATATCCCACCCAACGAGTGGACAAAAATAAACACTAGTAAATATTAACACAAACATTTTAAACCACAACACGGCAGCTGAATCCACCATCTTTGATGCACTTCCATGCTTGAATCCTAAATCCGCCCTGTTTACTGATGTTCATGCGTGTCTGACAGGCTGTCAGCTCACAGTGGGAAATCTGTGACCACGGGGTCTTTGGCCTGAGCTGCCGCTGAGTTACTCATGCTACCTTATGGCAAAAAAAATCTGAACTTTTTCTCTTTCAGGGATGGGATGAGTCTGCGGACTCGGGCCAGCGACCCCAGCAGCTGCTGCCCCCGTTGCCCCCGGGCTGGGAAGAGAAGGTGGACAACCTGGGACGTACCTACTATGTCAACCACAACAACCGCTCGACGCAGTGGAAACGGCCCTCCAACATGTACGCCCCGTCTCTGTCCTTGTGCTTTTAGTTTTAAAATACATTGGTGCATTAATTCTCCATTAGACTCAAGAGCCCCCCTGCTTCTGGCCAAGCATGTTTTGTTACAGATTAAACAAATTAGATATAACATGTTAATTAGTGAGTTTAGGTGGTGCTGGTGGGGGTATTTAGCTTTATTTAGTATATAGCTAAGATAAGCTAATCTCCCACAGGCTTGGCTTTAGTTTCATATTAAGGTGACAGATATGAGAGTGGTTTTGATTTTCTCATCTAATTCTTGGAAAGTGAATAAATATATTTGTCAAAATGTCAAACTGTTCCTGTAAGAAAATATGCAGGTGAGATACAACAATAGCTTGATGGACACATAAGCCACAGATATCATGTATCCTCATTATTTCCTCAAGTTCACTCAGTCTCCTCAGTCAGAATGAGCCTGCACAAATTTGAATGGCAAGTGGTAGAAAGTAGCTGGAACTGTCTGTATCCCCCATCCAGTCCTACTCAAGAATTTCACTATAATGCTACCTTATGTGTCGATTTTGTGACTTACTAACAGTTTGCTTTGTATCACATCACTTCTTCTCCTTCAGGGACGTGATTTCAGAAGTTGAGAGTGACAATCAACAGCGGCAGATCCATCAGGAAGCACACCGTGTTTTCCGTTCGAGACGCCACATCAGCGAAGACTTGGAGAATGAGCACCTGGAGCCCAGGGACCTGGACAATGTGAGACAGATGAATAAACATATGCACTGTACAGCATTCGCATACTGAGCCACAGCTGCCGTAAGTGATAAAAATGTTATTCGTGTTTCACGGCTGCGTCTCCTTGTCGCTCCTGCAGTCCTGGGAGCTCATCACAGAGGAGGACCCTAACGACGCCATGGCCCAGTCTCTGCCAGGCCCCTCCTCCGTCTTAACGCCACAACACCCGCCGACGCCCGTCACCCAGGAGTTCTCTGAAGACTTGAATCTGAGGCTGTCACTCACTCCTGATACCAATGGCGAGGTGGCAGGACCCAGCTCTGCTCTGGTGAGAAAGCAATTTCAAAAACCTGGCTCACTCCACATTTAAACGACTTAAAGGGGTAGTTGTTTCAAACTGGGTTGTACGAGCTACTCACCGATAGTCAGTGTATTACCTACAGTAGATGTTTGTTGACACACCCCCAGTTTGTAGAAGCAGCAGGAGTACCAGCTCAAAAGCTGTGCGATGGACAGCGTCAGCAACAAAACATGTTTTAATCACCTAAAGAGGGGTGTCACAATTTCAATATTAAATCCAAAATCAATCGAAATGAGCTTTCGATTTCAAGAATCGATCAAAAAAGGCATTTACTTTTCTTTCCACACCCACCTACTTGAGTCAACCAGTGCTTTTTACTGACGGAAAAAAAAAAACAATTCTTCAGCGATGACACAGTGTAGCTTACTGGCTGTTACAATAGTCTTGATACCATAAATAAGATTATCTTTTTAAAAATGAACATGAAAATGACAGTCGTCAGGGCATAAAACCAATGATCTGTTAATTATTGCAAATTAGGACTTGATACTGATAGTCTGACAAAGGCAGAGCCGTGCAAAATAAAAATAGAAAAATGGAATCGTGACCTTAAAATCAGACGTCATATTGAATCATGGATTTGGAGAATTGTGATTCTCCTACACCTAAATAAAATCTCACTTAAAAAAAACCACAATATCAGCTCAAGTATATGCTGTTGTATATTATTTTTTTTCCTCTGTGTGTATGAGACATTCTCGAACCACCAAGAGTGGCTCAGCAGTGACCTTCAAATGTGTCTGTTCAGCCACATACCAAGTTCTCCCTGAGCAATGGCCAAACAGGCCAGCTGAACCGACAGAAGTAATACAAATGAATAACATTACGTCATAACACAGAACTGCTGACACAGTCTAACCTAAGGGTAGTAGGCCTAGCCAGCTATGGCCTGTGAGAAAAATGCTCAGAAGGCTGGATGCCCATACACCGATAAGTTTGAATGTGAGCTGAAATGTCAAAAGGAGGAGGAGAGAGTTTCCAAACATTAAAAAAGAAGGAGAGTCTTCAGTCTGATCCCGGGATCGGCTCGGGTTTGTTGGTGTTTTACCGCAAGACGCAATACACAAGCTCTCCACACCAGACCTTGTTCTCCTCCAATGAGCGTCATTCGCGTCAACAGGACCTTGAAGAAAGGTTTCATGTCACAACAATGCTATGTTTAAAATGTTTTCATCGTTCTTACTTGCCATCACACAGCCTTTTCCGACAGGAAACCGCTGCAATATAAGCCGAATATCACTCTCTCCCAACTAGCCAGACTCCATTGGCGAAATCATTAATTGCTTGCTACTTGCAGAACGTGGGAGTTGTTGGTCAACCGCTGCCTCTGTGTGTTAGTGTCATTGTGTTGCTGTGTGACTTTGGTAAATCCAAACTAACCTTTTAAACACTGAAGTCACACAACAGCACAATGAAGCTAACAGATTGACCGGCAACTCTTTTGCAAGGTAAAATTACTGTCTTTTTCAATGGAGTTCGGTTGGTTTGTAGAGAGCAATATTTGGCTTGTGTAGCATCAGTTTCCCATCAGAAAAGGCTGTCTGATGGCATGATAAAGCAGGGAAAATATTTTAAATATAGAGTACACTTTAACTGATTTTGATTATTTTAGATGGCTATCGTACGTTTTGGCGCTAACCCTGTACACAGCAGTTCATTGCTTAGCTTGGTGCTTCTCTCTGCTTCTCCAAACTGACATTGTGCTGACTGGCATCTACTGTAGTTAATGCACTATGCATAATAACCTTGATCAACCCCACTTCAAACAACCCGTCCCTTTAATGGTATAAATGTGAGCGGTCTAATTGATTTCCAGGTGGGTCTTTTTGAGTCAGACATTAGCGTGACAGATTTTTTCCTCTCTCCTTGCATACTTTTTTGTTAACCAGGGCCAGCTGTCAAACAGACTCCGATCCTCCAGTATGACAGATGGCGTCAGTGATCAGGCCCAGGCTCCTCCTCTTATGGTACATATTTCTGAACCCCCAACATTTTCCTGCATTTTGCTCTCTTTCTTCTTTGACTTCCTCCCTTTCCTGGTTAAACTGCTTCTAGCATAATGAACATCCCTTTGTTTGTTCCCTAAACGCCTTAAGCAGGCATTGTTGTCTCATTTCCCTGCTCTCCGTTGGCATGCCTCAGATCTGTGGGTGTACCACGCATCATATCACCTTCTTTTCTCCTCCTTGCTTTTAAAATTTCCACTTGTTGGTACTAGGCAGGTGTTAATCCCTCCTCACGTTTCCTTCCTGCTTCTTTGATTTTACCTTTTCTTCTCGCCTCTGTAGGAATGCCACACCTCTTCCTCCCCCTCCTCTCCCACTTACTACTCTCTGCTCTTTGTGATTCACTCGCCGCTATGTTTGATTGTACTGCACAGTAGAAATGTTGCCAGCAGAATGACCATTCCGGTAGAAAGCTTTGGCAAGTAAGATTAAGGACAGCACCACATCAGATCAAACGTTCCCCAGACAGTCCTCCTGAGTCATAGCATCAGTGGAGATTCAGCTCAACGAACTGTCACAAGATCTGAGTCA
Organism: Lutjanus erythropterus; assembly: GCF_056507025.1. Taxonomy (NCBI): domain Eukaryota; kingdom Metazoa; phylum Chordata; class Actinopteri; order Lutjaniformes; family Lutjanidae; genus Lutjanus; species Lutjanus erythropterus. The sequence continues at coordinate 28,382,285 of NC_139336.1, read as the reverse complement.
GATGTTTGTCACCGAGCTGAGTCACGGCAGTGAGCTTGGCCTCGTCGAACCGAGGAAAAGTACAGGTGCTGATGTCAGCCTTTCCCTTGAATGCCAAGTCTCAGAGGGCCTGGACAACAGTAGGCTCATTAAGAAGCTATCAGAGGAAAGGAAGCCATATGTTTGAGCAGTTTCCCATCAACGGGAAGGTTAGTTACAGTCACACCATTCCTAATGAAGTTAAATGATTATGTAGGAGGGTGGACCAGTTACTATTAGATTTCCTCTTGGACAGAGGTTGCCATAATTTCTGATTAGAGGTTAGTTAACTTTAATAGATGAGGCTGGAATTATGATGGATTTTCCTTATTGTAATCAAATCCCTTTAAAAGACCACGCTCAATCACGTGTTGGTCTGCCACTGAACGTTTTCCAACACCAGCTCCACTGGTTCCTCCTGAAGATCAAATTTAAAGAAAATGCATCATGGTCCATGATGTTTAATTTAAAAAAAAGGCTCAATCAGAAGGAAATAGTGCATTTGTTGGACTATTTTCAGGGGCGGATTAATACACATTCGGTATTTGTGGGATTGTCAACCAGTGCAACTGTATGGCTCATCAATTTGATTGTACCATATAAATATAGTTTTATGATATTATTTAACATTTATTTTATTTATACTTAGAGATTCACCAATCGGTTTTTTTCAGTTCCCATCAGATCAGATTTTCAGTTACGTTTCAGATACTTGAATCTGCCAATACAGATACTAGAGATGGGAGAAAAAAAAAAGGATTCTCTTTAGTATCGTGATTCTTTTTTAATGATTTGCAAATTGCGCTTTGTCTGCTAGCTTGATGCTAACACATAATAGGAATTTCCATAAATGTGCTAACAGAAATTAGCATCACAATCGTGGTAATATTCTCTTAACAAATGGATCTATTTCACTTCACGTTTACAATAAAACGACATGTGTGCTCAGAGTTAGAGGCTCATATTTCCTCTGATCTGTGGAAATAAACTAAACTTCTGCACTCCACACTGATCACTAAAACTCAGCAACTGACTGACATGTGTGTTGTTTTCAGAAAAATAACTCATGATATACAATCTTTTTCCCATGATCTAGTATTAAAAAAGCAATCAAAACAAAAATGAAAAAAATTGGAAAAAAAATAAGTGCTTTGTAGTACAAAATTTAATACTGAGATTGGATTGGTCCCAATCCTTTTTAAAATATTCTGAATATATAAAATAATGTAGTTTTGAATGGACAATAGAGGCCTACAGCTCTGAGAAAAAAGCTATTACAGAAAATACTAGTAGAGCCAATGTGATGCTGGTTTTGGTCTTGGGATTTGTTGACAATAATAAAAGTATAGAATATCACCACACTTATCCTTTAATAGGAGGTTGTGGTTCGACTTTAAATGTCAAAATGTCTAAATACAGATCTGAGGATGTGTCCATGTGTATTTTTGCTTTCTTTTAATGGTTTTGACATTAGGAATAACAACCTCCAGACCTTTGCGTTCTGTACTGTAGTTATAATGATGTTTACTGTCAGAGAGGTTGGCAGTGATGCAGCTGTTGAGCGCAAATCAGGTTGCTAAGTGTCTTCCAGGTTGTGTATTTCAGAATAAACAGAACAACATCCTGTACATGTCTTTTTGTACAGTGCTGCCAGCTGAACCACACTGATATTGTCATCCTGCACGCGGCACGTCTTGTGAATTGTTTGGTTGAAACTACAGCTTCTATTTTGGGTTTTCTCTGCATTTGATGATTTTCTTACAGTGTGAGATTGAACTTTCCTTGAACTTCAGCACAGTAATTCACGTTCGCTTCTCCCAATATTTTCAGGATACAGAACTGTTTTCTCTGCCTGGTATTACTGTAGCTTTAACGTCACTTTCTACTTGGGTTGAGATTAAGGATGCTGCACGGGTTGGGGATTAAATTTAAAGTCCAGGGAAAAGAAACTGTGTCTTCCCTCCAGCAGGGAAATGCACTCTTAGCTCAGACTGTCTTGATTTTTTTTTTTTTTGTCTTTCTCTGTCACAATGTAAAAGTTAATTAACTGAAAGGTTACTGACAGCACAAGTTTTCTTATCCTACATTTTGTTTAATCACGTCAACCAATCACAACTGCACTTTCCAAATTAAGTGTGTTCCCCTCTGCTCATATGCTTCAGTGGGTGTCCTCTCCGCCACACTTTCCCACCACGGCCCATAATCACAAGAATCTCCTCCCTTTCTGTCACTCCGCAACTCCTTGAAGAATTAATCCCCCCTTTTGTCCTCACTCAGCCTGCACTACTGCCCAAACACTCTCCCTTCTTCCCCATTACTTCCCTCCTGCCAATGAAAACATTAACATACTGTGAACTAAAGACCATCTTCCCCTGTTGTCTACCACCAGCAGGGCTCCCAGTCCAGAAGAACAAGAGCTCAAACAGTCTCAGGTGGTGAGGAGTCTATGGTAATAATAATATTTATATACAGTTTAAACCTTATCAGTCGTACACCTCTTAATTCCCAGAGACCACATAGCATGAGCTACATGTGTCCCCTGACTAGTTTTGATAAAAAAAAAAAAAAACTTCTGTTATTGTTCATTTATGTTATTTTTATTCATTTTTTCAGACAATATCTCTTGTTTAGTTTTGGTTTCCAAATAAGCAGCATACCAACATTTTTATATAATATAAAGGAAAAAAAAAGTGCTTTAGACTATGAGGTTGCCCCACCAATTTCAAACTGAACTTAAAATGATAAGATTTGTTAAGATTTATTGAACAAGTTGTGTTTTGATACGATTGTGTTAGGTTTCCTGTGCAGGGACTGCACATACAGCTAAGATGATACAGCTAAGGAGCTGTGCACTGTCCCCGTGAAACAAACAAATAAATAAAGATCTGAAATGTTGATGGGTTTAGTACATCAGATTGTACATCATATATTGTGTCACAGAAACGCCTCTTATCTGACAGCAAGTGTTAGAGTTAGGATGTCAACTAGGAAACCTTCACAGTTCTCAACATTTCCATGACACAAAATGCATAAAAGGTGACATAGCAACATTCTCTCAGAAGTAGACAAAAAAAGTTGATGTAAACATTCGTTAAAATGTACGTCCTTGCTTGCAGATACTTGATTAATTCTCAGCAGATGAAACAGTCTTTGTTCATTTGGTTCTGTTATTGGTGATGTTACGACGTGCTGAAGTGCTTCTTTAGACCAGCAGTTGTGGTATAGAGTGGTTCGTGCGTGTGTGTGTGTGTGTGTGTGTGTGTGTATGAACATTGACTGTTATAATACCATCTCCATTAGCTTTTCTATGGTATTCTATTAGTGCAATTTTTTTTAAAAATAGATAATTCTGCCGTTTTACAGAAATACAGCAAAGTCCAGCAAAATGTAGTGCAGTCAACTGAACAATAAATTCATCAGTGCATTCTGTATTTTCAGAGAAAGCCATGCCAGCAGTGCCTGCACGTACCGGGATGCATTTTGCTCAAGCTTCTGACACTTACACCCATGTTGCAGCATATCACCACCCTTACCTATAGCTATTAGTTTATCGGGCGAAATGTAGCATTGGGTGACAAAAAAAAGTACTCATCTAGCATGCCCCCCAGCTAGTCAGAGGTGGAGACTAGAAATCCAAGCTAAAACAGCCTGTAGTTCTTCCTTACATCACTGTGACGTCACTGGATGCAGGAAGAACAACAGATCTTGCAGCAGGAGAACTCAGCACACACTGAGGGGTTTATCGCCTCAGTTGACTGCATTTAACGTTAACGATGACCTGGCATCATCAAAAAAATTGCAGAATTTTCCCTTTCATTTTCCCTGCAGCTTTAATCTTAGACACCTTATTTCACAAGCTACCATCCAAATACTGGAAGTGTGATATTTATAAGCTTAAATTATTGATGTGATATGAATGAAAGTGAAACAAGGAGAATGCACATCTTTGGACGTCTCTGGCGTCCAGTGTTCAAGAGTGCTATTGCACTGTTAACAACAGTTAATGTTGATGGTTTGTTCGACTATTTTAGTCATGTTTATTTTATAAAGGGTTAATAGTTCACTCAGCAATGTAGTAATGATCTACTACCTTTCCCCATGTGGTGTTTATTTTAGTTCTGCTCTGTGTTTCATTGTGTTTTGTGTGCGAAAGTTCACATCGTACGCCTTCTTTTCCATCAGAGAGTTCGAGATCTTCTTTTCTCACATGTTGCTCTTAAAATGTTTCTGTCACTGTGCCAGGCAGCTGAAATGGGAAAAGACTTTAAAGCTCTTGTGTTTTTCTCGGTAGATGATAAAAAAAAGAGGTTTGTTGGAATAACTTTATTGAAAACATCAGTTTCTGACTCTCTTTCCGAGCAGAATCTTTTAAAATATTAAACGTTTCCCTCCACATGACTCTCCACACTATCAGCCTGTACTGATTAGCTGTCTTTGCTTTGCTCTCTCTCTACACTTGGCCAGTCTCCGTCGGCGACTTACACCTTGACCACCCCTGGCCTGCCCCCTGGATGGGAGGAGAGGAAGGACGCCAAGGGAAGAACTTATTACGTCAACCATAACAACCGCACCACTACCTGGACTAGGCCAATTGTGCAGGTACAGCAGGTCTGCAGGCTGGCTGGACTCTATGCATGGGACTGGACGTTACCTCGGCCCCTGTCACGGCCTCGGACCTCTTCCTCTGTTCTCCCCCTCTGTGTTTCTCCTCTGTGTAGCCGTAAAGAATGACGGAAAGAGACACCAAGTCTCTTTTTCTGTCTGTCTCTCTGTCCGGTTTCCAGTTCTTTCCAACTTTATTGTACGTCTTCCTCCTCCTGTCTAGCATTTTGTTTGGTACTCTGGATGAAGTGCAACTTTGTATATTGGTCACGCCTTTCCAAACCCTGGCATGGAACTGCAACCACCACTTTTCCCTTCCCCTTTTTTCCCCATTTCTGCCCTGTTTTTCCACTCGTCTTCCCCTGTCTTTCTGTCCGCAAACGAGGCAGCTCCACATAGTCTGAGCTCAGGGAGAGATTGCCGCTACACAGGACTGGGTGTATGTTAAATGCTCAAGTCTCTCCTCTTTGAAATCCACTCTTTCATTTCTGCTTTTATCAGCATACCGCCGGTTATATTATACGTGTTCATCTGTTGTCTTTCATCACACAGTCTTCTCATTTTCTGATTCTCATCTGTTTTTGTTATTACTCAGAAGGAGAGGACACTGCCACATGATTTACATAACAGTTCCATAGCATTGCTTTGATTCATAGTTGTGGCTAAGGATGGGAATTAAGAATCAGTTCCAGTTGAGAACCAGTTCCAAATAGTCCGATTCCCTGGAACCATTTTCCTCTGAGCTTATCAATTCCTTTTATCTGTGCCTGCAGGTTTTTTGACAGTTGCACATTTCAAAACAATAGACCTCAAACTGAGGCGTCTACACTGCTAAAAACAAGAAGAAATCAAAGCGGAGAGGAAGAAATCATCCAAAGCATGGCAACAGTGCTATTTCTTAATCGTATTGGAGAATGTTACTTTTAAAAATAACTTATGTTGCCACATTACTACTACTGATAACAGTAATTTGTTAGTGTTTTTGCATTACAAAAACACCTTTGCAATTCCTTGTGCAAGTTGCTTGTATTGTCCTGACAATTGGACAGCTAACTGGGCAGAGACATACTATGCAACTCTATGTCTGTCCTCTATGAGAACAATGGGCTCATACAGTACATAATGTTTCAATATGCAGCTAATGCCTCTCAAAACACATGCATGTTTGAGATAGTCTGTCCCTCTGATGAGACTTCCAAGGCTATAAAGCCTGTCAGCAGGAAATCTGGATGGTGTTGAAGTATTGACCCAAAAAAAACCCCAAAAAAACAAAAAAAAGTTGCTCTCAGAGTTCCCTCCAGTGTGAGGTGTCAGGTACTGATAGTTCTTCGAGTGGTAGAATTGAAAATGTAACTTAATGACTATAAGTGCTTGAATGAAAAAAACAACTGCATTATCTTGCTCCTTACAGCAAAAAAGTAATCTGAGTACTCTATGCAGCTCTTTGCAACTAAGCTAAATCTCATCCACTAAGCCAATAGGTGATATTTAGGAAACAACATCGCTGGTTAATACATGGGATACATAAGTCATTGGGTTGTGAATCACATTTTCCAATCAGATTTTGCAAACCCAAGTCACACAAATGCCTGTTTCTACTGTTTTTACATTGCGCTCACACTCAGAGATGATAAAACTGCTGCGTTGACACTGAAAACCTGTGTAGACCTACTTTTTCCCCCCCAGAAATTTGATCAGGACTCAATAAGGAAATCATTAACAGACCAGACTGGTAAGCAAAATGATTAATGGTACTGGTATCAATAATAAATCAATTCCCATCCCTAGTTGTGGCCCATTGCAAATGTGGGTTTTCCCATTGTCATGGCTGCTTGGATTAGGGTTGTAAGTAACAGTGAGAAGTACATTATGTTACGGATCCCGAGCCTTCGTCCCATCAGTGATAATTATATGAAATGACAGAAATGATTGTCTTCTTTGGGCCTACACTGTGTGACCCGTGCTTTGACATTTTAGGAGCTCATTACCCTGAGAGAAAAGCTTGCATCCAGACCTCTCCGGTGGCAGACAGCATGGCTTAATGACGAGAACAAGTTTCTTTCTTTCTTTTTTTTTTTTTTTTACTCGCAAAAACAGCCCTGCTTGCTTTATTCCGAACCCCACTTAACCTCCAAAGTGCTATTCTCACTGACAGCTGACTGAAGACGGAGCCAGCACCTCAGCAGCAGCAGCAGCAGCAGCAGCGTCAGGAGGAGCCTCAGCCCTGGCATCCACCCCCTCCACCTCTTCCAATGCCTCCAACAACCACCTCCATGAGCCCCAAGTCCGACGACCTCGTAGCCTCAGCTCCCCTACTGTCACCCTTTCCACCCCCCTGGAGGTGAGAATTAGCCACCTGTGCCGTCCTGCTCCGCCATACCTATACCTCGTTTTCCTCTTTTTTTCCGACCTTTGCCCTTCCACACTTTCTCGTCATGCAATTCTCCACCATTTCCATCCCTTAGAAGGTGACCAATCATGATCCTCACCCATCTACATCAGCCAAACCTCAATTTCCTGCTTCAGTATTACACCATTTTAATGATATCTCTCCTTCTTTTAGGTTAACTCTGTCTCGATGCTGCTTTTCTCTCTTTTTTCGTTCTTTCCAAACTTATGGAAATGTTAATCTCCTCATTCGAAATTCTCATCTCTTCTCTTCATCTCTTCATGGAGGATGATTTTCTTTCTTCACACTGCTCTTTTTTTCCCCCCATCTTCAACGGAGAGTGAGCTGATGGCCGAGCTCTGAAACGGCTCTCTGTTAAACAATGATTAATCACGTGAAATGGTCCCAGCTTTACTCATGATGATGAGTTTGTTGTGAACAATATGCGCTCTTGGCACAGTCAGCAGTTCCTTCTGTAGCACAGCGTGTTTGAAAGCAATAACACTAACAGGATAAAGCTGGCAACGGTGAATCCAAGATGGCAGTTACTGCTGGATGAAGCCATTACTTGAATTGATCACAGGTCCCGAGTGATTGTTGTAATTTGCTAAAGCAAACGCGGGACATCCGAATCAATGGTATTGATCTTGGAAATTAAATATCATTAAATCCAGAGGCCATTTCAGTAGCACAAAGGCAACCGCAGAAGCATTTGAAGATTGATTTAGATGGCATGGCATCCTTTGTGAATAACTTTTAAAAGAACATTTTAAAATTGTTGAAACCAGTTTGATGTTCACTGCAGACACATGTACAGCAGATTGCATATATTTTTCTATGCAAAATGTTTTATTGAGAACAGTATAAAATGACACACCCATGAATGTGCGGATGTACATAAAAAATCTAAAATAGAAGAGCAAAGTGATAATAAGAAACACCAAAACTGAACACATTAAAGAAGAGAAAAATGCATATATATGTACAGAACTCAAAGCCAAACACACAAACACTCACACACCCCACCCAGGCTCTTTCTTTAGAAAGAAATTTAATAAAACAGCTTGAGCTGCAACGATTGATCAGTTAGTCATTGACTATTAAGTAAATTGGCAACTATTTTGCTAATTAATTAATTGTTTTAAGTCATTTTTCTACATAAAAAAATGCCCAAATTCTCTGACTTACGCTCCTTAAACCTGAATATTTTCTGGTTTCTTTACTCCTCCCTGACAGTAAACTGAATATCTTTGATGTTGTGGACAGAACTAGTCATTTGAGGACGTCATCTAGGACTCTGGGAAACAGCGATCGACTTTTTTCGCCATTTTCTGACAATTTATGGGCCAAGCAACTAATTGATTGATAGAGAAAATAACCGACAGATTAATTGACAATGAAAATAATTGTCAGTTGCAGTCTTAAAATCAGCTTTGTTCGCAGAGTATTTCATTTCATTTAATTTCATTTTATGTTTAATTTTCTGACATTTAAGAAAAAACACAGTATCTTTGAGCCACTGTGAAACAGAGGGAGGGTCCAGAGGTTTCCACTGTAGGAGCAGGTGACTGAAAATGTGAAATTAATCATTTCTTTTTGTAGAGAATTAAATTAGCTTCATCTGTCCAGGGTCCCAGAGATGGCAATCAGTGGACAGGATTGTAGATGTATTGCCATTATGGTAGCCATTATCTTAAAACAGTCGTACCAAAGATTATGTAACTGTGGGCAGAAGAAGAAGATTTCATTTTTAATGTCATCCTTTCTTGTCTTCAGAGCGACAAGTGATATGAACTCCCACAGTCAACACTTACAAAGAGTGAGATATCAGACAGGAGACGTTAGCTGCTGCTGCCGCTTTGTCAGAGCTGCAGTGTCTGATTCTTCAAAAACAAATCTGAGGAAATATCTATATAGATATGTATGTTCACACTCTAACTCAAACACTTCCTGTGCTGAAAGTCTTGCACCCGCAGTTCTTCTACTTCTAAAATCCTTCAAGACATCGGATGTCTTAATGAATGTAAGCCGTGGAAGAGGCAGGTATCAGTGGAGGGCTTTTATTATGAAGCAGCTGTTGTACATTTGAAGTGTTTGACTCATCTGGTGTAGTGGACAGATGAAGTACTTGCATTGTTTTAAAAAGAGCAGAACATTGTTGAATTACCTGAAGTAATGACTGTTCTTCTTTTTAATCCTTTTTTCTGGACTTCAAGTAATGTGAATGACCAGTCATTTATCATGTAATGATGTTCCACTGTATAGTTTTCACAAAACCAGTTTTCTCACTCAGTGGTTTTTTGTTTTGTTAATACAGATAACTAGGTGGGATAATTTCAATCAAGACCTAAAACTGTTTGGATTTTGTTGCATCTACCATGATTTTAAGCTCTCATTCTAACTGTGTGTGTGTTTTTCTGTATTTTATGTTGGAGTGTCTGAACATGCACTTGGTCAGATATATGAAACTTTTGCTTTAGCATGGATGCGAAATAACATTTGAACTTAAACTTTAAAGCAGCTATAAATGCACCACACAAACTTGGGTAATTAAGATCAACACAGTGTATCTTAAAAAGAAACGGCCTGTTTTTGACCTGCGTTTAATGGCTTTACTCTGCGGTGATGATCCTGTGCTGTACCAAGGGAACAGGCCTGAAGGAGGTTTAATTAAGGTGTGTGTGTGTGTGTGTGCAGGTCTGTGTGTTAACAAGGCATTATATAAGTAAAAGGAAGCGAAACACTTGCTGCAGAATGTTGTAATTACAACTTCCAGAGGAGGTGGGAGGTCTGTGGATTAATTAATGCAGTCTTCTGTCATGTTAAAAATCAGATCAGTCAGTGATAATTGCTGCTGTGATGTAGGAACACTCATTAGCCTGAACAACTTAAATCTGTTTAATGTTGCTTAAGAAACTTTTTAAGATGCCAGAAATGGTTGGCTTCCTTTCTTCAGTTTTTCTTGGATTTTGACATTCTTGTTTGAAAAACTACAAAAAAGAGACACATATCGCTCTTTCCAAAGCCACCAGACTCCGTAGCCTTGCAGAACTTGGGAATTTCTGCTCTCCCACTGCCTTCATTGGTTAGTTAGTGACTTTGGTGTTTTAAAAGATTAATCAGATTCACTAAAGTTGCACAATAACACAAACAAACTAACAAAACAAGGCACCGGTAGACCAGTGACTCCTGTGTTCTACAAGATAAAATTACTAGTTTTGCAAAAGGAGTCTGTTTGAGCAAGAAACTGATATTTGCCTCATATAACAGTGGTTTCCCATCAGAAAAGGCTGCCTCACAGCAAATGAAACTGTAAGAATAAATATAGGATACACTTAAAATATGTCGGCATTTACTTTAAATAATCCAAAGTATCCCTTTAAGCCTCAGATGCAAGATCCAGGGAATCAGTAAAAGCTGAAATCTGTGAAACTCATCAAGTCTCCGTGCGTTTTTCTCTTGACATTTTGATAGACAACTTGACGGGCTGACGGGCTACTCAGCATGGATGTTGATTATCTCCCTCCCTGTTTTCATGGGATGAAAGGAGAGACTGGCTCAGATATATTCAGCGTTCGTACAAGGTTTTGAAAGTTTGGAGAATGCCTTATTTTAACCGTCATGTTTCAAGGTTAGGAATATGCGTGAATCTGAATATAGTTCTTGAAAAACGCTGGGTTTTCAACATAATCTGGTGCTTCATCGACACGATCGCTCATGGAAATCCAAAAATCTTTTAACATTTGAAATGAAACAATCAAGTCATCGTATTTGTCATTCATGTCTTCCATATGATTAGGCTTTATATTGCTTGCTAATTTCCAGATTAAGGGATCACCAGAGAACTTCTCTAGCAATGATTGACAAATATGACAACAGAATAGTTTCATTTCAAATATTAAAAGAGTTTTGGGGGGATATTTTTTACTTTTTATTGGTGTAAATGGGCTTCTGTATTATCATGATCCAAACATACAATCAGAGTTAATTAGAGGAATATACTGTGATCGTTGTGGGTAGAAAGGAATTTGAAATTGCATTTATAGTAACTATTTAGATATGATAATAAAGACTTCAAGAGGTTTGGGTGCATTGAAAGTGCTCTTGAATTTGACTGTAAAAAGCTGCACACACCGTGTATATTGTGGCTACAATGATGGGGTTTTCCTAGATGTAATCTCATCCAGTTTTTTAAAAGACAACTGTTTGAAGACTGGTTTCCATCCTTGTTTCGTGTCTGTTGTGTTTCAGAGCATCAGTGTTGATTTATTTCATCACGTCAGTCATCCATATTCGGTTGCATCTCCTTTTAGTCTGCTGGGAGTGATAATATTTCACTGCATCTCTTTTTCTTTTTCCCATGTTGCTTCCAGGGAGCCAACAACATCCAGGTGCGGAGGGCTGTAAAGGACACGTTCTCCAACCCGCAGTCTCCCCAGCCGTCCCCCTACAGCTCCCCCAAGTCCCAGCACAAGACACAGCAGAGCTTCCTGCCCCCGGGCTGGGAGATGAGGATAGCCCCCAACGGACGGCCTTTCTTCATCGACCACAACAGCAGAACCACCACCTGGGTGAGCAAACGTAACACACCGTGGTAACAGACCGGACTGCACTTGAGGCTGGGAGACGATTTTTGAAATATGAGTCGAGGGTAACTCTTTATTTTACAGGTCTGCAACTTCCCCAAAAAATCCCAGTAAGCTTCCAGGAAAGAACTGTTATTTGGTAATAATTACAGGGAAAATAAGAATTCCAATAAATGGCTTGCATAATCTCAGTGCACATCAAGACAGAGCAAGCTTACAATGCCGCACATTAACATATATACAGTTTCCAAAACTAGATGAATAATGAATGATTATTGACTTTAGTTTAAATTTCAAGGCAGTTCCTCCCAAAACCAACAGCTGTGTGGAAAGTACCTAAACTGAAGCAACTTCTTTTCTTTTATTACCATTACAGGGTTTCTGCATGTCCTTAGAAAGTCTTAAATCAATATAATGTCAATTTTATGCCTTAAATCATCTTAAATATGATAAAACTGATTTATGACTTTAACGTTATTGTAATGACGTTGGATTTAACTTTATTCTAGCTTTTAAATGTGTTTTCTGGGGAAAAATTACTACAAAAACAACAAAAAGAAACCACTATTAAGCCAATATAACCACTAATGCGAACTGTGCATCCACTTTTTTGCCAGCATGGTCTGAAATTGCATTCATAATGGTCTTAAAAAAGACTTCAGTTTAGCTTGTTAAAACCTGCAGAAACCCTTAAGTACACATTTGTCTCCATTTACTAGTACCAACTTCTACAGTTCTTCTTGTTAGGACGCTAAAATAAAGTGTTAGCAAATGATGGTATGAAATTTAAAAGAGGTTTATATACAGTATTTTGTTTTACTAGAGTCTAAAAATCTAGGACAGTGCTGCTGGCTGATCTTCCAGGATCTTTTAGCGACATCTGGTGGTTTAAGTTAATTTCACATTTAAGGGACTTAAGAGAAGCCTGAGCTGTCGTGTTACATCAAAGCTCCCATTTCATCCTTAAACCAGAGCAAAAGTAAAACGTTAGTTTTTCGTCAGCCTGTCTTGGAATCATTCATAAATGCATGTCTGTGCTTCCTCCCTCCCTCCGTCTCTCTTCTGACAACCAGGAGGATCCCAGGTTGAAATATCCAGTCCATATGAGGAACAAGAACTCAATGGAGCCCGGCGACCTCGGTCCTCTTCCTGTAAGTAGAGTCATTATTAGACCGACTGCATATTTAACCTTTGGCCCACAAAGCACATAACAACCTCACAGATGCCAATAAGTGCCTTAGAGCTTTTTTTTTTCACTCATTCACAAGTGCCCTTGCAAAGATGCACTTTTTCACATTTTCTAAATCAGTCTAACTATAACTGTTTTCTAAGCTAATTTTTAAAAAGTATTTGTTCAGCTTGTTGCACCATCAGTGACTTTTCATGTTTTTGTCTCCTGATCAGCTTAAAGGGATAGTTCGGATTATTTGAAGTGAGGTTGTATGAGGTACTTATCCGTAGCCAGTTTATTACCAATAGCAGATGCCAGTCAGCAGTTTGGGGAATCAGACGCTAAACGTATTTTAGCCACCTAAATGAATCAATATTCAGTCAATCAATTTAAGTTTACACTATATTTAGAATATTTTCACCGCTTCACCAAATCAACCGAACTCCACTGGCAAAATCAGCACAACACCTGAGTAGCTGGTCTACAAATACCCTGATCTGTTTGTTTTTTTTGTGTTCTTGTGTGACTGTAGTGAATCCGAACAAACACTGATGTCACGCAATAACTGCTTAATTCCACTGGGCACAGCTGCTACGTCGCTTTCTGTTTTTGCCTCTCACGGACTCTGCTTTTAATGGAAAATGTGTCAAACTGCACAGAGCAGATCAACCTGGACGGGAAGTCAGACACAGGAACAGCGCAGATAATCAGCTTCAAAATAAAACACCCTGTGCAGACTTCTGATCGGAAAAACACAAACCGTTTAACTGCGTAGCATATCAAACAAAGGTAGAGGCGCAAAAACCAAGGAAAAACATTCCTAGTGGGGGATGAAGCAGTCTAGAGGACGGACCAAAACCGCACTGCAGACGCAACGTGCGTTTGTGGAATCAAGACTTAACGCAAACGTACTCAAGGCAGTAGTCGACTAGCAACTCTCATGTTCTGCGAGACAACAGAGACTGGCTGGTTTGGACAGAGTGATATTTGTCTTATGTAATGGTGGTTTCCAGCTGAAAAGGCTGTCTAACAGCAAGGTGAAGTGGTGAAAATATTCTTTATATGACGTACAGTTAAAATAATAATGATTGGCCTTTTTTAAGGGGTTAAAATACATGTTTTGCTGCTGACACTGTCCACTGCAGCTCATTGCTTAGCTTCCCACACCGTTACTCCTGCTGCTTCCCCAAACTGGGGGCGTGCCGACCATCATCTCTGGATAAGTACCTCACACAACCCTACTTTAAATAATCAGAATTGTCCCTTTAACTCAATGGTTCATGTTTAAATTGAATTTTATGGACGAAGTGGCATTTGCACTAAAAGAAGAGTGAAAAGACATTCTTAGTCCTGTAAGAAAAGAGGGAGAGTGTAACTGATGTTGGATGAGAAAGCAGAATCTGGGGGCTGTGATGATAATAATCCCCAACTAGGAGGTGGAGACAGTCACCTGCTCTATTATCTATTTGACAAAGACGAACTCCCAACACGTGGGCCAAACGTTACCGTAGGTAGCTGTTGAATAATCAGAGCTTCATGGGTTTGTACATCTCACAGGCTTGTGTGGTGTGTGTGCATGTGTGTGTGTTCTCTTTCTCTTTCTCCCTCTTTCTCGTTTCTCTACGTTCTGGTGGATCTAATGTATGCTACTTCTTCTTCTACACCTGGCCATGTCTGTTTGGCAGAACCTACCAGAGGAGGTTGGTTGGTGCCTCCCTCCCTCTGCCTGCCTACCTACCTGTCTGGTCCGATCTGGTCAAAATGCCTGCAGACAGCCTTGCGCTTTTGTTTTTTGTTTTCTTTTTTCTGTTTTTTTCCTCTATCTTTTTCTATCTTTTCTCTTTCTCATGACCGGCATGGATGGACTGTACCTCTCCCTTCCTTCTCATCAGTATTTTTACACCACTTCCTCTCTCTGTGCGCCCTCCCTGCACCACCACCACCCCTTCTGTTAACGATTTAACATTTGGAGAGCTCCCACGCCATTCTCCCGGGATCCCTCAGACTGCTCCATGTCTGTGTACCTGTATCGGTGTCTGAGGCACAGATAGACGAGTTGGGAAAGTGGAACGAGGCGAGATGCACCGGGCATTTTTTTAGAAAGAGAAGGAGAATGAACAAGAAGGGCTGAAGGAGGAGGAGGAACAGGGTTGAATAAAGGGCAGAGGAAGGGATGGATGTTTCAACAGAAACAAAAGGAGCTATATATGTATTTTAGAGGAAGGAACTGGCTGTATGCTGCATGTGTTTATCAGCTTTTCAATCTGGTCTCTCCACTCATGCAGTAGCAGCATACTTAGGCCTTGTCCACACAGATACAGATATTTTGCAGGATGAATGTTTTCCTCTCATCCACACGCAAGCAGCGTTTTAGCTCACTAAAACAGATTTTTTTTGTGCAGATTTTCCAAAACTGCTGCCTCTGTGCATCCGTCTGTGCACATTAAACAAAATGTTTGGGAGCCCATAAAGAGACCAGTCTACCAGGGTGTTCCCATCTGGGGGCGCTGCCATCAGCAACTGGGTGAAGAATATATGAAGAAATGTATGAGCCTAACTGGACTACGTTGCCACCAGTCCTGCTGTGAGCTGATGTCTTGTGGGTGTAAGTGCAGAGTGGTTGCTGAAAGCGCTGCAGGTGCACAGGCCTCTGCTTCCACCTGACTCTAATGGCTAAATTCCACCGCACACAGCAGCACCATGGCAGCCGGAGCTGTTCACAGCCATTCTGCACAATGCTTGTGATTACACCAGCAGCGCCTTGGAGCGGCCCTGAAGCAGCTCTCTACATGGGCAGGAAGACAGACAGACAGAAAAAGTAGAGAGACTCAGTTTTCCATTTTCAAAATAAAAGACCCCATGCAGACTCTTGATCATAAAGACAGACAGAAAATAAACTTTTTAACCATGTAGCGTACTTATCATGGTAGAAGCATGAAGAGCAAGTAAAGAGGACCAAATCAACAAAATCTGAGCAAGTAAACATAATCAGACGCTCCACTGCTGAAACATTTCTGAAACGCTTCTGATGCGGGCTGCAGACATGTGGAGGACGGAGTAAAACTGCAGCCTGAGTGCCCTGCCAGGATCTGTGACAAGTTGTATTGACATGTTAATACGATCAATATCCAGATTTCTTCTAAATATGTTGATAAATATGTACCAGATCTGGCACTTTATCACATAGTGAATAATAGATAAGCTATGCCACCCCAATAATATCGAGATGCTTCTGTAACTTTCTTTAAAAAGAAAAAAAACAAAATATATAGCAGCTTATTATAATGAAATCACTTTTTGGTTCTCTGGGTCACTGGGATCTACATCATGTCTGTTATTCCAGGTGTGTCTGCTTGAACCGGAAAGGTTGACCCACCACTGGTGGACATTTTGAAAAATGGCTGCCAAAGCCTCCAGGGTGCCAGTTTTTGATTGGCCCAATATCCAGTTCAGTTCCCAATATATGGATTAACATATCCACCCAATTATTTTGTCTTCATCACAAATTGTTATATGTTGAGCCAAGACACTGATGTGCCAGAATGGTGTCAGAAATGGGTGGCAGATGACTACAGATAAGTAAATAAGTATCTATTATTGTAAGTAAGCTCACCACACACACTCAGAATGCTCCTCTATCGTATTTGACGAATCCTTTATGTAAACTTTATCGCCACGCTTTGGCCCAGCGTGCTCGTTTGAACATTTGTAATCATTTTTGCGCTCTCTTGTGTACGGAACTATTTTGTTAAATGAAGATTATGTGGACACTTTTTGAATAAAATATCTCTAAATGTGTAGACAAGGCCTAAGGGACACACATACTGTAGGTTCACCTTGTTTGACAGATTGTCGGACTCGGTCCCCTTCCCCACCCCTTTACTCTATCTAATCTACTGTAAATTTTTTTAATTGCCTGACTGCTGGTGCTGTACGAGTGTGTATGTGTGTGTGGCCTGTGACACCGTACTGAGTGGTCACCGTGTCAGTGGTGGTGTTCTGGTTTGAACTAGTAGTGGTGATTTAACCTTTAATGTTGTGGTTGTATGTATCCCTGCCTTGCTGACGTCTCAGACATGACTCAAATAGGAGAGAAAATCCTCTCGGTTCCTTTGCGGTGTGTTTGATTGAGCTCGCCTCGCCCGCAGCGCCGGGCTGTCAGTGTTTGGACCATTTTAATGGTCAGTCAAGTTCAATCAAACATAAATTAAAAAAGGAAAACAAAGTGGATGGATTTAAAAGACTATTTGAGCATGGCCTGTTTAATAGTTTTGGGTAATGGTGACTTTGAGCTTTTTTCTCACTCTTTCTTTCTTGTTTTCCTCCTTTTTTTTAGCCTGGTTGGGAAGAAAGAGTTCACTCAGACGGACGCACCTTCTACATTGACCACAGTAAGAGAACGTCATCTTACCTCTTTCTGTCTCCTCCATGCTTGTATTTGGTCATGTCTTATTTTGTCTGTCTTTCTCTTGAGTTAATGTTTTATAGTGTGTTGCAGCGCAGCCACAGGTTTTTCAGTGTCAGAGACAGCAGAGCACCTCATCCATTACAGCAGTTGCTCAGTCGCCAGGTCGCCCTGTTTAAAAGTTCTTGTGTGATGGCCTGATGTAGTGCAGTAACGTCACTTGAAGCAGCTACAAAGAACCTGAATATTTTCTTGATTTTGGACAAAAGCAGTAGTGTTTCCTCTGTCATAACCACAAAATATAACACCAAAAATAAAATGATCTAAATAAAAAATCTCCTGCTTCCTTTTAACTGCCTTGTTGGGCATTTGTGCAGAGGACAAAATCTAGCAGGAATCGGTGAGCCACAGTGACAAGACGTATGCAAAAATCTCCTACAAGTTAAGCGAGCTGAACACTGTTCATGCACTGAAACAGCGGTGGGGGAAGCTTAAAAAAATCATAGCGACAAAAAAGAAGAAAAAAAGACAAGTGTTTCATAAGTCAAACTAATTTGCTTAATTCTCCCGGGGTCTTAATACAGTGGTGGAATCGCAGGCAACAACTGTTTGAAAAGTAGCTCCTGGAATTAAAAGTTCCTGGTACCTTGGGTGGAAACCCATCTTAAAAAGTCTCTGCTCGGACGGTAGTACTCTCCAAAAGTACAGGTGCTTACTGTGCTTCAACACATCAGCAAGGAGTAACAGGGAAAAAAAGCATACAACTGATGGACCAATGATGAAGTCCAGGCTTTACTGAAGTCCAGTGGGTATTGGAAATAGCAACCATGTATGGTCATATATGGCGTCATCATTGTTGTATGGTCGCAGACTGTTGCTTTTCTTAGGTCAGAGGACTAAATTCTTCGATCTTCACAGATCTTTAGACAACAGACAACAATGGGCTGAAGGAACCTTTTAGTTCCTTGAAAATTAGTTTCTGAGACTATAAGTTCCACGTACTTTGGGTTGAAACTCGAGTAAAGAATTTCTTCCTATTGTTGCTTAATAAAATGACTAGATTTCACAGGAGTCTTGGTAATTATTTTTCTTGCCTAAACAGTTTGTTTTGTTTGTTTAATCCAGATACAAAGAACACGCAGTGGGAGGACCCTCGCCTGCAGAGTCCAGCTATCACAGGACCTGTGAGTATTTTCCTTTTACTTCACCACTGGTACTCATCACTGTTGCTACACAGAAACAACAAGTTCTTCTTTTGACATTGTGGTTCTATCTCTCGCACACTATCTTTACCCTCAGTGTCGTAGTACAACAAAGATAAATCACTTTGTCTCTGCGGTTGTCACTTAACATGCCGACACCTCCGTGTTATTCTCTGTAACCACTTCAGATATTGTTCGCCCTCCTCGCCAGCAACCCTCCCCAGTTTACACTGTAGTTTCTGGTGTTTTAACAAGAAATGGAAGAATATTTAGTTTTTCCAGTAAAACATTTACATCACAAGTCAAATGTTTATAAGAATATTGATCCGTTTTTTTGGATCATTTCTTGAATCCTGTGTGTTGTTTATTATCTGTGCAGGCTGTTCCCTACTCCAGAGAGTTCAAGCAAAAATACGACTACTTCAGGAAGAAATTGAAGAAACCGGTAAGAAGCGTGATCTTATGAAATGCTGATCTGTGTTTGGGTTCTGGCTTCTTGCTGGGAAACAAAACTAAATTTGGTCAAAACCTCACGGCTTCTTCTGACACAAGAAGGTGGTCTAATTTGCTTCTATTTTGATTGTGCTTGATTGCATAGTTATTCAACTTTCTTCACACTGTCTTGACACTGCATGACTGAGTTTGATATTTTTATTGCATGTTAAATATTCATTGCAATCACATTTGTGTATAATTAACAGTTGGTAGGTGGAGAGCAGAATGGCAGGGTTTTTTTTCCCCTCTTAACTATTGTTTCTTGATGCTGGAATCTGATCTTGGGTGAACGTACTGATACTTTGGCTTTGACACAGCGTTCACTCTCGTGGCTTGCAGTCCCTCCAGATGTTAATCAACCAGCTGGACTTGTTAAGCATTTTCCACTGTTACAGAATGAGTCCTGCAATCCATATTTTTCCAACAGTATTAATTCAATAATGTGCTTAAAATAATAAGACAATGACTCTACAGAAGCCTGTTGTAAATGACAGTATAACAAGACCGAAGATTTTCCTAGTTGACTCATAGTTGTTGGTTCAAGTGATTAGTCAACTACATGTTTATGATATTAAATATGTATTTTTGGGGCATCAGAAATGGTTATATGATCATCTTGAAGAATAATAAATCATTTTCAGATCAATAAAATCATTCTTTGTTTAATATTCTAGGTTTTTTTTTTAAGTAAGTAGTTGTGTTATAAGGTAAGTAGTTGTGTTATAAGGTTATAAGTGGGATACAGATGTACAGTGAGCAGGTCATTATTGCTAAATAACCCTGCCAGGGTGATTCGAGACCTCTCTGCTTTGCACTGGGCTTTATTTTGAAATAATGACCCACTAACTGTACCTTATCCTTTACTTGTTAACACTGTGCAGCATCACAGATGAATACAAAAACATAATAATGAACCTTTAGAAGCGCACGCACATGCAAAGGCCATGTACTTCCATCTTACCCAAACAAACTAAAATTAAATTAGATTTTGCTTTTATTTAACACAGTGTGGTCTTTGTTCATTCCAGGCTGACATCCCAAACAGATTCGAGATGAAGTTACACAGGAACAACATCTTCGAAGAGTCGTACCGTCGAATCATGTCCCTGAAGAGGCCCGATGTCCTGAAGGCGCGGCTGTGGATCGAGTTTGAGTCGGAGAAGGGATTGGACTACGGCGGCGTGGCCAGGGAGTGGTTTTTCCTCTTATCCAAGGAGATGTTCAATCCTTACTACGGCCTGTTTGAATACTCTGCCACGTAAGTCTCTGCTTGTCAGGGTGTGTTTTAGATTTACAGGGCTACCTTTAACTGTAGAGAGGAGTTTAAACCCTCAACGATGTCATGACACAGGACAAACTGCAGTGTGGATCAGAGCTGACATAGTAAAGGGATCATGCTGTATGTCTGCAGTCATGGAAAAATCCTTCTCCACTCAATTTTTGATTGTCTTTTTCCACAATGCGGAGCGAGGGGCAGAGCCGCCGTTTTGTTTCCCTTTGAGACTTGTTAAAGTTTCCTTTCACTTTGATTAACTTTTCCTCTCATTGAAAGAGCCATCCTGGAACGAATGTTTCCCACATACAGTACACGCTGAGATAATTAAAGTGTCGTATGTTTTGTTCCTTTTCTGGGAACCATCATCAGTAGATGACGACTCAGTTGAGTCTCATTTCGCTGTGCACGGTAGGGCAAAGGTGACAGACAATCAATAATACAGATGGTGCTGTTGAAAGGGCAAGGAAATTAAAAAATGAGGCCTTACTTTAATTAAAGTTTGCTGGGTTTAATAAAAAGTATTTGAAATTAAACCTCATTGTGATTGTTCATTGTAGCAACTTTTATTATTTTAACATCATGCTGATGCTTAGCAACCACAGTAAAGTCTTCTGTCTCCACTTGTGCGTTTGCTCCTGGGCTCATAAAAACACTCACAAAACCAACAGAATGCAAAGAAATAAGTTGTAATGTTAAGTCAGAGATGTCCATGTATTGTGTTGCAGAGATACCTACGTAGGTTAGCTGCTAACAAGCTAGCCACAGCCTATCCTGTCTCATAATACCACTTTGCACCTCAAGGGGCAATAGTCCAGTCCCTCCTGGAGTTTCAGCTGTGAGATGCGAGTGAGTTCGCTATGTTCCACAAGCTCATGTAGCTTTTTTTAATCTAATAAAGGAACAAAAACTGTGTAAAGAAAGAAGGTTTTATTACTCCAGTTTTTCTTGTTAAACTGAAAAATATAACCATAAACCTTCTGAATTTAAGTTACTCTCTTTCACTGAACTGAGACTAACTTAACTACCTTGTTAAAGCATACGTCATCAAAAGCTTTGTTAGCCTTTCCATTGTTCCAACAAACACCAACTCTTGTTTGTTCGAAATAAACCCTAAATTCAGAGTTAGATGTGAAAATATTCCTAACCCGCCATGTCCTTGTCATCCCCAGAGTCAGAGTTCTAGGTCAGAGCCGCTGTAAATTACGTCGATACTGTATTCCCTGCCAGCTAACAGGCCTCCATCTGTCTCAGGGGCCGTGTTTGGTCCCGGTCCGGCCTTGTCCCATTCACCGCCTGCCCCTTGCTCACTTGCCTGCACCACTCGCCTGAAAACCTCCACCTTCCCGTGGTCCAAAGCTACTAGCTAAATTGGACAGCTACTAGCTCAGCTAACGGCGGCTACACTTAGCAGCACTTAGCAGTTCCTCTGATGATATGCTGAATGTGTGGAGTGTGAATTTGACAGGTGGCCAAAATCTCGCAATCTTTACATATTGCACCTTTAACCGTGCTTTTAAAGTCACAGTTTTAGTGAAAACAACAATATAATATAATATTTAAAGTATCTTTTGCGATATCAGATGTAAGATGGTGCAAAACAGTGGCAATGTTTTTGTGAATGGTGCAGGGTTTTGTTGCCATGGTAAGGAGTTTTGATCAACATTATGGAGGATTTTTAACATAAAGTACTACTGATTTAAAAAAGAAAATACTTCAAAGAGGTAAAGCTTGTGTTTTTTTTTAAATAAAGGGAAATTGTGTTGATTTATCTGTCCTCCTGCACATCACTTGCACCTGCAAGCAACACAGAAATTTAAGTCAAATGTTATCTTTATTGACCGTCTCTACTGTTTCTGTAACCAAATGGGCAAGGATAAATAAACCCACTGGTACTACTGACAGCATCACAGAATAACCTGGAAATGAAACCCTGAAAATGACTTCCTTCCTGTGTGCTCTCGTCTCTGCAGGGACAACTACACACTCCAAATCAATCCCAACTCTGGGCTGTGCAACGAGGACCACCTCTCTTATTTTAAGTTCATTGGACGTGTGGCAGGAATGGCCGTGTTTCATGGAAAACTACTGGATGGTAAGCTGCTCGATGTTGGATCCTGTCTGTCTGATGCTATAAATTCTTTCACTGATGTTCACAAAAACATTTTTCCCCACGCACACATACTGTTACAGCACACTGTTGTTTTCTGCTTTCTTAGGTTTTTTCATCCGACCGTTCTACAAGATGATGCTTGGAAAACAGATTTCTCTTAAAGACATGGAGTCTGTGGTAAGTAACTGATTAATTGTTTAAAAGTTCTGCAATTCTGGGACACTTCCTTTAGCTCCATGAAATAGACTGAAATATGTACTTATTGCTTATTAATTTCAAGATTCAGCGATATTAACAACTGAGCACTCAACAGTGACCAGAGGGTTGACTTTTTTTTTTTTAAGTAAAAAACCCTGAAATCTCACAAATAAAACCCAGTGAATGACTTAACTTTCTTTGTGTCTAATTTTTATTTGTCATGTGTTGTATTCCTGCAGGACAGTGAATATTACAACTCTCTGAAGTGGATTCTGGAGAATGATCCCACTGAGCTGGACCTGAGGTTCTGTATCGACGAGGACAACTTTGGACAGGTGTGCGGGCTTCAGTCAGTCACTTTGAATCTGTTAAAATCCATGTTTTTATTGCTGTACGTCAGAATCAGAATTTTATCGATCCCTGGTGGGAAATATGGTCACATCACAGTTGCTCTCAATTCAAGAATAGAAATATAGAGATATTAGACTAGACTAAGATGGCCCAACCCTGCCGAACTCGGGCCAGTGACCCCGTCTTGCTGCTTTAAGCTCCAGGCCTGATTACTGCAGTAATTACTGATAGCTGCAGGGAGGGCGGGGTGTAGTACCTGGACACAGAGAGCACAGGAAGACCCACAAACAATACTGTCGCATGAAACAAAAACAAAGAAACAAAAACCTGTACGTGCATCATGGTGCTAAATATAACAGTGTAAATAATGAAGCTTTATGCATTTCACCGTTGAATTCATGTCCAAAATAATTGTTGTGTTAAGTAAGCGGTGCACAGTTGAAAATATAAATTATAAAGTAATGCGGTTTGGTGTCCAGGTCTTTATTTTTATTGTGTTTTTCTTTCTCAGACGTACCAGGTGGACCTGAAGCCCAGCGGCTCGGACATGGTGGTGACCAACGAGAACAAGAAGGAATACATAGAGTAAGGACATTATCAGTACTTTTCCTCTTACTTCATTCTCTGTCTTTTTATGAATAGTTACAGGGTTTTAACAATGATTATTGTGAAACTACATGATCAACCATGAATGTGCTGTTTAAAACTCCTGTCCTAAAGCTCCTTCTTCCCTCTGACAGCCTGGTCATCCAGTGGAGGTTTGTCAATCGGGTCCAGAAGCAGATGAACGCCTTCTTGGAGGTATTTATGTGCAGTAACACAGTCAGTCGCCACTTGAGGGCAGTGCGACCTCAGACTCTGGGGTGGCATGTCTGAGGCCCTCAGTTTTACATCCAACCTCTGTACCTAAACCTGAACCTCTTCTTGAATATTTGTTGCTTTTAAAACTGAGTAACATCTCTTTTATATGTGGGAAGTCTTGCAGTTATGTTGCCTGATTCCAGCTTTCTTCAGAATTATGTTTTAATTGCTGTTTTGTTTGATTTTCAGGGCTTCACTGAACTCATTCTCATAGATCTGATCAAGATCTTTGATGAAAACGAACTGGAGGTATGGATTCTTTTAACTAAAACCCTCTTCCCCAATCATATCCGTGCGTGGTGCGCTTTTGCTCAATGTGACATTGAGCATTTTAAAGGGGTATTTAAGATTATTTGAAGTGGGGTTGTATTAGTCAGTGTTTTCCGGTGTCACGTCCCCGGTTTAAAGAAGCAGAGAGGAGCACCAGCACAGAAGCTAGACAATGTACTGCTGTGGACAGGGTCATATTTTAGTCACCTAAAAAATACATCAGTATCAGTTTAAGGTTACGCTATATTTAGAATATTTTCACCGCTCTACCTTGCTGTCAGAAAGCCTTTTCCAACAAGACAACATCGTCATATAAGCCAAACCAACCAAACTCCTTTAGCTATAACAGTAATTTTACCTTGTAGATCAGGAGTTGTTGGTCTACCGCTGCCTCAATTAGTTAAGGTTGTTTTTCGTATCGTGTGACTTTGATAAAACCGAACTAACCTTTTAAAACACTGAAGTCACACAGTAACACAAACTAACTATTTGAGGCAGCGTAAGCTCAGCAACTCCCGTGTTCTGTGTGGTTAAATTACTGATTTTGCCCACAGATTGTTGTTGCTTTGTCTTATATAAAGATATACAATATGTAACAGCGGTTTCTGAGGCTGTCTGACTGCAAGATAAACTGGTGAAAATATTCTAAATATAGCGTACACTTGAACTGATACTGACTATTTTAAGGCAGACCTATTTTTAGGTGGCTAAAACACCTTTTGCTGCTGACCCTGTCCACAGCAGTACATTACTTACATTACAGTACTCCTGCTGTTTCTCCAAACTGGGGGCGTGCCGACCGCCATCTACTGCAGCTAATACACTGACTATGTGCAAGTAACCCACTTCAAAAACTCCAAACTATCCCTTTAACTTTAACTCTGTCTTGAGAGGAAAAGTACCAATGGTTGTAAATGCTTTCCTTCTCTTCTCTCTCGCCCTCTGACTCTGTGTAGCTGCTCATGTGTGGTCTGGGTGACGTTGACGTCAACGACTGGAGACAACACACCGTTTACAAGAACGGCTACTGTCCCAACCATCCTGTCATACAGTGGTTCTGGAAGGTACGTCTGTGATACACACACACACACATGCGCGCACGCACACTGATGCCTAAACAGTCAGTCGTCGGCCACGTGTTGCTTCATATCAGTCGTGTAAACTGGATGTTTCATAATAAACGTCGGCTCCAGTCGTCTTTCCCTCCGTCCAGCCCACGACGGATTTGCTGGCCTCGCTTTTGAAGATCAAAGTCTGTTTGGAAGAACAGGCTTGTTTGCTCTGATGAAAGAGCCTGAAGTAGTACCTGCCCTGGTTATCATCTGTCTTAACTCGAGCTTTAACACACACACACACACACTCATACACAGTCCCACACACATGCAAATACACTCAGACAGCAAACAACACACTCGAGCCGTAACTTACACACACACACAGACAACGATGTCATGTCACCTGATTACGTGAGCTGGATCAAACGGCTTCTGTTTGAATTTGTGTGTGGTTTTTTTTCATACACACACACACACACACACAGATTGCAAAACTGTGCTTTGAATAATTGAATCTTTTTTTCTGTGTTGTAGTCGTTAAAATATAAATAAATCAGTGTTCAATACCTTTTGTTCAGGATAGTAGTTGATATTTGATAAATGAACTCAGTGAACTGTTTGATAAGTTAAGTATTTGTCACTTTGTGTCTGCAGGTTGTCCTGTTGATGGATGCTGAAAAGAGGATCCGACTCCTCCAGTTTGTCACTGGAACATCACGAGTGCCCATGAACGGTTTTGCCGAACTTTATGGTACGTTACTTCACCAGAAAACGTCAGGTTTCCTTTATTTCCTGCAGGTAATCCTATATTATCTGCTGAAACTGCAGCTCCTGAGCTTTATGTAACAGTGACACAAAAATAGTTTTCTGAGAAAAGATGAGTCAACAGGTGCCTTTCCAAGAATTGACATACTATCACTGTACACATACAGAGAGATAAGAAATGATCAAAAACATCAGATTCTATGACTGCTTAAATGTTAGATCCATACATATAAGTTTGCTTTAAGGTTTTTTTCCCTACATAACATTGATGTGAGAGAAAATGAATATTTTTATGTACATATTGTAGAATCATGCATGATTATGTACTTCAGATTATTTATATAAAACACAATAACTGCCCCAGATGCTCTCCCTCCTCCTCTTTCTCTCCCAATAATTGAATGTGTTGAATTTATTTAGGGATCAAATTTGTGGCTTACTAAAGGTACTCCTGCATTACAGCTGTGTCATCATCATAACCATTGTTTTTTTTGTGTGTGCCAGGTTCTAATGGTCCTCAGCTGTTCACAATCGAGCAGTGGGGAACACCAGATAAGTTGCCAAGAGCTCACACATGGTATGTCACCACTACAGCACACTCACACACAGAAAAAAACCCCAACTGTCTACAGCCATGCAGCAGCTTTGAGGCTGTATTTAGTCACAGCAGTGCTTTTAGCTGAATGCTAACCTCAGCATGCTAATATAATGCTAACATGCTGATGCTGGACAAGTAAAAAAATCTGGCCTGCTGGGGGCACTAGATAAGCAGTCATGGAGAAAATAACTGATTTATTAATGCTGATTTGCAGAGTTTCCTGATGGACAGATAGCTTTATTTGGTGCTAAAGTCACAGCTAACCGCTGCTAAAGGTGGCTGCTGTCAGCTAGTTAGCCCGGTTAGCTTTGCAACTAGCAGTTTGATCAGCTGACTCAGCTGACACCTCTAGCATGGAGCTTTAGATTGCTGGGAAGAGGTTTTTGAGGCCGCAGCAGGGGGGAACCAGACTTTCATAGCGCATTTGGAGCGCTAATTGCACAGCTAACTGAGCTAACTACCTATGAGGGGCCAAGTTACAGCAGCAGTTAGTGGTTGTTTTTTGCAGCAAGTGTATCTGTCGATCAACAATATTTATAAGTCACAGAGAGCTCAGGCAGAGCAGCCGGAGGACATCAGAGGGAAAACCTGAAAATATTTTCTCCTTAAAACATGATCGAAATCAGAGTCTTTGTCTTTGTCTTGGTGTGCTGTACCTTGAACAGATCGCTAATAAAGAAATCCAGTGCATTAAGTGGAAAAAAAACATTGGAAACGTTGCATTCAGAGCAATCTGGAGTCTGAATTTTGCTCATAGGGATTACTTTAACACATTTGTCTCATGATTAAAAACTTCAACATTTGATAACATCCAGCATTGTAACATTATATATGTATGACAGAAAATAAGGGAAAAGCATAATAGGTCAGTGGAGTGTGTATAAGTCAAGTACTTTGAAGTTTTATTCATGAATTTTGTTACTTTTTAAAAAATTTGTCAATCAAACGCTTTCCTTCCCAGTTTCAACCGCTTGGATCTGCCCACTTACGACTCATTTGAGGACCTGAGAGAGAAACTCCTCATGGCGGTGGAGAACGCGCAGGGCTTCGAGGGGGTCGACTAAAGACGGCAGCGGCCGACCGCATCCGACCGACCGACGATGAAAAACAAACAAAACAAAAAGCCACAGGGATGTCAAACCAGCTGCTGTACTGTAGCAGTTCTGTGCGAGCATGTTGTACTGTAATGCCTGACTGTAAGCGAGCCGCCTCCACAGCACGGTGGCTCGAGACTGTACAGCGATTTGTCGAGCCAATATGCCTACGTCTTTATATCCTTTCAGTGCGGGCGGGCAGGTCACTCCTTCAAGGTGCTGGGGAAAGAACGGGAGAGTCGCAAACGTTGAATGCTGAAATCTTATTACCCACAGGCATGAGTGATAAATGACGAGAGCTGGCCCCCCCATGATTTCTTTCCCCTCTACCCCTCGTCCTGTGAAAATCTACAGTGCTGGAAAACACCAATGCATTTCAGCAGCTCCTTTATGTACACTATAGCACAGTATTCAAGCACCTTTCACTGGAAGGGTCTTAGCATGGCCTTAATCTGGCTCTTTACATGCACTATTTCTCTAAGAAACTGCAATGGCACTATGATCACAACTCTCTCAAATCCTTAGACCAACACCAGATTACCTTAGGAATGCTAGCCAATCACATTTCAGGAAATCGGCCACACCCCTCCGTAGAGCCTTGTCTAGATGTTGTGTGATCAGAAATCGCCACTGCAGCCTTTTGTAGATTTCTTTCATTGTTTTTTTTTTTTGTTTTGTTTTGTTTTTTTTAACCACTGGTAAGGATTCAAGACTGGGGGATGAATAAAAAAAAAATCCCCAAAGATGATTTTTTATAGTTTTTGTCATCATAGAAAAGTTTCTTTTTTTTTAAATCATTGGTATAATTCTTGCAGGAAAATACTCTCAACGTATTTGTACTGATGAACAATGTTGTTTACTCTTTTGACAATTCTATATGACATGGTGTGTGAAGTGTAAATCTGGCTAGTCTGGGAAAATTATTAATCCATATCATTTGTTATGGTGATAGCAAATGTGTTGAATAAAAAAAAATGGTTTTTATTGTAGTGCTATGAAAGCAGCATGAAAACTGTATCTTGTGTTTGCTTTGACTACATGGTAGTAAATTTGGACGTGTAATCGGTCTCGAGGTCGAGAAGGGGAAAACTAAAACCGGGGGATAGTTTCTCTGAGATGTTTGCGTCATGATTATATTAATATTCTCATGCCTGTTGCTGTTCATAATGCTGTAAATTGTTCTTGAGGAAAAAAAAAACACATTTTAAGTTCTTTCATGATATATAAATATATGTATGAACTACATTTAACAGAAGTATTACTGATCAACAACACTAAAAATGAAGCTGTGTGCGTGCGCGGGTGTTTGAGAGAAAAAGCTGTGATTGCCACTGAATATAAAGCAGCACGTTTCTTACAAAGAAAAAAAATGTTTTGTTTTTTTTCTTTTTTTATGTTTTTGTTTCTCTTTCTCTCCTTTTTCTAACACCATTGAACCTAAAGGGCACTTTATAGATCACTCTGAGGTCATGTCACCTGTTGTATGTCTTTTGTCATTATTAACTTGAATGTGATTCTTTTTGTTTTTTTCCATTCGGAGCACTTACCTGGTGCAATATAAATAGTCTGTAAATCTGGGCTGCTGCTAAGGTAGAAAAAGTTGACAGAGGTGAAGCAGAGACTTCACATCCTTTAGTATTCTCTATTTTCTCTCTTCTTTTCTCTACATTTTCCTCCCTCCCTTGTGTTTCCTCCCTCCTGTGACCCCCCGCCACCCTCCCACCTCTTAAACTGACCCAGTAAAGATTAGTCCTTTTCTTTTTTTTTAGAGGGTTTTCTTCTGTTTTTTTTAATGAATGATGGGAAATATCACTTTTGTTAAAGATTCCACCACTCTCTGCAACTCTTTGTGGTTCATTTAACTTCAGTCAAATAAAAATGAAACTTCTCAGAGTGTGTTGTTTGAGTTAATATGACTCTTTAATCTTCCTCACATAGATCCCTCAGAATATACAGGGTGTCCACAAAGTCTCTTTTCAATTTAAAAAAAATATTACAAAAGCAATTGATGAGATATGTCAATCAGATTTGTTCTATGTACTCAGTGGTTATCAAAGTTTTTAATCACATTCATGCTTCACACATGAAGCAAAAGATCACTGATGCCATCGCCATCATTGATGAGGCTGTGCTACAGCGAACATGGCAAGAAATCGAGTACCGTCTCGATGTGCTTCGTGAAACTAATGGTGCCCATATAGAAGTGTAATAAATGAGGCAAAAAAAAACTTCAATATCTACTTCTCATTTTGTAATAATTTCCACAGATCTGTCTATTCAGAGACTTTATGGACACCCTGTATAATAGCGATGAAAGCAGACTGGTAACTAACTACTGTCCAACAGTCCTGTATAGTTTCAGATCCATAAACAAGATTTAGAATCACAGTCAGGTCATTGAATACATTATAAACACATTCATAAGACAATATAATGCATTTATGAGACTGTGTACTCTTCATAAATGTTTATAATCATGCATGATAACTTAAAACAGGGTTTATTAAGTATTAGAAGTGGTGGACATAATGAAGTCGTCATTCAGCATTCATAATGCTTTATATCTCAATGCCAAAGAGCTTGAAAGAAGAATAATAGCACATTATAACGACCATATTATATGGCTTTGTTGAATACTCGATTCTGATTGGTCAATTACAGCATTCCGAGGTCTTATTTCTTTGTAGCAGGGCGTTGCTATGAAGAGCAGGGCGTTGCTATGGATGCAGTTCTAATCATAGATTTTGGAAGAGCAATAAGATGATTTTGAAATCATTTTGAAAGTCATATAACTAACTAACTAAGTGGGAAACTGCACAATGAGCAGGTCATTATTGTGAAATAAATATATGTTATTTTATCATTTGAGGATCCTGTAGATGCCCTTACCAAGTTTATAAATATTATTGAGATCCTTCCTGTCACGCAGGATGTTGCGGATTAAACTCCATCTTTGGAAGTATGTGATTAAATGAGATTGAAGGATCCCAGATTTTATTATAAGGCTTTCAAAGGACATAAATTATTGCCTCTATAAAGATTTAAGATCTTCCACAATCCTGAATCCAGGATCTGATCTACCTGGCGTATAAAATTGTTGCCCCAAATGGGAGAGTAATAAAATAAAAATAGACCTTAAACATATCTTGTGATTCATACCAGGCTAAAACTGTGGTCTTAACAAATTTAAGCTTTTATAGAGTCACAGTATAGTTACTAGTCACTTGCTAAAATGTAAAATTTGTACATTTTAAATCTTGTATTGTAAATTATGATCCAGCGGTATTTAAAATATAATTAGCTTGTTAAAATGCCATCAGGACAATTTATTATCAGCCTGTTTTATGGGACAGCTGGAGTTTCTAAGGGAGATTATTTTAATTCATCCACATTTAAAAATGAATTCTTGATATCCAGCCGACCTCCACACAGATTCCTGACATCCAAATACTTTTTGATAAAAAAAAAATCACTTTTCACCTGTCTTGAGAAATTAGTGAGACTTAACACTGTCTCTGTCTCACTTTTTTTCTTTTTTTTTTTGTCTCTCTGTGCGTGTGCACACGTGGTGTGGTGAAGGCACCCCAGTTCATTCACACAATCACAATCTAGGAGTTATCAGCTCCAAGGACAAGCAAATAAAAGCCACCCTGCCAGTCCCGGGGACATTTTATCAAGCCCTGCTGCTACCCTCGATCTGGTCACAAACAAACCGAGAGCCAACTCTTGTCTGGATCCACCTTCTAAAACATTCCACCTGCTTGGAAAAAAAAAAAAAAAACATCAGAAAGTGCAAATGACAATAATTCTTAAAGAAAGCACCAACACATTTCTTTGGTTTTCTGTTTAAACCAAAGTCTGTCCGTCTCTCACAGGCCTCTTCGATGTTACGTCACAGCACTGACCTTAATGAAACCCCGATGGGAAGTTGGGCCAAAAGCAGATAATGATTCAGCTGAAAACATCAAATATTCCGGTAATGAATGTTTTCAAATTTAACGTTGCTTCTCAGCAAAACCTACACTGGACAAACCCGTAATGTAATATTTGATATATTGCTTGCTTTGGCTCAGTTTTCATAACAGTTTCAACGAGGAAGACAATAAAAAGAGCCAACTTCACCTGCTAAATTGTTGCATTTGATTACCCAAAATGAAAAGTGAAGTATTGATATTTTCTGACTTATCTGTATTTAACTGGAGTATTTATGATTCTGAAACCTTTTTACTTTTCCTCCCTGCACTTTAACAAATATCTGTACTTTTTACTTCTTAGATTTTCAAACCAGATGTGTTGCTTTAGTTGTGATGTATTTAAGGGGAATTATTGTTTATTGTTATTTTGCATCATCCTGCACTGCCTTCCTAACATGAAGACCAATTTCAACCCAAATGGATGGGACAATCATATACTTAAAAGACGATCGCTTGGTGTATCCATCAATGCATTTCACGCACGACAGACCTAACAAGTCAAAAATTCTGTAAAAGATGAAAAAGAGGTGACAAGATGGATGACAAGATTAAAAATGGCATAAAGGATGAAAAAATACCCAGTAATGTAAAAGACGAAAAACAATCCAAAAGTCATAAATTACAAGACAAAAATGTAAAAACAAGATGAGAACGACACAACACAACAAAAATGTGTTTGTTACTTTTATCTGTTTTAGCCACGTATCATTTACTTTTGTCTAATTAAATGTTTATCCATTACTTTTAGCTTTTTCAGCTGTTTGTTAACTGTTTAATTAATTAAGCCTCTCCATATTCTTCCTGATTTAGTATTCGGGCTTTAAAGAGTGAAACTTGAGCAGATATCAGATTTTAAGTTAACTGGATGCTATTTCATTGTCTGCGCAGCTGATAGGCTTTATTATGAAACTGAGCATTGGGAGCATTGGGCATAACACTATTTATTGTGTTAACTATTACATTTTATTATGTGTTAACTACTAAGAATCTGGACATTCACAGGGTGAAGTCCTTATTTTTCAGATTCAACTTATGAGATAAACATAGGATGAAAATGTGTGTTGCTTTTTTGACTTTCTTTTACTTTATGAGTGTCTTATTTTACTAAACTCACTCTGAACTCTGCCAGCTGGTCGTGTACCTTGCTGACTTTTTGGCAACTCAACTTCAATAAACTCCATGTTAGGACAGAAATTTTCCAATTCGTTCTCCTGTCAGGAATCATCAGCTCAGGCTATTCCATTTTACTCACAGTGACTTCCAGTGAAACCTCAGTATTAAGGCCCTGTTGCCTCACCCGGGCAGTTTTTTGGTCTCCCCCTCCTCCACCCTTCACCCTCTACCTCTGGTCAGGGTCGATCAATACTTCCCCTGTAGCTTATCACTAATGTGGAACTGGCTGTTTGTCCAAACCCTGCTCCGTCTACATAAAGACTTGGA
The DNA here is from genome assembly GCF_056507025.1 of Lutjanus erythropterus. Taxonomy (NCBI): domain Eukaryota; kingdom Metazoa; phylum Chordata; class Actinopteri; order Lutjaniformes; family Lutjanidae; genus Lutjanus; species Lutjanus erythropterus. The sequence continues at coordinate 28,349,425 of NC_139336.1, read as the reverse complement.
ACGGGACGGCATCAAACCCAAATGCACCCACGTATCACCTCATGAACACGCAGCTCCGGACCGCGCTACTGGACTTTTAACTGTTTGGAAAGACTCTGAGACAAAGATCGCTGGTGCGAGAGGGACGGAGCAGAGGACAGAGAGTAGCCGGGAGAGTCAGGAGCTGGAGAATGAGCCCTGGGTGGGAATGAATGGATCTGGAAAGAGGATCCCAGATTAGAAACTTGAGGTGAGTTGGATGTTGTCCTGCAGTAGGTCTGAAAAACATCTCGGTGCCATTTTCAGCTCAGAAGTGTTATGTGATATTGTTAAAAGCAGAAACAACACCGATATGTTGAATCTAATGGGACATTCAGTCTGAATCAACTCTTTTTTTTAACATTTGTATAAGAAAAAATATGCAAAAATGTTTGTTACATAGAGAAAGATTGTGTTCTTGTTCTTGTTCTTGTTCTCATACACACGCGCACACACACACACACACACACACACACACACACACACACACACACACAAACACAGCTGCAGTCATCCCCACAATCAGTAGAAAAAGACATGACCGGACTTTGGACACTTTGGATAAGCTTTGCATATTTGCTTAGCATAATTTTTCCTTTTTTTTTTTTTTTTTTTTTTTATCATATTCTACTTATTTCATGTGTGTTTATTGCAGCATAGCAATGGGTACAAAATTACAAAAAAATTATCACATGGATAATCATAAATTATAGCTTAGCAAAGCGTTGTACTTTAACATTTGTTTCTCTCTAATTTGGTTTCTTTTCTCACTTTCCCTCTCACCATTGCTCTGTGTTGATTCCACACATCACCAAACTACTTTTTTCCTTATTTCACCAGGTCGCCCATCTGCCAGTTGTGCATTCACAGCCTCTTCGTCTGCCATATCGACACTAAATGCTGTCCTCCAGAGCTGTGGAGTGTGACAATGGTGTTTGTGTCCTCTGTATCAAACGCCATTATCACACTAAATAGCTACAGTGTGAAAAGGACCTCAAGATATTCCTCAATTTCCTGATTTGCCTGCTTGGTTGTATCCCCCCCCCCCCCCCATCCTTTTTGCCAGTTGTTTGTTTTGTGTTTTACAGATTTGTAATTGTAAAACCTAAAAACGTGTCCCCATCAGTTGGTGGTATCTATAGCTTGGGACACACTACACCATGCAGGAGGGCCGGAGATGAAAATAGATTTGCAGTGTGTTTATACATTGTTCATGATCTCGAGCTGCTAGAGACCGTCTCCTAAAAGTATAGATAAGAATAGACATTTTCATGGTGCTGACAACGTATAAACTGCTTATTTAATTCAAAAACTTGTAATGCTAGTTTTATGATTGCACAATTGTCTTCATCCATGCAAATGGCACGAATAAACAGTGTTTTCTGTCTGTTGCTAATGAGTGAACTTTTGCACATTACCATTAAATGAGACACGTCAGTCCGACTATTGACTTTTACATTATCGATGGGCTATATCTTCTCAATATGTAATTGATTCAAAAGTAAGTTGAACACATAGCTTAGTGTTGCCATTATGGACCCATGCCAAGCCTAACATAGCTCAAAATTATTTTAGATTTCTTACTAACATTTCACAGGCCAGTAAGTTAGCTTAAGAGACTGACCAAGTCTAACATAGCTCAAACTTAACATTAATATTCTAACTAATGTTTCATAGGCCCATAAGTTAGCCAAAAAAGACACATGCTTAGCCTAACATAGCTTAAGTTTAACATTAGCTTTATAGCTAACATTTCACAGGTTAAGAAATTTACTTAAGAGACATAGGTCAAGCCTAACACAGCTCAAACATAACATTAGCATTCTAGCTGATGTCTCACAGGCTAAACAGTTAGCTTAAAAGGCATAGGCCAAGTCTAACACAACTCAAACTTAACATTAGTGTTGTAACTAATGCTTCACAGGCCAAGAAGTTAGCTAAAGAGACACATGCCAAGCCTAGCATAGCTCTAACTTAACATTAGCATTCTAGCTAATGTTTCACAGACTAAAGAGTTAGCCAAAGAGACAGATGCCAAGCCTAACATAGCTCAAACTTATTTTAGATTTCTAGCTAACATTTCACAGGCCCATAATTTAGCTTAAGAGACATAGACCAAGGCTAATCTATCTTAAACTAACATTAAGTGTTCTAACTCTAACTTTCACAGACCAGTAAGTTAGCGATAGAGACCCATGCCACGTCTAACATAGCTCAAACTCAACATCAACTTTCTAGCTAAGGTTTCGCAGGCCAATAAGTTAGTTTTCAAGACATAGATCAAATCTAACATAGTTTAAACTTAACATTAGTGTTCTAACTAATGCTTCACAGGCCAGAAAGTTAGCTAAAGAGACAAATGCCAAGCCTAACATAGCTCTAACATAACATTAGCTTTCTAAGCTAATGTTTCACAGGCCAATAAGTTAGCCAAAGAGACACATGCTAAGCCTAACATAGCTCAAACTTTATTTAGATTTCTAGCTAACATTCCACAGGCCAGTAAGTTAGCCAAAGTGACACATGCTAAGCCTAACTAAAATTAAATCAAATCAAATCACATCAAATCAAATCAAATCACATTAAATTAACTTCAATTAAATTAAATGAAAATATTTATTTTTATATTATTTATAAATATATATTGTCCATGGGTGGAACTTTACAAATCTCCCATGGCTGCATGTAGCAGTTGTTGTGGCATTGCAGTTAGTTGCTTCACTGTCTGTTGCCTGTTGGGGACCTGCAGTCTACTGAGTGACCTCTTCTAGTTAAATACTCCATTCTGATTGGTCAATTACAGCATTCTAAGGGCTGTTGTTTCAGAATAGCAGACCATTGCTATGGATGCAGTTGTGATCATCGACTCTTGATCAAAACCATCCAATAATATAATTTTTAAATCAATCAATCATTTTTTAAATATATATTTTGTGTCAAATTTTTTGCTTTGCGTCAGAGTCACCTGTCTGGGTTTATTTCACAGTAATGACCTGCTCACTGTACATTATCCTTACAAACACACACACCTGCATATTTTTGTTTTAGGAATATTAAACCCCTACCCCAGCTACAGTCCTGTAGCAGGTAAGATTTCCCCTCCAGTCAGTAGTCATCAGTTCTTCAGTCAAGATGGTGCAGGGCATAGGGAGGGTATTTTTGGGTGCCCAAAAGCTGCGTGATTTCCGGGTGAATGGGAGGAAACCGGAGCTCCCGGAGTAAACCCATGTCATCACAGCAGGCGGCCCTCAAACTCAGAAAGGCTCGGGACCGAGAAACGAACCGTCGCCTTCTGAGTATGAGGTCAGACTGCTGAGGTGACCCAAAGAGCCTCAGTCGTGCCACAAATCTAGCTACCTAGATTTGTGGCAGGATTTGAGGATTTCCTTTTTTAAAAAAAGCTTCTTTTTGGGGCAATTTAGTCTGTCCAATTGCTTGCTAAAAGTGGGAGGTATCCAGAGCCAGCACAGCAGGCAACACACAAAGGCAGAAAGACTTGGGAGCGGCAAGCGAACCCTCACCTTCTGTGTTGTGGTCACACTGTTGAGGTGGCCCTGACACCGCCTTCTAACTGGAAGCAAAGATCTGATTGTTTTTTTAAAATTTATTTTTGGGTGCCCAAAAGCTGCGTGATTTCCGTGTGAATGGGAGGAAACCGGAGCTCCCGGAGTAAACCCATGTCATCACAGCAGGCGGCCCTCAAACTCAGAAAGGCTCGGGACCGAGAAACGAACCGTCGCCTTCTGAGTATGAGGTCAGACTGCTGAGGTGACCCAAAGAGCCTCAGTTGTGCCACACATCTAGCTACCTAGATTTGTGGCAGGATTTGAGGATTTCCTTTTTTTAAAAAAGCTGCTTTTTGGGGGAATTTAGTCTGTCCAATTGCTTAAGATTGAAGGATCTGAAACCTGCCCCTGCACAAACAGGCTCAGCAATTTCCTTACATAAATTAAGAGTAAGGAACTATGCTTCTCTTCCTGAAGGGCTTTGAGATGGCGTTGCCCACAGCAGAGAAGAAGCAGCAATTCCCTTCAGGATGATTCAAGACCCCTTTGCTTTGCGTCAGAGTCACCTGTCTGGGTTTATTTCACAGTAATGACCTGCTCACTGTACATTATCCTTACAAACACACACACCTGCATATTTTCGTTTTAGGAATATTAAACCCCTACCCCAGCTACAGTCCTGTAGCAGGTAAGATTTCCCCTCGAGTCAGTAGTCATCAGTTCTTCAGTCAAGATGGTGCAGGGCATAGGGAGGGTATTTTTGGGTGCCCAAAAGCTGTGTGATTTCCAGGTGAATGGGAGGAAACCGGAGCTCCCGGAGTAAACCCATGTCATCACAGCAGGCGGCCCTCAAACTCAGAAAGGCTCGAGACCGAGAAACGAACCGTCACCTTCTGAGTATGAGGTCAGACTGCTGAGGTGACCCAAAGAGCCTCAGTCGTGCCACAAATCTAGCTACCTAGATTTGTGGCAGGATTTGAGGATTTCCTTTTTTAAAAAAAGCTGCTTTTTGGGGGAATTTAGTCTGTCCAATTGCTTAAGATTGAAGGATCTGAAACCTGCCCCTGCACAAACAGGCTCAGCAATTTCCTTACATAAATTAAGAGTAAGGAACTATGCTTCTCTTCCTGAAGGGCTTTGAGATGGCGTTGCCCACAGCAGAGAAGAAGCAGCACAAGGCGCAAGGTTTTTTTGGATTCATGTGATATTTGAAACTGGAGACGATTTCTTCTTGAAATTTTGCTTCCCCTAAGTGCATCACAACGAGCAATACGTCTGCAGAGCCCCACTTCTTACATAAGTCTTTGAAAACAGCCTTGTCAATGTAATTAAATGTTTCTGGGGTGAATTTGATATCTTGATCTTTGACCTCTTCCCAAACCTTTTCAAACAGACCCATAATGATTCCACTTGGGTTATCAGTGGTCCACTTCACTTTTGTTTTCCTGTAGATGCGTGACACCAACTTCTCGAGGATTACCGTGACAGCCATTTTGTTTCTCTCTGTCAGTGCTTTTTCTTGCTCAGCAGATGTTCCCGAAGGTACAGGTAAGTCAGCCTCCATTAAAGCGCGCATCACCCTCTCACTGTAGCTGCCAGCCTGAGTGTTAAGCCACCAGCTCATCAGTGCCATAAAACACCACACTTTGACTTTTATGTCTTCGTACATGTAAGTATATGCATTCGTCTTAATTGATCCCGGGACAATATCCGGTATTTCATTCATCATGTGCCCATAGATAAGGTCAGTGAGTGCCTGTGTGAATGTCAGCTGTTTACCTTGCATGTTTTTGAACTTCCAAAGCTCACAAATCTCATCTTCTTCATGTTGTGTTTGCTCACTTCCTGGCAGAAGGAGAGAGTCAGCTCTATCTATGAGCAACTGCAATGACTGCTTGCTCTTGACTTTGGATTCTAGGTGGAATTTGGCCTTTATCTGTGCCAACGTGCGATGTATCAATGTAATGACCAAAGTCTTCACCAAAAAAATCTTCATCTTCATCCCCATTCCGTCCAGAGGCGTTTTCTGCTGAGGATCTGAACTGTGATCTGTAGAATCTGCCTGCTCTGGAGTCTTGATATGTTTAACAATTTCCTGGGCTATGTCCTCTGAAACACTTTCAATCTCCAAGGAGGTTTGAGATTTCAGTGACACATAGTCCAGGTCTGGGTGACCACCTGACAGAGGCTCTATGATTTCATTTGTCTTCTTACAAATTATTTGCTGGACAATTTTAGTTGTTTTTTTGACAAAGCTGTCCTCTGATGAGGCTTTCTCAGTCTTTGATTGATCTGTTATGTCTGGAGGCTCGGGGAGACCTGGAGAGTTTGTCTCTGATTCTTCTGTCATGTCATGGGCACTCTCTATACTAATGATGTCTTCATCCCCTAACAGAAAGTGCTCTGAACTAATTTTACGTGGCCGACGTATGCACACGTTTTTCATTTTGCCCAGGAATGATTTTAACATTTTGCCGGTGTGATAAATCATATTATTAAGTCTTGTGGGGGGAGTAATGCGCGGATAGATTACAAACTCTGTATCGTCTAAACCAGTGTGCTGGGCAGAGTTGATACTTTCTGCAACCTCTTTTGCTACAATGTCTGACAAGCGGTCTGTGCTGGTGCATGAAACTCGCTCTTTAATGTCCAGAAAGTCCTCAAAAGTCTGAGAGATTGTGTCGCCCATAGTGGACCGAACATATTCCTTAGTCACAGTGGTCTTAACAGCCGCAATGAAGGCGTTTGACAAGCATCTGATTATGTCTAAAAGCAGGATTGCCAACAGCATTTTCGTGCCATCGTCTGGGGTACCTGATTTTAGCGATTCCCATTGTTGTGCTGTTATTTTGTCAAAAAAGGACTCTATGACCGGGCGAATGCTATTTAAGTTAATCTGCTGCTCTGCCTCCTCTGTTGGTGATGTTTCTGTTTTATCCATTTTGGCTGTTTGTATTATCAGCTAACTTAAATTAACTTCTAACTTCAAAGTCTAACTTCTAAAGTCTTAAGTTTCACGTACTACTCTAAAGTTGTGCTACACTAGCGGCTGTTGTCTCGTGATCTAATTGAAGCTTGCAAAAAGTTTGAACTAATGTTGAGCTCCACCTATAGCCTTTTTAGAATGTGATGTCATCACAGTCAATCTGGAACTGTGATGTCATCAAAGCAACCCCCCCCCCCCCCCCCCCCCCCCCCCTCCCCATGGCAACGGTTGCTAGGTTTTTTGGGGGTTTTTTTTTGTAATTGTTTGAAATTGTAATTTTGTAATTTATTGAAAATTCACTGCATTCCTTATATGGAATAGGCCTGCTAGTATTAAAATAACAGAAATAAATTAAATTAAAACAAAATGGAAGATGAATAACAAAACCTTTAGGGTTTGCTAAGCAACTGAGGTAAATTTGAAAAATAATCCACTTGCAATTTTTTTTAGCTTTAAGGTTTCAAGAGTAGTCAATTTAAAATGGTTTGAAAAAAAGGTGATATATTTCTATTTTTAATGGAAATTGCTTTCAGGATCACAATGTATTTATTGTGATAAATACTGTATTGCAAGATTCTTGCACATACACAGACCCTCTCTTCTGTCAGATGTCCCTGGACAGGAAATGTGATTTGACTTCATTAAAAAGAAAACACAAAACATTTTCAACCAGCAACATCTCTTTAATACAAAGATCTACACACTGGCCACAGCCACACTGCCATGTCAGAGCCATGTCATTAACTTGGGTCAAGGACAGACAGAGAGACAGCAGACAGACACAGAGAGGCTTATTTTATAAAGATTACAAGTAGATTTGACTCTTTGGCTGGGTTGCACCAACAAGAACTCATATTTTTAAATCAGATTAAATCATGATTTAACTTAACTTTAAATCTAAAAAGCTTAACTTTGACCTCCAGCCATCATGAGTCCCTTGACTAACCACGCTAACCAAAGGCCAAAACGCACTGCCAGATGGACAAGGCTGGATGCACTTCATCTGACGCGTGTCTCTTGACTATTGAAGCGCACTGCAGGCTTCAGAATAACGCAGCGAAGTGAGGAGACGAGCATCTGTCTGTTTCAGACAGATATTTTAGTCAAGTAACTGTTCAGTAACATCAGGATTTATCATCAAAAAAGTTTTATATCAGTCGGCACTTCACACACGATCCCCCTCCCTCCTCTCTGCTGTCCCGCTCTAGATCGTCGTAGTTATGATTAATTGACGGGGAGTAATTAAGTATTTAAAAGTGCACAAATGGAACTTGGAGCAAAAAAAAAAAAAATCACACAAGTGTACAGTAATATTATGTTTCATGATCATAAAAAGTTTTTATATGAAGTCGGTGCATCTGTCCATTTTCACACACTCTCTCCCTCCCTCGCTCTCTGCTGTGGGTGGATTTTTTAAAATCTGCTTTCAGGTGGAGCTAAAGCTCAATCAGCACTCGCTCCTCATGTCCATGCAAGTGCGAAACAAGTGTGGAGTGCGAGCGTCAAGTCAGTTTGACGTGTGTCAAAATGCTTTCAGTGCGTGTTCTGCCATTTAGAATAATGGGTGCACTTCAAAACGTGAGTGTCAGACGCCTTCAGTGTGTTTTGGCCTTAACTTTTTAGCTAGCTAGCAAACAATGCAGTGTTTTGTGACATTTTAGGTAGCTAGCCAACACTAATGTTTTGTTAACTTTTAAGCTAGCTAACAATCCAACATTTTGGTAACTTTCTAGGTAGCTAGTACTAATGCTGTATTATGTTAACCTTTTAGCTAGCTAGCTAGCAAACAGCTAGCAAACAGTATAGACTAGTTTTTTGTTAATTTTATATGTAGGTACCAAACAATGTAGCTAATGTTTAGTTAAGGAACACAGAGCAGCTAGCTTGTTAACAAATGGCTTTTGTACTTACTACGTCACAACAGCATGCAAATTATTTTAAAATTTATTTTAGTTTGGGTAAACAAGCATCTCCTTATTGATTAAACACTTTAATTTCAGTTTGTATCAATAAACTTTGATTTAAATGTGCAAGTGCTCTGCTTAATTTACAATCACAGTACTTTTGCTAAACTTTGCTTAGAGTTAGTTTTAGATTAAATTAATCTTCATTGCTGCAACCCAGTCTCACTGTGGAGCAATTATTGGATTTAGTTCTACGTCTTTCACCAAGTAGACCGGTACAGTATAGGTCCTTGAAATGATGCCAGACATTTAAAATCAATCTAACAAGCAGCATTGCCTCGGATAATAAAATGACAAATCAATAAATCTTCACATTTTTCAGTGAATACATTCAAAGAGGCACTCTTAATGTGAGCTTTATGTGTACAAAACGTGTTGTTTTCAGAATATAAATATGAGCACATCCTGAATCAACAGCTTTACTAAATGAACAAACATTATAATGTAACATTAAATTGAGTATATGTCGCCCTGCAAAGCAAACACACAATTACCCACTCATACTGTTTAACTGAACCTCAAAAATATATGTCCTCTACTGTGTGTAATTATATCATACAATATGCTTGAAAGACATTTCCTCTAATCAATTAATTAATAAGTTCATTAATTTAATGAACTATAGGTTTGAAAACATCACAGAAGTAAAAAAAAAAGAAAAAGAAAAACTCTGCATTGATGTGTTAAGAAAAATCATTGCATCTGATCAATAAATCAATCTCTAAGACATCACAGTTCAACACTGTCCACAAACGCATCATTCTCATCATCATCTTCAAGTGTTTTTTGAATTTGTCACAGTTTTTTTAAACGAAATAACGTTTACCCCCCCCCCCCCCAGTTTGGAGTATTTGAAGTGGGTTGTATGAGGTATTTATTGATAGTCAGTGTATTGCCGACAGGTGGCGGACAACATGCTCCCAATATCGATAAGCACCTCACACAACCCCACTTCAACACTTTCAAATGAAATAAAATATCTCTCAAATGTTCAACATGAGATGAAGGAAAAACAGCAGTCACTGGTTATGTAACAGTCTCTCCCATCGGAGTCAAACACGTCTGTCCCCTCCACGGTCTGTCCTGCTGCAGCCTGAAACTTCCTGATTCTTCTTTGAAAGGCCAAACTCTGCACGGCAAAGTGAGTGAAGCAAATCACCAAAAACCACCCAAAATTCAATAACAATGAAAGCTGTAGTCCAAGATTCTCCTCCTATTATGACTTGCCCTTCACTGTTGGCCCAAATGTTTTCTTCTTGGGTGCTGCAGAGGGTTGGGGTTTGGGTTTCGGGGCAGATGCAGGCTTTTTAGCTTTGGGCTGCAGGGATTTGAGACCCAGGAACTCACAGTACCTGTTGCATTGGTGCAAGGCTTTGAACTGGTCAATGAAGGAAGTGGCACAGTTTCCTTTGAAGCCTTTATATCTAAAAAGAAATTAATTATTAATATGTAATTTTGTATATATTGACAATTTGCATTTGTTATCAGTCTTCTAAAAGTAAATACTCACCCTTTCTTACAGGTGGCTATTCCCACATCAGTGAGCCTCATTCCCACTCCTGAAAACCACAAAAAATGTTCACTTTAAATGCAGCTAAAAAAAAAAAAATTCTCTAACTTACTTACACAAATTTAAAAATATCTTAATTTCCATGCTTCCTCATCATTAGTAGATTAAAATTCTATGATGGGTTGCACCAACAAGTATTAATTTTTAAATTAGATTAAATAATGGTTTAACTTTAAATTATGTTGTACCATTTTTTTTTAAACAAAATATTTAAACCTCAGTTGTGTTTTCACCCATTCATGAGTATCTTGAGTAACTAGGCTAACTTTTTAGCTAGCTAGCAAACAACTTAAATTTTTGTTAACTTTTTAAGCTAACTAATAAATGCTGATGTGTTAACTTTTTAGCCAGCTAGCAAACAATGTAATATTTTGTCAACTTTATAGCTAACTAGCAAACACTGAAGTTTTGTTATCTTTTTAGGTAACTAGTAAACAATGTTACATTTTGTCACATTTTTATCAAGCTAACAAACAATTAACTTTTTAGCTAGCTAGCAATCAGTAATATCTTGTTAATGTTTTAGCCAGATAGCATCTGTGCTTTGCCGACCTTGCATGTCAGTGACCAGCAGGTTGCCTTCAGTTTTTTGGTAGACCCAGTGCTGGAAAGCGCAACATTTCTGTCCTGCCTCCGAGTCACGTCTCATCAGGTTGATCTCTTTGCCGTCCTTGACTGAATACTTGACAAAGTCACCGATGAGCTCCTCTTCCAGAGTGGCGTACGGGATGTCACTGGATGGACGGTGGACCAGGTAGATGGGAATGATCCTAGTGGAAGCATGAAACAAAAATGGCTTGAGCTATGAGTATTTTACATTATTCTAAAAGAATGTGGTGCTGCCAAGAGATTTACAGTGTGCACTAAAGCTTCATTTGTGATATTTTTCAATGCTAAAATGATGGTTCTGTAAATGGAGTCTGGTGGTTTTGGCAATAGCTGTTTCTGTTTCTGTTTAAACAAAAAGGGGGAATTTAGGGTCCATGTTGAAAAATACCAAAATCAAACTTTTGATTGACTTTTGACAAGCTCACTCACTCTGGGATCTCTCCAAAGGCTTCAATAGACTGGGCTGCAGTGGTGTACGCCTTGATGTACTCTCTTGCCGTGTTCTGGACCTGGCACTCCTACAGAACAAGAATACAGTTACAGTGACATTGCATGAGGAATTTGAGACAAAAAAAATGGTCTCTGTAAAAATCTCTTTAAAAAGTTGCTTTAAAAATGTTACATTGCACACAAAATAATATTTTGTCATAAGCTTGTTTCCAAAACCATTGCATGGACATGCTATTTGTATCTGTATCTGCTCAGCCAACAAAATTATGATTCTGTATCTGTTCTCAAACAGGAGACCAAAAGTGGATGTGATTTTTGCCGAAAGTCATGTTAAATCAGGCATGTTTTATTTTCTAACCTAATATTCATCGGCAATACAACTGTTGTACCTACAAAGCATCTAAATGATTTAATGCTGGATTTAAGTCCACTACCCCTTTTTTAATTGGGGATGTTTAAAAATCAGAAACTGGAAAAAAAAATGTTTTAGAAATCAAAAGATTGTGTTTTGTTTGTTGTGAGGTAATCGTGGAGCTGACTTTTTCTGAATAATAATGAGCAGATTTGGATGGAAGAGATATCTGTTTGCATTGCATGCTTCCCTGTATAATGCATTCAGATTTGGGGGTTTCACTTTCTGATACTACTATTGGAAATGCTTCTGATGCATCCTGCTGTGCTGGATTGGGTATCGCGAGTAAACAAGGTAATTTATTAGCCCCAAAATGGTACTTTGCTACTTCCCATACACCAGTGTTTTAAACCTGAGCCAGGTGATACAATGATATGATCATATCAGATCATATCAGGGCTAATAGTACACAGCTGTTCAAAAAGTGGCCAATACTGCAAGTTCAGGTATCATAATTGGTATCAGGAAGGAAAAAATGTTAATTGGAACATCTCCATTTTGTGACACTGAGTGTTTTTTGTAGGATTTCTTAGAAATTGTCACACTTTGTCCCAAAACCTCTTGCAAAACATATTTGCCAGGAAAAAATGTCCTCAGAGTTAGCAGAAGAAGTAAGCTGTGGTATTTAATGTGGTACTTGTGGGGCTTTTATGCAGTCCTGTTACGTTCTTACCTCTACAGCCAAGTTAAAGTTCTTCTGAATGAGCTCCTCATTGTTCTTGGTCCCGTAACTGATAGAATTATGTACTTTGAGCACACAGGGGTGTCCAGGCAGTAACAGGGGTATCTGACCCGCACGCAGCTTGGTCCGGAAAGCCCGCCGATGCATCCCCTCCCCAAAGTGGACCTTTTCAGTGATGATGCTGGCAGGTTGGTTCTCTCCAAAGTATTGATCAGATAGAAAATCCTCTTTGAACATCAGCCTGGAACAGTGGATATCCTCCTCTTCACTTCCCACCTCTACTGGGGCAGCTAGAAAAAAGAAAGACAGACACGATTTGTCATCTGTTATCTGTAACAATCCAAAACAAAAAAACTGGGACTTGAATAGTAAGCCTTGTTCTAAGATCGCAACTCACATTGGATGGTCTTTGGAGTTGGAGGGATGACGATCTCACTGAGCACTGTAAAACAGTCAGAAAAAAGGTCAAAATGAAGCAATGCAGTATGTTAGACAGGTGTTATAATTAGTCATGTTGTATACCTTCATATGTGAGCAGATAATCCAGGGTGACTGATCCATGTAAACTGGTGAGCCGACACTGGTACTTGCCCAAGTCTTTGTGAGAAGCGTTGGAGATAGTCAGTGACACCCTGCTCTCGTCCCCTGCACTTCAGAGAGAGGTACGGTGTCACAAAATGCACCACACAAGGCCACAAATGGATAAATCACTGTCCAACTTCTGCCTTTCAAAGCTGACTTAACCTGCTTAAACGTTAACAGTTCAATTGTGCTGTGTTAACATCCAATTTTACACCAAGTTGAATGAAGTTTGACCAGCGGTGTTGATGAAGGACTTGAGTTCATCTATAAGGGGTATGTCAGACTAGGGATGTTCCAGCTGTCATCGGGGTATATGCACTGGGTGAGAGGGACTGCCTTCTGACAGGGCCACAGCCCCAACTAGAGGTGGGTGGCTTCATTGTGCATGAATAAACTGTTGCTAAACAGTTTAACCGATTAGTATTTCTGGTGCCAACTTTTGACGGTGGGGATGTTTAATCGTGCACATCAGACACAAGAAACCACTGTTATAGCATCACTTAGAGGAGCATACTAGTTGCAAAAGATAATCTGGTGGTAGCTTACATGTACTATTGGTGCTTTGGGGTGTAAAACTGAGTTATGTGAAACTGTTGAGTAAAAATGAGGGTAAATGTGGAGAAAATACATTGATTGTATCATGTAAAATTAAATTATGTACCTTCTCTTGATCTCTTCCAGGACAGTGCCGTCTCTGCTCCAGGTGACGGTGTAGTGGGAGAAGACAGCTGCAAACTGACACCACAGGCACAAACTCTGAGGGTCTCCACTCACTGCCTCTGCCTGGATAGGCTTCACCACCTTGGGTTCTGCAGACATGATCATATGTTTTTATTATAAGGTGAGAAACATGCGTTTATAAACCATCATGTGGGAGAAACAGCTGGAAAACTGCTCTTTACCTTCCTTGACTGGAATTTTCTGTTTGACCACGTCACTGTATGCCTTCTTCCGAGTTGCCCCAGCGTCTACCTTGGGCTCCTCTCCTTTTACCTGGTTAGAAACATCTGGCTTTGGTAATTTAGACTCCAAAGCACTGACAATCTTCCCAAACTTATCCTCTGACAGGCGTCGTTTTTTAATAATGTCATCTTTCAGGGGACTGGTGAAGTCTTTTGGCTGGTAGTCTTTATGATCTGTACGATGTGGAGGGAGGGAAGCTTTATTCTCCAGCTGCTGGGATTTTTTCTCAGCGCCATGTGATTTATCACTGTCCTTTTGAGCATTAGTACCCAGCTTGGCCTCGAACAGATCAATCCTTCCTTTTGCTGTCATTGGTTTGGCTCCATTCTCCACTTCAGCCAGTGGCTCCCCTGCACTTTTTGCTCCTGTTGCACTTTGAGCATGTTTCTTTTTCTTCTTGCCATGTGGCTTGCTTGAAGCCTTCTCAGCTGCCACACCAGTCTCAATCACCAATTTAGCTTCCTTGTCCTCAAGCGCAGCTTGTGTGTTCTCACCAGTGTGATTTTCTCCAGCGAGGGGATGAGTTTCTTGCTGTTTGCAGACCTGCTGTGCTGGAACATGGTGAGATAAATTCTCCTGCTTCTTGGAAGCTTGTGCACCATGATGATGACCCGCTGACTTTTCCTTTTTGGATTTATGGGCTTTGTGAGGCATCTTTTCTGCTGGTTTCTGATTCAACTCAGAGATTACAGCTGTGGCGATGGGTTTTGCAGCCCTTGGGACAAACGGGTCATTTAAATCTAAAGTGACGACTGCAACACGGTTCTCCTCTGAGACAATGAAATTATCTGCAGGGACAACAGCCAAGTTTGAGAGTACTCTACTGAGGTCATTAATATCCTCAATTGTGGGTTTTCTCACAGTGAACGAATACTCAGTAGCGTCCAAGTCCAGTTGTCCCTCTCCTGAAGGTTTCTCAGAAGAGTCTGTTGTGTTTTCCTTTTTATGAATCAACTCTTCATCACCATCCAAAGATGGTTTGTCTTTAGTCCCATCTGAGGTTGGCCAGAGAATGCAAGGTTGTACGTGACCACAACTGGGTTCTCTGTTGTCATTGACAGCCTTTTCGGCCCAAGTTTGATCTCCTTCCAAACTGCAACTTGACTGACAGACAAGGGAGGAGCCGAGACCCAGGGGAGCTAAGGGCATAATAAACTTGGGACTTCCCCACTGTGTCTCCAACTGACATGCTCCGTCAAAGTCCGGTGAGGCGTCAGACGACACGTGTCTGTGAACATTTATATGCAGTCCAGGTTGTGTGTCCACACCTGACACGTGCGAGTCTGTGGAAGTGTGTGTGGTGAAGAGCTGAAGCTCTGTGGAACATTTGGTTCCTTCACGATCAGCCTCGACTGGCCAAAAGCTCCTTTTAGTTTCCTGCTCGGCAGCTGAGCCCGGCTGGGAGATCCTGTGTTCATCTGTCACTTCACACAGTCTGTCTGCAAAGGGCTGATGGACAAAATGGACAAATATTAATAAAAATGTGAGGTAATTTTAAAGCCGGAATTTTTGCTGTTTTGTTTTGTTTTCCCAAGACCGTTCCAGCTAGTCCCACACTACTGTACTGTGACTGGTTACATAACTGTTTTGTGATTGGCTGGTACTCATTGTCTCAACGATGCATCCTACAGATTGCCAGAGAGCCTTTCGAACATTTTGAAAGGGTCTATTTTAACCTAACTATGATCTTTTCCTAAACTTACCCAAGTACTTCTTGTGTTTAAACCTAACAAAGTACTTTCCTTGCCTAAACTTAACCAAACTGTGACTGAAAATGAAAAACAACAGACTACGACAGGTTGACAGTGACATTTAGCTTCACACTGGTCATGAACCTCAGACCCCCAGGTGTGTTTGAACTGTTCATCCACCACACTTCTTCTTAAATTTCTCCCAACTGATCACAACACAGTGGGGCGGGACACAGCGAAAATAGTAAAATAATGCTGCATCATGGATGAGAGGAAGACACCATTAATGTTTACATCCCATGCTGTCACAAACTCAAGCCTCCCATCCATGAGTAGATGCACGCTTCCTCCTGTGCGGTGATACAGTTGACGGCCAGTAGAAAGAAAATAGTTACTTTGTGAAATTGGTCACAACAAGGTCTGTGGATTATCTTTAGTAACCGGATCATGATACATGGACAGAGACACTGCTGTTGAGTTTCAAATGTAATTTTTGGCGCTTTGAGCACCACAACACGAGTGCCATCAAGTTCCATTATATTGAAGAGACGGCAGAAATCTCTAAAGCAACCAAAACCATCCAGATGGATAAATGACACTACAGGTAGAGGAAAAATCTGCATTTTTCTGAGATATTTCTTCACAAAAATGTTGATCCTCTTATGCTCACATATAAGACTGTAAGACTTCACTGTAATATGATCATATATATGTAATAATACTGATATTAAAATATCAATATCACAACAGTTAAAAACAATTCTACGGATATAAAAAGAAACCTGCCATTTCAGGTTGTTTTATTATTTCTGTTATTTCTATTTCTTTTTATTTCAACACATACCTTTCTATAGAGTCACAGAGCAGACGCCTATAAAACACCATGCTCCTATATCCAATCCCGCAGTCCATATGTCCTGCATGCAACTGAAACCTACACTGTCGCTGTTAAAGACAGCAGCTCGAGCTATGTTTTGCGCCACCCAAGCCAATCAAAAGCAGACCTGTCGGCATCCTGGTCCTGGGTTTTTAAAGGAGATGCAGTGGGAATGGGTGTGTTAAAGGGTAAGGGTGCATATGAACGGAGAGAGAGAGGGAGAGAGCAAGGGAGGGGTCATGTTTCAGTCCTCAGCTGTGCTCTCCTCTCACCCCTCCACCCTGACACACCACGGATGCATGCTATTATTATTGAACTCTCAGCTATTATTAGATGCCATTTCTGTCCATCTGAAGTTTTCCTCCTGCTTCCTTCAGCACACACAGCTGTCAGTCTCTGAGATGGGAGCCAAAGGACTTATCCAATAATACAGAATCAAGCCTGCGTGTGACAGTCCTTGGGTGCAAAACGACTGGCTCCGATCCAAAGCGAGGCGACAATGCTCGTGGGTCTGATGTGTGGTGACATACGTGGTTTGCGCGACTCTACAGCTTGTGCCCCCTGGCTGGCGATCAGTACTGTAGGTATGACAATACTGACAAGGGCAGGAGCGGGAATGTCTCTTAAAGTTCTGGCGATGTTTCCAAAGCACATGACTGATTTATCTGTTGGCCAGCACGACTGATGTGAAGGTGATTGTTGTTATTCTCTCTATCGTGAAGGGTGAATCTTTCCACAGCTCTGGAGTGGTGGTGTGTGTGTGTTTAAGGGTGTGTGGGCAGGAGTGTGCGTGTGTTTATGTGCCAATATGAGTGGGACCAACACACACAGGAGCAAAACATACCGTTCCCAGTGTAGTTGTGAAATAACCATTCACATTTCACACTGCTGTTCACATAAAGCAGAGTGCAAACTTTCCACCTGTCCAACACTTTTATAAATCTTGCAGGATAATACAGGCAGGCCTAATAAACTGGTGGCCCGTGGGCTTAAACGACCTCAATCCAGCCCTATGATCATTTATAAATATGAAAAAACATATATCATTGTGATCTTATTGAAATAACCTAAGTCTGAATAAGTCTAAGAGGATCCTTATTTTATTATTAGGCCCCATCATTGGTTGTATCTGCTCTTACGCACAGACACACTTATTTTATTAAAAAATTAAACTCTGTTTAAGCAGAGGAAATTTAGGGGAGTCAAACTGAATGAAAAATATCTTAAATGCAACATTGTGTTAATTAAAAACTGTTTTTATTCTAGGATTACAAAAGTGTATTGTTTTTCCCTCTACTTTTTTACAGTGTGTTTCTTTTCCAGTCGGGAAAACTAATTTAAACTTTGCCGGTCAGATAAAGGAAATGTAAAAATCTGACCCCTTGGCACTTTAATTTTTTCAAGTCTTCTAAAAAAAGTACATTATATAAATGAAAAAGTTGAAATAACTCAAAGGTTCAAGACAACTTGCTGCAATAAATTTAGGAGTTTTGAGTCGAACTCAAACTTTTAAGTTTTCAGAAAGTTTTAAGAGTTTGAGTTGGGCACAAAACTCAAATTTATTGCAGTGAATTGCCTTGAAATTTTCAGTTGTCTCAACTTCTTTTTAAATCTCAAAGTCACATTAAAAGAAACAATGATTAATATAAATCTTACCTCTTTAGTTATTAGCTCTGCTGGTGCATTCTGTACCTCCAAATCACTATCCTCCACTATATTCAGTATGATTGGCTCTTCATCATTGCTGAGGAAACTGTCCGTCTCAAAGGATTCGACATATCCACCAAAGTGAGAAAGGTGCCGATCAGCAGAAGAAGATCCACCGTACCCTCCAGGAGAGGCCACCGTAGCCCCGGATGATCCCATAGACAGTCCCTCAGCCTGGCTGCTCTGGATCTCTTCTGGCTCCTTTTCTCTTTGTGTGGAAGAATGACACAGGGATTCAACGCTCCGGGAGCCGACTCTGTCTCGGAGCTCAGATCCTGCAGAGTTCAGGCACAGAGAGAGACAGCTCTGCCCAGAGAGGACGGATCTCTCTGGGATGCTTTGCGCCTTCAGAGGATGATCCTGGACACCCATGAGTGGCTGTGATTGTGGCTCTTGACCCTCTCCTTCTCTAGACGTCTCTGAGCCTATACAAGCGCTTTCCTCTGCTATTGCCTGCGTCAGAGCATCTATCTCAGCCCCTATTTCTGTGAAGGCAGCTGTGAAGTCCTCCGGTGGTGCTGTGATGATCCCAGTCCAGTCTGAGAGTGCGGTGGCCCAGCTGTCCACTGACGACCACCTCTCAACCGGTGCCCCCCAACCTCTACTGTCATCCCCGGCCCAGCCAATCCCTTCACAACCATCAGGGCTGTAACCTGACACTTGTGTTTCTCTTGCGGGACAAGACATGTCACCGGTGGCCATTAGTCCTCCTTCAATCTTGTCCAAAATCCTCTTATCTTCTAGATCCTCACCTGCCAGATACTGGCACGCGTCCAGCCACAGCTCGATGGGGCTGTCGCTCCGCCGTGGTTGCGGGGCTACATCAGTGACCTCAGCCTTCACTCGCCCTGCATCATTTACCGACACCAAGCCTGCCTCACCGGCATCCACAGCAGGTGGTGTTGGCCTCGTACGCTGGCTCACGTCTGACTCATAGCTACAGCCGTGATGGCATTGTGTCACCGCATTTTCTGAATCACACCTCGGGACGTTTGTATCGCAGTCAGGGTCTGTCTTTTCTCTCCCTGTTTGCGATAATGGCTGGTATTCAGGACATGTAATCTCCTCTGGATCAACATTAGGGCTCAGGATGAAGTCATGAGTCTCACTTTCAAAGATATAAAGTTCTGACACAGGTGCTGTAGCCGTATCACTCTCAAAACTATCTGACTGATGTGATAACGACCTTAATAGAGAAGTGGCTTGACTGTGATCGGAGCTTAAGCCTCCATCCAGCTCTGTCAAACCCTCACAAGTAGATGGCATGGCCTTGAAAGGTTGAGGTGTGCTATTGTCTTGTATGAGAGAAAAGGAGAGGGCTTGTTCTTTAATGTTAAACTCTGAACAAGATTCAGATAGAGGGGGTTTAAGGTCATGAGAGAGCTGAGGTAAAAGAGGTAATACCGGTTCTGATGAGCCAAAATAGCTACAAACCCTGAATTCAGACTCTGAGCAAAGCAACAAAGGATTCAAACAGTCCAAGTCAGTGCTTTTCTCCTGAGAAATGTTTGATGAAGTCTCGGTTGATTCGTCAGCAGGGTCTGACACAGTCTCTGCTTCTGTCCCGTGCGCAGACAGCGTGTTTTCTGTCTGACTCTTCAGAGCAGAAAGAGAGTCTAAATCCCCCGTTTGACTGTGTGTAAGTAGAGCTGCTGGTGGTGACCGTGTTTGGTCATCCGTGCAAAGGAGTGACAGATCCATCGGGACTTCTACTTGTGCTGCTCGAGGAGGTTGTCAGCAGCGAGACTCCAGCTGTCAAACATAAACTTTGGGCCAAGTTTCGGGATGAACAGCATAAAGTTCTGTGAAGTCATTGTTTGCTCTTGGCCTCTTTGGTGTCATTTCCTCTTGTGGGTCCAAGCGTATCCACCTGCAGAGTTTTAAGATTAGATTTTTATTTGGAACATGTCAAAGAAAACAAAAATCTGAATAGTTACAAAAAAACAAAAACAAGTGAACTTAACAGCAAAAGCTCACTAATTGCTTCTTGGACATACAAATTCCCCTCATTGACTTCTTGCCTTGGTTTTGTTTACAATTCTTATGGCTCCTTTTTGAAGGATGACTATTGGATTAGTGTTTTTAAGTGTTTCCCCACACCTCCACACAGTAGGCTATGTGTGGGATTATGCAAGAATATTATCAGGTCTAACGAAGATTACTTTAATGCATCGTTGACTTTATATTATATTGCAATTGATATTTTAGTTTTTGACAGAATTTACATGTGGCTTCCTGCGTAGTATGATCTGCTATTCCTCCAAGAAATGTAATTTCATTCACTCTTTCTCTTTTTACTTCTCTTTATTTCCCAGTTAAATTGCAAAACGATAAAAGTGAAATAATCTCAGGCTCACGCACTGAAGTATTTGAAGTAAGGCCCACTATCTCCTTTTAAGCTGTTTATCTCAGTTGCAGGAGAACCCCCCTTTAAATGGCATCTTGCATCTATTTTAGAGGCTTTTAAAGGACACTTGACACACCTTATCAACAGGAAACCTTCCTGCTGTTGTTACTTTGCAGCTGATAAAGACATCCGGTGTGTGGTGGTTGCGTTGTTGCCAGCTGCTACACTACGAGTACTGTTAGAGACATTTTTTGTGTTAATGGTAAATTTACACTCAGAGCAAATATTTTTGGATATTGTGATTAATCAGATTAAGATCAGATGACAAACATGTCAGAAAATGTGTAGTGCAGTCTTTGACCTGTCAACGTGGCACAGTTTAAAATAAGTTCAAAGAGCAGGCCACCACACGTACAATCTTCAATTTCTATTGTCTCGCACAAGTGAGAGAAAATAAAATATGATAAAATATACATTGTCTGTGGAAGAAATAGATTATAATATACACTAACATGTGGGATCATGCAATAAACCTTTTTCCTTAAGTGACCCCTTTTATCATTGAGTAAACTAACAATCCCTGACTGACATATTTTAGAGATATTACATAATATATTCAAAGAATAACAATAATAGTACAGAACAACTGATAAACTGTACAATTAACCCAAATAGTAAACACGATAACTGCATGAAGGATTGTGTAAAACAATCGATTTGGATTAATTTAATGCAGATTATTTACTATAAATATTGATCAAAGGTGAGTTTTCCTGATATTTGAAGAAACATTTTATACAATTCTGTCTGTTTTATATTTTTCCTCTTATTTTTAACAATCAATAGGGTTTTTTTTTTTTTTTTTTTTTTTTTTACAAATTTTCTTCTCACACCATTGTTCTTTGAGCTTGTTGATTGTTTTAACTGTGTTTTTTTATGCAGGATGAAGAAACACAGACTTCTGTGAGATTTTTTTAAAGTCTTAAATAATCTAAACTTTCAAAAAAGCTGTTTCCTCTACAGAAATTGAGTGAAATGCTGATATATAGACCTAGTGTCTATATATATTTTAAAAGTATTCTTACACCCCTTAAAGTCAAGAAGGCCTTGCGACCCCCATGTGATGCTTTGGTGACCTCTAGTGGGGGTCAAGACCCACATGTTTGAAACTAGTGCATTGTGCAGTGTGCAATTCATTGAAAACTGTGAGTGATTTTTTGTCACAATCCTGTTTGGTCTTTATTAGCTATTTACCAGATAAAAATCAGAAATAAAAGTGAGCGTATGATATGATAAAGAAGGTACAATTTCATGTTTTCTAGATTGTTAGGTTCAGTTTATTTGCTGCAAAATTATGGATGTTCCACTTCTCTTTTGTTGGCCTTAAGTAAGCTTTGATTTAATTTGATTTGATTAATTTACATGTGTATTTGAGCTGTAAGTTCAAATGACTGAACTAAACTAAGCTTGGTTTATCTATATAAACATTCAGACATAAAGATTCTGTAAAGAAATCTGTAATGCAAATAGAACATTTTGCATTTCAGGTGCTTAAAATTTATGTTTTTCTGAACAATTACATTAATGAAAGCCAGCTCAAAACTTGATATTTATAAAACAGTCTGTGGTGATTCATGTAGTATCAATGTTGCTAATGCCCTCAACATGAATGATATTCTAAACTCCAAATTTACCAAAATAATTTGGTGAAAGAAATTGAAAATGAGGCATCAGCATCTTAATCTGCAGGTGATACACCCGGTGGGTACTAATCTAATTCTTTTAGATTATAGGTGCAATTATTTTGGCACCTTAAAACTAAAAAAAAAGAAGAATAGTTGTGTCTAAAAAGCACCTGTCTTTAAATCGCCTGTGTCGCCCACTACCTGACATATCCGTGCGGAGGCCTGATATGCAGTGTTGAAAGGGGACGCTTCAAAACATGCACCCTGATATACAAGATTGCAGAGGGGGAACCGGTGGCACAGACACTGGAAAAATACCAGCACATCTTCACCCATGACCTGCATTTGTCACATTCCTGCAGCGGTGAAGGACACCTAGCCGAGGCCTCGAGCCTGAAATGTTTACTATCATGGGTACAGATACTAACTTTAGTGCGTCTATTGACAAACACCTCAAATACAAAGAAATATGACGCAAATTTCAGGCTGCAAAATAAATTAAAACCCTGACCAGAGTACCTAATCTTAGACTTAAAAGTCACTTAAATAATGCTGTAATGTTTTTGTTCCAAATGTATAAAAGTTACTGTCTTGTTGCCTTGATTAAACCAATCGGTTTGGTTCACCACAGTCACATTTAGTGCGCTGACTCTATATTTAGATTTGATTATCACGTGCAGTCCCTGTATCAGAGCTGTAACCTTCTTTTGGAGGCGCCTTGATGTTTTAAATTGAACAGAAGTCAGTCTTGTTGGTATGTTTGATTAGCGCATTAGATCGGGCTCGATCTGTACTGACATTAAAAAACAATAAAGCTGTCAGCGCCTGCGTGACTGAGAGCAAGAAAGTGTAATTCGATGTCATCTTGACCGTCTGTGCCAAAATAGATCCACATCTTGGTCACTCAGCCCCCCTTCAGCAGGCGGCTGTGACTATAAAGATCCTGTACGTGAATGACTTGACAGACCTGAGCTCAGTGAACACAGTTTTGAAAATAACAACACAAAATATGATTTTCTCAGCTGACAGCTAAACGTGAACAGAAGTTCATTAAAATGGTGAGAAATGATAATGTTATAAAAAGTCATGATTTTAAGATTGTGACATAAAAATGTACTTTTTACCTCATAATTAAGCTTTTATTTATCCCATTCTGTTATTATTTTTATGTCATAAAGAGTTTTTATGTTGTGTTTACTTTTAATTTCAGACTTTTTTAAAATCATAATTTAAACTTTTTCATCTCATAACTAAGACTTTTTAAATAATAAATTTGACTTTTTATTAGCCCCAAATTAAGATTTTACTCCATAATTATGACTTTTATCTCATAATTTTGTCTTTTTAACTCATAATTTTAACTTTTAACCTTAACTTTTACCTCATAATTAAATTTTTTTAATCTTTTTATATCATAATTTCAACTTGATCTCATAAATTACACTGTAATTAAGATTTTTTCTATCATAATTCTAACTTTTTATCTCATAATTGTGACATTTTGGGTCATAATTTTGACGATTTATCTTTTCATCTCATAATTTAGACTTTTTTAAGTCTCACAATTGTGACTTTTTGTCTCATAATTTCACCTTTTATGAGTTTTTAGCTCATAATCATGCATTACCATGGAGCTATTTTTTTTTTCTTTTACTGGCGGAAATGAGCTTCAAGACAAAAACTAAACAAATATTCTCCAGAATTAATTATACTCGTAAAATGACTTTGAGGAATGAATTCTCATGCTTTACAAAGTGTGTCATGCGTGTCGTGCAGCACAGCAGAGTGTGTTTGTGTGTTTGTGTGTCAGCCTATCATCAGTGTTGTAACAGAAGAAGCAGTGTAACTGACAGCATTAACCATTCCCAAAGAAAACCACAAACAAACGTCCAACAAGTTTCCTCGCAGCTGACTCACACATGATCACACCGTTATTATTACTTGATGCATTAAAACAGTCATCGTAGCCCGTGAAGGGGATTTTTGAGCCATGCAGAGTACGTACCCTCCTCATAGCCGTGTGGTTGAGGTTATAGACCGATGATGTAGGACTTCAGTATGAGCTCAGGCAGAGCCGGGGGTCTCGGGGTGTGAGTCTATTTTTAACTGTTGTCCCCCCGCAAGTTACAAAGTCAGTTACCTGATATTGCGGACATGTGCCGATCTTGAACATTTAACACTCGATATCTATATTTACAGGCTGTTTCAGTGATGGCCTACTTTTCAGACCGACATCGAGCTTGTTATAGAAATGTAAAGTGAGAGAAATAATTTAGCCACAATTAGACATCTCAACTGAACTTTTTTTTTACACAGACATGCAGCCCAAAGACTAAAATGACAGAAAAAACTAAATACAACAGTGAATTTAAAAAATGCAAGAATAAAATGTTAAAAATCAATGAATAAAAGCTATAGAATAAAATAAATACTATGGATAAAAGTACCTTTTCTCTTTTGCAAAGAGAGCCTTCTATTCTAATATCCAGAGGCATAAAAACATCAGGTAATCTCACCTATGCTTTTATGACTCACAACAAGGAAAAGAAAAGCATTGGACGACTTTAGCAATCTGGGTGGAACATATAAAATAACTTTAAAATCATTTCTAAAAGCCAGAAAGCCAGAGCAGAGTCTGACTAATGTGATGTGAAGTTACATTCACATACGTTTCAGGTAATGCAGTAAAAAGGGAATTACAGCAGTCTAAAAGGCTGAAAAAGAAAAATAATTAAGTATTTCATTCCTGTCAGTGTCTACAACCCATCAGAGCGTTGCCTGTCATTTTAATTATTTTATTTTATGTCATTTAAAGCTCTAGAAAAGAAGGAAGTGAAAGCAGACAACTGAACATGAAGCAGTTTGTTTTAATAAAAGTTGTTTTTTTCCCCCCAAAGAAGTAAAGAAGTAATCTAATTAATCAAACAGTATTAATTTTCTAAAGGTTACTTAGTTTTAGAAATTTGAAGATTATAATTTCAATAAGTGCAAATATGCAAAAACACCCGTAGGAGTTCATAATTTTTAGTTTCCATAAAACTGTGTATTACACAGTAAAATCAGCTTCTGATACACACATGTGGGTAAATGACCTAGAAATGGTTTATAATAGGTTATTAATTAGGTTGTAAACACTGAATAAATTATTAAAGGAGAAATATGTAGAGATTGCATATACAATAATGAGTACAGCAAGCCAAATAGAGACTCACTTGTGGGTCACGACCCAGCCTTTGGAAATGACTGGTCTTATTGTGAAGTTGTTCCACCATGTGTTTACAGCGCACTCGTGTCATCGAGGGTCACATTCTGGCGACATCAACACTCCTAACCACTCTGGCGAATAAACAATGCACTGTTGTGACTTCTGTCAGTGGTCAAAACAATCAAATGAGGTCAGAGCTTTCTTGGCTAATAATTCTGCCGGAAACTGATAATGATTCTGCCGTCATGCTGGCCTCTGTTTGTATACAACACTTAAGAATTAGTCTATTTAACTTCCATAGCATAATTTCTTTCATAGCAGTGGAAAGAAAACACTTTATCTATTTGCGTCTGTATATTTCTCCTAAATTCAGCAAAAGTTGGCATTAAATAAAGCCCAAATTACATATTTAAATATCTAGAAAACTAGATTGTAATCAGAAAACTGATTACACACTATCACAGTATAATTTGCATATTTAAACATATAATTTCAGAAAACTTGTAATAATAATAAAAATGTCTCAATGTAAGTAATCAACTGGGGAAGTTTAATTTCTTTCTTTCTTTTTTTCCCCTCAAGCTCCCAGTGTCCATAGATACTTTTACAAGAGTCACATGATGGTGCTTTGAGTCTGATGGGGATTTAAAGGGCCAGTTTGACATTTTAGAAACAGGCTCATTTGCTTTCTTGCCAATAATTAGATGAAGAGAAGTGACACCACTCTCGCGTCTGTGTGCTAATTTTAGACTCTGTGAAAGGAAACAGCATTCCTCAGGGAGCAGGGTGCCACATAGAAATACAAAAAAACCCCACAGCGGACAAGATTACACAAACCTAACAAGACTACACAGGACTATATAAAGTGCTTTTAGTGTGCAGTCATGTAAGATGTCTGGCTGGCCAAGATTGTGCAAAAATTACTGGGTTGTGCAAAAAAATTGCTAAGGCAGTTTAAATAGTTAAATTATGCTTAAGAATTAAGTTTCATTGTGATGCTAAAGCCAAGAGATTCACAGGTTTTTCACAAGCAAAGCACCTCGGTCACTTTCCTTCTATCCTGTACTCGGATATGCTATGTGCTACGCTCAGCAAAAGAAAACCAAGTTTTGAAGATGGTTTAAAGATGTTTAAAGATGGGACCTGTAAAAGCGAAATACAGTCACATCTTAAGTTAGCTAGTGTTAGCAAAGTACTAGTTAACTAGCTAGCTAATCTACATTATTTGCTAACTACATCTAATAGCTAACACTAACTTACTAGCTAGCTAATCTACATGAATCATTAGCTAGCTAGTTATATCTCATAGCTCATGCTAGCAAAATATTGGTGAACTAGCTAATCTACATCAGTTGTTATTTTGTTAGTTACATCTGATAGCTGATGTTAGCAAACCACTGGTGAACTAGCAAGTTAGTCTACATCAGCTGTTAGCTAGCTTGCAACATCTGGTAGCTAATTTTAGCAAAATGACAGCTAACTCAACAGCTAACTCGTTAACCTTCAGAAAAGTAGGAAAGTAGGAAAGCACAAAGTTGGTGCTGGTAGGTTGACAGAGCTTCAGTTAACCAACCGCTAGCTGCAGATTGTCTTTGCTGATTGTCTCCTTCCTTCACATAGCTCAGTCTTCCAGGTTTGAAAAATCTGTCTCATTTTCTCTTCTTTTTGTGGCGTCTTATCCTCTTTTTGACAGTCAGCTGTTCTGGGCTGCCTCTGTTCTCCACACATGCTCACACTGCAGCTTGTTTTAGCCTGGCGTTAGTTAGCGTTGACTAGACCAGGCTAAATTATCTCAGTGGAGTGGCTTAAGCTTTGAGTGGAAGTTAATTCAAGCCAGGCTTTTTCAGACTTATTTATCAGTCTTAATGAAATACCTTCCTGGCCTCTCCAGGTCTGTATTGTCACTGCGTCAAACTTCATATTACTCTTTTCTAGAGTTTGCTTTTGATGCTTCATTAAAAAAAAAACATTTTATGCTTGCAAAAACTTGATATGTGTGTACTCAGATATTGTTGTAGAGTTGTTTGCTTCCCTGAATATTTTTGCAAAAAATAGCTTCTTCCACAATGACAATGAAGGACAGTTTTGTAAGGAGGAGTTGGCCTAATTTATGTCTCTTACGTAGTTAACTGCTGTGACAGGTGAGGGGAGCAGCTGCTTTAAAATCACCACACTGTAAATAATGGTTTAACAACAGAAGCCCTCCAATAAAACAGCAATGTCTCCGGTTTTATTTTTAACAAAATAAATAAATAAAACAAACTGTTAACGACTATCTTTAGCTACTACTTCTCTGAGAACACTGACACCGACCCTCTGCTTTGGCAAAGCACTGTGTAAAGTGTGAGTGTGTTTTATGAATGAACTCCTGCTCCTCCCAGACTGACACACACACACTACAAAGGGATTATAATTACCGGTACAATAAACAGAAGATGACGAGGACACAAACCATCAAAATGAAGTCATGTCCTTTTCCTGTTTTCATGCTGTTATGTAACACTTGTGTCCTCACACCTGCTCTTGTGCTGCCTTGTAAATCTACTGAGCAACACAGGGAATATTACTGGACTATTACTGCATGTGCTTGTGTGTGGGAGTTGTTGTGCATTAATTAGCATACCTTGACAACCCTGTATATCCAAATTTGGTGAGTTTGAATTTGAGTGTGTCTGATAAACTGAAGGATTAAGTGCTCCTTTATGTGTTGAAATAAAATCTCCTACTCCTTAAGCTAAATAAACTTTTTAGAAACCCTCTTGGATTAGCTGGAAAATTCACTGTCAACCAAGCAAAGTAGTTGAAATGAGCTCCACTGTGACATCTGCAGCAATAAAATGCAACATATGCATCAATGCAACAGAAGTATGAATTCAAAAATATCATGTATGTAATAGTAAAACACTAGCAGGGACTGTTTTTCTGCAACATGAGAACTTTTAATTTGAATAATTTTTTCACATGAACTTCATTTTAATTAAACTTAGGATTTCTAATAATTATTTTCAGAGCACTTGAAAACTTCTAAACATGAGCTCTTCTAACTACAACTTTAACACTCATTAAGTTAAGTTATAAAAGAAATGTGATCAATTTATTGCCAGTCTTCCCAGCATGCTTTGTGAGAGAATTTCTGTCTTGAGCCTCTCCGTTTTTATAGTTTGAAGAAAACATAAATCATGAAAATTTGCAGTGTCTCTGATCCACTTTAAGATAAGTCCTGGTTGTTTAAATATATAACAGAATTACCTCAACATGTCTTTGTGGATTTAGTTGATTTTATGGCAACCTGGACATGACCTTTTTTAAGTTGAAACAAGTGTTTTTTGTGTGTGCGTACATGCTCCAACTTAATATTTCAGGAATTTTACTTTTCATAGTGCTAAACTAAAATGGTTTGTTGAAGTTGTGGCGTGAAAGTCATTATTGTGTAAATCAGAAGATCACTTATAATGAAGTACAAAATCTCAACAAAAGTTTTTAGATTGGCAAACTTTAGTTTATTTCAAAACATAAGAGTTTGAGTTTGATTCACCAAAAAAAAAATCTCATGAAAGTCTGCGTGCTTCTTAAAACTTTTTGCATTCTTCTCATGTTTCCCCAAGACCAGGCAGTCACCATGTCCAGGTCCTTATTGTCACGGCACCATCAGTCTTTTCTCAAATATGATTTGGATGCTTGATTAAAAATATATAAATACGTAAAATTAAAAAATACACTTGAAAAACTTGAGATTGTGCCCTATTTGGCAGTTTTGACTTTTCAGAAAACCACCTAGTAAATGTTCCATAATGACAGTGGAGGACAGTTTTATAACTAGGAGTCTCTTACATAATTGCTGCTGTGACAGGTGAGGGGAGCAGCTGCTTTAAAATCACCACATTGTAAATAATGGTTTAACAACAGAAGCCCTCCAATAAAACAGCAATGTCTCAAGTCATATTTTGAACAAAACAGATAAGTAAAATAGACTATTAATGACTATTTTTAGCTACTACTTCTCTGAGAACACCGACACCCCCCAGCTTTGGCAAAGCACTGTGTGAAGTGTGTGTGTGTGTTTTATGAATGAACTCCTGCTCCTCCCAGACTGACACACACACACTACAAAGGGATTATAATTACTGGTACAATAAACAGAAGATGACGAGGACACAAACCATTAAAATGATGTCATGTCCTTTTGCTCTTTTTGTGCCGTTATGTAACACTTGTGTCCTCACACCTGCTCTTGTGCTGCCTGCTGCTGAGCAACACAGGGAATATTACTGGACTATTACTGCATGTGCTTGTGTGTGGGAATTTTTTGTATTAATTTGCATTTGATCCTACAGTGTTTCCTTTATTTTTAAGAATATTTCAGGGTAGGTTTATTGTAAAATGTAAATTTTATTGTTTTTCTCAGCTCATCAAAAGTCAACTTGGTTCTTGCAGGACAGCTATGCTACAAACATACGGTGGTCTTATCTACATGATGCACCGCCATACATTAAATGACCTGATAATGATTAATAGGTTTTGAATGTAGGAGTTGGACTTGTAGTGGAATGATTTTACAGTGTAGTATTAGTATATTTACATAATTAAATGATCTGAATACCTCAGAGATCAGTGTGGAAATTCCTGGGGAAAAAATTGCCAATAACCATTTTTTATATTCTGTGCTGCGGGTACGGCAGTATGCAGGTATAAATATGGAATTATGAAAGAAATAAAATACTAGACAGTCTTTCCTTTCTCCAACACGTAACAGAAACTGTGTCGCTGTTTAACATTTGAAAATGCTCTAACAGTCTCAGACATGTTACACCATGTTGAGCATGTTGTTGTGGGGGTTTGGATTGGACGTGGCCCCGTTGACTCTTGCAGTCATAGGGAGAGAAGTGTCGTCTTACCAAAGCAAGATATATTTTTACACCATGTTGTTGCACAGTCTGCCTCGGCCTGGCGTCTGCCCTCCTTCCCTAAACTCTCCAGACAGCACCGGGTGGAAAATGCTTGCGGCACACATGTAAGAAGTGTGCGTCACAACCACGTTTTGTTTGTGTGTCTGTGGGAGAGAGGCGGCTAAAGGATGCTTTTCCAGAACCAATTTAGGCAGAAGTGCCACAGCAGACAAATCATAGATATGAGAGACATCTTCACTGTATGCCAAAGGACTTCGATAGGAAATAACAAACCATATTTGGCATTTCTGTTAGACCACTGAACATATGGGGGTATGAAATAAAGCATGATTTAAGAAACTGGAAACTGGTGTCAAACATGATACATGGAAGTTTAAAAAATTAAGACATATTAAACATATTATCAAAAGCATTTTACAACATTATTACAGTGAAAATCAAAAAAAGGAGGCTGTTCACTGAGGATTACTCAACTGAATATAACACACATGCCTCGCATAGCTCGAGCGCGAGGATGGAAACGCAGCTCGGTGTTTTTGCGTCATAAGAAACAGAAAACCTTTGTTATGATCTCATCAGCTGAGTCAGTGTCACTTATAAATTCTGACTCACTGCCATGGAAAGAGCAGTGAAAATACGTTCCCAAGTTAGCTGTGTTGTCTTACACCAGAACCGCTAATAGGAGGGGAAGGATGGCAGGGGAATACAATGAACTCCGGGTCACAAGGACACCAGTCACATTAGTTTTGTCCCCTGCAAGAGAACAGTACTTTGTGGTATCTTAGTCCTCTTTTAATAACTTCCAGATTAAAATTAGATTATGTAGAGAGACAAAGATGCTATATGCTACTCTTCTCCACACTTTGAAATCCTTTGCTCTGTAGTTTTTTTCTCCCTATCATCCAGGGGCGTGTTCAGACTTTCTTTGACTGGGGTGGCCCAAGTGGAACGCTGAGGGGTGGCATGAAATACATGCATCCATGTGGATTAATGTAGTATTTCTTATGTCTACTCTAATTTCTAACATTTCAGTATCTAACAGTTTCTTGTATTCTTTTGTTTAGAGCTTTTATTTAAAAGAAAAATAGTCCTACCAATCACAACACAACAGAATGGCTCCATATAAACATAATATAAAATGTTTATACCTTATTCTTTAAGTGCTCAATCAGGCCACTCAGGTTTCAGGGGTCTGCAGTATGTTTTCTGTATTAACCCTGTATAAACTGCTGAACAATTCTGGTTACAATGTAAAAGAAATAAACATGTTTATTATGTCCATAAGCAGAATTGAACAGGATCACTGGCATAGCTTACAAGACACAAACAAACAGAAAATATGATTCGGGGGGCGGATAAATCTGATTTGTCTCTATGTACTGCCACATTTTAGGAGGAGGTATGGCTTCTCAATCATCACAGTAAACACATAGCCCACCACCACCGTGAGGACCACGTGTCCAAAGAACAGGTACATCTAAAGGAGAGACGAGACACAATGCATTAAGTTTTAAAGGGCATAAGGACACAATGGTCAAATCTGAAATACCTTGCTTG
The DNA here is from genome assembly GCF_056507025.1 of Lutjanus erythropterus. Classification (NCBI taxonomy): domain Eukaryota; kingdom Metazoa; phylum Chordata; class Actinopteri; order Lutjaniformes; family Lutjanidae; genus Lutjanus; species Lutjanus erythropterus. Next base: position 28,317,707 of record NC_139336.1, on the reverse strand, counting down.
ATTTGCAGCACTTACAAAGTTGATGTCTGTGTAGTGAAGCGGGGTCTCTAGCAAACAGTTGTAGAGGATCATAAAAATTGGATGCGTCAGATAGCAGGCAAAACTAATGTTGGACAGGGGAAGCCAGAAACCCATTGACAAGAGATTCTTGATAAAACCTGCAGAAACAGTGAGAAACACAAATAAATACTAACTCATTTCTGTATTTTAGGACCGGATCCTGCAGCACTCTGTTTGTTAGGCTGGAACGTCCCTGTTCTTTGTTTACCTCCGTAACCCTCCTCGCAGGCCAGTATGATCCAGGTCACAGCCAGAGCCCAGAGCGGTCTGTGCAGTCCCTGGTAGAGGGCATGTGGCACGGACGGAAAGGCTGGGGTCTCCTTGAGGGCGTAGGCCAATCCCACCAACACGGCCATGAGTAACAGACAGCAGAACCACCCAAGTGCTGCCTGCCACTGGAGCAACAGCAAGACATGAGAAGCACACGAGTGTGATGGCAGCTTAGACGCTTGTGAGTATGCATAGTCTGTTTGGCTTGATAATATCAGAAAAGGGCCACTGAAAGAGTGGGCTGTGTGCTGTGACTGTGGCAGAGAATCAGACGTTCTCACCTTTTGCTTTAACAGCTGATCCTTCTTCGTTGTTAAGTATATTCCAGTCAAAATCCCTATTAAAAATGGCCCATATCTTGTGTAGGGTTTCACATAATAATATAAGGAATAGTCCTCTGATGTGCTGCAAAATAAGGAAATAAACAAAACAAGTTTTGAATTTTTTGACTTGACCTGTTGGCTACACTGCCCCCTAAGACTACAGAGGGCACTACTCAATTTTGTCCATATCTGTAAGCTTTTAGAAAACGTGCAGAAATACAGACAAACTGAACACAGAGTACAGCCAGAAGGCTCCGTCTATATCTGTATCTAACATATGAAAAAATTACCCTGCAAAGTAAGACAAGTTTAAAAAAAACAAAAACAAAAAATACTTGACATCTGCAGAAATAGCTGCAGTGATTAGCACTGGGTTGTATGGGGTTTAGGCATGGTTCTTTGTGCTTAGAACATAATCACAATGAAACAATCAGAAAACAATGTTATATTTATCTGATTCACCCCCTTTCTTACGCTTCAATCCCCCCTCCATCTCTTTCTTTTTCGAACAAATTGAGACAAACCAAAGGAAACTTCTTGGTGTTAATATTTTGCAGCATAGGCCGCAAGCCAGATGCAGACACAGAGGCTGTGTTCTCTTGCACTCCACCTGGATAGCTCCCAGTTTCAGTGATACTTCATGACAGTAGAACAGTCTGATCGCCAGCCTTTGTGACTGACCACCACGGCGTGACATTGGGTTGCATTTCTCCAAACTCTGACTCTGTTTCAACTTTTCTCCACAGGGCTGTTCTTTTCTTTTCTGACATCCCCTGCAGTCTCAACTGTATTTAGATCTGATTTGGTCTGAACACAGCCTTAGTCATCTTACATTTCATGCACGTGGTTCCTAATATGTTTTCATTAGTACTAGATCACTGTCACTAAGTCGTACCACAGAGATGGCTGAAAGACCGGCAGCTGCATGAGCGCAGTTAAAACAGCACTGGCCACACTGGTCATCAACAGAAGGCCTCCAGCAACGACTGCAAACACGCCTCTGTTTCTGATGAAAAAAAGACACGATAAACAAGATTATAGAAATAAGCTGTTGTGGTGTGAAATGGCCCAAGTTGTGACCATTATTTGAAATATATTCTGGTTTAACTGAGGACTATGTTAAAGGACATACAGTGTGTAGAAATAGACCAACAGAGGAGTGGTGGCGTAACACTGGAAGTCCAGAGACAGATACCATGTCCAAGGAATACACTGAGGAGAGATTTAAAAAAAATAGGTCAGTATAAAAGTGTGTTAACAGCATGTAGGTCTGAATCACTGCTTAAACTTACTGCCTCGTTGAGTGGGAGTAGATTGCTAACTAATAGTACGTTAGCCCACCAGTAAGTCTTACAACCCATCAGAGTGTCTATGAATGAAAACCAGTAGGGCCCCCACTGGACCAGAGAGACGAGGCCAATGTACAGACACATAATAAACAGATGCAGAGGTTGGACTCTGTGGAAATGCAAAAAGAACAAACATTACATCACTGGTTTTCAATCTCACATATAATGAGGAGCTTCTAAATTCTTTTTTTCATTGACATAGATAGATTAATTTGGTGAACACGCAGTACCTTTTAATCCTCTTGAAGAGGTAGAAGGCCACCAAACTGGGGCTCAGTTTGCCTCCAGCCCTGTTGATGGAGCCCAGCAGAGTCCGTGCACTGAGCAGACCCCTGCAACACAAAAGCTACTGTAGAAAATGCAACTAAAAACTCACAATAAGCTTGTTTTTCTGTACACATTTTGGTAAATCCACCAGTGTTTTAAACTTCACGTGGTTTCAGTCTCACCCTAGCAGCAAATAAGTGTCCACAGCCAAAAAGACAGGTCCACTTAAGGCAAGCACATACAGAGGGTTGCTCCGAGCTGCCTTCCTCCAGTCTTTGTAGTTATCTGCAAAACAGGTAATGCACAGTAAGAGTATTTAAACAATTTAAGTACTCACAGAGTGAATGAGCAAGTGAGTCTTGTCTTGTACCCAGGCTGCTTTTTCCAGGGAACAGTGCAGAGTGTCCACATATGATCCATAACAGGCTGAGGACACGGATGCCATTCAGGGAGGAGTGGCCTCCTCCTGAGATGGATGAGGAGGTGCTTAACACACCGCGGCTGGTGGTTTGCAGAGAGAACACCTGCAGGCACCGGTACACACAGCTTTGAGGAAAACACAGTGGAGTGTGGCTGCTGTTGTCTGCGAAAGGCAATATTCAATGAAGCAACGTCTGAAAATGAAAACAGTCTTACTTCTGCAGAGGCTTTTCAGAAATCTTGTGCTCAGGCAAAAACACATTGTACTTACTATTACTAATTTCCTCTGAAGTGCTACTTTTAATTTCACTATCGGAGGAGCCATTGGTCTTCATGGTCCCATAAAGGTTGAGGCCGGCGTTTATACTGGAAGACTCTGCTGCTGGACTGACCTCTCTGTTACGTTGCCACCTTATTATAGCTGTAAACAGGGTAGCCGCGAGAGGAATCGCTACCATTACACAAACCACAAACCTGCAGGAGAGAAGGCGTCTGCATTACGGGAAAACTCTACAGAATTACTTTTTTAAAAAGACAAAAATAGTGTGAAGTCCTGAAATGGAAAGAGACACTTCTTCAGTTCACTTTAAAGGTATAATTTGGATTTTTTTAAGTAGAATTGTGTGAGGTATTCTTTCATAATCTGAATATTACATACAGTAATACGTACAGATATAGTTTGATCTGTCCAGGACCATGCTCGCCCAATTCTACCCAGAACTTGAATAAATCTATCAAAGATGCAATCCAGGCCCAGCGTCCCCTTTTCACTTGTTTTGGGCATGTCCAAGGATCAGACAATTTTTGGCAAAGGTGTTTGAATTGGTTTCATATGTGCAAGAAGGCCATAGACCCAGAACCAAGTCTGGCAATTTTTGGTGCATCCTACGGCAATCTGAATCTCTCTCTCAGGGCCGGGCCCCTCACTGCTTGGCAGGAATCTACTATAGATAATACATTGATTATTGATAGGTTCTAGGCTTTGGCAGTATCTGTTTTTTCATACCTTCATACCCTCCTGGGGTATTTAAAAATGGCTCAACAGGACTGTACTCCATTGTTCTGTAGTACTGCCGTAATGTAAGTGGAGCTGATCGTCATAGCGACACTATTCCCATAGCTAGTAAACAACACACACAAACACAGGAGCTCTGCTTCAGTCTTGAGAAGCTGCAGCTTTTATTCACTGACAAACTCAAACCTACACGACACATTTCCTGCCAGACCGACAACTTCACTGATTACCTTTTCCTCCGTTCAGTGCTCATTCATCACTGTCTGCCACCAAAGACGGTAACCAGTCTGACTCTCACCCTCACACTGTTTTTTTACATTGGAAAACTGGTCACCATTAACTTAAACTGTCTAAACCTGACCTTAGATCGGCATGAAGGTCAGTAGATATTGGCTGGATATTCACTTTTGGGGAACTGTTCCTTTAATACCCCTCTTTAATAACTCCTCTTCAGGTAATCCAAACTATCCCTTTAGAGTTACACATGCAGATAAGACAGCAGAGAGGGTTAAAAAAAAGTCCATATACTGACAGGCAGATGACATCCGATGCATCAGGAGCAATGCTGTTGGACAAACAGTGGGTCATGATCATCTCCTGATCAGTGGACCGATTGGCCAGGATGGGAGGTAAAGGAGGAATGAGGGACATCTGACCAGACTTAAGTTTCCCTGTTAAAAAGGTGAAGCAAGTCACGAGTAAAACAAAACAAGTATTGGAGTGAGTCTAGAGAAAACAGATTTTAAAATTACCGACCGTACAGCACCAGCATTTGCACGTCCTCTTCCCCACAGGAGTCAGGAACGCAAATACCCACAAAGTACTGGACCGGTCCCTGTGGCAGTAAAGACGCTTTGTTTAAAAACACATTTTTGTCCATCAAGATGACATTTTCTCTTCTATAATTATTATTTTTTTGCTGTTACCTGCTTAAGGAACACCTGGCAGTACTGTCCAGAGAAGGTGGGACCTTGGGCGGAGCGGCACTCCTGCAGCAAACCAGGCTGGTTGACGTTACCTCCTTCAACATTGCTACCCATCTTTCCAAATGCGTCATACACTGACATACAACACAAACACACACACATCAGCACCACCACAGAACGAAAAAAAATTAAATGCAACTTCATGCTAAGAATCAAGCAGCTTAGATAAAAAGTGATATTGATGATTGGATATGATTGCAAAACAAGTGTGTCAGTCCTCTTCCTTTATTCAAGAATAATCTTTTTTTTTTGGCCTTGTTTATGTATTTGTTTATCTTTTTTCGTATTTTTTGTTTGTTTGGTTGTTCATTCATTCATTCATTCATTCATTCATTCATTCATTCAGTATTGAGTTAAATGACATTCCATAATTGACAACTAGGCCCTGTGATCAAAGACTGGTCTAGAGGGGAACCCCAGACCCGCGAAATATCTCGCGAGAGTGATAATTTCTAACCTAAACCTCATGATCTTTCCCAAACTCCAACCAGGTTTTTGTGCATCACTGTACTAAAACCTCAACCGCAGCATTGTCACATTTTGAAAATAGTTCATGCAACCTGTACAATGAAGGAACATGTCGTACAAATCTCGCGAGAATTTCCCAAATCAGGGGCTTCAAGACGTGACGTGACCTCAAAACAGCGCCGCGTACCTGTCCTACCAGGAAGGGAGGACAGGTGAAGTTCGTAGATCTGATTATTAGTTTCCCTAGTGACCTACTAATATCTAGAAACGCCACCTTAAAACTGTGACTGGAAAGGTCTCTGGTAAAGAAATTCAAAAGTAAAAGGTGAAGCCAGTCATGATGTGGCCTCACAACGAAGAGTTAATTTTTAAATGAAACAGCAGTTAGTTAGCTACCGTGTTTTATTAGACTAGTTTAGCTAGCTTAGCTAGCACGTAGTTAGCATATGTGGGAAATGAGGAGTTCTGTTAGTGAAAAAAAACTAAATGACCATCTGAGCAACAACTGTAAGGACATTTTATGACACGGATATGGACTGCTTCATCTTCATCTTCATCCTAAATAACGTGAGTCAGATACACCCTCTTGTCTTTCCATTTCTATGACTGTTATCTGTCTCTTTTTTCAGTGTTTCCCTCTAACGGTTAAATGTCTCTTTGGTTGTATTCAACTACTTGCTGTGTAGCTGTTATGGAGGTCATGTTGTGCACATAACCTGTTTGTCACTTAAGCTACTGTTTGCTGTCTATAATAATATACAGTCACAGGGATTGTATATTATGGGTTTTAAGTAAATTTTATAACCTGTTTACACAAGTAACAACAGGGAACTTTCATATTTTATTGATGTTGGAGGCTCCTGTGGCCACACTGGTAGTGTTTAAATCAGGGCTGCCCCCTTTAAGTTTTTATTTGCCCTGACAGATCTATCAAGGGGGGATGAGAAATTATTTCAAATGATTCCATCACTGTTAAGGCAGTTTTTAATTTAAAAGAAATCTTCTTTTAAATATGCAGGATCCATAGTTATTAATTATTTTTCATAATCTGAACACAGTGACACTGTTTTGCATTTTCATAGTACAACACAAGACAAAACTGAAACTGTCATAACCAGACAAGAAGAGAAGACCATTTAAAGAATAGTTACAATACTAAAATGTGTTTTAAAAGTAGAGAGAATACAAAATAACAACAACAAACAAACAAACAAACAGTAAAGCAGTTAAAAACTATAAAATAAGGTTGGCTAAACAAAATGCACTAAATCTTGCCAATGTCCTTGGTATTGTTAGCGTAACTTAAGTGCTGTGGGTAATTTTTGAAGGCCTATATTTGGATAAGATACATAGATAAGACTGTGTAATTCCGCACAATTAATCAAAATATTATCAAAATTACATATTAATATGGCCAAGTTTAATATCCATATTCCAGGAGCTCCAAGTTTTTGACTGAGGACAAATGTGTGACAAAGCATTGTGCCACCTTATTCTAGAGGAGTGTGTATATTTTCGTATTATATGACATAATGTTGTCAAAAGTATTAACACTCTTTCAATACAAAACGTTTGAAACAATTCAGTAGCTATTAATTATGGTATGGAAAGCACAGAAGCTATAAAGAAATTGTCAGAGTGCTCAGTCAAGACATCACTTCAGGTTTTTTTTTTAAATACTTTTTTTTTTTTTTTTTTTTTAATACTGGATTTCTGGTTTAATTCTGGTTATAAGATACAAAATACATGATTTTGTTTCTGTCAGTTTAATTTCTTTCTCAGTTTCATTTTCCTTATTCAACAAACACCTCCTCCAGACAAAACAATGTCACATGAGGTGCAATTACCATTTTCTAGACATTTTAATTCTTAATGGTGATTCATCATTTAATGATTATGAGATGGCCTATCTAACTTGTCCTCTGATGGCGAAAATGAGCACATAGTTTCAAGGTTAATCAAACACGTGGCCCTGCTCTTGCAGTCACAAATTACTCTACAACTTAGCAAACAGAAAAAGCCTTTCAAAATAAAGTCAGGAACACTTACTGAGAACAGCATATTCCTTAGGTCTGGTCTGGTTAATTTCCCAAAGGAAAGTCCTCGTATTGTCCATACATCTTTGAGACACCGTCAGGGCTTGTGTATTGTTCAGTGCTACACTACACCCAGCGAACAGAAGGAACACCACCCAACCTAAGGCCATTTTTAGGACTGATTGCATCTTTCTAGTGGACAAGGTGTTTAAATAACATAGGAAGGGACACATCATCACCTGGAAAGTAGCGCAAAATTCATCTTGCATGGTATGGATTGAATAACTGCTTTGGCAACAGTCGATCGTCCCCACCTGGTTTTCTTTATCAGGTGTGACCAGGATTTGGTTACATGACGATGAGAGGCTAACAAAAAAGATCCAGGCACTGATTATGTCACTGCAAAGGATCAATATAATCAGAGGGCCAGTCACTGTCAGGTTGTAGTCTCATCACTACCACCTGAACAACAGATGTTTTACAATAGTATGAATTATATTTTGTTTGATACTTTTAATGTATCTTAACTCATCTCATGAGGGCTAATGATTATTACTTTCATTGTCAGTTAATCTGTTGATTATGGGCAGTAAAAATCAAAAACATTAAGCTGAAAAATGCTAAAAAATATTCTGTAGAGTAGGGCTGCAACTAATATTTAATCGGTTTATTATTTACCCAATTGACTGATTAGTTGTTTGGTCTGTAAAATGTAAGAAAGTGGTAAAAAATGTTGATCAGTGTTTCCCAAAGCCTGAGACAGCATCCTCTGTCTTGATATTCAGTTTACTGTCATAGAGGAGTAAAGAAACCTGAGAGAATTCACATTTAAGTAGCAGGAATCAGATAATTTTGTCCTTTTTTTCATAAAAAAAATTCTCAAACCAATAAAACAATTATCAAAATAGTTGCAGATTAATTTAATAAAATTCAAATTGATTGATAATCGCTTAATCATTGTAACTCTAAATATAATATATATTGAATATGTGTGGACACAGAGGCTGTTCTCTTCTGTTCTGCTCTGACCACGTAGATTTTCTGGAAGTTTATTCAGAATAAGAATTGATAGAAAACCCCAGCGATACATTTTCAACCATTAAATTAGATTTCTCCACTGAGTTTTTTAATGCAGGAACCATTTGTCTGAAGCTAAAATATGGGGGAAGCAACAACAGTGACAGTCCAGTAATTGAGATACATCAACAATGGCCACTAGAGGGCGAGCTTGTCCTAAAAATCTACACACAGTGCCATGGTAACAGTGAGGGAAGCAATCTGTAGATGTTCAGTAGGATGCAGGTACTGTTACTGTTGATTAATTATAGTTTTTATGCTAGTACTAGAAAGAGGAGATAATAATTTAAATGTGCAGCAATTGAATGTTGCTAGATGTATAAAATGTTAGAAAATGGTGTAATATAGCTTCCAAAATCCCAGTTTTGTGTGGTTTTGGTTAAGTCTGGTCAAGTCAAATTTTTATTATGTACAGTGTGCAACAGCCCCGTCCTGTAGACCTTTGAAAGAACAGCAAAGATGTACATCAAGTAAAATATTTGACTCTTTCAGTATTTAAACAAGCCTACAATGTTTTTTTTTTGAGTTGCCTAAGCACAAACACAACAAATACAGTGTTGTTGTTTTGCAACTTTGCAGCTGTATTCATTTAAAACATTTACTTTTTAATGAAAAGTTTAATCTGAAAGGCATGATGTTTCTTTAACATATCACAAACATATTTTCTGTTACAGTACAGTATTATGAAAACACAATTTTTGTAGGTTACAGGGTTAGCATTTAGGATTTGTTTAAATTCAGGTGTAATTTATTATCATTCATGAGACCACCACTACCAATTGTTGAATTAAAATAGATAGCACCAAACACCTGTTATCAAAATCCAGCATTTACTCTTCAACGTTCATAGTTATAATGGTCCATGACTCAAACAGAACTATAGAAGCATGAATATGAATGATGACAAGAGGATTTCTGATATATTTCCATGGAGAAGATCTGATGTCTCATGTGCAGTCGACATCAGATCTTGTCCCTGGCAGGCTTCATCGTTTATTGACATAAAGAACAGCTTTGTATGTACACAAGCATCAGAAATGTCTAAAAACAGCAGCAGCAGCAGCAAGACACATTCTAATCAACAAACGATTCACAGACTGCTTCTCACATGCAGTTTTACAGCGCGAGACAGTTAAAGTCTTATTGTCAGAGTAGAAAAACTACTGTCCAAAGCTGAATGATAGTTTCTGGAAATGTTTGGAACAAAGAAAGCGACGGAAAACAATCACACCACTGTCAGTTTCTGTTTGTAATTAAACTGGTTGTCTTATATGAATAATTCACTTTCACAGCCGTGTTTACATTCGTAGAAGTTTTTCTTCAGTTCTTCCCAGTGTTATTCCTGTCCATTAACATTCATTATGATTTCACATTAAACTGAAGAAACGAGACAGAAAATGATCACGTTGACGTTAGTTATGATGAAATACAGGGTTGTTACAGCTTTATTTTTTATTGTGCTGTAACAACAGATGAACTACACTGTAAAGAGGACAGTTGTTAAATAAAAGGCAAGTGCTTTTTATTTTAGATTTTAAATATTCAGGTAAATAAACAGTTTTAAGTGAGTTGTAGTCACAAAGAGCTGCCATATATGTATATATTAAGACAGGAATGATACACAGAAACATAAAAAAGTTTGACAATCTTTTACAAAATATACTTTTAGAAGCAAATTCAAATTTGGCCCATATATTTGTCTTTAAAAGACTTTTTCTGGTGTTAAATATTTGACATAATCATCTCCAAAACTAGTAACTTTATGCTCATTTCCAAATCATCCACATTTTTGTTGCGTCTTCTTTTTGATATGTAAAGGATAAAATCTTAACAAGGTGGTACGGCAATGCAGCTGAAAATATAAGCTTTATCTTTCTGATTGTCTGAAATCTTCTGACATTTTGTGTAATTTTAACTCAAGATTAAAGGGATAGGTCAGATTATTTGAAGCAGAGCTGCATGAGGTACTTGTCCATAGTCCGTGTATTTCCTACAGTCGATGGCAATTAAGCAGCAGGAGTACCAGTGTAAGAAGCTAAGCAATGTGCTGCAGTGGACAGAGTCAGCAACAAAATGTATTCTTCTTCTCCAAACTGAGGGTGTCGACAAATATCTACAGCGGGTAATACACTGACTATGGATAAGTACCTAATACGCACAATCCCACTGCAAATAATCTGAAATATCCATTAAATGCAGAGATTTTATTTTAGGATCAGTAGTTTCAGGATGTATTGGCTGAGACCAGGGCCAAGGTTTATTGTAAAAGACTTTTACAAGAACTTTTAAGCTGAAATTGAAGACCTTAGTTACGGGTAACGTACTGTAAAGCTCCCAAAAGCTTTATATATGTATGTTTTGTCTTTCAGACATTTGGTGGACATTAGCAGCATTGAACATTCAGAACACTGCTGACTGTATGAGGATTAATCCCATTACAACAATATATTCATACATTATGTAGTTCTAGTGAGAAGACAACAATGGAAACTGTTTAAAATAAAAAAGCTCTTCTATAAAAAAGATCTATTCAAGGCCTATAGAAACATCTATGTGTGTACAAAAACTATCTTGTTCCTTTTACTTAAAGACACATCAAGTGACTTTGACATTATATTACATAATTCTGTGTGTATACTGTATACATATTGTAGTACCTTACATGTACATTATGTATCTGCAGCAGCCAATTGAGATACTGTAGGTTGTCTGCAGTAATTTAACAAACTGTATATGCTTATGTGGAATGGTTTAAAAGTGTGTCCCACTCACTTCTCAGCTGCGCTCAGTCTCTTTGACTTTATGAACGCCATGCCGTGTGTCCTCATGTGAGTATTCAGGTTTCCCTCTGTTTCAAACGTCTTCCCACACACTTTGCATTTGGTATTTGGTGTCCCGTCGTTGTTCTCGTCTGTAACATCCAGCTGGTTCTCTCTTTGACTCTCGTCGTCGTCCTTGCCCCGTCCGTTGTATCGGGCGAGACCCTGCGGCTCTTTCAGCCGATGGACGATGAAGAGGTGTCGGGCCAGCGAGCGGTGAGAGGTGTAGCACAGGCCGCACTCCTGACACTGGTAGGACGAGCCGTCAGACTTGTGCTGGGGAATGTGCTCGTGGAAAGCAGCGATGTCCTCAGTGGTGAAGCCGCAGACGGCACACTTGTGAACTTTAAGGATGTTCACCTTGAGCCTCTTCAGCGGCTGTGAGTCGGAGCCCCTGGAGCTCAAGCCCGGAGGCCCCTCATCATCTTCTGGCTTCCTTTTGGGACTGAATGACTGCAGAGGAGATTAAAACAATCAGTTAGAAATGACAGTAGAACCACGGCCACTCCTGTCTGATAAATGTATCCTGGCAAATGTGTGCCACAATACCGTTTTCTTGTCAGGTGAGGCCTCTATGTTGTCAGAGTTGACAGTCTTGCCCTCTGGGTCTTTGTCTCCATGCATCAGCTGAATGTGCTGATCCAGCAGCACCCTTTTAGTGAACGGCTGACTGAGAGCTGGACAGTGCCTGTCAAGGTATAATAAAATATTAAGTTGATGTTATTTGTATTTTCATACAACCTGCTTGCATGTTTATTATTACTATTAAAGAGTTTAAGGATTTTCACTTTGGATGGCTCTGTATATAAGAAAGGTGAAGAATTGTTCTCCCAATATACTCACAAAACCTCCACAATGACATAATTGGAGCCCTAGTCTGCCTCTGATGATATTCTTAACCTAACCTGTCATTAGTGATGCCTAAACCTTGCCAACCCAACCAAAAACAGCAACAAGTACTAGCCAATCAGAGACAGAGTAGGGTGAGTCATGCCTTCGCAATATTAGGATTTGTAATTTAGCACACGGGCCAAACACCTGCCTCCTGAAATTTGACACATCACAGTCTTATTGCAACCAGAGGTGTCTTAACCTCGACCAAGTAGTTATTTTAATCCAAATCTTTCCAAATCTTTCTGGCCTGGAACCAGAGGAATCTACTCAGACAGTATTCCACCAGCCTTGGACTTGAATTGCCCGGTTAGAGCCGCTTATTTAATATGGGGTGGGGTCTATATGATGATTAACAGAGGATCATCTCCTGTGATGAACATGGCACACATTTTGTTGCTCTGATTGGTTGTCGGTCTTTCCAGTCACGTCTGTGCATGTTGATAACGGCCAATATAAATCAAAAATGAACTGAGAAGTTCCTGACTTTTGACTTAACTTTTGTGAAGTAGTCTGACCAAAACCATAACTTACCATCAACCATAGTCTTGTAAGATCAGAAAGTAGTTTTATTTTTGATACAGCGATGTCATCCTGGCGATAGTAACCTCAGGTCAGAAGACCAGCAATGTGTTTTTTCGGGTTTTGGACAAGTTGCTGTCAAAAACATAGTAGGTGTGTGTACTCACGGGCAGGTGTAGACCTTCCGCAGACCTTTGTGTTTGAGACGGTTGTGTCGACAAAGACTGTGAGAGGAGCTGAAGGACTTGTCACACTGTCGACATGGGTGTTTCTTCAGTATCTGCAATACAAGGAGAGTCCATGTCATGTCAAAATATAAACAATTATTAGTCATGTTCCTGCTCTTGGACTTGTGATGAGATGTAAATATGAACATTTACTGAAGTACCATACTTAAAGTTGCAGTAAGCAAATCTGGAGAAAGATGGTTGATCGTTGTTGTCAGACAGTAACACTTTAATGACAAAAAAATGACCATTTGACAAATCAGTAGCTTCCTTGTGATAATTGGTTTCGAACATTCACCTTGCCATGTTCGCGCCTCATGTGAGCCACAAAGACCTCCCTGGAACTGAAGAGATTATTGCAGTCTCCACATGTGTATCCTGAGCTGGGAGGGTTCTTGAGGTCCGCGGAGCAGTTACTGTTTGTTTTCTTTAGCGGCGAAGGTGAGGGCTTCTTTTCTCCCTTGTCTTGACCATTGACATTTCCTCCATCTTTGTTATTGTTATTATTACTCGGGCTGTTGCTGTTGGTACTGTTAGAGTTTGTGGGCTTGGTGCTGAGAGGAAGGTTGATGCCCAAGTTTGGTGGACCCTCGATGGTCTTCAGGGTTCCATGGATGGACTGAAAAGAATCCACACGTACAGAATGAATTAGAACTAATACGCTATAAAGCACTGCTATGTAGAACATTTCTAAACTAAACTTATTAGTATGACTCATTGCCTTGATTGAAGTAAAGCTAGCAGTACTTGGTCACACATGCTGTGCCTATTCACTGAGCATGAGGTTTGAATTCAGTTAATGCAAAAAGTCGATCAGAAGTTAAAAAGTGATTATTATTGTCAAGCATGCTGGAAATAGCTGTTTTTGTGCCCACCTTGATGTGATCCAACATGAGCTGTTTCTGTGCATAGTGCATGGAGCAGTCGGGGCATTTGAACACCGAAACTTTATGATTGATGACGTGCTGGTCGAAGTGCGTGTAGAGCAGGGACTGCAAAGTAAACACCGTATCACACATGGAGCACTTATAGATCACCCTGAAAGACAGAAAAATAAAAGCTTGTACTTACAAAAGCACTCAGAGTTCACTGCAAAATTTACAAGACTCAATTTATTTACAGAGAAAGGAAATGAAAACTCAAAGTTCCAATGAAACGCATATTACAAAATGACTTTGTTGTCATTGTTGGGTCTCATACTGGTGTATAGGTGATGTACAGGGCAATACATATGTGATAAAACCACTTAAAATTCCCATGACGTCAAAATCGATGTTTAAGTTCAGATAATCCAAGGTGCAAATGTTATTTTATGTTTCACATGGTGCTATTTAACACTGAGGTGCAGATACATCTGGATTTTTTCTCCTCATGTCTGTATCTCTAAACAAACCTAATCATAGTGAAATATATATACTGTAGATATAGATTATACTCTTCTATAGCTCTAAGCATAGGCACAACAGGGCCAAACCCACCCAATGGTACAAGAACACCTGCTCCTTAGCACCTGTATCATGAGTAGTGCTGATGACGGGCCGTATGCAAGTCAGTGAAAGGTTACTATGTGGAAAAAAAACAAACCCAGGATAAGCCGCCATGTCTAAAAGCACAAATCCTGCTGCTGAAGAAGCAGCGAAGATGATTTTCCTTAGCAAAATGAATTGGACATGGGTATTATAGGTTATACTGGCGTGTGCCTGTGTGAAAGACTGCAGGTGTGTATGTGTGCAACTGACAATTCTTTGAGGAAAAATATGTACATTATGAATGTATTGCATTCTATTTTTATTCAAATATTTTTATATTAGATTTTATTTCACACTGAAGTAAATTTTATGCACCTGCTAAAACAACTGGAATATACTCCTTCTGTCTTCAACCGAATGCACAACTGACAAGCATCCACAATGTATTTGACAGTAAATACAGTATAGGAATACTTACTTGGGTTCTCCTGCCTTCATTCCTGGGTGCTGTGAGTTCACATGAGAGTACGTTCCAGGTGCAGACTTGAAGGCCATGGGGCAGAGAGGACATTTATAGAAGACCTCACAGTGAGTACTCTGGATGTGGGATTTTACAGTTGCAACATCAGCGAAGATCACACTACAGTGGACACAGCTGGAGGGAGGACAAATAGGAGTTTGCAAAAGTTAGATCTAAGTAGTATTTTTGCCTTTTTTAATTTTCTTAATTGGTGAGTCTAGCATGTTGGTCAGCACAGGACTCATAGGATCAAACCTTAGAGACTTTTCCTGGGACACATACATATTCACTTTCTTTTTGAGAGTTAAATTACACGATTGATACCACTCTTGTGTCTTTCCATTAAATACCAGGATCTGGCCAGACAATGACAAAAAAGTTGTTTTGTAGATATTCTCTGGTATTTTTAATGGTTTTTCAGAGTTGTCTTTTTCTGGGATATGATTAAAAACTGTTAATGACTCATCCTGCACTCAGGGGCTTTACTAAATTTGTTCTCAATTAAATGTTTTCTCTCCTACAATGCAGCGGAGCATGGGAGGAGAATACATCTGTTCACAAGTTTCCTGATGGCTGGATAGGTACACCCTACTTGTTGCTAAAGTAGATAACCATAACTGTTAGACGTCAGCTGCCTTTAAAACACAGCAGAACTGGGCTCAGCAACCTTCCAGTGAACATGACCGGTCTATGGGACGTACACAGCCTCAGAGACGGGCAAGGAATACAGTACTGAGGTTGTTTATGGAGTTTCCTGATGGAAAGATTGCTTTTCCATAAGTAAGTCAACTAACCGCTAACTGCTGTTAGCTCAGTTAGCTGTGACCTAGCCAACCCAGCAAGAAAACCATCTCAGTACAGTAGCCTATCTCTGTCGTCAAACTGACCTTTGTTGGTCTGTCACGCTCTTTTGGTCCCGGTCTGGCCGTGTTCACTGGAAGTTCTCAGTCCAGGAACAGTCAGCTAGTATGACCTCTCTTGCTCCTTGCATTTCATCCATGGACCTCTGTAGCTGCATAGTGCCTTAATGCAGACGCAGCCCTCCTGGCTTCTTTAAACACCAGTTTACGGGAGACTCGCTAGATATTTCATTGGAACTTTAAGAACATACAGATTTTTGTATGTAAAGATGCATGAGTGATTTCTCATTTAACTATGAGACAAGATCTTCATTTTGTAGCATTTTGATAGACCAGTCTCATAACTGATTGATTAATTGAACTATAATTGGTCAGATACCTAATTTTCAGTTTTAATGGCTTGTACATTGGGTGACTCCACATACAAATTGTGACCGTCTATTTGTCCAACTTTTTCCCCTCAAGTTTCAAAATAGCTTTCAGTAATATGGGATTGTCAATCTGGGGCAAACATAATGTAATAATAACTGTAATCAGAAATGACATTTTGAAAGACCAAGACAAAGAGACATTTAAGTCTGAACATAGCCACTTACTGTTCAAATGGTTAATACCATGATTTTGTGTTCTATCAAGTATCCAAAAAAATCAGGGTGTTAACAGAAGAAATAGTTTGAAAATTAAAGTTGAATTAACTTGCTCTCAAACTTTGGGAACTACACTGTATATCACATATCAAAGAAAAAAAATCATGTTAATGATTTTGGTAAAGGTAGACTGACCGGTAGCCGACTCTGCGGGTGTAATGTAGGCAGTTCTTGGTGACGTGTGACTGGAAGTGGACAGAGCGGCAGCTGGCACCACACTCAGGGCAGATGTATGGAGACTTGTGCTGGTGGATTCGCTGATGCGACAGAAAGCTGCACTGGTTTGGAAGAAGCATTTGGCAGATGGTGCACGTTTTCTATAGACAGAAGGCAGGAGATAAAGAAAATAATCAATTGCATTTTGTTTTGACACTGGAACAATTGCACACTCTCTCTGCCATTGTTGCCATAGAGAATGAAACATGGGACCATAGTTACTGAATTTATCCAAATTTTACCTGAAGTTTAAAAGTTAATTGATGTAAGCTGCAGAATGTAAAATCACTTTTTAGACACCATAATTTTTGGCAAAATTCCACCAGCCGTGAGTTGCATATGTAACAAAATTTAACCTTGTTGACTGGATGTTTCTTGCTGTAATGCACCTTGAGAGATTGAGTAAACACATACTTCAAAGTCACACAACTTTTTATCAGAAAAAACAAGTATTTACTAATGCAATTGTTAATCTTTTATACTGATGATTCAACATTTGCTTCATGTCAATGCAAGCAATAGATGCGCTCCAACTGTGAGTCACGATACAGTGTAAATGGGAAAAATTCATGGGACTTTTCCTTCTGGAATCAGAGGCGGCTGAAAAAGCTCCTCCACTCTCTGCAGCTCTATAGCACACTATACTGTGTTCATGAATAAATTTAACAACTATTTCACATTTGGAGATTTTAGATCAGGTTGGACCATATTATGTAGTTTTGCACAAATAGCATACACACACCTGCCCATTGGACTCTGTTGCCTGTTGATAGTGCATAGCTAGCGAGCTGTCATCCTTGAACATTTCGTTACACTCCAAGCACTTTAGGCTGTGCCTGCAGAGCTTTGATGCATCATCCTCCAAGGGCATGGCTGCCACAAGAGGAGCACTGCATGGAGCTGAAATCACTGCCGTTTGGGACCCACCACCAGCAACTTTTCCTGTGATTTGACTTGTGGGTGTTTGTGCTTGGGTGGTGGTGCCAGTGATGTTGGGTGGGCCTGACGAGGGCGATGTGGTTATCATCTGATCTGCAGGGATGGGTTTTAGGATTAGATGTGAGCACTGCATGACGACTCCTTTGTCTTTGTGACCCCTGGCATGAGACAAGAGGCTGCATTTGTTGTAGAACACTAGACTTTTGGCACAGTGGTTGCAGGTGACCTCAATCCGCACACTGCGACGTTCGTAGTGCTGTGTCAGGCTCTTCTCAAGAGCAAATGAATCTCCACACTCCAGGCACTTGTAGCCACGTGAGGGTAGAGAGATACAAGCTGAGGTTGGTGGAGAGAGGTTTGGGACATACACAGGGACAGGATTTATGCTACTGAGGACTTTATTGAAGGCGTCCACTACAGAGCTTTGAGAGCTGGTGAACACTTGAACCCTAGAGACTTTCTTTGAGGCCCGGCCAGCAAGTATTGTCTTCTGTTTGACTTGTGATTGTTGATGCTGTGGCTGTTTGGAGGAGGACAGGGCCTGCTGGAGATCACAGACAGCTGAGGATACAGTCTGAGGCAGAAGATTGAGGTTACTAAGATGGACTGTCTTTGGCACAAGTTTGGCATTAGCCAGACTAGAGGCAGGTACCATGACAGTCTGTTGTTGGATGGCATTAGCAGCTTTCAAGATGGCACTGCTGGCACTTTGCACTGATGCAGCAGGGATGACTGTTGCTTTGACTGTAGTGTTGTTAGCTAGTTTCAGGTTGATGACTTGGGAACCAGCTGTCTTGACTGCTGAGACAGGGAGGAAAGCTGTAGCCACAGGTTTAATAGTCATTTGCTTGGTTATTTCAATCGAAGGACCTCCAGTGGTGGCTACTACTGTGGTTGGCAGAGAGTGGCTTGTGGAAGATGAGAAAATTGCACTCGTGGTTGCCATGATTGATGGGCTATTCTCTCCTTTTCTTAGCCCATCAGGATCAAACTCTGGCAGAACTCGTGTGACTGTACGCCTGATTTGGCCAGATGAGGTCTTTATTGTTTTGATCCTGACTTTTGGGATGACCGGTGTGGTATCTGAGCTCGAGGCAGGGGAACCTTTGCTGCTACCCTCACTGGTGACACTGGAGGGGCTGTCTGGTGGTCTTGTCAGCAACCTCTTTGCAAACTCTAAAGCTGACTCCTGCTCATGTGTCTTTTCTGGAGCTCTGGGGTTTTCATTGGCATGGATGGATTCCGTCTGTGCTGTGGGAGAATCTGAAACACTCAAATCTGTAGCACCAGCCTTTTTGGCACTGAGGGCTGCTATGGCTGCTATACAAGATGAAAGTTTTGTAGAGGACTTGGCTTTGACTTGAGACATACTGGTCATATTAACAAGCCCTGATGGCTCTCCAGACTCCTTGCAGTCCTGACCTTCAGACTTGAGATCTGTGTCCTTGAGTTCATCTTCAGGTAAAGTTGATTGAGGAAGGTCATTAGACTTTGAACCACCCAGAGTGCCATTGTTTTTCTTGTTTTGATCATGTTTTTGGTCTCCATTTGCTCTGGGCTTAGACACATTATCAGCTGATACAGGAGATTTGAGATTCTGGTCCCCTCTCTTAGCAGTGGACCTAAAGAATGACTGACCTCCCTGCTTGTCCACAGGGTCATCTACCTCAATTTTTTCATCATCGTCAAACTCTTCAGCACTGGAGATGGGGCTGAACTGATTGAAGGTAGATGATTGGTTGTTAACTGTCTGCCCTTCCTCCCTGGAAACTTTCCACCCATTCTTGGTGTAATGAGTACCTGGTGGTATTGGTATTGCAGGCACAAGGCCATTATGAAGTCCATTGCCAGTGCCAACAGAATGAGGTTTAGGATGGCACTGGAAATGCCCATCCTTCTCTGATATGGTTCCGCCATGCTCACTAGTGTCCGTGTTTCGGATATTCTTGACAATGACACTAACGCCAACATCATGTCCTGTCGAGGGGTTGTGGGCCTCATCTTCATTGGTAGTTACCGCACCGCTGGGTTGCTTGAGCTGTCCGTCTTGGTCATCGTGGTGGCCAGATTCAATAGCAGCTTTAGGATCCACCATGTCGGGGATGTCGAAGGCCGCCAGAAGGTCATCGAAGTCTGGCGTCTTCATATCTCCCATGGTCCTGCTCCTGTTCTGATGAGGAGATCACCTGGGGAACACAGATGAAGTGGAAGAATAAGTAACAAGCCACATTCACTACAGATTTTTAAAAAAATATATAATAATGCGATGAGTTCTTCAACATGCAACTCTTCATACTGTCTGTGTATTAGTTAAAGGCAAATTATGCAGGATTTTCCCAAAAAATGTGGTGGTGCTGTATTTGACATCCTTTCGAGCGTAGCCTATATAAATTCTGTATTATGATGTATTTCCATTTAAAAAGGATAGGCAGGTAGGTCATCACACTGGGATGAATTTGATTTAAACATTGAAAAGTGTGCGCGTCACAATCCGACATACCATGCTGTTGCTACCTGGCTAACTAATAAATCTTAGCACTTTGACACTAAAAGCTGAAGATTGATTCATGGGTGGATGTGATGTGATATTTCACTAAAATTCACCTTGAATCCTGTATGAGTTGCTAACTGAATTATTGTTAATGACTGATAATAATTATGGGGTGGGGGTGTGTGAACTTTTTTGGCTTCTGAGATGTTTATGAAGCTAATACTTTCGTTTTAGGATTGCGCAACATAAAAGCTAGTAATATTCATAGATCATAGCTCCCATAATGGATTGCTCTATATTCTGGTAGGCATGAATTCCAAGTCAATCATTAGTCTCAAATGGGGCTTTTTCTCTTGGTGATAGGAAATAATCAGGCAATTCATACTGAGAGCAGACCTTAGGTTCAAAAGTAATAAATTTGGGATATTTTGCACAGTGATTCCAAGTAATTCTATCCAAACTTGGGAGTTTTATTCATATTGAATTAATGATGAAGAAGTATGCCTGATAAAAATTGAGTAACATGATTGTGTTAATGAATATTTTGAATGAATGCAAAGATCAGTATTCCTGGAGAAAATCATACGTGGTAGATGATAAGAGTATAAATAATCCTGTCTTAGTCATTAAAGGAAACATTGATTTCTGGGACGATATGATAAAGGAGTGTTGATGTACATTCCAGTCAGCCATAAAATAATAGTCCAAGAGCATTCATTGTATGATGTTTCTTGATTTGAAAAATCTCACAAAAGTAACACATCATTTGATCATATAAAGTATTTAAATATTATAAAGATCACACATTACAGAAAATGGAAATGAAGGTGCGCTCATGTTTATTGTTAGTGGGTAAGGAAGGTCCCAGCTGGTATTTTACTGTATCACAATTATATATTTGACAGATTTCAAGCTTTGGTCAGCATTCATCATAGTTTTGATTAAGTTAATTTTCAGCCCTGTTTCTGTGTTACTTTCAACAATACTGGAAAACCTTTTTAAATGAAGGACAATGAAAGATCAACTACTTCATCATTTTTTAGGGCTATTTGCACATTTTTCATCTTTAGATATTTGGGAGGAAGCTTGGAATTACAGTATGATTCGTGGTGGATCTGGGTCTAACCACATAAACCTTGTTCAGTCAAGTATTTGTTTTGCAGTTTCTTTTGTCGCCACGTGGTGACCACTGTGCAGTGTATGACATACCATGTGACGACTGACTTACTGCTTTCTGGTACTTGATGTTCAGTTTATGCATTAGTAGACTTTCTTCTCCTACGTCATCAAATCAAACTGCGTGACTAGCTGACGTACATATAAGTATGTGTAATTATTCCCATTACTGCCTCTTTTGTCCTTATGTTGGAGAACTGAATTGAACCAGTTCAGAGAGAAACACCAGGGAAGAGCATGCTGATCCACATGGGGGGTAAATGTGACCTTTTGATGACATTAAATGTGGGTACTCAGCAAAACATTTCCCTCTTCAATCACTACGTGCTCAGGATTGCTATAATTAAACAAATTGAAAAGGGAAAAAAACAATTGTATACCAGTGTGCTAATGAAATCTACTGAACTTTTCTTGAAAAACTGCTGGAAAAGGCAAGAATCTGCATCATATGTGCATCAGAGAGTTCCTCTGTTTGAATATAAAAGTTAATCAGGACATTAATGATCTGGTCCAAGTAATTAATACAATACAGAAGATAATACTGCAGCAAATAGTCAATTGAAAGAAAATAACTTTTAAGGGTTTTGGACTTTTGGTTGGACAAAAGAAATTTGAAGACATCACTTTGGGGTCTTGCAAAATGTGATGAGCATTTTTTCAGTTTTTTGACATTTAATAGACTAAACGAGTTATCAATAAATTGTGCTAATAATCGGTTGATTAATTGATAATGAAAATAATCATTAGTTCCAGCCCTAGTAGAAGATGGGTGAAGCTATCAGTGAACTGGCCCTTGCTAGATGGTTTTGGGGTGAATAAAGCATGTAAACAATACTTTCACATAAAGAATGAATACAGTGCTGCAGGATGACATTTTTTGTAGAACTAGGAAGTTGAGCTCTGGTTTCCTCCTCAAAAAAACCAATCAGATTTTTCCAGTGGATTTTTGCATTATTGCAGAAAATAAGCTCTGTGGCAAACAAAAGTTTGTGATACTTACACGTTTTGTTCAACAAGATAATCTTCACAAATGAACACCGACCAAAAACAAACTACTTCTACTACTACTACGTATTTTGTGTTGTAGAGCAACAACATGAAAATCTCTTAAGCTTCTTTTAACCACAGACCGTATTTCAGACATCTAACTAAAAATCTAAATCTAAATTTTAAAAAGCCATTGAGTTTGAGATGACAGAACTGGAAATGCTAATATGCTAACTCAGTTGTGAGCTTTAGGGCTCATTCCTGCAGCACTTTATATAAAGTATATGAACGTGATGACAGAAGAAAAGACCTTTGATAAGGCGGTACTAAATAAGATGTCAAGATGGTAGCTTTAATGCAAACATTTTTATTTAGCAAAAAATACTAATGTTCATAGAATATGCTTTTGTTAGTGAATTCTATAAGCAAAATCAGTCACTTCAGGATTGTGCAGGTGGTGTTTTGAATTGTTGTGCCTAGTATTGCTGATTTCACGCCAACTTTATAAAGGTTTTTTTTTTTTTTGTATTATTCATTAAAAAAATCAAAGGCAGCTTGTACCAGGGAGAGTAAAACCTCATTTTGGGGTCTCTGTGTTGCAAGTAACCTTACCAAAAGGGCTCAGCTTTATTTGTAAATGAAGAAGTACACCTGAGGGGTATTTCACAAAGAAGCAAAATCTTTTTGGAGCTTCAGAAATATTAAGGTGCACAGGGCATTGATAAACGTCAGTAACAATGTGTTCTTTTCACTACCAAAGATAAAATAAAAAGGATTCAAATACAAAAAGAATACTGAATAGTTCATTGAGACATACATGCATGACGTTTGTACGCAGGACTCCTGTGGTTGGTCAAGCTCATGGAAAACTACGATTGGTCAGATTTGTGGAAATTGGACAAATTTGTAAGGTTGTGCTGAATTTGTGGGGATTGGTTGAATTTATTTGAATAGTTATGATTGCAACATTGGAACTTCCTGGGGGGACTGCAGATCGTCTCATACACTATTATCAAATATTTGAATGCCTTTGCTTTCAGTGGATTATAACTCTCTAGTAACAAACCAGTCTTTATTATTTTTAATGTGAGCAAGTAAAACATGATGGGACTGAAATGCACCACCATGTTTATATGTATTATGCATGTTGGGGACAAAAGGCACAGTCATGGAGCTACTCTAATTGTTCAGTACGTGCAGTTAAACCAGTCCTGCTCTTTGATCCAAACACATCTGCACACACACCGAGCCATATCTTGTAACCACATCTTTGGTTTCAAAAAGCAATAATTCTTAATTAGATCCAGATGATGGGATGGTTTTAATATAACAAGCTAAAACAAAATGACAGAGAAGAGAGGGAGAAATGTTATGGAGGGAGAGAGCAGGCGAGAAATGCAGTGAGGGGGAGAAAAATGGCTGCTGAGCTGTGAGAGGCTGCAGCAGTGAGAGAGAAAGGCCTGGTGGAAAGAACAGCTAGTCACAGCCATGACAGTCAGAGAGAGCAGCCGGACGTAGAGAGTAAATGAAGGTTAAATACAGACAAAATATGAAAAATACACAACACAGAATTCCTCTCAGCAACAGCAGTTTAATACACATGCAACATCACCACCTGAAATCTACACACACACACACGCACAGGGTAAAAGACTGCTACAATCTCAGTAAATGTAAAATAACAATGGTGGAAACATGCAAGTGAATCAGCCACTCCTCACCCTCTTGCCTCCGTCCCTCTCCAGCCACTAGCCAAACCTTCTTTCCTTCCTTCCCTCCATCCTGCAACAAACACAGTCACAACACTGCTAACCCACAGAACGCCATCCACCCCACCCTGCCTGGAAAAAACAAGTCCTGTTTCTTCCCAACCAGGCAAAAGGCCCAGAATACAGGGTCAGGTTACATCCAGGGATCTGGTGAGTGCTGGTGGTCCTGGTGAGGATCCTCCTTAGTCATTCTCTGCACCACTAGCAGCACACAGACATACAAACAGACAGATAGATCATGCTCCTGTGTGTGTGTGTGTGTGTGTGTGTGTGTGTGTGTGTGTGTGTGTGTGTGTGTGTGTGTGTGTGTGTGTGTGTGTGTGTAAGGCTCTGGGCTGCGGATTCTCCCAGCCAGCCAGCCAGCCACGTCCCCCTGCCCTCGTCCCTTCCCAAATCTCCCTGCCCCCTCCTCGCTATGAGCCGCGCTGCTGCGTAGCACACCGGCTTCCAGCCTGCAGCGGCGAGCTGCAGCAGCAGCACCAGCAGCAGGGTCTGTGCCATGGTAGCCAGTGGCTGAGCTGTCATGGAGGCTATCTCTATCCCTCAGTGGAGCACAGAGACGGTATTGTTCCTGTCAGCCCCTCCGCCTGCCTCAAACCGGTTTCAGCTGGTTCCGGTCAGCCAACATAAAGCCCTGTGCTGCAGTACGGCCTCGGCAACACACAGGCAGAAGTAGTGTGCCCACCTCTCAGGAAACACTGCAACATTTTTCACCAAAACTACATGGATTTTGTCAGTTAGATGTTGTTAAACAAGAACATCTAATATTTTGACAACATTAGAGGAGATTCACTACTCTGTGTGTTTGGATTTCCATAAAATTAGGCCACAAAAATACAAACAATGCACAAAAAGATGGTGTTTATGTGAGCACAGTTACATTGACACATGAAAACAACAAAGAAAATAAGAAAGTTATAAAATGTTAACAAGAACATGAACTAAAATAAAAAAAAAGGCAAAATGATATTTGATAACAGGATTCACTCTGGTTGCTTGCACTACCATAAAATTAGGCCACTAAAACACAAACAATGCAAATATAGATGATGTTTAGGTGAGCACAGGCGCCTTGACACATAAAACAGTGAAGAAAATGCTAAAAATGGTAAAATGTAAACAAAACATATGAGATAAGTTTGAAAATGTGAGTTAAAATAATGCAAAATGACATTTGATAACAACACTCACTACCTGGGGTGCTTCCACTGCCATAAAATTGGGCCACAAAAACACAAACAATGGACAAAAAGATGTTGTTTGGATGAGCACAGTTACCTTGACACATAAAAATAGTAAAGACAATGAGAAAACTGACAAAATGTAAAATAAAATATGAGGTAAGATTTGAAATAATGTATGGTAAAATGACACAAAATGATATTCAGCTAAACATATTGAAAA
Source organism: Lutjanus erythropterus (assembly GCF_056507025.1). NCBI lineage: Eukaryota > Metazoa > Chordata > Actinopteri > Lutjaniformes > Lutjanidae > Lutjanus > Lutjanus erythropterus. The sequence goes on along the minus strand of NC_139336.1, from coordinate 28,292,499 downwards.
GAAGAAGCAAATTTAGGTAGCCATGATTGTAATAGAGGGTTACTTCGGTATCTTGGCCTGCTTCTCAACCAGATCCCACAGTGCTTTCACCCCTAAACACACTGGTATCTCCGTGAAAACTACAAACTTTCATGCAGCCCCCAGCAGCCATTGCACTCAGCACTGTGATATGAAGACAAAACCCATCACACAGGCCATCCATGCACCTCCCTCCCAAGATTCCCATCAAACACATGCCCCCGCCCCCCCACCCACCCACATATGCCGCCACAGAGACACACATCAACATAAACATGCACGTTCATGCACATATAGAGGTAAATGTGCCATACCCTTGTCAGATTTTTTTCCACTCTGAGAGATATTCAGGAAAAAATCAGTCTTCCTGTAGAGGCCTCAGCACCTGCCTTTACTCAGCCCCAACCATTCCAGCCCCCATCCATCCATCCATCCTCCTCCTCCTCCTCCTCCTCCTCCTCCTCCTCCCCTCCCCCTCTTCCCACTCTCCTTCACTGGGTCAGTCCTAGATTTTTTTAGTCCCAGTCCAGGCCTCGTTTTCTCCTCAAGCCCCCGCCACCACCACCACCACCACCACCACTTCTACGGCCGTGCATGAAGGGACGGATGGAGAAAGGGGGCAGTGTTCAGCAGGCGAATCAGGCCTTTTGTCTCTGTGTGTGCAGGGGGGTGAGGGGACTCTTCACTCTGGCTCTGGAGCAGCAGCAGCAGCTGGTGCAGAGAAAGACGAGAGAGAGGGAGGGAGACGGAGACAGAGGGAGGTGGGGGAGACAGAGAGGAAGAAAAGGAAATGAGCAGGAGAGGAAGATAATAAGGGCTAGAATATGCACACCGTGTTCGTATCTTAGGCCTGTGCCATAGCAGAGTCATATATGATCGAGTGGAAAATATTGGTGTGAGATTGTGCTGATAAACTGGCTTTAATCCTGCACATTTTCCTTTAGCAATCAATAACATTATATATTAATAACATAATGTATAAATAGCCGAGGTGTCTGGTAAGGCCCAGTTGCCCATTTGCCTGCTGTGTAGGCCAAGGTCAGTGAGTCGTAGGTGTGTTTCTCTGTTGTTTAAAGGTCCATTATGTACAATTTACAGAGCTTTATTGGCAGTATGTGGCATAAATGGAATCCAGTATTCATAAGTATGTTTTCATTGGTGTATAATTACCTTAAAAGATTTCTTGTGTTTTTACCTTGGAATGAGTTGTTTATATCTACAGAGGGCGCAGATCATCTTTCATGGGGTCAGACATGTTGTACTGCTGTGTTTCTACAATAGCCCAGAACAGACAAACCAAACACTGGCTCTAAAGGTGGTCTTTCATGTATTGTGCAAGTTTTGCAGCCACAGTAGTTTCTCCTACACGCTAGATGCCACTAGAGCCAGCCAGTTCTCATTCCCAACTCGTCAAACACCAATGTTTGTCACAGCCCCTTGGTGTGTCATACAGACACGTATGATATCTATTAACATCTCAAACCAAAACATCATTAAAATTTTTTAAAGTTTTAAGGTACATAATGTTACATGCTGAACGTGACTTACGAGTTGTACGAGTACCTACGAGTAGCTTCAGTGACGTCACGTGATGTAGGAAACATAATGTACTTATTGTAACCAATTAGTTAAATAAAAGGTAGACGACGTGTCTTCACTTCCTCTGACTGTACAAAACTGAAGCCAAAATTACCATGAGTGCTGCCATCTTCCACTGGTGACGTCATTTGGAGCCAGAGTTTGGAGAGTAGTGACGAGCTTTGGAGCCACGCTTTTGAATTTCCACCCATACAGCCGACTGAATCAATTGTAAGCAGAGCTCAGCTGTCAATCTCGTGAATATTTACAGATTGTTTTACGTCTTTATACTGAAAAAGGGGGAAAATTTGGAAGTATTGCTACTTTATAGGTTATTATATATTCCGGCCTACTTCAGATAAAATTGCATTCTATATGGCCCATGAACTAAAATGACAACCAACAGTCCAAAACCCAGCGTCTTCATTTGCGATCATAAATGATGAAGAACAGCAAATCCTCATTTTTAAGAAGCTGAAACCAGCAATTTTTTATAGTTTTTGCTTGAAAAAGGACTATTTTAATTGATTATCGAAATAGTTGGTAACTAATTTTCTTTCAATAGACTAATTGTTGCAGATCTAGTCAATACAGCTGCTTGTTTTTATCAGGAACATAAGACAAATTCCTACATGCATACATATAAAGCACAAATAATCTAAGAAAAGATTACTACTTTTCAGTCTACAAAGATGTAACGTAATACATACAATAATGGCATCATTGTCATGTACACATCAAGAATTTGACACAAATGCAAACATGAGCATGATTACCTTGATTCAATAATTCATTTAGCCATGTGCAAGTACAGAAATTACACATTAATCACAATACAATCAAAAACCAAAAAAGTGTCATCAAATTACATTACCTTTGATAGATAAATTGGTAAACAAAACACAATCAAGTCAAGTATTTCATAACCTACCTGTGAGAGTGCAGAGAGAGGCTTTCAGCTGAATAAGGCTGTCTCTCTTTGGCCTGCTACCAGTCCTTGATACATCTGGCAAAGGCAGCCATGAAACCTGCAGCATAAGCTAATTAGCCTTCATTATGATGGACCATGCCAGATTTATTCATCAGACAACACAAATGCATTTCATACACTGCGAGGCAGTTGGATTTGTGCATGTAAATCATAAAAGGCCCTCATGGTGCCTCCTGCCTCTCTACAGTGTGACAGATTCAGTGCAGGAGAGGAGGAGGCTGAGGTTGCTGTGCTCCCCACCCCGAACAGAGGCACGGTCACATGACGTCACGCTGTCTCCATTCATGTCGGCTACAGGCAGCAGAGAGGAGCTGCTGACGGCTTACCGTCTCATTTTCCTCAATTTCCTCCATGAGATGTGCACATTTGGTTGTATTGCTTGAAAGCTCAACTCAGAATTTTTAAGGGAAGCAGAAAAATGACATTCAAAGTTCTGCTTTGTCGCACACAGCACATTTTTTACATTTGATTATATCCCAAGATTATAAAAGATCATCTTATATATGTAGATTTGTAGCAGTGGTATTGTTGTCCAGATCTTAAGTATTTTTTATGTATATAAAAAGTGCAAAATCCCAATATTATGTCTGTAATATCCTGTATAATCAAAGGTTACAAAACAAAGACATGACCTTGCAGAGTGTTTTCCCGATTTTCTCCATTTAAACTATTTAGAAAATACAATTTATTTATTAAATTGTAGTCGTTTACAGTAGCTTCTTCTTAGGAAATGAAAGGAAACAGAAGTGTCAAACAACCTTATAAAAGCTTCTGGGTATCCTTCCCATCCTACCCCACAGTCCCAGCAAATAATAGTAAAGTGAAATCTGAATAATAGAAAACAAAATAATAATTCTTCTCTTAAACCAACCTATTTCACCTTGACCCTGAAATGACCACAAGTTATAGCTTTTGTGTGGACAGTTCAACACAAGAGTGATTTTATCTTCTTAGAACTGTTTCATTTGTGGGATTTTTAGAGGTAAGAGGGAAACTGATCCAGTATTTTGCAAGAAAGTGAAAACATTTGAGAGAAGCAAAAAAACAACAACATAATTTTGCTTAACAGAAGTGTACTTTCTGATTTCTTATTCCGTTCATCATCTTGTGACCCCACAGATTCATCCAGAGGTCCTTTGGGTTCCAGACCCCCAGGCTGAAAACCACCAATTTGAACTATTTTAACCAAGCTGCCTCACTGGTGGGTAAGTCATAACAAACACATGCTGAATGTGGTGTAGCCAAACATTTTTCAGACCAAATACTTTTATAAAAGAAGCAGCTGCCTTAACCCTGCATTCTTTCTGATGGCCATCATGGGGTGAAGGAATCTCTAACTAAATCTATGAGAAACAGATTTATTACCTCAGTAAATAGTTTCCTAATGAGTATATGGTCTCAATCACAAGTTTTCATAGTCAACAAACCAGTGGGTGACATCACGGAGGATACGTCCACTTATGTAGTCTATAGTTCAAACCCACAAAACTTTATTTCAAATTGCAATGGAGGCCCTAAAGTTTCCAGAGTTACCAAGATATCAGGTTGAATTCATATGGAAATGTGTAAATGATGAACAAGGCACATAGAATATTTGTATCTATATAACCATGGAGTCTTGGGTTTTTCATTTCACTTGTATAGCTTTGATGAGCTTCTACAAAATATTTGTCATACAGTCAGACATTGTGAAATAAGATGCTTTTTCCCATCTTAAGGATGAAGTGGAAGAAGCGAGCTGGATTTTAAGGGGTTAAATCTGCCCTGTAAACAAATGTAGTTTGCACTGACTTGATTTCTCTGGTAAAATGAATAGTGAGACATTTTCTGCCTGAATAGCTGCACAGTATCATACCACCCCATTTGTGAACAATAGAAATAGTGATTCATATGCTTTCTCCCTCTCTTTTTTTTTCAAGTGTAACAATATGAAAGTATAGCAGTATGTTTCTTTAAATCCCAGCCAGGCCTTCGAGGTCTTTGATTGGACAGCTGCTGGGTGATTTAGTCAAAACTGTGACGAACAGCAGAGACCTCACAAAGGAAAACTGTTCTTTTTTTAATTGACACTTTCCTGCTGAAAGGCCCTCCTGAAATGGCTTTTACTTTACATAAAGCCGGTATTATTACAGTCATGACACCACCATCAGAACACTTAATGTGTCATATGACATTTGAAAAGAATGAATAGTGTGAATAGAAAATAGAAAGGGTATTATTTTCACAGCTCAAGAGTGCAGAGATTTCCAGCATGGGCTCACTGATTGTTCACTTTGTTGTACATGAAATATATGAAATTAGCTTGAAGACACATGTTACATTAGATTAAATGTGTTATTATCTTACTATGTGTCATTGTTTTTCTATAAATATCAATATCAATAAAACAAATGGGTTGTAAAGATTATCTATAAATGTTAGTATTTCAGGAGTTTAATAGCAGTTTAATGTTTTCAAGTACTCTTTGAAGTTTAACATGCAATGATAAACATATTTGTGTGTAAAGGTTTATATAATAAAACTACAGTTATTTATGCAGCTTTCATTTCAGCACATGACCCAAAATTAAAAAAAGAAAACATTAACTGAGTGCTCCTTAAATTCACTCGACAGTGCCATCTGCTGTTTCTACTCCCAACAAATAAAACGATCACAATCAGAAATATGTGCGTTATACTACATGATATAACAATATAAAGGGAACAAAAATAGAAAATAAAAAATATGAATAAACAATGATGGTGAAAAAATGGGGTCTGTAAGTGTGAGCATATTATAAATGAGAGTATTGGATGAAATGTACAGTATTAATCCAGTACTGATGCCAGTGTATACCCGTGTACTGCACAGACGAATTATTAATGCACAGAGAGTTAAGAGTAAACCATAGTTTCACAGTTTTACTTTTAATTATACTGTTTGTGAAATGTATAAATGAATATAGGTCCTTTCTCAGCTCACTGATATTCAATCAGAACCTATAATTACCATAAATTCAAAATGCTGAATGACACAGACAATCACACCTATTTAAAACTTTCCTACCAGTTCGTTTGGGTTTAATTGTGTGTCCAGAAATTATTTCAGTGGTCTCAAGAGCTGGTAATCAGACATGAGTGGCTGAATGAGGGGGTGAGTTACTGAAAACCCGTTGGCCTCTCAACATGCGGTAACCCCGAGTTCATGCCTTTATTGTGCAGGATTTGACAAGCATAAGTTTATATGCTGTCTTATGGAGTAGTTTTTTTTAGGTGAGTCCTGTCCACCGCAGTTTGTTGCTTATCTTATGTGTTGATACTGACTATGTACACTGACTAAGTATCTCATACAACCTCACTTTCAAATCCCAACTATCCCGTAAACAGTGCAAGATGGAAATTCACTTCAGTAATATCCACCATTATCGTCACGTTACAATGTCGCATTGTAAAGTTTAAAATGGAACATAATTTTGTTTCAGTGGTGCATTTAATACTCCTGGAATTTAGTGATTTCTCAAGACATTTTCTTGGTACGAGCAGGACCTTGTTGCCTTGAATAAATATAACCCAACAAATATGTTAGATGGCACTACTCTGTGAGTCCTACCTGATGCTGCCCTTTGACCACAGGTGACTCATCCCGTTTCGTTAAGGTCATCCCTGGACGGGGGTATGAGATGTTACGAGCCGTAGATCTCTCTAATATCCTGTTGGGATGTGTTTGTCACGTTGTGACCTGACAACACACAGAGGAAACCTTCAACCTTTTCAGCACAAAATGTTACGTACCTGCGCCGACTCCTTATCTGTCCTCATCTATTCTCTTCCTCCAGCAATATGTCTGTCAATACTGTCATGAAAGGGATCAGTCAAGTATGAGAATTTTATCACAGGCACATGCGTGGGCGCCTCGCTGTGTTTGAGGACTACTTAATTCGCACTGTTGACCTTTCCAGAGGGATAAATACACTGTAATAAACTGTACTGATTAAAGATACATGTACTGCTTTGTCAAATTCTTGTAACTGACAACAGACGACAGGTGTTGTCGGCAGCAAAAATATTCATTATTGTCATTCATGGCATCGTTTTTTGTTTTGTTTTGTTTTTTTACTTCTGCGTCATTTCCTCTGCTCTGAAAACAAAGTGATGTTTAGAAAAGTGAATGGATGTGAGAGTACATTTTATTTTTAGCAGCACAGCAGATGTCACAACAAGGTACCAGATAGATTTATTTATCGTTATACAACACAGGATTGAATAACAAGATTAAGCTGTAGTTCCCTTTCTGCTACTCGCAAAAACAAATGCTTTATACATAAATTACGTACAGTAGATTGCTGAAGAAATAATCTTAGAAATTTAAAAAAAACTATTTGGTCACAATAAAATAAAATGTCCCATTAAAATCACAAAATCAGAATAAAGGAGGTGTCTTTAGGGGTGTTGTCAGGTGTAGTGATGTAAAGTTAATTTGGGGGTTTCAGAATAATCTGTTGTAAGAATTTTCTGTTCTATTTTTGATTTTTTTTTTTTTGGCATGTCGTCTGCAGGTTTCTCTGCCACTTTGAATAAAACAGACATTGGTTAAATGTAGACTATAGTTTGTGGTAGAAGGTAACATTTAATACTGTATTTAAGTACAATTTAAGGTCCTTGGACTGTAATTAACTAATCAGTTTATGCTTCTTTGTTGGAACCAAGTCATTGTTTTGGAAGTCAGAAGTAAATTTCAAGTCTTTGCACTCAAGTCCCAAGTCAAGACAAGCAAGTCCCAAATCCTAAATATAGATACTAGCACCTCTGGAGAGCAGCATGCAAAATGCAAAATGCAAATGCATTACATCCAAGTATCCTTTTCGGGTTCCCTCACGGAGATCTGCATTCAACCGAGTGCCCTAGTCTGGTTTAAACTGTCCCTGTTGAAAGTCCACCAATGTTACAGGAGTACAATGCTAAACCACTGGCACACTCTTTTAAGTACAAGTTTTATGTACATGAATTTGACTTAAGTAATTCCATTTTAGAGCAGCAATGATTAGTCAGCTGCAAGAAACATTTGCTGATTCCAGCTTCTTAAATGTGAAGATTTGCTGCTTTTCTTTGTCATTTATTATAGTAGATGAAGAATGTTGGTTGGATTAAAGAAGCATTTTTAAGACCTCACACAATGTTTTGATATTTTATAGACTAAACATTTGTGAAAATAATTGGCAGATTAAATAATAATTATTAGTTGCAACCCCATTCCATTTAATATAAATATTTAATGTTTTACTCCACTAGATTTATCTGACAGCTGTAGTTTCTAATCTCTTTTTAGACTGACCTTTACCATTGAATATATATGATCACTTGATGTATTGCTTTTGATTAAACTGCATAAAGTAGAGAAGTACGTGAGTAAAAAAATAGCTCAACCATCTTGAACATGAAAATGTCCCTGACCTGCTAGTTCAGTAGACTAATAATGATGTCATTGTAGTACTCTGAAATATGACTCTGAAAGGGGCCATTCTGCATGATGAGTACTTTTACTCATCTTATTCCTCCAATCAGAAACATGCCAGAGTGATGATACTCACGCTGCACATGTCTCAGTTCGACTCCCTCTCCACCAGGAGGCGAGAAGACATATTCAGCTTCTGAAAAATAGTTGTGTTGGAGGTATGAAAGTATTATTTTCATGAGCTGTATTTTTGTCAAATTGTCCTGACCTTTCGTAGGAATTAATGAAAATGTTCTTGAACTGCAATCCATGTTATGTTTGCTTCCAAGTGTCAAGGCCAGTGTATCTAGCTAGCACATGATGTTCTTGGCATGGCTAATAGGGTGGGTACAATTGCAGCTACGCAGCCATATCAAAACAGACCACACAACATACAGAACTCGGTGGGTCTAATGCATGATTCATTCTCGGCAGAGAAAACTCTCAAAATCACTTCAGTGATGCTCCAATCTGCTCCTCCATGTCTGTTAAGTTTCTTTTATTTTTTGCTGTCCATGGGTGTCATTTCTGTTTCCTTTCTGTTCTTTTTTTGAGTTTCATGTGACCTTTCTGTCAGCAGGTTCTTGGTTTGTAGTTTGCACAATAAATACAGGTTGAATAAAAGTTTTTTCATTGCAGATTGTTCCACTTGTCTCATGCTGAAATATAGAGACTAAATAGCATCTGTAACATCTGCACAAACAAACAGAACTCGATAACTGCTGTTTGATAAATGTAATAAGCTTACGGGCTCGTCCTTGCTTGTAATTGCCAAATTCTAATGTTGCGCTAATTTTCAGTTTCTGCAGCGTTCCTGCAGCCTGCATGATCTTCTTTGCATCTGTAGAGGAGGAAGCAGGGGACAACAATTTCCTTCAACCATAGACTGTATATTAGTTAGAGATTCTACCCATTTAATAAACAGTCTATGGCTCCAACTCTTTGTTTGGGCTACAGCACTCATTTTTGGACATGCAAATTGCTAAATATTTCTCCTCCAAGATTAATTTTGTTCAAGTCGCCTTTAAATAACTGGGAAAAAAAAGACATGTTGCAACCATCCCCAGTCTCCCCTAATTATAAGACAGTACAATGAGTTTTCTTCAGTAAAGGATCTGAACACTTCCTCCACCACTGACTATTGTTTCAAACCTTTCCACCACGTTTGTTGAGACGGAAGCAATTAGTCAGAAAGTCCCGTCCATCATCGTTGAAATGACGTTGACGCCTCCCGCAATCAGCCTGCAATCTCTGGACAAACAGTAGCGACCAATGGGCTAATAATTACAGGCTATAGATGATTATTTGTCACCGTCACTTTCTCATCCTGGTCCTGGTACCCGGGCTACTTTTAAAGACACCCGCTGACGCGCAGCTGCTGTATCAGGAGGAGCGTTTAACTTTCACCATTTCCATCAAAGGCGTCGGGAGTCAAACTTGAACAAGTCTGCAGCAGCTGGAGCCCTTCTCTCATCCTCTCTGCAACATCGGTTCTCAGCAATAAAGAGCGACTATGGTGGAGATTTTTTAAAAGTTAGATCAAGCTGATTAACTGCAACTGTAAGGATTAAAGTACCGCAGTTTAGATCCGACATTTTTCGCTGATAACATGAGCGGAATGTGCATAAACTTTTCATGGACTTGCAGACCAGTGTGGCTGGTTTTAATCATCCTGCTTACATTACCGTATGTGTTGCACTGCACGGACAGTCCTGCAGCAGCTGTGGGCAAAATGTACCCAAGAGGCAACCACTGGGCAGTAGGTAAGAGAAATTATTATTGCATTTAAACTGTTTTAATTTAATACTGCATTTGCTTGATTTATTCGGTAAATATGCACCATATTTGGCTATAAAAATTGAGAGATAGACAAATATATAAATATACAACATATAATATCTCATAGAATCAGAAAATGTTAAGCATAGTTAAAATTCCTTGAAATGCTGCATGTTTTATAGGACAGGAATATTTGATCATGTAAGTTTTTCAGGTTCACAAAAAAGAAAAAGGTAATTAGATTCCAGTAAATTGAATGAAATTAAGCAAACATACTGTTTTACATAAAGTTTAATTTGAGACATAATATACTGAATTCCTTGTGTGAGATTGTTTTCCACTGTTTGCACTGTGATTTTATTTAATTACATATTAGGACATATCATGGTGGGGTTTTTTTCCACACATGGTTAAGTGATGCTGCTGCCATGCAGTGTGCTATTGTTTTCTTTTTTATTGCAATAATAATAACTTTATTTATATAGCACCTTTCATACATAATATGCTACTCAAAGTGCTTTGCAATGTGGCATTAAAAATGACAACATGAGTAAAAACACAAGACAGAAATACATAAAGTCACAATTTTATTGTATGTTCTGTTTGTGCTTCACACCATGTGATTATGGTCTTGAGTCACATAAATAAAATGAGATGAAATAGAATAAACCTCTAACAGATTTCTTCCAAGGCAATTAATGCATCCCGTTATGTCCAACCTCTGTCAGGTCATTTGATGGGGAAGAAAAGCACCGAGAGCCTGCGGAAGCTGCGGGCGGTCCCACCACCCCTGGTCATAAACATGGATGATCTGGAAGAACAAGAAATAAGAAAAGAGCTACAAATGGAAATTGTAAAACTGAATCAGGTCAGTTTGTGCTTTGTACCTTTGATGTCACATGGTTTATTATTGGGTTATTACTGTGCGGACACTTTGTAAATCATTACTGTTACAACACAGATCTCATTGCTTACTTTGTTTTCTCCATCAGCAGCAATTATACCGGTTTATAGTTAAGACATTTATTGGGTTGTAAACTAACTATCATAAATAAATGATATATTGATAGTTAGTTCAATTTTAGTTAATAGTTAGTTCATTGGGTTAGGGGTTAGGGTTAGGGTTAGGTTATAAGCTATGGAAGAGGAAAGGGGGGGTCAGTTTCGTTCTGCTGCTGAACTGCCAAGGGAGGTGGTAACAGAACTGTAACAGAGCCGAGGTAAGCCAGCACGGCGGGACAGGACACTGTTGACTTGCATGTCCAGACGTGTGCACACTTTTTTCAGTGCTGACACAGAGCTGCATGCAATAAGCCGACACAAACACACAGACAGACAGGAGGAGAGAAATCCTCCCCACAGATCATCACACAGGGCGATGTCCTATTTATCCAGAAATACATAAAACGTTTTCTGTTATAAATCCAAGAGGTTGTCAGCTCTGTGTGTGATTATAAACAAAGAGACGGGCAGAATCATTTGTTGATGGTATGCTGTTGTGTTATATCCTGCCTCTTTTGATTCTGTGATGCGAGCAAGCTGTGTGAAAGGACACACTGGGACAACTTTGTGCCAGTTGGCAATGACAATATTGTGGGATCTCCGTGTAAATAGGGCTTATGACGCTGGAGATACTCCTTGTAATTTATTTCCCAGGATGGTGAAGTTATGACACTGCCTGTGATTAGCTTACCCTGGTATTCTTACCCTAACCCTACCCACACTCACCCCTCATACCAACTCAAATCAACATAAGCAACAAGCATTAGCCATCTGCGGTTGACTTTCAATGTCATATCAACACCAGTGATAATAATGAGGAAGGCTGCTGATAGCATGCTGAAAATGTCAAGATAAACAATATTGCCAAAGCCTTAGTGTATCAGGTAATTTGATATGTAAATTTGATATGCCAAATGAAACTTTTTGACTAAAAAGATACGCTAAGGGCGGTTAACAAATATGTGACAGGGCTGACCAGTATAAAGGCTGACAGGTGGTGAAGATAAAGTAAGCACTGAGCTCTGAGGCTTAAAGGTACAGATCAGTTGTTATCAGTTTTGGAAATAAGATATTTATGTTAACATGTTTTTCTCTATTCCATCGCTGCATTGCAGCTGCTACAGCTGTTGCAACTATTGGTGACAGACCAAGACTCCACCTGAACGCAAGAGGACTTCTTTTCATTATCTACTAAACATGTGTCCTGTAATCACATATCAGCACTGTATTTTTTTCTGCTGTAAGAATACACTGGAAGTTTATTTTATCAGTAATTTCTAATTTCTAATTTGCATACCCTGCAGCTGTTTGAATTCAGACTGACATGGTTGTTACATAAACTGAGAATGCTGAATAAATTTAACGTTGTGATAACTGCATTGTGTATGTCTAAGCATCTTTTGCACACCACAAGTGAACTTTTCTTTTTCTTTTTTTTAATCACATTCAAATTTAGCCATTTTTGTCTTTACATTAATCAACCAATCAATAAATTTTACACAACAGAGGAAGAAACAGCTGGACAAACTAACACCAAACATAAAACATTTAGAGCTGCAATGATTAATGTGTTATTAATTTGAATAAGTATCAACATTTTCACCATTTTCTGATATTTAATGCACCAAAACTACTGATCGGTTAATTGAGAAAATAATCAACAGATTAATCCATGCCCATTAAACACTATATTAGGCAAAATTTTTACCGTACTTCACACTGAGGTAATCCAAAAGTAATGGAAAGTAATCAAGTTACATTACCATAATATTGTGATAATTGGTTTACGTTACTGACTAAATTTTTTTTAACAGGTAATAAGTAACTGTATCAGAATATATTTTTAAAGTAATTCTCCCAACCCTGTTTATAATTTTTCAAAAATTCAAGTTGGCAAAATGACGTGACACTGCTCACAACAAAGTTGATCCTTTTTTTTCTCACACCGTGCCTGTGCTAAAAAAAGTTATTATTTGTAGGATCATATTTGGGCTATTTTCAAAACTTTCCCTTATTCATATGATTCCCTAAGGCTTATTTTATCTTATTGAAGGCATATTGAGGACACGAAACCTGCTGAGTTTGTTGCAGTTTGTGTGAGGTTGACCCACTCTGTGGATAAAATGCCTGGATTATTCAGAAACCGGATTGTGCCACCAGATGGCAGAATATATCCATTATTAGAATGTCTTTAGTCTTTCTGTTACATTTTGAGTAAGTTACCAGTGAGGTGAAGGATGAATTGTCAATCATAAATACAGATGACAACAGGTCACTAAAAGCAATTTATGGTCACTTCATTGAGCTCTGATGCTGCTTTTTCTCATCATAACGAATGAATGCAAAAACACCCGCGGCGTCTGTTTAGGACAGTAAGATAGATGATGATGATGGGGGCTTTTATTAGCCCTCGGGGGCTGCAGACAATAGAAAATGCTAATTGAAACAATTTGGTTACACACATCGTTTTTCTTTAAAGCCAAAGAGGGAAGTTTTCTCTTCTGTGCTCGTCCCTCATTTGTCACGGATGATTGGCGAACAATAGAGGTACAAGCCACTTTCACCCCATCATTATGAGTCTAATCCCACGAGCGAATGGGATAAAGTTTACAGGAGCTAATGAGGAGGAAATAAGTGGGTTGACAAACTCATTCTGTAACACAGTGGGAGGAAGTCTGGGAGTTTGAGCTGCCTCTTGATAACACTCTCTATTCTTATTAATGACTCTTTAAATTAAACGATTACATGTCGAGGGGGTGTGAAACTTGATACCATAAAGACGTTAAATTGAGTTTTTGAGCCCGGTTGCAGTTGCAGTTTTGTGTGACCCTCTTTGAACCCTTGAAGGGTTTTAAACAGCTTTTGCAAATTCACTAATATATCAGAAATTTGCATTTAGTGTTAAATTTAAGCTTTCTCTTTCTGAAAACATTTTTTTTTCTCCAACCTGATTGTCTTGTTAGTATATTCCACCACTAAGGGGTGCTGTTTTCAGTATTACTCCAGTTACTGTGGGCTGCACTTTAATCTACCTCCACTCTGCAGCATGATTAATCATGCTATTCTACATTAAAGGGATAGTTCGGATGATTTTAAGTTGGGTTGTATGAGGTACTTATCAAGTGTACTTACAGTAGATGCAGATCAGCACGTCCTCAGTTTAGAGAAGCAGTGAAGGAACACCAGCAAAGAAGCTAAGCAATATACTGTTGTAGACAGGGTCAGTAGCAAAACATATATTAGCCATTTTAAAAGGCCCATCTAAAAATGTGTGCTATAGTTAGAAAATTTTCACAGTTTTACGTTGTCATTAGACAGCCCTTTTCTGATGGAAAACTGCCGTTATATAAGCCAAATGTCACTCAGTCCAAAGCCACCAAACATCAGTGGCAAAATCAGTAATTTTATCCTGCAGAACACATGAGATGTTAGTCTACAGGCTCCTTACTTGGCTACTTTGCTTGTGTTATTGTGTGACTTTGGTGCTTTAAAACATTAGTTTGGATTCACTGAAGTCACACCATAATACAAACAAACTAACAGATTGGGGCAGCGGTAGACCAGCAACCTCTGTCCTCTGTGAGCTCAAATGATTTTGGTTAAGTGAGAGAGAGCGATGTTTGGCTTATATAACAGCGATTTCCCGTCAGAAACGTCTTTCTGACTGGAAGGCAGAGCTGTATAAATATACTAAATATAGCAAACACTTACATTAATTTATTTTAGGTGTTTAAAATCTATATTAAAATGTGTTTTAATTGGTTAAAATATGTTTTGCTGCAGACCCCGTCCAGAGCAGTACATTGGGTAGCTTCAATGCTGGTGCTTCTCTCTGCTTCCACAAACTGTGGGTGTGTAACACACTGACTGACAGATGGATAAGTAAGTAAATAATCCCAACTATTCCTTTAATGTGATATTGGCAGATGAACTATTGGTCATGGATGCCATTTTGCTTCCTTCTGCATTGCAGACACGTCTGATTTGCACCGTATTTTTTTCATTCTCAGTCATTCTGACAGACACTTTTGACAAATCTACTTTTTTTTTTTTTTTTACATATAAAGTTTATTGTATACAGAAAATATTTCATGTCTTTCATGACAAAGAAAAACCAGCAGAGAAACATGAATCAAAATGAAGACTGCTCCATTTACAAAAGTAGAATAAATACTAATGTTGACATAACACTGGATAAGACTGAGTGGGCTGAATGAATGTAAAACTTTACAGTAAACACGGTTTAGAGCAGAGATAATAAAGGACAAGAAAAACACCAGGTCATCAGTGTTCATTAGTTTCATATTTTACAGGAATCTCACAGTTAGTGTCACAGATTTTCAGATAGTAAAACTTTACGTCCTCTTATCTAGCATTTATAAGCAGTATATAAACATTTAATAAATGGGTTGTAAGGAGCTGTATTGACATTTTAAGTTTCTCCTATGAAAACGTGTTTTATATTTTGTTGTCGTTCATTTTCTGTTTATACGTCAGCCTTCACTTGTGGCTGCCCACAGGAGGAATTACTGTTGACAAATAGGGGTGGATGGGGACGTTAGTAACATTTTTTACATTTTCTATAGTAGCTCGTACACTCCTTGAAATGCCTTAGTCATCTGTTGATATAAGAAATATATATATGTCCAGTAATGAGCAGAACTGACATGTTTTCACCAATAGTTTTACTTAAGCTTTTTTGTATATGGTTCAAATTCTTTTAGATGTCAGGCTTCACATGCTTTCAAAGCAAAAGTTTATTTCTAGTTTTGCAGAGGACTAGTTTGTAACACGGTGCTACAACTGCCCTCGATCTTCCTGCCATGTTGCTAGCTAGTAACACGTATATTAGTATAGTTTAACAGATATTTAACCAATAATAAGAATACCACAGCCCAATTTTAAATCTGAAAATATTTTGTGGTCCTGTAATCACAACTCTGACCAACACATGAGAATAATGTAGTTTAAATCCCACGTCTGTTTGATCAATTCAATTCTTTTTTTTTTTCAAAAGAAATCATAAATATTTTATGCTTATTTCAATCTTGTAAAACTGAAACTTGAAAAACTTTTATTTATTTATTTTGAATGACCTCTCATGGCCCACCTGCAGTACTGTCAAGGCCCAGCAGGGGGCAGAAAAAAAACTGTGCACATCCAAAAAGTAACTTTTATACCTCAGAATTATTATTATTATTATTTTTATTATTATTATTATTATTATTCAAAACTTCTGCTGAAGTGAAATGATCCGGGCAGAGGGAGAATCCTACTGAGCATGTGCAGGTCAGATTCATCACTCTAGTTTGTTTCTGATAAGAGGAACTGATTGATAATTGCCCCCAGTCTTCCCTACATTAATGAACACTTATATCTGCTTACAACTTCATTATACATTTATTACATTTTTATATACTGCTTACAGTGTTACCCTTATAAGTAACGATGATGTCTCTAATCCAGGACTGTAGAATTTCCAAAATAAAAGTCCCATCAGCATGAGGATAAAGTTTTTTCAGAACAAAGGTTCCCATGTCCATCTTTAACCTCTGCTCAGCATCACCACGTCTTCCCGATAGACTGAATGTGTTCCTTGGCCTTCATCCTCAGAGAGGCAATACTGGAGTTCCTCGGATCAGCTGAGCACTGGTACGCCGGGGGTGGGGGGCACATGGCGCCCATGTGGGGCAGGTGAGGGCTGTGTCCATGCAGGGCCTGGGAGTTGAGGAAGGAGGCCGGCAAGGAAGAGGGCATGGAAGGTGGAGGAGAAGGGGTGTAAGTGCCCGGGAGGCCCTGCGAGCCCGTGATGAAGCCCGGGAGAGACTGCAGGGAGGTGGAGGTGGTGATCGGGGTGGAGAGCCAGGGGTCGAGCTGCAGACTGGAGCTCAGCGAGCTGGTGGGAGAGCGGCTGAAGGAGAGCAAGGAGGAGGAGGAGCAGGTGTCCTGGAGCTTGATGGAGCTGACCTCGAGCTTCTCCTGCCGACGCCACTTGGCTCGCCGATTCTGGAACCACACCTGAAAAGAAAGAGGAGGATTTTTTTTCAAAAGAACTCATTGCACTTTATTTATATATTTCTGCAAAGGCAACTGTATGCAACAGTTCACCAACCAGCACAGCACATCGGAGAAGTTAGCCAGAAATTTTGTTATTTTAACCTAAACCATGATTATTTTTCCTCCTAAAACTGACCAAGAAGGGCCTTCTTGCAAATATCTTTTTTTTTTTTTTTTTTTTTTTTAACCCAATCCATGTCCCCAAACATGCTTTGTTTTCACTGATCTAAACAATTTATGTAAAAGTTGGTATTTCTGAAAAACAGGCTATAAGGAGGAAAATTCTTTCAGTTGTATAATTATGACCCCATTACAAGTTAAATATCTGTACAAGTCAAATTAATGTGAGCGACTTAAACTAATATGTTACGGCTTGTTCTCTAAATTTCTAAATTATCTCTTGTATTTAATGTAATGTATAATGTGGATATACCAAAAATAGGCGTTAAATGTAAACCCATAATCAATGAGTGATGTTAAAAACATAATTTGTTAATGCTTCTTTCAATGTTGAATCTGAGATAAAAAAAAAACCACAGGAGAGGCAAGTTAAACATTGTGTAAAATAAATTTGCCAGATCAGATTAATAAAATAGCTCCTGTGTTTTTTTGTTTTGTTTCTGGTAGCAGTTCCTGCAAACATAAAACATCAGGGCCTGACTGATGATGCCTTTTGGGGCAGATGCCAAAAATTACATTAGTTAAAGAGACAAAAAAGAAAAAGAAGAAAAAATATGTAGCAGTAATCCCTCAATTGTGCTTATCAAACGTATCACATGTGACAGATATTTAATGGAGGCAGGATAAACTTTATTGTTTAAAATTGTGAGAGAATGGAGACGGTAAACTTTCACTGATATTTTTTAATAATTATAAATAACTAAATAAAAAATTAAAAAAATAACTCACGATTAAACAAAAAAATTATATTGGCACATTTAGACATACTGGTACGGATATAGACCGATATAGCTTTGATAGGCCAATACATCTGCAGATGATATTGTTGATATATGAAATATCTGTCTAGTTCTACAAAACATGAACCGTTTTCTCTGATTTAAACAATTTAAGTAACAGTAAGTGAGAATAATAGAATATCAGAAATTCAGTTTTACATTTATAATCCCATGACAAGTTAAACATCAAATAAAAACTAATATGTTACGCATTGTTTCTCTAATTTATCTCTTAAATTTGTGTAATAATGGTTGTATTTATTAAAAATAAAAGTTGTTTTTCGTGTTTCTGTGAGAAGATAATGCATTTTTAGCCATGCAATTGGTTAATCAGCCATCATTAATACCTGCAGGCGTGTGGCTCGAACATTTCTGTGCGTAATGACGAAATAGTTATGTTTTTTTTTTTTTTTTTTTGGCACGCTCACCTGCACTCGGACCTCCGGCAGGTTGACCTTGAGCGCCAGCTCCTCTCTGCTGTACACATCGGGGTAATGGGACTTTTCAAAGGCTCGCTCCAGCTCGTGAAGCTGGAAGGTGGTGAAAGTTGTCCGGTTCCGACGGTGTTTCTTTTTGGGGTTTTCATCATCGGACAGTTTTCCGTCTCTGTCCGGTGAGTCCGGACACACCGAGGCTTCAGCTGCGCTGCTGCCGCAACACACACCTGCGGAGAAAGGACAAGAAATTTCAAGTTTTGGGAAAGTTAAAATAAGTTCCCCACAATCAAATTTTGACAGTTCCATGTAATGTAGCGTATTAATGTATTTAATTATTAATTTGTTAATCTTTTGTGGAGGTTTATAGTCAGAGAATCTGCTGAAACATAAGTAAATTTGCGTAAAATCCAAAAATTATAACACCAGACTCAAATTAATGGGCAACTGGATGATTTTCTCGAGAAATAAGTATCATATTTACGTTATCTAAAGGTTTAAAAACTTCAGAAACTTCAAGACTTAACACCACAGATACTGGATGGCATTTTTTTTAGTGTATTTTTACGCCTAAATTGGCTGATTTGACGCCGAAATTTGGAGAAAACTGCGTCTTCTTACTGTCAAAACTTTCCGAGGAGTGACTTTTCTTCATCGGGGTCACGATTACATTCCGCTCAGCAGCATCTTTGACTTTCTCCGTCACGCTGTAGGTGGAGGCTGACTTGTGGAAGATGGTGTCCTCTTTAAATCCCAGTATGGCCTCGATGCTGTGGATGGTGGACGGGTTGTCTCCCGGGCTCTGGACGGAGCGTGAGGAGGGAGACAGGCGCTCATCCATCATCATCACTTGGGAAGTTGATCCAAGAAGCCACATTTGTCGACACAGTCCAAAAAAAAAAAGATGGTGAAAATCACTCAAACTCCAACTTATTTTCTTATTTGCGCAGCTCTTCTGTTTGGTGAAGTTGTAAAAAGCAAATCAGAGCCGAGTTGGAAAACTTGCGCACAAGAATCACACCAGTGAGACCGTCCTGCTCAGTGGGTATGGAGCATCCTCAGAGGGGGCTTTTAAAGTAGTCCCCGCTGTAAGACCCCCTGCTCATGCGGCACCCCCGCTGCACGTCAGAGAGGGGACGTCCTGTTGGATTTGGCTCCTGGATTTAGGGGTAACTGTGCGCCCATGCAGCCAGCGCGCACACATACAGTACACCCTCCTCCCTAACTCCTCCTCCTCCTCCTCCTCCTCCCTCCATCTCAAGTGCATCAGTCAGTGCTGCTGGCTCTAAACCGACTTACATAAATCTTAAAACCATCTTTCCACTCCTCCAGATGTCATGTTCATGTCAGTCTGTGTAAAAAAGAGGAAGATTAGGCGCACAGATTAAGGTACAACAAAATCATAATTACAAGATTTCTGGGCAGGACACGGATTGCAAGATGACAGCTTAATATTTAATCAAAGCGTCAAGATATTGTTGCCAAACCAAATTTAGTTGAATAATTATTTGTTTTATTGACCTAAAGGAAAAAAAAAAACCATGCACCTCCTGACACATGTTGAATAGAAGATACTTAAATAATTTTATAGGCTCATTAGGAATTAATTAAATCATGCATTAATGAGAAATAAACTTAAACTATGAGGAGTTTCTTTAACCAGTTTCCTGTAGGTGTTGAGTCAAAGAGGGTAACAAAGCCCAAACAATAACAAATTTGGGCTATAACCACTTAACAGCAAACAAAGATTGACAGCAGTGTGGTAATCCTGCTTAAGGGGATTACATTATTTTACTCAAAAGAGTTAAAACCCCTAAAACTATTTAGCTTTTCCTAATTACAGAAGGTGACCTTATCCTTTGTTTGCCTGAGAGCAGAGGGGGGGTCAGAGGGATGCTGCTAACTGAGCACTGTTTTAATTAGCCCAGCAAATTGTGAGGAAAGCATGTGCAAAGCTGTTCATACAGCTAAACTTAAATAAATAAATCGATCAATAAAATAAACGTGAGAAAATCCATAATTTCAAAGGAACTTTATCAGATTTTTGAGCTTTGAATCAAACACCTATTTTTTTAGATGAACCAAACAAAGTTTTGCCAAACTATAATCTTTTATTAAGATGCTGTACTTTTCTTCTTTATATAAACTTCAATCATTTAGTTTTAAACCCTCACCAAAATTTAAGTTTGTCATTATTTGGGTGCTTGAAAATAATAAATTATTAGCCATTATTCACTTTCAGTTTAATAAGTTTACTCAACAATTTTTTGAAATACCTAAAACTTAAAGATTCAAGTTTGTCTAAAGAAGAACAGCAAGTTATCTCAACAAAACTTAATCAGTTGGTAAAACCTTTTCAAAACTTAAAAGTTTGAATTTAGCTACAAAAAGTATTGAAGTAAGTTGCCCTGAAGTTTTGTATTTTCTCAACTTTTTTGTTTTTACAGTGCTGCACTGTATGTTTTAACTTTAAAAAGTTAGTGTACAGAGCTGCCTCAAAAAATTTAAGTTGACTGAATTTGAAAAGACAAGTTAATTTTGTAATGATTCAAAACCAATAAACTTCTTGTCAGATAAACTTGAAATGAATTTATTTATACTTGAGAAAACAAGTAAGTAACAATAAGTTTAAGATATTAAATTGAACCAATAAGTCTTTAGTCATTCTGATTACAAGCACATTGGATTTTTTTCCACATTTTCTCAGTTTAAAAAGTCAGTTCTTCAAAGAGCTAGATGTTTTAAGTTTAATTAAACATCTAAATCTTATGTATTTAAATTAGTGAGATAAGACTAGTTGATTACGCTGTATGATTTCTTACAGTGTGTCTTGTTTTCTTGTGTTTGCATGGGAAGAGGTCTGATTATATTTTATGGACCACATACAGAGCATGATAATAGATTCTTCAGTTGAATATTGTGACCGTGAAGTGATTTGGTTTTATTGTTAAATGTTAATAATGTTTTGACCCGTAGAAAAAGCTGAGAGTTCAGTTTCTTTCTCATTAGCTCAATGCTCAGACATCATTTAGCCTTGAAAAGTCACAGGCGCACAAATTGAATGAAGCTTCTGCGTCAGTATAATAACCTCCAGTGTTCACAATAACACAATACAGATGAAGAGACAGGAAATATCTGGCAGGTTTCTTGAACTTTTCAAAAAGTATGAGGATAAAATGATGTTGACTCAAACGTAAAGTCTTTGTCCTTCAATCCAAACAACTTCTCCAAGTCTGAGATAGATTATGACTCTTAGCTTAATCTACTCTGATCATCTGAATTTAAACAAGAAAATATTTTTTTTTTAGCATTAGTGAAACATTTCGGCAACCACGCTGAGAGGTAGATTAGTAGATTGATGCCACTCTTGCAAACATGAAGCTGGTTAGCTTAGCTTAGCATAAAGTCTGGAAAGTGAGGTTTAATTTGCGTACAAAGAACTAAGTGTAAAAATGTTTGGGTTTTATGTGCTGTCATGTGCTGTAATGTGTTAATTAGTTAGTAAGCTTCAGAGCTGCTGTTGGCTGCATTATGTTCCCTTCACACAAAGCCAGGCAAGCTCTTTCTTTTTCTATCTACTTGTCTAAGTCTTAGCAAGAAAGCAAATAAGTTTACATCCCAAAATATTTGAATATTAATTTAAAGGCTCATTCATTGTAAATGTTAGACATGGACATGAACTTAATTTTATCCATATTTGTGCATGTTTTTTTGAAAGCTTACCGATACGGATGAAACAGAGTAGTGCCTCATGGGGCAGTGTTACCAGTTCAAGCAAGACACAACCAGCGAAAACAACAAAGAAGTTTTAGAAATCCTTTTGTCATCAGTCAGTTGATGAAATTAATTCTCTGTTCACATGTCGAGATGTAATGGCCGCACCGCTGTCTACAACGCTGCCTCGGCTTTTGTCTCTTTCTCCAGAGATACGTTATTACAACCTCCTGCAGCATCCCCATGTTTATTGTTAAACATTTGACTCTTCTTCTTTGTCTTTTGGGAAATGTTTGACTCAGAGCGACGCCCTCTAGTGGACGTATCGTTTAACATCCATGAGGGACACATGCAAATGTGTGTTAGTGGCGGTTACAGCGTTTGAAACAGGCGTATCTATTTGTGTTACATAGAGGAGACTTAAATTAGCCTTAAAGGGACTTGAATGTTACACTAAGTTGCTAAAACCTGATCCTTGCACCCCAAAACACTACACACACACACACACACACACACACACACACACACACACAGGGACTTGCTAACAGCCACACCCACCTTCCCTCTTCCGGAGACTCTTTCCACAAGAATTTATCTTTGCTGTCTTTGCGCCTACTATTTTCAAGTACTGCCGACGACTGCAGTAGTATCCCCCGGGGTACAAGTAGCCTGCTAGTCCTGGTTAGGAATCAGTACTCTGTGCTGGTACCTATTTGATATGTACAGACATGTAAATATTCCAGAGGACGAGGTTTATTGAGAAGATGAGACTCAGTTTTTTTCTTACTTAACAAAGAAACCCTTCAGAGCCTTTCCAGTGAGCAACAGCACCACCCTGACTCTGTTTGACCTCAATGTAAAGAAACCTTAATTAGTATGGTTGGTAACACTGTTCTTACCCTACTATTTCCTGTCAAAAGGTCTATTGCCTCAACTTCCTTTGACAATAAAAAGAAAAATGAGATATCTGCTATTGCAGGGCTCCAGTTTGTCCTGTTGTATTCTCATCTGGACGGAGACGGAGAGATAAGGAGAGAGAGAGAGAGAGAGAGAGAGAGAGAGAGAGAGAGGGAGAGCGGGGGCACAGGCTGACAACCTTGGCTCTGCTGATCCTATTAGATGTTAATCTCCAGACTTTATAAATCCACAGCCGTTTAAACTTGTGTTCATGTGAAACTCCTCTAAATGTTGAGGATTCCTTCCTCCCCCCCGACCCCCGTTCTGCCTAATCGTCCCTAACAAGTGTTTGGATAATGCCCAATTAAATTAAGACCTTTTTTCTTTATTCACTGCATTAACCCTGATTCAGGTAGATGGGATTAATTGCAGTTAATCTCAAATGTTTAATCGTTACACAACTTAATATCTGTAGGGCTGACAGTTTTAAAAGCTTCTGAGGATTTAAAATGAGAAATTTAATACATTTAATAGGTATAACAAGGTGTCTTCTTCCAAAATCAGGATCCTTGGTAGTTTAAATGAATAATAATTGACTCACACACATTTTATGTATTCAATATACATCTTTATTTGAACAGTACATTTGTTTTCTTAGTTTGAAGTACTTCCATATATATTCGTCAGTGTTTATGTACATTGTTTATACTTTTTATGGAATAAATAAATATTTTTAAAGTGATGATTTGTGCAAATCTGCAAATGTCTCTGCAAATGTTTCAGGCTCAACCTTTGTATTACGATTAAAATGTGTACATGGACATATTAAAGGTAAATCAACATGTCAAGACTTATGAAGATTGTCTGCTCTGTAATGACACCTAAAAAAACAAACAAAAAAATCTAAATATAATTAATTTAAACACCACATACAAAAAAAAGAAATCTAGAATAACAAGCAAACCAAAAGGAACGTTGAAACACTCAGACAGGATTGAAGTTTTAACTTAAGTAAGGTTTTTTCTTGGTAAATTGTTATTTTATTTGACTGAAAATCACACTTTTAGAGACTTTATTGTCTCATTTTACAACAAACTGAGAAAAAGGTGAACATTATATCACAAATAATCATAATTTTTTATAATGTTTTGTGGCCTGTGACTGTAAAAAGCTATATTTGGCTGGAAAAATCATTTTTCTACATAATTTATCTAAAGAAAATGGCCATGGGGGAAAGATTTTAAGTATTACTTTTAGTTTATTGCGATGATATGTTGCAAATTACTATCCATTCAGTGACAAGATAACAGGGCAACTTATATCCTTCAGTATGTGCAGACTGGTGTGGCCAGGCTTCATTTTTTATAATAAAAGAGAATATTTTGTACAGATGCCAGACTTATTAACGCTGCTTCCTCTGCAGATTCCCAGAAAGTGTTGAAATGAATTTTCTTGTCTTCTTCCCTTCTCCTCCTCTTCTTCTTCATCATTCATGCGCAGACGACCCCTCTGGCCGTTCACATGACGGAGCACTTCTCCTCTGCTTTGCTCTTCAGCTCGGTGACGGTGGCCGAGGCCTTCTCCTTCAGCTGGTCCATGTCCATGTTC
This sequence comes from Lutjanus erythropterus, assembly GCF_056507025.1. Classification (NCBI taxonomy): domain Eukaryota; kingdom Metazoa; phylum Chordata; class Actinopteri; order Lutjaniformes; family Lutjanidae; genus Lutjanus; species Lutjanus erythropterus. The sequence goes on along the minus strand of NC_139336.1, from coordinate 28,267,993 downwards.
TGCAAGTTCTGAATCTGGCCCATGATGGAGTCCTTGCCCTCCTCCTCCGTGGCGTCCTCGTCCACCATCTTCAGCAGCTCCTCGGGCACGTCCACGTCGTCCCCGGCCATCTCGATCATGTTCTCATCCTGCTCGCTCTGCAGAGGACAACAGAGAAACATGGTAAGTGTCCAGAAACACCAACACTCGGGTACCACGATGGTCCGTGTTTGATGCGCAAAATCTTGAGAACACGAAACAAATCACAGAAGTTTATTTTTTAGAGAGCTGCAACAGGTGGTAGTTCATTACACTGTGGCTTTTTTTTTTAGATTTATAGCATTTTTTTTTAATTTATAGCATATAGACTCTAGGGATGACATTTTGACATCTTGTTTTCCAGCAATATAACAAAGACTGTTTATTGATTGTGTTAAAGTATCCACAGAAGCACTCTGTCTCTGTAGCTGTGTTGATATTTCTTTTTTTAGCAGAAGTGTTAAAACTTAGTTTAGCTAAAACCAAAGACAGAGAGAGATAAAAGCACAGAATGAGGGTGTGGAAATATTTCATAATTAATTATATATCAATATTAAATCATGGTAATGCTTTGTAGGTGCAGAAGTTGCATCGCCAGTGAATATTAGGTTAAAAATACAAAAATTATGAACTGTCTGAAGCCCACAGCTGCTTCTTCTTTAACATGGGGATATTGAAAAATCTGAAAATAAAAAAAAGTTTAATAAAACAACAGATTCTGTTTTGAATTTTAAAGAGAAACTCTGCAGTAAAGATACAAAAGTACATAAAAAAAAGTTGCATCAACTGTAACCAATCACTCATTTAATCCACCAAGATAATTCCAGTCAACTGAAGGATATTTCTAAGTCTGCTGAGGTCGCCTTGTCTGAATAATAACAAGCAACGTCGGACAATAAAAATATCTGTTTCTGTTGCATCATTTTTGTTTTCCTGAATATCGTATTCAGATGCAGGTGCATCCCGAGTAAACAACCTAGAGGCTGACTTAAAGGCTCTTTACAGGATTAACATGCTGTCTGCCGGCCTGATTTCCGCAACGTACGCTGCAGCATATCATCCTACTGCTACCCTGAGATTTGACAAACGCCTTATTGATTACTTATCAGGTCAGATTACTTTATTCATCATTGTGGTTTACTTTTGATTTGATTTATTTATTTCAAATATTTAAATAGCTAAATAAATACAAATGTAGAAAGAAAGAGCTACATGCTTCTCTATTCTTACCACTAATTTGGATTACTTCAAAATTAAACACAAGAAATGTTGCATCTTGTACTGAAAAAATGGATGAAGCCACGAAAAAGTGAGTTCCACAAATATTTTTTTTTTTCTGTAAAAATATCATTATCAATATCATATCATATCACATTTTCAATGCAAATGAAATGAGAAATATTTTGCACAGGGTTAATTTTTCTCCCATCAAGTAATCCTTGACAATGTAACTAAATGTAACTTTTTATTATTGTTTGTTTTATTATACTATTGATCTTTATTGTTTTGGGAGAGTTTATTCCATCTTCTGCTTCATTTTTGATCTGATTAAACTGATTTTACTTGTCAGACTCTGGAAATGTTTTAATCTGAGTCTACCATGTAAATCATTTAAAGAAAGTTGTTTTTATTATTATAATCTAATTACACATTTTTTCACTCTGGGCTGATTATAGTTACTTTTTATATAATCTGATTACATAATCCCAATTAATCCATTACTACCCAACCCTTTCAATTATACTGTCCCCCTTTGATTTTACTTTAATTCTGATCTAACACATTTAAAACTTAAAAATCCAGTACATTTAGTGATTTTTGGGTTTGAAATCAAATTATATGCAAAAAACAATCAAAGACAAAACAAACAAGCAGATGAGTTTGAGGATCTGTCGTCTTAATCCGCATTCAAGTAGCTGCACTCGAGGATATTCTGCTCTGCCGTCGGTGTTTTCTGCTTTTTTGTGACTCGTGAGACTTGCTTCCTCATGTGACGTGTACATACACACACAAAACTCAATTTAAAGCCTATACAACAATCTAATCACGTAGTATCTGGAATAGTCATGCAATAGGTACCACTGTGACCACTTTAAACGTCAGTCTGAGGGATTATCTCAGCCTTGCCTTAGCCTTTCCTGTCCACATCCCAACGATAGTCTAAAGATATCTTCCATAGCGTTTGCACGGGACTCTTAATTCCATTAGACTAACAGCACCAACATCCTGTTTCTACTCAAATTGTACACTTGTATCATTAAAAAAATATATTTATTCTTTACAATTCCTACTTGAGAGCATGTATGTGTACTTTTAATGAAAATAATCAGCAGAACAGGATCCTTTTAGGTGCCTTATTGTTCTCGTCAATCCATTTAAAATGCAGATTTCAGCTCTAATAAAGACACGTCACTTCACTCTCTCTTGTTCTTTTTCGAGCTGGCATGCAATGTAAACATCATTTATGGAAATTAATTAGATTTATATGTATAGCCTCCTCCTGCCATTGTCCTAATCATATATGTGTGGGTTCAATTTAAAAGACAAAGAGTGAAAAGAAATGAAGCCTTTGTTTAAAGCAGGAAACTTAACAATAAAGCGTCTGTTAGAAACGCCTCCAGCAGTCAAGGTCATCAGTGCATTCAGATAAATAAAAATCACAGTATCAGAAAAGCTGCACTGGAGAGTGATTCTTCTCTTTTGCCATAAACAAGTTCATCACAAGCAAGTTTTATTATTATTTTATTATTGTTTATAGGATTTAAAGATATTGGTATTAAATAAAATCCCAACATACCTTTTGCTGTCCCTCCATTTCAGCTTATTTTTCTTTAACGGTCCTTTAAAATCGTGTGATTGCTTCGTTTACGTCCACTAAGGTAGATGTTGCTCTTTCTTAAGGCCAGTTGACACTGGACGGTGCTCCCTACTGATCCTGGAACACCTGTTCAGCGGCATTTGGCTTTGTAAGACTCAGGGCGCAATATGGGACACATACTGTAGGCTAATGTCTCCAGGACGCTGGCTGAACGTCTTTCTCACTAATCTATTGGCATGGCCTCCACCTCCTGTCATCCAAGCCGCAGCTGCCAAGTTCTGCTGTTAGATGAAGATAACCTGAACCATGAAGCAGCTATTTGCTGCTCAACCTGCACAGTCAGGACACCATAAAATCCATTTAATGAGGACTGGTAATTATAATTACCAATTCTAATTAAAAGATGGAAACAAGGTCAACACTTTACTTTAACACCCCCTATTTAGCACTATATACACATTTAAAGGTCCAGTGTGGGATATTTAGCTGTAATCATTGCCAGAATATGGCAGAAATGGAATATATTAGTGTATAATCAACTGAAAATAAAATTCATTGTTTTTTCTCTGCCTCAGAATGAGTTGTTTCTACAGTATCCCTGAGCAGACAAACCAAACACTGGCTCTAGAGTGGGCCTTTCATGTTTTTTTTTTTTTTTTTTTCATATTTCGCAGCCACTGTATTTTCACTGACATGCTTGGAAGGAAAGAGTGAGACGAGGTGTTTGCAATCTGCAAGCTCATTGCTAGATACCACTAATTGCTACACACTCAATCTTTAAAAATGCTTATAACACGCTATAATACGGTTGATGATATTCTCTTAAACAACTGATCCATAAGTCCCGCCCCTTTTTGGTGAGCAAGCTTGGTACCCTGCGGAACCTCAATCAACTTCGTTCTTTCCTCTTTATCTTAAGTTAGTTAATGTTAGCAAGACACTAGCTAACCAGTTAGCTAATCTTCACCAATTAGCTATTATAGCTAGTTACATATAATGGCTAATGCTTGCAAAACACTAGCTAAATAGCTGGCTAATGATTTGTGCCGATCAGCTAGCTAGTTAGCTAGCATTTTGTTAACATTAGCCATAGACGAGCTGAGCACATAACATATATAAGTACAGGAAACAGAGAAGGAGAACGTTAACTGAGGTTCTGCTGGGTACTAAGCTTGCTCAACTTTTATTGGAGCACAGAGCAAAAAGAGGCGGGACTTAGGAAGAGTCAGTGGATCCTGGTGTATAAACATTATCATATGAATGACAATATAATAAAACACAGTTGTAATAATAAAAGTTATGCCTTCATAGGTTAAAGTATAATAGCTAACAATACTCTACATTAATAAACATGTTATAGACATTTATTCCACTTTATATTGTACTTATAAATGCTAAATAGGGGGGTTAAAGTGAAATGTTACCTTAAAAATAATTAGACTCAAGTGAAATCAATTTTATTTATTTGGTATCAAATCAAAAGTTATAACAGGGGATTTTTCATATAGAGCAGGTCTAGACTGTATTCTTTTCCCATGATCAAGCACTTGGCAAACAGTGGTGAGGAAAAAAAATCCCCTTTACCAGGCGGAAACCTGAAGAAGAACCAGGCTCAGGGTGAGCGGCCGTCTGCCTAGACCAGTATGACTTTGTGTTCCTACAGAGGAAGATTTATTAATATATAATATTAAAAGGGATAAGGATAAACAATCTTTACCTTTGGCAGCCTGTATTTTTCTCTGAGGCACACCCTGAGTGTTGCCCTCTCTGCCTTCTTGTGTAAGAAATCTGCATCTCTCTCCATCCTGGAATAGAAATAAAAATATAATTAACACAGTTTGACCTGTATTGTTCTCTAGACCATCCCAGGTAAAAAAAATATTATTTCTTTTAATCTATTTTCTGGAAAATACAAAGAATAAAGCTGCAAGAAAACAGCAGCTGCAAGACAAAATGTGTTTGTATCTGAGCTGTTGTTTGTCTTCGGTGCATAAACGGCTCAAGAAGAGCAGCATAATAGATTTTTCAGCATTTTTGGTTTTTAATGAAAACTAGTTTTCCCCCCAGTGGCTCAGTTTGTTTTGCTTTCACTGTTTCTTAATCCAGCATGGCGCGCGCACACACACACACACACACACACACACACACACACACACACACACACACACACACACACACACACACACACACACACCAACCCAATCAGATAAACAACAGAGAGACAGTTCAACCCAGCATCATCCAATTCACCTGAATATTATCAAAGCAGGAGTTCATGTCTGCAGGAAAAAAAAATTAACCAAATTAACCAATTAATATTCAGTTTATTCAGAAAATAAGGGTGAGTCTTCATTGGCTTTTCATTCAAGATTGACTGTTATTAACTTCCCAAAACTGGCGGAAACATCCAAAAGTTTTAGAAAATGGGGGTGGACAAATGATCAGTTTTGATGTTCTTCATTTTTAAAATTAGTTTAATCTTTTAATTCACATACTTGTACTGCTGGTTATCTTAATTTATAATAAGACCATAATTGTTAATAATAGTTTATATTTTTTATTAATAAGCTGAATCTGCAAAGTGACTAAAGATAAGAAATAAATGTAGCTTAGTGGATTAAAAAGTACATTATTTGCCTCAGAAATGTTGTGGAGTGGAATTATAAAATTAAAATTATAAAAAATTTTCAACTAAGCTTTTCCTTTTTACTGCCACTGTATATTGGTCCAAAATATTGGTTATCAGTCTACTTGATTACTAATAATCAACCCTTAAACAAAAAAAAACATAGATCGATCCCTTTTGGAAAAGATCTAATTAATCCTGAAATATATAGTGCATGCCACTTAATTTATTTGCCTTGGTAATGTAATAACTTTCAGCGACTCCATTGTTAGTTTACATCCGTTAGATTCATGGAATAGAAAATATATTCTGTGTTAGACATTAAATCAGATTTTATTGTGACTGAAGAGTTAGTAACAGTGTGGGCCATTGGAAAATGACATTTCACCAGTTGTTCTAGTTTTTCATAGCTTGTTTATTTAAGTGATAAAGTCCAGTTTTCCAGTCACCTGCACTGTTTGAGACCCTGTATATTCCTTCATTTTCAAGGCGCCACTCACGTACTTTCCCTCAGCCAATTAAAGAAGAGATTATTAGACCAGACTGAGTCAAGCAGATTTGCAATCAAGCCAAGATGCCGCAACTTGAACTGTAATGAAACAACAACACAGTGGACAGAGAGGCATCCAACAAGCCATCAACAAAGTCCTGTATATATTTGTTCAAATGTTCCCGCCGGCTGGACAGATTATACAGATACATGTACAGTTTTTAGGAAGAACACTGAGTCTTTTATGTTCTGTCCTTTGGTAGGATCAGGATTTTTCTCTGTAGATCTGAATATGTGTCTAGAAATCTACAATCATGGACACTGTTGTCATTTTACGTTGTCTTTAAAAAAAAAAAGTCATTTCCTAAACATAAGAGTGGGGCGAGGCTGGATTAATCTTATTATGTAATGCAGGCTGACTGGATCTGCTTGATGCTGCAAAATCTACTCCGTGTCACAAAAAAACAACAAAAAATTCTGACTTTATCAAATTTTATATGAAAATATTTTTGCATTCTTTCTTCAAAATGGACGATCACAGTGTTGTTAAGTGTATATTTTATTACCTAAATGTCTGCTTTAGTGAAAGAAACTGGACCTTTGCACAAGACAAACTGACAATGATGCACTGCTGGACAAAACCAAGATACCTGCTGCTCATATTACTGCAGAATTTTAAAAGTCTTTACACAAATAAATTAGATATTGCATACCAAATAATATAAGAGTGACAATAAAAATGCTTTACAAACACTGCTGTGTTTATACTGCAGAAAACTGTCCTGTGATATGGACTCCAAACTACATAAACTACCTCAAATCACGATCAAAATGGAGTAAATATAATTTTGCATTTGATTGTTAGTGTTTTATCTGAAATGCTGCCACATTTACTGCCTTGAAGTCCATATTTTTGAACTGCCATCTTACAATCGCTCACTCAGTTGTGTTCAGAACTACAAAGTCCCTCAAAATGTTCCGTGTGGACGCTGTTGATGCAGAAACAGATAACAGATTACAGGAGATTATTGATCGAAGTCCAGCATGACCTTTAGCCTCGGTAGATTGTTTTGTAGAAAATTCAGGACAAAAACAAAAAAGATGCACGCTGGTGGTGCCTCTGCTGTGACCTTCAGCAACAGATGCATGTCTCAAAAACACATCTTGCTCATATAAATTATAAATGCATGAGTGTTTACATTTAGGGAGGGTTAGATTAAAAAATAAGGGTGAAAGTAGTGCAAAACAGGGGGGAAAGTGAGCAGTGAAGGGTTGTGATGCAGCTTGTCAAGGTCAGATTGCAAACTCTGCAGCCATACTGCTTTTCGATAGGCCAGAACCATCGATACAAAGTGTTGAACAGTCTGCGTTACTACTTACTTCTCCTCCACCAACTGTTTCTGGTACTCTTCATACTCCTCGCGTGTCATCCCTGCTGCTTTGGCTGGATCTGAGGGGGTGGCCTCCTCTTCTTTGTCGCCTCCACCACCGAGACCCATTCCTGACAGGGGGTTCCCAATCATGCTCTTGATCAAGAAAGCCATCTTGAGTTGTGCGACTGTTTACTCGGCGAGGATGAAAATATTTTTGCTGATTAAAAAGACACAACGCTTCTCCCCTTAATGGCGCCCTCCGGTTCGCCTTCCTATAGCTGTCAAATCCAGTGGTAGCTCTCTAGCTAACCTGCTGCTTCACTATGGAGCCAAGGACACACTGACGACCAGCAACAGACACAAACACACACACTAACACACACACACACAACGTTTTGCCTCGTCCATAATCTGGATTTAATCCTCCCTGCTCCACTATGCTAAGAGGCAGATGGCCTGTTTTCCCTCTATTTTTAAATTGTGCAGACCTTTGGAGATGTTCCTCTTTATTAATTTTGACACTTCGACATGTTCTTTGGGAGAACGAGGTGCAGCACTCATCATAAAAAGTGGTTTTGGAGACGGGTGTCCTCAGTTTGAGGGCCACACATATGCTGCTTCCGCCCACTGGTGCTTAATCATATTAGTAAAGTGAGGGCCGGCCCGTGTGCAGCTTATACTGCTGAGACCAAGCAGAGTGGAGGGAGAGAGGAGCGGGATTAGAGTCTTGTTTATCCCCCAGTGGAGCCGTCGTTCATGCCGTGCTATTGTTCAGAACGGGGATGATTGACAGGAGGATGAGAGGTGGAGGAGGAGGAGACGGCTCTCGTTTCATTTCACTGCATCACTATCTGCAAGCCCGCCGAAGGACCCGTAGATTACCTCAGTGCTGTTGAGCGCTCGAACATCTCAGAAAGGCTCGTCTGCAGCCAAATATGTCCTGTAATATTTTAAGTGGAAGTGCACAGAGATCATTTGTATCTGTATCTGCAGAAACCAACAAAAATAATCTGTGTCTGTGCCTGTATTTGTAAAGATGACCAGAAGTGGGCGTGGCTTATACCGGAAGTCACATTAAATCGGGCAATTGTTTCTCTTTCGAATGTAATATTCATTGGCAATGCAACATGCAGTTATTGTACCTGCAAAGCAACAAAATGATTTAATATTGGCATATAATTAATTATAAATTATTTTTCCACATCCTCATACTGTAGTTTTAATACCTCTCTCTCTCTCTCTCTCTCTCTCTCTCTCTCTCTGTTTTCAGCTGAACTAAGTTTTATGAACTGTCTGAAGTCCACCGCCATCTCCTCTTTACCTGCTGTTGAAGCTCTTGGACAAAGAGACACAGGTGTGTGTAAAAACAACTGAGGGGAAAAAAACATAAAATGCTTCCATACTCTCTGTACCGTCTGGCATAATCTAAGTCTCCAAAAGTCCCGACATGCACCACGTCACACCACACACACCGAGTTCAGACAGCGTGCAGGTGAATGTGGCTCCAAGCTAAAGATCTACAGTGAAGATTCAGGCTAAAAACTTGGATTACACCAGATGAGCGGTATGGAGGCATTTTATAAAAACTGGTCACCATTCACTTCCATTGTTTGTGAGATTCTGCAACACTGTTTTCCTGTGTTTTTCTAAGGTTATTTTGGGGCTTTTTGACTTTATTTTAGAGAGGACAGCTGAAGACATGACAGGAAAGGGGGAGAGAGAGTGGGACACACAGCAAATGTGACACAGGCGGGAATTGAACCGACAGCCGCTGCAGAGGACCGATAGCCTCAACACATGGTGTGCACAACCTACAGCAGTGTTTTGTGGACTAAAAAACTAAACCCAACCTTCAATCGACATGAGGGTGAGTAGATAATGACTGAATTTTCATTTTTCAGTGAACTATCCCTTTAACATGTATGTTTTCAATAATGTGACAAGATCAGATAAGTTGATGCAGAAATAGCAGTAAAAATGGTCAAGAATGTTCATTTATGCACAAATGAACTCTCAAGGTTTATTGACAGGGTCTGTTGTAAAAAAAAGGTTGCGATGGTTTGTCATTTTTAAAAAGTTTGGGAAACATTTTTCTAAATCATTATTAGGTGTTCAAACACTGTTCATGTTGTGCACAGGGTGCAGAAAAAAGTCCTACCTTTAAAAATATTATGACCTTTGTCACCATTTCACCTGCCAGAGATAAAGTGTATCATCCAGTGGTGGAAAGAGTACTGAAAATCTGTACTCAATTACAAGTACTGTTACATTGCTACAATATTACTCAATTACAAATAAATGTAGAAAGTGGTGTTAGAAACATACTTAAGTAAAAGTACAAAGTATTTGTTGCAAAAAGTACTCAGAGTATTAGTTACTTTTAACTATTAATGTCACAGTCACCTCTCCAAAGTAGGGTTGTCCTTACTCCAAACCTGTGCTCCTGCAGTGTTTCGTTTTGTTTTTCAACAAAAAAACGTACTCAAGTATGCATTTGACAATGTAATTAACTTAGTTACTTTTAAAACCAGAATTGAGAACTGAGCACAATTTGAATCTGCATTATTGTGGCTAAGAAGGTGATCTGATGACAAAGAGGCCAGTGAAAAACAGAATATACAGATGAAAAAACACCCCAAAATGCTGCGGCAGTTACAGGTTTGGAAAATATTCAACAATTTGTCATCGCCCCTCGGTGTCTGATAATGAAGCACGACATATCCTTTAGGCTGTATCTGATGCAACCACAAAACCTTTTTAACACAGGATTAATGCTGTGAGATGATCACAGTTTGATTTAGTTTAGGTACAAAAAAAGTCCTTGGCTAGATTTAGGACAAGATCATATGTGGGGTTACAGTAACTACTTTATGTCACTGAAGCGACTTGCAATACGAGTCATGTGACACATAACGTTATGTACCCTACAGCTTTTAATAACATTTTGATTTAACACAGGACACAACGCCCCTATCAGCGGTTAAAAAGTAACTAATACTCTAAGTAGTTTTCGAGAAGACTACTTTGTACTTTTACTTAGTCTTTTATCAATACCAGTACTTTTACTTGTAATAAGTAATATTCTAATACTCAACTCGACTGGATGAACGGTTCTGATTAATCAGCTCCTCCCAAACAGACTAGTTGCACTAGTTGGAATAAAGTGTACTCATGAGACAAGGACAGAAGACAAATTATTCAGTGCAGATGCATCTTTTGTGGATTCTCACGTGATAAAACACAGACACACCACAGAGGACTTTGTGTTTTGTGTTTATGTAAATTGTTCAGGTAGGAGATCTGTCAGATTCTGACATATTTCACTCGATCAAAACAGACAAGCAGACGCAGACATCTGCTCTGAGTTCTCACCAATAGTTCAGCATGATTTTATACAAAATTGCACATTTCAAAACACAGGGTTTTTTGTGTGTGTCATTTAAGTTCATGGAATGGGACTGTGGCAGATTTCAACTTTTTGGAAAAAAAAAACAAAACAAAAAAAGAAAAAAAAAAAATCCAAACATCTGTCCAACCAAAAATACTGTAAGGAACATGTTACACCATGTTGGAAAAATCCAGAGCAAAGTCTCACACTAGCATTCATACACAACGATTTACTGATCAAATTAAAAATCTGCAGTGAATTAAAACAAACTTCTTCAACAAAACCAAATTTTTCAAGTACAATAACTTACAATCTGAAAATCAAACCAAAAAAAAAAAATTATCAAAATGGACATTCCCTCATTTACACACTTTCAGAAGATAATTTCATCAAAAGAATTTCTTAGCTGCTGCTTCTTGTTGACTCCTGCAAGAGAAACGAAGGACAGACACAAAGCATTAGAGAGTCGTTTAAATCCACAAGCGCACGTATGGGCCGAATAAAAACGGCGGCGTCTTACTTGTACATGATGTAGCAGAAGAACAGGACTGACTGGACGACGATGAAGATTACAAAATGAACGGTGGATAAGCAGGAAGGCATAGGAGGCAGCTCAGGACACTTTATGGCCTTCTCAGCAGGATTCTGTGAGTGAAAACATACAGAGGGGAGAGGTCAGTCAGCTGATTTATAAACTGCTCCGAGTGAGACGCCACGCTCTGATCCGTACCTGAGCGTTACGCTGGACCAGATGTTCCACGTCCCTTTTGACCGTGTGCAGATGTTCCTTGATGTCGTTGAAGTGCTGAATGGTCTCGTATGTTCCCATCCCGGCTGTGTTACCCTGATGCTGGACTGAGCCGATCTGTTTCAGGGACTCGTAAAAGGAGTTTCTGCAGTGACAAAGAGAAAAATTACAATTTACAAAGACATTTAAAGGGATAGTTTGTATTTTTTGAAGTGGGGTTGTATGAGGTACTTCTTGGTAGTCAGTGTGGATGGTCAGCAGCAACACGTATTGTAGCTAAAAAAAAAAAGGTCTACCTATTAAAAAATATCAGTGTGTGCTATATTTAGACTGTTCATGGCTTTACTTTGCTGTCAGACAGCCTTTTCCAACAGGAAACCACCATTAAAAAAGCCAGATATCACCCTCTCCAAAGCCACCAGACTCTCTGGCAAAAACAGTCATTTTACCTCTCAGAATACAGGAGTTGCTGGTCTACCGCTGCCTTGATCAGATTGTTTGTGTCGTCGTGCGATTTCTATGTTTTGAAAGGTTAGTTCGGATTCCCCAAAGTCACAAAATAACAGAAGCAAATTAACTGACTGAAGTAACAGTAGACCAGCAGCTACTGTGTACTGTGAGGTGAAATTACTATTTTTGTCAATGGAGTCTGGTTGCTTTAGCAAAAGATGTATTTGTCTTATGTCACGGTGGTTTCCTGTCAGAAAAGGTGTCTGATAGAAAAGTAAACCACTTAAAATAAAGAGTACACTTAAACTGATATTGATTTTGTGGCTAAAATGTGTTTGTCATTGCAGTACGTTGCTTAGCTCCCTGCACCGGTTCTCCTCTCAGCTTCTCCAAACTGAGGACGTGCCGACCGCCGTCTACTGTCTGCAATACTGACCATCAGTAAGTACCTTGTGCAACCCCACTTCACATAATCTGGAATATCCATTTAGATTCAGATTCAAAACTTTGTTGTTGTTTAATGCAGGCAATAATGGAAATCTGTGGCAAACATAAGACTGCAGCTGCTCCCCGAAGGACTGAAATAAATAAAATTCAGTGCCTCAACAAAAATTTCCGCAATAAAGTCAAAATGATGGATTTATAGCCTTCTTTTGATACGTGAATTCATGTTTAGAAACACGATGTCCGGTAAATATGCCGTGTGGTATCATTTATTTACAGTAAATCAAATTGTCCAAAATTAATCCTTTAATCCCTATTCACGAGAGGCTACATATTCACAAAGTTTGAAAAACAGAAAATTGCCATCTGATAAAAGAGGTCATGATTGCTAAATTAATCCCTTATAAAAACATGTTCTTACATCAGATTACAAGTACAGGAGGTTAAGAAACAGACCACAGAGGAACATTATCTGAAACATGGAATCCACAGTCAGCTATGATGCTAAAGACGGAATTTAAAAAAGCGACTGGACAATTAAAAAAAAGGTGTATGAATGAGGAAATGTATTGTACTCTGGAAGCTTTAGTTTGAGGCAAGGAGAGAAAACTATTGTTTTAGACATTATAAAACATCTGAACCTATCCTGTAAAAAGAACAGGAAGCAGACCGATACAAGGCCAGACGGTGGTGTGATGGCTGGAAATGCATCGAAACATCATGTTTTTATGTCTGCGTTGTGTTTGACTAAATTAATGACTTAAGTCTCAGAGCATTTTTGAGTTTTTTTCTTGCAACTCTTGTCAGTTTAATCTCACAGAATATCTGGGTGTTTACTTGAAAAATTATTAATTTAGTCTCAGATACTTTTTCTTGCAAATTTATTACTTTAGTCTCAGATCATTCTTGAGGGTTTTTTTTCTCTTGCAAAACTACCAGTTTGATCTCTCACAATATCCAATTTTTTTCCTTGTAAATGTTCAACTTTCATCTTGAAAATACTGAATTTTTCTCAGAACATACTGTATTTTTTTTTTACTTGGCCCTAAAATGCTGCTGTAAATTTTTAGTGTATTTAGAGTGTAACAATATTTATTCTACCGAGTCTTTCATTTGTCACTATAAGAAATTTTCAACAACAGCTCACTTTCTACAAGTTAAAATGAAAGGACTGACATTTTTAGGAAGATTAGGTTAGGAAAATAAAATGACCTGGATGAATCTTCACTGGTTAGCTGAGCTTAGCTTAGCATAAAGACTGGAAACAGGGAAAGTCACTAACCTGGCTCTTTCCAAAGATTAAAAAAAATGCTAGCCACACATCTAAAGTGCAGAAATTAACATTATATATCATTTGTTTAATCTTATCTAATTAATTACAAATCAATTTATATAGAGCAGGTCAAGGCTGCAATTTTTCATACTATATAAAGAGATGAGGAGGCACAAAGGCCATAGTGGAGAGGAAAACCTCCTTTTAACAGGCAGGACCCTCGAGCTGAACCAAACCGGTTTGTCTAAACATGACGGCTTCACTGCATTAATCTGGGAAGGTTTATGTGTCGGATTGTCTTTCTAAGTTATTGATGGTGGCGTCTGAAATGTCCATCCATCATTCTCTCAAAAAAAGACGTCAAAATATAGAATCAAAAATCATCAATGTCAGGGCTCGCCAGTAATACAACGTGAAATCCGTAAAATCTGTACGTCCACGTTCAATTTCCTCACTAAGAGAAGTACAAATACATTTGAAACCATTCTCAAAAGAGAATGAAGAAGCCTTAAGCCTGGATCATATTTCTCAACAAAATGAAATTTCTTAAAGTCGATTGCTCACAGGGAGGAAGCAATAAGTTTCCCTTATCATCTTAAACACGTCTAAGACGATTATGAAGAAAAAAGTGACTTGACAAATGAAAGGAATTCCAGCGGCGTAAGTAGGAAGGCCCTGAGGGGGAGGATTGTGGCAAGAAATCAATTGGAGGTAGAGCATGTTTTTGACTGTGTATGACAGATGTATTTAAAGACTACTAATCTGATAAGGACAAAACGGTGCTAAGATGTGGCCTTTTCTCGCTCGGCCACATGGCCGAGGTCTGGACGGGCCGGACAGGGATGACATAAAAACAAAATCTAATTTGTTTCGCAGAGAGAGAGAGAGAGAAAAAAAAAAAAATCTCCCTTGAGAAAGTAAGTGAGCATTTATTAAAGCCTACTACATCTAATCTTCATCTGCTACAAGTGACCCATTTATGAGCCGAAAGCCCTCCTTGGAGTCTGAGATGAGGTCGTATCATAAACTCAGTGTGTAAAAGATGGGTCAGGATAAACTGAGAGCTTAATCTACAAAGTAATACAGATCAGTCGCACACATTAGCACATTAGAGGGAGCAGCTGCAGCCTTTTTGCCAGGGTCTGAACTTATTTACTGTGTCAATCAGCTTACTCCTGTGTATCTTGAAATTGCCACTCGGATAATGTGCTTTCTTCAAATCGAATCATCACAGAAGCTCCGTCTTTCCCTGCCGTCTCATTCACTTACGCAAATATTTAGGATGAATTAGCAAACGAGACGCGTATAAGTGAGAGTCTGGGTCCGTGCGAGTTATGGGTCAGTGATATAATAAAGAAAATCATGTATGCAAAGTCATTTGAGGATGAATGTCCTGTTGGATTTAGGGCATATAAACAGCTTGGTTCTTTTATGATACATGAGACTAAGAGATTAATGTTACATAAAATAAAATCTTTAATATCTTGTGATTCTGATTAATTCTTAATGCAGATGGTGTGTTGAAATTAAGACGCACAATCAAACTGTAGCGACGGGACAAACGTGCCATTATTGACTACATAAACACAAAATTCTTTGTTAATACAGCAGACTTTTAAAAGAGCAGTGAAGTAAATTAATGTTGCCGAGCTGAAAATGAGCAGACTAGTTAGATAATTCGTAACTTAATCACCGGTGAAATTGAGAAAAAACATTTAAATCCCCTCACAAATCTAAAAGAAGAAGACATTTCTTTTTAATCCGTTGCGTGCTCACAATGACTAAGCCCACAAGCACCTTACAGGCGAGCAATACAAAAGCAGAAATATGTTATTGACGACATACAAGCTCTGAACATCAAAAATTACATTCTGTACACCTAATCAGGCTTAGTTACTGTAAGTACCAAAATCAAACAGTCGCTTTGAGTCTTTGCCGCGGAAGGCACACCATCATAAAATCTCTTAAGCTGTTTTATCTTAAAGTCTGTGCAGGCTGTCATCTGAGAGTGGGAAGTCCCCTTCAATTTAAAATCTGCTCGTCCCCTTGTTCCTACAGTCGGATGCAAGGCTGCAGATTTAGTGCAGTTTCTTTAACTGATAGTTGAACAAGTTAACAATCCATAATTGATGGAGATTAATAATTAATAAGATACAAAATGCATGTTTTTTTTTTTTTTTATTCTAGCTGCACTTTAGTTATGTTAAATATTAATTAATGACTTAAACCATGTAGATCGTGATCATGAACCCTCACAGCCGAACTTCACATTGTTTTTACAACTTCCTAGACAGCGCCGTCAAAAGTAACGTTACATAAAAAGTAAGCATTAAAGTAGAAAACTGTAAAATTTTTATGACGGCTCGCGCACAAACTGTAGGGAGACGCCACCGCAGCAATGGCGGCTTGTTAACTTCCGGTTCTTTGCCAGATTCACCTATAAGCGGTGGGCCTACAAACATGATCTGTGATATCACAACTAATTTGGAAGCCAATCCTGGTTCAATCTGCAACTTATATATTATTTAATTACTTAAAACTTGGCTTCAAACCAAATAAAAAGTGTTGTGAATTAGTCACCTTTACCAGCAGCCCAAAGATTTTAACCATTTATTAAACTGTTTGAGAATATGTCCAAACTTCTGCAAAAAAGTCCCGTTTTTAACATCAGATCTGAATTATGCAACTGCTAAAATGGAATTAATCTTTTTATTTCATCACAACAAATGTTATCCCATTTACTGCTGAGGCTTTTAGTGCCTGTGTGTGTGTGTGCGCGCGTGTGTGTGTGTGTGTGTGTGTGTGTGTGTGTGTGTGACGTAGCTGTTGCTGCAGCTGGATTATGAGGCTGGCAGACACCTGTGATGTTGCAGCCACCGCATCCTGAGATTAAATATGATTTGAGGGATTTGAGGATTTCCCTTGTTTTTTCTGGAGTATCAAGGACCTCGTCTTTATGTTTTAACAAAAACAACAGCTAGTTTCTAAAGACATCAACAACAAAGACCCGGTTGTTACTTACCTCAAGTCGTTCAGATTTCTGAGAACCTCCTGCTGGGTGGCTACGACAGAACTCAGCTGCTGTTGACTGGAGGTATCCAGCTGTAAGAGAAATAAAACGTAATGGTCTGAAGGTTAAACACTGCAGTGTTGACATTAGGTAAAGGAGTCATAAAAAAAGGTTTATTAGTTTTCATAACCTGTCATAAAAACAGGAAAAAGTGAAACCAGTGGGTTTTTATCTCTACTGATAATTTGTTTGTACGGGTGCTCTGATAGAGACTTTCAGGACCAATCACCGATCATTGGAAACAGTACTGCTCAATACCTAAACTATTCTGAACAACACTGTATATTAAGTATAAAACAACTTGAAAATGATCAGATGTACTTGTGGACCTGTTGTACAATAATATGGTTGAGTTTGCTGACAACAATTTGGTAACAGTTTTTTACAGAAATGAATGGAATATTGTTCTGATTTTAGCATCTAATTATTGAAATTATGTGAAGGAAAGAACATGAAAGTAAGAACAGATGCAGGTTTATGTATTTTCACAAAGAAGATATTCAAGTACAGACTTAAGTTTGGAGTGCACATGAATGCACTATGAAGTCCCTGTCTGGGCCCCCCAGCTTTGCAAAGCTCTGTAGATTTTAGAGTTTACAAGGTGCACCTGAAAGCACCATGAGGTTCTGCCCCCACTCTGACACAGCAGACAGCAGAGAACAGAAGCAGCGTGCCCATAAATGAAACCAGACAGACTCTTAGGATAATTGACTTATTACATCACTATTCTGGGACAAGTATCACCCACCAGTGGAGCAGAGATTTACTCACCAAACAGGAAATCTACCCACATTTGTCACTTGGTGGTTTTTCATTTTGTACCTTGCCGCTTCGTCATCTGATTGGCCTTTATTAAGACCACTGATCAAACGATTTAGAACATATAAAGGTCGATGACAATTGGTGACGGATCAGAGAACCAGAAGCAGGTTGCCAGTGGTCTCTCCAGTGGTCGCACACTTAAGGTGGACTGATTTTAGTGACATGCTGTGCTCAGGAGATGACCGCAGCTTTAACCCCAGTTAAAAGACTGTTGAATCTTTTCACATCTTTGCATGTCATGTCTTTATTTTTTGTAGTATCATTAGGAGTAGAATCTTGACGATACCCATCCCTAAAACTGATTAGAAATCAATCTAAATATTATAGGATCAAAACCACTCACTATTTATCAGACTATGAAATGATTTATAATCCTGTCCCCAGCTGGTGTGGACCCGTCTCTTGCCAGTGACACGCTCACCTGTCCCGACTCAGCGTTCGGCCCCTTCTTGGCGACCTCATCGGTGATGACAGAAACGTATCGCCGCTGCTCGTCCAGGATCATGGCGAGCTGCCGGTGCAGCTGTTTGATCTCCAGGTGGATCCTGTTCTGGCCTTCAAACACCTGACGGATCTCCCGGTCATTCACGCTCTCAAAAAGGTCCTCAACTGTGAAGAGGGACAGAAAAACATTAACAAAATTAAAATAAAATCTGCAAACCTTTCAACAGGAAGTGCAAAAGCAGTGTTTGGGAATTTCTCTTTGATGTTCCAAACTCTTTAACTTGTATTGTTGAGATTAAGAGTGAAAACAGAAACAAATGTGCAGTTCTTGTCACTATATTTCACATAATAAAATTCAGAACACTAACTCGGTTCTCCTTGGACGTCTGGGTGCTCTTTCTGAAACTCCTCTTTCTTTTTGTCGAGCTCTTGCTGGAAGTTCTGAAATTCCTCCTGGTACTTGTCCTTCTCCTCTTTAGGAATCTCAGATTCAGGTGGGGGCTTCAGTGGGAAAGACAAAAAAAAAACCCTCTCTGAGTTCAATAGAGGCTGTGCTTAAGGCTATGTAGTGCACATGCATGCAGACACACACACACACACACACACACACACACACGTGCGCACACACACACAGCTACAGAGTGGTGAACAGCACACACAGGATTGTGGAAAAAATATGAGGGTCTTGAGGAAAGTGTAGTTACCGGTTGCTGGCCGGGCTCCGAGAGTCTGAATAACAAGAAGGACAAAACATCGTGGTCATCTGATGAAGGAAAGAAATTCTGAGTTAGAAAATAAACAGATTTAAAATGCTGGCGTCACTTTACTGCACAGTAATAACAGGGTTATAAACAGGGGTGTGGTGGTAAATACAGTGGTGAACAAACTATAGAGTCGTGTCATTGATTGATACGGATGAGTTTTTATATCTGTGCAGATACAGTCACCACCAAACACTTAGTAGGTCATTAGTGATGATTTAGAGGGAACATGTTTATATGAGTCTATACATTGGGTTTTTTAAAAAAAAAAATAATGATGCATATTATGGCTTTAAGGTGGGGAAATACTGATAAGAAAGACCACAACAGAAGTCATAATAGCAATTAGCTCATAATAATGAGATAATGGGGTTATGTTAAAGGAAAATAGCGAAATTCCTCTTCCCTCAAAAATGGGAAAATTAATGTAAGAAAAACATTTTTGAATGGAGGAGGTCTTTGAAATAAATAGTTGCTGTGTGTCTGGATGTTGTTGATATATGTTATATTATATATATATATATATATATATATATATATATATATATATATATATATATATATATATATATATATATATATATATATATATATATATATATATATATGATGCAGCAACAAACTGTGTTTACCAACAACGTTTTTCAAAGTGTTCCCGAGTCCATGTAGTATCTTTATACAGTTAGATGGGTTCTTAATGCAGTTTTTAATGTAGTGCCTTGCCCCTTACATACTGATATTATAGATCATAGATGGTGAAATCCCAAACTTTTTGCAGTTCTTAAACTGTTGGACTGTTTGCCCACACAGTTTTTCACAAAGTGGTGACTCTCACCCCATCACGCTTGTGAACGCCCCTTTAATACCCAAACATGATTCTGTCACCCGCTAACAATCCACCACTCTTTTGTTGCATCTCTGCCAATTTTTTTGAAATGTGTTGCTGACATTAAATTCAGAATGAGTGTAAATTTACAAAAACAATAAAGTTTGTCAGTTTGATCTGAATTAAAATGATTTGCAAATCACTGCGTTCTGTTTTTATTTTTGTTTCACACAGTGTCACAACTTTTTTGGTGTTGTGGTTGTACCTCCACATCTGACATTTTAAGCCTAATAATCTGATATTTTAGCTGGTACAAGAGAACAAGTCTAGCCTGTAAAGTTTTAGTTAGAGAGGTTTTAAGGTTTTTTTGACACAGAGAAGAGAGTCATACCTGCTAAACCACCAGTGGCGGCTGAAATGCCAAAGAATCCCTCCCTGGGAATGACCATGTTGTCCACCTTTGTGCAGAACTCGTAGTCCTCTTTGTCTGGAGTGAACCCGTTGTTGATCATCACCTGAGAGGAGGACGACAGAACAATGACGCAGCTGAACAAAACACCACTGACTGAGCTGATTATCAAACATTATAAGATCAGCCGGCGCCAGTTCTTAATGAGGTAAAAACTGTATTTGATGCTCAACATGTGAGTGTTTGCAGGTTCTCTTACCGTCAGCGTGTTCTTGTAGTACGTTATTTTGGCTCTGACTGGATACGGTTTGTTGCGGAAGTCTCGTAAACACGTGCCGAGGGCCTGTGTTGTGCCGTCACTGGATCAAAACAACAGACAAGATACTGCGGTTACATTCATCTCCATACAGCACTGAGCTTCACATAAATGGTCAATGGGAAGAAATGTAGTCTGATCAAAGTTTATTAAATAAGTGAATAACATTAATGCCCATGTATGTTTTTGTAAACAGTGTGAATTCTAAGACAAACTGGAATGGCATTGAAAAAGTGATTTAAAGCTTTCGCTGGCCCGAGGGAGATTAGGAAAAGATAGAGGATTATTTACTTTCCAAGCAAATATAATCATATTTCCTAATCTTCTTTAAGTTGTTAAAATTTGAGTTGATGACGACATCGGAGCAGAGCGAAGGAAATGTTTACTTACTTTTGATGGTCGTAAACAAGGTTGCCATTGTTTCCCACAACAATTATGGCTGGGTTATTTTTCTGGAACGAGGACGAGAAAACAAACAGAATTAATAATCCTAAAAAAAAAAACAGAGGAGGCTTTGCTTTTAGGTTACTCAAAAATATTTAATCCCACACCTGAACACAAACAAATATTATTGAAATATGATATAAACAGGCCTATGAAAGATTTATTTTGCATTGATAGATGGTAGATATATTACCATCTACTATTAAATATATCTAAAATTGAAAAAAAAAAATTTAATTAACATACAAAATAAACAAATTTATAATCTGTATTTCTTTCAGGGCTCTAACTTGAAGGTGTCCTGCTGTCTCGGGTGGAAAAAAGTTGATCAGGGACGATGAAAATTTATGTTTTGGACAGCAGTGGGATGGAAAGTAGAACTGACCTAAAAAACACAACTGCTCTTAAACCATAACATTAATTTATGACAAAGTTGTCAATGATGCATTATATGCGAGTACGCATGAACAAGCAGTGTTTACAGATGTGAAAAAAAAATTAACAAAAAAACCTGTTGATTTATGAACTGAATGAGAATATAATATTAAAAAAATGAATGAATATGTATTTATAACAAATGTTTTAATAAAATGTGAACTAATTTAATTATTTCAATTGTATTTTATTGATGGATTTTATTGTTATTTATTAATTATGTATATAATTTGTAGAAAAACAGACATTTTATAATTTTATGACTAGGATTTACTTTATGATAGTTTTAATTGTGTTTTGGGACAGTTTGGAACGGTGGTGAAAAAAGTCACAGAGAAAACTTTTTTGAGCCCAAACCAATATTTAATATGCTGACCATGAATATGTTATGTGAATCCCACAAATGCATCAGCTTAAAATCATATTTTTGTTTTATAAAAGTCTTTCTCTGTGACCGAACCAGTTGATAACAACCAAACGGAGGCCGTCTGTGTGTTGATGTGTGCTGCCTCTGTACAAGGAGATCTTTGAACAAGAACAGAAACAAAACAAAGACTGAACACGTCTTCATCGGTGAGTTTCTGCAACCAGCCCTCCTTCAACACAGAAACTCACTGTGAAACTCTCAGCAACGCTCCTGGAAACATGCAGTCATTAGTTAAAGCTAAACAATGGTTGGAAATGTTGAGTTGACACCAACCTTTCCATCATTGTCAAAAGAGTCAAAGAAGATTCCGACTCCGTTCCACTGGTCCGTGGCTCCGTACACCGGGCCGTCGAGGCCTTGTGAAGTGGTGAACCACACAGCCTGTTACGCAAAGAACACGTGGTCAGAAATATTAGTTTGCCAATCAAAGGCAGCGGCCATAACACTGTGGTTGTTTTTTGATTTGCTTCTGAAGTTTCTCTGCTGACAAATAAAGTTAGTCAGGTCACCAGGGAAACAGTGAATGTGACAGTAAACAGATGTGTAAGTATTTATGTGTTATAGTGCTGCTATGAACAGATCTGCTGTTGTCACATGTCGGTGCAGTGAAACTAATCAAACAGGACAAATCAATTCTGTCAGGTAGAAAAATACTTGTCAATTAACCCTGTGGGCACGACACACCTCCTGAAACAGGATGTGCACCTTTCTTTCAAATTAAAGTTTCTCTACATCTAATATACAGAGTCTGATAGGAAACACATGCTGACACCCTCCAGTGAAAATCACGTTTTCAGCCTTGTTAACATGTCAATTTGGTGTTTTGCATGTGTTCTAAGATGCGATTGGGAACAAAATAAGCAGTAAACACCTTATCTGAGCATTTCTTGCACAAGTCAGGCTGGGTATATGACATCATAAACCCCAGGAACCAATCCTGTTAATCGAAGTGATGACCGCGTACATATTATTAGCAGCGATGCCCAGACGACAGGAGTAGCTGGATGTAGCTACTAACTGTGATTACCTTACAAAACAGAGGAGAAACCAGCTGCAGCTACTTAAGTGTTGGAGGTGTGGAGTGAGCAGGAACTATTTGCATATTTATAAATCTTCGAATACTGAATGAAGGCAAGGTGTATGTAGGCCATTTTAACAAGGTATTTGAACTTATTTTGAAAAAAAAAACAAAAACAACGTAAGATACAATTTATTACTTATTGCAAAGCATTTTTTTTATTGTTTTAAGTATGAGGTAAGGATTGTTTCAGAGCTGCAGCAAAAAAAACCTGATTAATCATTTTGAGTCATTCCTTAAGCAGAAGACAAAAAAACTAATTCTCTGATTTCTGCTTACTCCTCTGACAGTAAACTGGATGTCTTTGTGTTGTGGACAAAGCAAGACATTGGAAGACATCATTTTCTGACATTTTATGGACCAAACAACTGATTATCTAATATCGAAAGGAGTCGAAGGAGTACTCAATAATGAAAATTCTCGTTCCTAGTTTGGTTTGTTGTTTGGTGCATTCATTGTCATTTTGATATTGGAGTCCATAGCTGAGTTTCTGTAACGTTAACAAACCAATACTTTGGGGAAAACTAACACATTTAATCTATTTTTAATTTTTACAAAATAAGCTCATTTGCTCTCCCTACATAAAAAACAAAGTTAATCTGAGGTAAGAGAGGTTTACTGATTGTGACCCAGCACTTACTACCAACTTTTGACTCATGACGCTTTGTGCTACAGACACATTTTGGTTGCTGCATGTGGTGTAAAATGGCAGTAAGTAGTTAATTCTAGACTTGCAGTCAGTATATTAAACATGAACTTAACTTTTATAAAAACTGTAATCAGAGCAACACATTCCCTGACTGGTTCGTTAACAGATACAGAAGTTTGAGCCGTCCTTACCAAACCGTCCGCTCCCATCCTGCCTCTTCCAGATACTCTGAAGGTCACCTCGGCCTCCCAGTGTTCAAAGCTGACTCTGTTTTTCGTCCACACGCTGCCCCTCTGACTCCTGAGGGACGGCGTAATGCGCACCTGGTCTGCGCTGGGGATCGCATCTGGGGTGGAGACAGGGAGCAGGATTTCAGTAGCATGTTCAGTTCAATGTTCTCTATAAAAATAATTAACAACAGTTCACTGGAACAACATGCAAAGTATTTAGAGACAGTCATTTTCTGTGTGGCTGCCTCTTCCACTCCAGTCAGTGTGGAAAAGCTCCACAGCCGAGTAGCATGTTTGTTATCATAAGTCAGAATGATCAGGGTGTGTCTGCCTTGTAATCATTTAACTGCCTCAGTACCTGATCCAGATTTGTTTGTACATGTCAGTGTTTACTCAGTATAACATAAGACTTGTGCTTCAACACTGATTATGATAATCTATTAATTGTTGAAGTCACTAATGATCATGACTTGCTCCTCTCCTCTGTTTCAAATCATTGTAACTTGAAAAACGATGGGTTTTGCTGAGCTTGACGGAAAAAAAACAAGCAATTTTATCTAAACAAGAGTTGATAAATCAGAAAAAAAATGCTGCACTGTTCTCTTAAAATGACCTGAACCAGCCTTGCTGTGGTACGCACGGATCAATGTCATCAATAAATCAATAATCTCATCTGTTTAAGTAACTTTTTCAAGGCAAAATTCCACAACATGAACAAGTTCCAACTTCTAAATTGCTGCTTTTCTTTGTCGAGTTACTTGGGGTTTGGACTGTTGGTTGGATAAAACAAACAACTTGGGGATCCTGGGGCCTGAGCTACGAGGAAAGTTCGACAGCCGGGCTTTCTTTGCTTTAGCTGACTCAACAAAACCTCAAACCCCAGTCAGAGATAACGGGTATCACGATGGCGGTTATCAGCCGTCTTTGTTAGCTTAGGTTTTCCTCACCGGGCTCTGAGCTCATTCACACAGATTCCAGCCTCTTAAATGTGAATGTTTTCTGGTTTCTTTAAGTCCTTCATGACCGTACGCTGAATATCTTTGAGTTGTGAACAAAACAAGACATTTGGGGACATCATCGTGGGCTTTGGGGAACTCTGATTGACATTTCCTCACCATCTTCTGACATTTTATGGACCAAATAACTAAATCTAATAGTTGCAGCCCAAGTTTTCATATATAACGTATTCTAGCAGCTAAGAATCTGCAGGCAGAGGCAGAGAATATCGTCAGTAAAAGAACTGAACAGGTGTTGCTGTTACGGTCTTCTTGCACTTCTTAAATATTACTGTAGTTTGTTGCACATTTGATTTTTGAAACCAAACCACTTCAGGTTAGGTGTACAGCATAAGTTACCATGGTGATCTAGCCACTCTGGCTTTAGGCTCAACGTTAAAGGGATAGTTCAACCAAAAATTAGTCTCACATACCCAGACTGAAAGGTCTGGAACAACATATACACATTCATCTATAAGGGGGGAAAAAAACGCCCTGCCTTGTTTGAATTTCTTTAAACCAATTACAGTCGTCTTGGGCGGCACTCAGCGCAGGACGCAACAACAGTGCTGCTGCAAAACAGTTTCTGAGGGGAACATTGCTGGAACATTTGCATGGTGGGAGGAGAGCTCTGGTGTTAAAATGAATACATCACTGCAGAAGAAAAGATGACAGCTGTTAGCTTGTTTATGTTTGTACCATTAGTGGACCAGGTGCTCATTTGTGGTTTTCAGTGTGTAGATTGCAACTAGGAGACTGTTCTCGTTTACTGGGGACTTTAAACAGATTTTGCAGATAGCAGACGCCGTGACACTGCAGCCAATGGCAGGACTTATACCAGCAGTGTGCGTCTGACGAGCCACAAATGTAATGTGACAACTGGGGAAAAAAACAAAACAAAACATAAAATGCCTCCACAAAATGTGGTGCGACGGTGTGCACGCACAAGTGAACGGCACGCTGGACACTTGGATTACACCAGACGGGCAGTACGGAGTTTGTTTTTTTTTGTTTGTTTGTTTATTTTTTTGCATTTCAAAACTGGTCCTCATTCACTTCCACTGTTTGGGAGATTCTGCAACACTGTTTTCCTGTGAAACTCCAGCAGTATTTTGTGGACTAAAAAAACTAAACCTGGCCTTCAATCAGCATGAAGGTGAGGAGATAACAGGGATACGCGCAATTCGACTATACGATTACACTACACACTACCAATAGTAGTCGGTTAAACTATTTATTCATTTATTTGGCCCCCGTCAGACCGCGGCCCCTCTCACCCAGTGCATATGCCCCAGTGGCCCACTCAACCCCGGATGCTTTTATCAGAAAACTGGGACAGGTGACAGCTTGTAAAACCAGCGCGGTTTTTCATTGTTTGAATATAGGAAATAAAAATATAACATAACATAAACTGTGTTAGAATAAACTGACATATAACCACTTGACTGGAGCAGCGTGTAACCACATTCAGCACAGACATTAACCTGCAGAGAAGGCTGCTGCAGCTGCTGCTGCTGCTAACGCTAGCAACACATGAAGCATTTAGCATTTCGTGTCTTGTTTTGTTTTGTAGGATAATGTGCAATGTTCATTCACATTTCAACAACATACACAATATGATTTGGCGACTGTACACTGTATTTAACAGCTTCAAATGGGTCTCAATACACACAGTATTTTTCCGGACAGTGTTTCACATTTACAAATAATAAATTGTGCTTAGAATTTAGGGCTGCGCAATTAATTGGAATTCTCGCAATATGGCTTCCTGCAATTTTCAAATTGATTTGTGCAAAAAAAAAAGAAAAAAATCACACCACGGTCATTCAAAATAAGAATAATAATTACCTTTAATATTACCAATCATATTGCAGATTGCAATAACAGCCAAAATAATCGCAACCAGATATTTTTTTCAAAATCATTCAGCCATATCGATGTTAACTGCTTTCCGAGTGTTTTCTTACTGTTCGACTAGAAATTAGAAATTAGTTGCCAGGAACGTCCCTAACAAATAATGACTGAATTTTGATATTTGGTTGAACTATCCCTTTAACATCACTTCAGAGTACAGTCCCTCTGGTTTTCTGGAGGTTCAGACATGGACCATGTAATCACAAAGTTTGAGTCATGCTTCCTGTCATCACAGAGGAGGTTTCCTGCCACCTTGATATCTTTCTCTTTTTATGAATTGAAAGAAAAAAAAAAAAAACTCCAGATAGTTATACTTTATGATGTCACTTTTTTTTTATCCTTAACCATCAGTGGTGGTTTCAGGTTAACGTGGTCTAATCTCAGTGACTGCTCATGTCAGCAACAGGACAACTCAGTGTGTGTGATGCAAGACTCCAAAGGCCCATGTTTGCAGGAGGAAAGTTCAGCTGCATGTGTCTGCACCCACTGACATGTCAGCTGTCTGCACAGCTGCACTGTGGCCCTTTAACTAACTAACATGAGGCTGGGGCTGCTAAAATGCACGACTTCCCTCGTGTAGTTTATTTTTTGAATGAACAAAGCAAACCGCTGCTGCTCACTTCTTCACCTCCTGAGCGGAAACGCCGTCCGTTACAAACCGAAAACAGAGCCGGAGCTCGGCTGTCCTCGTTGTCACGCAGAGGGACTGTCCGTTAAGTTTGAACCGGCAGCAGCAGCGGGTCTGTGTGTGATGTTGACAGCTGGACTCAAACTTACTTCCAGTGTGGATCCAGAACGGGATACCGCCGTCGCTTTGAGACAGGTGCGGTCCTTTGAAGCTGTATTTGTACTCGAACCGGCGGTGAGGAGGCTCTTCTGTCGCCGAGGCACCGGCGGCGACGTCCGCGACGCTGCCGCGAAAAACCAACGCCGAGAGAAAAGTTAAAACGAGCAGAGGAGCGGTGGTGGCAGCCCGGCGCTGTGCTGTGGACACCGCCATGTTTCTGTATCACTGCTGACGTAGCGCTGCTCAGTCCACGCGCATGACGGGATGCCTGTAGGGCCAACAGGGCGTTTTCTCATTGGACGGTTTTTTTTGTCTCTCTTTTTTTATTTTTTTCCCCCGTTTTTTTTTTGTGTTACAGTTGAGGTTGACCTGACAAGAGAGGTCGTCTGTACACGAGTCACATTTTCAATTAATAAAATAAAAATAAATAAAATACAGACAGTACACAGTTCTCATCACACTTTAGCTGGGTTGCACCAAGACAGATTAATTTTTAACCCTGATTAAATTGACGCACCAAACTTTAAAGTGATGAAATTAAGACAGATTAAATCTGAACCTCAGTGTAGTTTTAGTCTGCACCAAAACATTAAATTTCAATTAAAATCCAATATTGACTTTAAACTTAAACTTACATCAACAAATATCACATCATCACAATTTAATTTTGTTTTAGTGAACATGAAGATTGTAACGCAAAACTGATCATTTCCACTAATTGTATTGCATATCGTGATTTCGGTCAAAATTTTTTTTTTTTTTTTTTTTTTTTTACCTACCTGTGCAGCCCTGTTAGCTAGCTAGCTAACAGAATAACTTTTTAAAAACTTTTTAGCTAGCCAGCAAACGATGTAATGTCTTGTTAACTTTTTAGCTAGCTAGTGAAAAGGGTGACCAGACATTTCCGAATTACAAGCAGTTGTCCCATACCCTGTCCTGTTTGTCCCAAAAGTTAACCGTTATATTAATAGTAATACTTGTATGAACAACATATGAATCTGTGAAAATATTCCAGATCAAATCACTCATGTAGGCTACAATTCCTGTTTTTAGTTATTAAAAGAATGATCTGTTTGTTTTATTATTATCATTGATGTGTTTTCATTTGTGATGTACAGATTAGACTATGATAAGCCCGTCATTCGCTGCTCAGTCCACGTGCATGATGGGATGCCTGTAGGGCCAACAGGGCGTTTTCTCATCAGACACTTTAATGTGGTCTCTGTTTCTCCCCCCGGTTTTTGTTACAGTTGAGGTTGAACTGAAAAGAGGGCATGTCTGTACACGAGTCACGCTGTCAAGTAAATTAATAAAATGCGCACACAGTACTCATTCAGCTATATATATATATATAAAGTGCCTTCTTATTACACTTTGGCTGGGTTGCACCAAGAAGGATTGATTTTTAACCCTGATTAAATTATGTCTTAACTTAAATATGATGCATCAAACTTAAAATCTATCTTAGAACTTAGAACTCTCTTTGTGCTGTAGGCCATCATTCAGTTTAAAAAACTGACCTAATCAGGTAAAACAAATAAAAGTTGTGTTGTACATGGAGCTGCTTGTTCCTGGTGGATCTGTTCATCTAAAGATGTTTGTATTGTCACATGATGGGGAAAGAGAGAGTGGCTCGTCACCTCCTGCTGTGACGCTGTGGCTTAGTTAAACGAAGCCTGTTGCATCATGGTGTTTATTCATACCTGAAAAGCACAAAACAATCCATTTACACATGAACAAAATGTCTGCTGAGATGACAGCATGCTAAGGAAACGTCCTGTGGTTGAACCCGCCATTTTCTTAAGTTTACCATAATGATGCAAATCCCTAACTGGTCCAAGACGACCAGGAGAGGAGTGACTTTTACGTTTAAATTAACATCTACATTGTAAAACGTGCAGGAATTTAATGGAATCAACTAATCTTTTCTTGTTAACATACAAGTATATGTTTTTATTGGTCCAAAGTTACTAGCTAGCTAGTTAGCAAGTGTTATCATACGTAACAAGCACGTTAAGCATTTATTTAGATTAGCTAGCTAGTTAGCAAGTGTTTTTTTTTTAACATTACCTATAAGATGTAACTATCAAACTATGACTTGATTTAGAATAGCTGGCTATGTGTTTTGTTAACATTAGCTATCATAAGTAACTAGCTAACTGTAAGAATTGATTTAGATTAGCTGGTTAGTTAGCACATGTTTTGCTACCATTAGCTATCATATGTAACTAACAAACTAAGAATTTAAGCAGATTAGCTAGCTAGCTAGCAAACTTGTGACTATTTATGTTGCTTGCACAGGTTCCTCCAACTTCTTTTAACCATCTTCAAAATTAGTTTTTTTATCAACATAGATGAGCCTAGCACTTAGCATATCTAGTTACAGGATTTTTTTTCCCAGGATGGTGAAATCAATTAGTTTTATTTGGGAAGACCTCCAGCACATACCTGCAATGTGCACAGATGTTTAGGGGAAACCTCAATATATGATCTTAAAATCAGTAATAACAGACCCTCAGTTCAATAATCAACTTATCAGATTTGTTAAAAAACTCGTTGAGGTCTTCGTCCTTTCAGCAGTCCTGTTCTGGACTGGCTCATAAGCCTTCATAAGGTCAGCGAAAGGTCAGCTGACATAGCCGTGCTGGCTGCAGAAGTTTTCACTGCAGTCTGAAAGCCTCAGTAGGAGACGGGCGATGACACAATTATGCTCCACTCGCTTTCTATTAACTCTCTCCAGCTTCTTCCTGTAGCCTCTGGAGGTGCAGCATCACTCACCGTGATGAGCCGTGATTACGGGTTCAGGAACGAACCCCAGAACAAAACAGACCATTGTGGCGACACTAATCCAGGGATTCTGAGTGTTTTATCAAATGATCAGCAAGTGGCAAGAACTGATCTGCACAGGTTTACAGTGACAAGGTTTCCTGCTGTAGTCAGTTTATTAACAATGGTTTACATTTTCTTTATAGTTAATCAAGTTATTTTAATATTGTGATACGTTACTGACTACATTTAACAGGTAATTCAAGTCTGTGACGTTTATTAACACGTCTTTGTTAATACAGGACTTAACATTTACAATATTATCACAAACTTGTGTGTAAAAGTTATAAAAGTCTAAGCTTTTCTAAGTTGTCTTGTGCCAGAATAACACAAGATAATTCTTCACCGATGAAGAGAAAATAACTGTTTATGTTTCTCTTTCTGTGTTGAAGGGGTTAATGTCAGCAGCAATAAAAAAAAAAATCATGTTTTAAATCATAGGCATGCAATGAATATACAAACATGGCTTTATCAGATGAACTGCAGGGTATGCAACTATGAAAAGGTAGAAAAATACATAAACAAACAGCTCACCAGCGGACATAGACGACAATAAACACACAAAAATAGTAAAACAACCAAACAAACAATAAAAAACAGAAAAAGATTACATCAGAGTCAGACTAAAAATAAAACAAATAGACAATCAAAACATCCAGATAAACACAAACAACATGTATGCCGTCACACCAACACATCAAAACAGGCCCAACAATCTGGGTAACAAAGTAACAATTAAATTAAATATAAAAATATAAAAACGAATTGAATAATTTAATTTCACCCTTGAGGTTTTTTCCCTCATCTCTCCCTGTGCCCTCCAAAATAAAACAACCACTAATAAACATTCTAAAATAATTGATTTTCAAGGAATCTTCACTTCATTTGTCTCTGAGACATCACCTGATATCACAGAGTTATTTTCATTACATATTTTCTAAACGTCCCTTCAAAAGGCAGAAACAACATGACAGAAACAAAAACAGACGTACAGTCGACTAAAAAAACTACACGGCAATACCCCAAGTTTTTAAACTTTTCCTATTAGATACAAATACAAGTGTTTTATATATATAAAAATTAAAATCTTATTAATGTTCTTTGGGAAAATTAAGATATAGTGCAGAATTTTTAAAATACACCTCTGAAACCACCGACAACATCAGGAGGAACATTGGAAATTTTAAGTGGAGTACATTAAATTATAAATAAGATGCTAACATCTAAAAGTTGTGAAGTCTCACAGGTTTGCAGTGGATTCAGAGAGCAGAGAAAAATAGAGGCCTGTGTCCTTTTGTGTGAGGAAGTCCTCATTAGAGAGTTAAACCACACTCTTTGTGAGGAAATGTGGGATTTAAATAACAAAAGCAATGCTAATGGATCCATTTAGGGGAGGACAATGGGAACCTGTAGGATGTTAATGGGTCACTGAGACGGTGAATAGCCGATCGCATGAGTCAGCACAAATATTTGGCCAGGGAATTATACGATGCTGCAGGAAACGTTATCTCAGAAAGTGACAGCGGGTTGATCTGTAGCCTGAAATATGGATTTTTAAACAAAACTGTATTTGAAAAAGTGATCAGTGTCTGCATTTGATCACAGTTTGATCTGGTTAATTCTTCATAACTTGATATTTTCTACCTCAGTTCCACTTGCTCTCTCCATCATATGGATATGTCAGTATTTAGAGATCCTAAACTCGACTAATCAGATAAATAAAATAACATTTTTGTTGTGGATGGGGCTGCTTGTCCCCGGTGGATCGTGAAGGGGAAAGGGAGAGTGGCTCGTCACCTCCTGCTGTGACGCTGTGGCTTAGTTAAACGAAGCCTGTTGCATCATGGTGTTTATTCATACCTGAAAAGCACAAAACAATCAATTAACACATGAACAAAATGTCTGCTGAGATGACAGCATGCTAAGGAAACGTCCTGTGGTTGAACCCGCCATTTTCTTAAGTTTACCACCATGATGTAAATCGCTGACTGGTCCAAGACGACCAGGAGAAGAGTGATTTTTATATTTAAATTAACATCTACACTGTAAAACATGCAGAAATTTAGCAGAATCAACTAATCTTTTCTGGCTAACTTATCATAAATATATAAGTTTTAATACTTTCAAGTTATATCAGTTTTAAATTTTATTTTCACAACACTTCATAACTTATAAATGTGAGTTGTTCTGGCTTAAAGCATCTTGATTCATATTAATGTGCTGCTGTTAGTTCAGGTTTCAAAAGAAACTTCATGACTGAAACTTGCTGTGTCTTTAATGAATGTTGAGATAAACCAAAAAGGTTAAGTTTCCTTAATTATGAAAACAATGCTAACCTTGATTAAGGTTTGTACTGAATTTATTTCCTTCCCCCGAACATAGTTGATTCAGATTAAAAACCCAATTCCAAAAAATTTGGCTAATTGTGTAAAACATAAATAAAAACAGAATGCAATGATTTGCAAAAACTTTTCAACTAATATCCAATTAAATACAGTACAAAGAAAAGATATTTAATGTTCAGACTGATGAACTTTGTTGTTTTTTTTGTAGATATACACCTGCAACACAATCTCAGAAAGTTGTGACAGGAGCATGTTTACCTCTGTGACACATCAGCTTTTCTTCTAACAACACTAAGTCGGCTTTTGGGGACTTTTTGGGGGAAATTCTTTCCCATTCTTGCTTGATATACGACTTCAGGTGCTCAGCAGTCTGAGGTCTCTGTTGTGTTTTATTTGTTTCATAATGGGAGACAGGTCTGGACTGCAGGCAGGTCAGTCTAGAACCTGAACTCTTTTACTATGAAGCCACGATGTTGGATCAAATGCAGAACGCGTCTTGGCGTTGTCTCGCTGAAATAAGCAGGGACGTCTTTGACAAAGACGATGTTTGGATGGCAGCATATGTTGCTCCAAAACCTGTATGTACCTTTCAGTATCAACGGGGCCTTCACAAATGTGACAGTTACCCATGATGCCTTGGGCACTAACACACCCCCAGACCATCACAGATGCCGACTTTTGAAGTTCGTGCTGGTAACAATCTGGATGGTCCTTTTCCTGTTTTGCTTCGAGATTTATAAAAAACAAAATGTGGACTCATCAGACCACAGCACACTTTTCCACTTTGCGTCAGTCCATCTCAGATGAGCCCAGAGACGTCTGCAGACATCCGTTGTTGATATATATTTTGCATGTTAGAGTCTCAACTTGCATTTGTAGATGCAGCAACAAACTGACAACAGTTTTCCAAAGTGTTCCCGAACCCATGTGGTAACATTTATACAGTTATGTGGATTTTTAATGACCTGAGGGGTCAAAGGTCAGGGTGATCCAATGTTGGTTTTCAGCCTTGCCTCTATCAATGCTTGTGTACTACTCAGTCTTTCAAGAATGTTCCTTTAATACACAATAATGACAAGAAAATACGATGGAGGACCTGTAAAAGTGCCATATATTCACATCTTAAGTTAGCTATACTGTTAGCAAAACACTAGCAAAATAGCTGGCAAATATACATTGATAACTAGCTAGCTAGTTAGCTAGCATTTAGCAAACATTAGCTAACTTAAGACGGGACTATATGTCACGTTTACAGGAGAGGAGAACGTTGACAGAGGCGGGGCTTGGGAAGGGTCGATTCGTTTTACATTTTCAAGGCTCATTAGACGACTTTGAGCCAATTATTCACAGTGTGTTCGGTCAGCTCACATTTTTAAGGCAGCAGGGGGACGTACAGTGCGGTGAGCTTCAGTATTTCTGCAGTGTCCCCTCCGATGGCGGTTCAAGCCCCCGTTTATCGTTTGATCGGTGATTATTTCAAACAGCTATCTTTAAAGATTCAGTGATTACTCCACATCGGAGCTGTACAGACTGGCTTGGCCGCTGTATTATTTGTTGGCTCAGTTCTGCGCACATAGGCCACATACTCACCCCGAACAATGCAGAAAGACTAAACCTTTATTTCAGATTGCTTCAACACAGTCCAGTGTGGTCCGGGGGGAAGAGAGGGCACTTATTGTCCACTGAGGACTTTGCCACATTCATTTGAAGAGCAGCCCTCTCTCATTATTAACAGACACACTAAACGATGGGCCCCCAAACAATACAGAACAGATCCCTTTATGCCTACAAGTGCTCAACGT
Organism: Lutjanus erythropterus; assembly: GCF_056507025.1. Classification (NCBI taxonomy): domain Eukaryota; kingdom Metazoa; phylum Chordata; class Actinopteri; order Lutjaniformes; family Lutjanidae; genus Lutjanus; species Lutjanus erythropterus. The sequence goes on along the minus strand of NC_139336.1, from coordinate 28,233,785 downwards.
TTCGGCAAACCAGTGTGTGTGTGTGCCCTCCACCACTCCCTCTTCTTTTCAGATACCTGCACATAAGTGAAAGATGTGGAGCGCACAAAAGATATTCTCAACTTTCCTTTTCTCCCCATTCTGTGAAACAGGCCCATTTTAAAGCTTTTATTTGTGCAAAGCCTCTCATTAACTCCGCTCATGCCGCCTCCCTCGGCTTGCCATCGCTTAAGTACTGGGTGTTGTAAAAAAGCTACCAATTAGTCCCTCATCAGCTCCAATTAGAGGAGACAAAGCCTGAGTAAAGATAACTCAATGAGAGGGAGAGGTGGAAGGGTGAGGGCCGTCTACGTGTGTTTTTGTGTGTGTGTTTGTGTACATGTGTGCAGCCCCGGCCGGCACAACATAGTTTGTAATAATTGAAGAACTTGTGGCCATTCAGGCTGACCCACTGCAGCACAGGTCCATTCACTCCCCGGGCTCCTCAGCGGACCCTTTTCTCAGGGCCAAGTGTTGTTGTGCTGGGAAGACAGGCCCCCCAGGAGTCCCAGAAAGAGAGCCATTCAATCCCCTCTACCTGTTTGCAGCACATGAAGCACTCAGGACCGGGCCGATCTCTCATTATTGTCTCCTTCACTCTCAATACTTCCTTAAACTTAGGCTCCGACAAGAGCAAGAGCCCTTTTAGAGGGGGGGGGGGGACAAGGGATGTATGTTAAGGGGGTGCCTTTCGCCTCATTAGAATTGAATTTGCACTGTCTTGTAATTACGTCGGAGGGCAACAATGTATTTTTTTTCATCATAATCTTCACTGAATGGGGTTTTTTGGGGCAGTTAATTTGCTGCCCGCACTAATGCATTAATTAATGAATTGGGTAACACTAATTTTCTCTATGCCGCCTCTCTCTGTTTGTTTCCTCCGTCGGGTTTCCAACAGTTCTGGGCAGCCGCTGCTAATAAAATTACCTCATTAGGGACTTTATCGCAGCACAGTGGCGCACTCATTCATTTGCTATTAAACATTTTCTTTGGTTCCCATTCAGCGCCGCATCTTTTTGTGGGTGGTTCTAAATAATGAGGGGGGACAAGCAGGGAGATATAATTAGGAACAAGGGGGCACTTCAGCAAATATTTGAAATCTTTTAAGGCTCGCCCTTGTATGATGGTGATTAATTACTTCCAGAAGGGATTTTGGAGAAATATATTGCCAAGTTTTTTTTTTCTTTCCCTGTCTTTTCCAGGACGAGATGACCCCAGCTTGTTAAAAGGATGTGCACAGGGCTTTAATTTCGGCCCGTCTTTAATCAAACGCAAATCATGACGTGTACTGTTCCCTGCAAACGGGCTCATTGTCAAACAAATAACCAACATGTAAACAATGATGTTAGTGTTTAATGGAGGTGGCACTGAGGGAACGTTTGGCATCCGCTGAAAACAACAACAAATCTGTTTGTGTTTATGTTTTTGATGAAAGGACGATAACACCGATGATTGCATTTGATTGTGATGCTCCAAAACTGCGCAAGAAAGACGATGAAGATGATTGTTTTGCTTCCAGGAACAAAAAGTAACAGATTATCAAGAAATGGTAACAACAACTACCCCGACAGAGACAGGCTGTATTAATTGTGTCTTTTTGGCGGCCGACCATGCTGTCAAACATCTTTGAGAGGAAAGACGTTAAACGTTGTTGCATAAGAAAGTCTAATTTCAGTAATTGAGTCTGAAAATAAACAACACGAACACAGATTTTCGCCACGCTCCGCGGAGCTTCATTCATGATTGTGTTTTGATTATCTTCATGTGCTTCTGTGTGAACTACACTGCGCAGTTTAATGAGTTCACTGAGCGCCGTGTGCTGCTGTGCGTCAGTCGAAGGGCTGCAGTCTCACAGTACAGACTGTCTGTGACCGATGACTGACCGCCACCTGGTGGATTTACAGGGGTACTATCAGGAAGTGCACTGTGCAGGAAATATTCAGAGCCTTCAGTAAAAGTTGCAATACCACAACGTAAAAATACTACAGTACCAGGAGAAGTCCTGCATTGCAAGCAAAATAACTGACAGAACAGTATGTCAGATTATCAGATAAATTTAAAATATGAAAAGTAAAAGTATTCATTATGCAGGATGGTGTATTTTGAGAGGGTTATTTCATTATTTATAAAGACTAATTAGATTATTATTGTTTATACATTAAGAAGTAAGAAGAAGAAGAAGAAGAAGTTCTTTGTAGTGGCTTTAAGTAAATGTATTTAGTTGCATTCTACCACTGCATAAATCATCACTGATGTCCAGCTTAAAGAGACATTTTGCTTTCAAAGTGTGAATATTCTGATATGAAAGCTGTTGACATGTGATCCCTGTTTCACTTTTTATGATCTGTTATGAAAACCAAACTCCAAACCATCTTTTCCTTTCCCTAGAATGAAAAAAAGATTTCACTCTCAATCAAGGAAATTCTAAAAAAAAAAAACAAAAAAAACAAAAAAAACGTAATGAAACAATTATAAATTGAGTTGAAATGGCATAATGTGTAAAATAAAAATGTTCATATCACTTGACAGATGCAATAAACCATGAAATTCTTGGAATGGGAGTAAGATGAAAAGCGATGATAAACAGGACTGAACGTTTCTTGAGCTCCATGTACTCAATTTTATAGCATGTTCTTGTTATTCATGAAAACAAAAATGACACCATCTTTTTAGGGTCAAACTCACAAGATTACATCTGCAACTTCTTTTCCTCCAAACAAAGAACAGAGCGAAATAAATCTAAGTTATGACTGAGAGAATAGAGACAAGGGTGAACCAAAAAGCGTGAAACAACAAAGTTTATGACTTTTGAAAAGTCCAAATCGCAGCTGGACGCACGACCCAACGCCAAAACCTCAGTCTCCCCTCAGAGGCCAAATATGTTCCGCCACTTCCAGCTATGACTTCATGCGACCTCACAGCCTTTAAGAGTTTAGACAGATCGTCATCTATCAGTGCTGTCAGGTTAATCATACGTAAAAAGGCATTTTTAGTCACTTTATTTTTACGCATACTTCCAATAGGTCAATAGTCATAAACATCTATAATTACACTTCACTTGAAGGCCCCCTGTTTACAGTTTACAAAACATTTAATAGATGGTTTATAACACATTATAATGCTGGTATAAACAGATAAAAGTGTTAAAGTTAATGTTGACAATTATACAGGGTCTCTGCAGGGTTCAAAAAGTTAAATTTAAGACTTTTAAAGAACTTTTTAAGACCATTATGATGCAATTTAATACCTATTTCACGTCCATACTGGCAACAAAAGTGCACAGAATATGAGGAACAATCAGAGTATGTGATGATTTTATTTTAGAGTTGTTACAGCGTGATCTATTCAATTTAACCCCCGAAACACATTTAAAAACAAGACTGAAAACCTGATTAGAATTCCTGAGGGCACCCAGAGGTGGAGGCTGGTGTATAAACTGATAATTACAATATGAAATTAATATCAAATGTCAATATTGCTGACAAATACATGTACATTAATGTCACATTGCTTATAAACACTAAATAGGGGGACTTAAAATAAAGTGTTACTGTTTAATTGACCATTTAAAATAAAGTCTTGTCAGCTCTTTGGTAAAAAACAAAATCAAAGATGCACTTTCTCCTGTATAAAGAAAAAAAATGTATTTCAGCTGCAGGACAAAGTGATGATAAATAAGCCAAGATAAACATTTTGTTGCTGGGGTTTTTTCTTGTTCTCTGTGCGTGTGATTCAGATATGATTCAGTCTTGGTCACGCACACTGATGCAATCAGAGCAAATTATTCTTTACAGCAGATGTGTAAAATTCCAAGTATTCTCACTGTTCTTAAGATGAACTCTTTTGTAAATGTTCTGAGTCTTTGGTTTAGAGAAATTTTGTTTTGTTTGTCATGCAGTCAAACCTTTATGTGACAGTTACGCTCACATTATGCTGCCTTCTTGTTTTCTACTGAAAAGGTAACAGAATCATAACAGGAAATTCTTCTTTTTTATTTTCTATTTCATACACAGTGTATTAAGCATATTATGATGTGTTAGCAACTAGTAATTTATTCCTCAGTGTTATGGTTTTGCTCAGCAAAGAACTTGAGACCTCCGAGTTTGAGAAGGTCTCCCTCTGGTGGATCATTGAGGAATCATCCACGCAGCCGTCTGACAGCTGAGTGCGTTCAGTGAGGGAGACGACCTGTTCCACTGAGCTTAAAATGAATCCAAAGTCTGTCTTAGTTTAGAAATGCATCACAATTAAAGGGAAGCATCATCACTTTGTCCACCTATTAAAGGTCTGAATTCACCATTTTCTGCTGCTCATGACTTGACTGTCGAATTAAATGATGTTGGCTTCATCAGTCTGCTTTGCTTTGTATTGGCTCATGTTTCCATTTGACATTAAGAATTTACAGATGTGGAATAATTTACGTTGATGTACATTATATTTTTAGAGAATTTGATGTTGATGGAAAGACACTTTTGATAATTGATTCATTTCAGTCATTTTTCAAACAGAAATACTGAAAAAGTTTCCAGTGTTTATAACAGATTCAGCTGCTTCCATCTGTCACATATCTTCAAACTAAACAGGACATTTGAAAATTTTGACTTTTTATATACCAGACAAGTAAATGGGAAAAATATTCAGCCTTCTAATTGATGTTAAAATAACTGTTACTGATGCTTATTGATGGGCATGACTCCATCTCTAATTACAAATTAGAAAAAATAAATCTCAGACGGCGATGCAGAGTGTTCTCTTCTATCTTCTCTGAATTGTTATCACTCTGTTGCCATGGCAACTGGAAACGAACAGACGAGGACCGGAGTCACAGCACAAATTCTTAATGCCCCAGTCCAACATTTGTGCTGTTTTAAAGGGACAGTTCACTCCAAAAATCCTCTGGCCTGTGGCACTATTTATCCATCTAGATCGTTCTGAGAGTTGTAGAGTTTCAGAGATAGATGTTTGAGATATGAGAGATCTGTTTTCTCTCAAATATAATGGGACACTCACAAAACTTAACAGCTATGTCTCCTTCCACATATCATATTTCTTTTTACCACAGAAAGAATTATGTCAATCGATTAATTATTCAGGAAATTAATGGCTCGCTCTCTTATACAATCTGTGTGAAACAGAATAATGTACCATCATAAAGTAATGAGGTAAAAGCTGTTTTCATGAGAGACTTGTTTAATGTGCTGTGGAGGACCCATATGTTTCTAAAAATATAAAAAAAAAACATGCATTTGCACCGTCTGCTCATTTAGTTAAAAAATATTCACACTCATATATCATACAAAAATAAACATCTGTGATAAAAAAGCGTACAGTACATTCTGTTTGGAAACAGTTAAATAAAAAAAAAGCATACCACTTCAATATTTACACCTGACATTAAGTATTTAAACCCACCCTCTTTAAATATTCCAGTCAAAGTCTGTTCTCTCTCGCGCTGGTTTCCTCTTCCTGTTCCTCTTAGAGCCTCCGCCTGTCCGAGGTGGAGCTTCCTTGTATTCCTCACCCGAGCCTATGTCCAGACTGTCCTGCTGGTTGTCCCTCCAGCTGTCAGGGACGGCAGGAAAGTCCTCCCCCGGAGAGTGCATGGGCCGACCGTACACCTTGCTCTGCAGGTCGGCGATGTCGTTACGGATGTCCGCCATCAGCAGGAGCAGGAAGTCAAAGGAGCCTGGAGGGCCCTGAGGGGTCGAGTATAACAAAAACAAATTACCTAACAAATATTTACTTTATCTTACAAATTACTTGTGGAGATATAATCAAAGTTACTCTAATTTGTAAAGAAACTGTGTTTATTGGAAGACAGCATTCTTCCTGTGTCTCTATATTTGCTCAGAAGACACGGAGGAGATTTTTCCAACAGAAATCCTGTTGATCAATGGACTGTCTCAGACTCTCCACTGGCTACTGAGCTTTTCCTCATGCTTTGTTAACGTTAGCATCATCAGTGTTTATCTAAGGGGATAATGCTTACTCTGTACTGGATACTATTTACTTTCAGTCTGACAGTATGATCAACTGTGTCGTTTAATGTCCACAGTCCACAGTGGTCTGTTTTCCACTCATGCTTCAGTTTAGCTGTATTGTTCTGGATATAATGGAAACAAGTTACAGTAGTGTGGCATCAATATGGATGGCCAGAATCTTACTGGTGGTCCGACGGGCCCAGGAGCTCCTCGATCCCCCTGGGGAAACAAAACAAATATTTAGCTTAGATGAATTACAGTGGAGGGAAAAGCACGAGAAGAATTCATATTATTCTCGTTTTAAAGAGCTTGAGGACAGCAGAGAAAATGATCAGGAGAGAGGAACCACGAATAGTGAGCATATTATTTTAAAGAAACATGTATTGTGGAAGGTTAAACTCAGATTAGATTTTGTATTATTGCCGTAGCCGGTTAAAGGAATAGTTTGACATTTCACTTTCTTGGGAGAAGGGGGAAACAGCTGGCCTGGCTCTCATTTAAGCTAAAAAATAGCACTAATTATCACTTCTAAAGTTCAGCGTTTTACATCAAAATTTGTAACAAAAAAAAAAAAAAACCTTGCATGTATACCCACTAAAAATAAGTAATTTACTCATTTCCTATTGCCAGTAGATGAGTTTGCCTTTCTGTTTTTTTCTGATGTGTCACATTTGAGGCCTGAAAACTGACACTCATGCAGGAGCACAGAGAGAAAGAAGAAGTTTTTCTGTGTGTTCAGCTCGGTGCTTTTGTAGCTTCTAATCGAGTCTCTGTGGTTTTAAGTTTAGTTTCTCTTGCAACCCTGTTTGTACTTTCAGGTTATTGCGGCTTCCTAATGTTGAACAAGCACGTGTCTGAAATAGCTTCCCACAGATGCCATAAACATGATCAACACACTGTAATTTAGTTTGTATTCTCTGTTTTATGATCCACAATGGTTCGGGTGGTCTGGTGGAGTGATGTATTTGGAGTTGCTGCGGTGCAGGCTGTAAACTCCATTGGCTGGCTGATGCGTTATAAACTAATCAAAAACTTCAAACAAACATCTCCCCAAAATAAACAGGCCTTTGCAAAAAACTCAGTGTGGGAAAACCTAATTCATCAGCTAAAAAATATCCAAAAAACGCAGCAGTTGAAGATTGTATCCCCGTGGCGTCTTCTAGAGTCATTAATCAGAGCACACCTGCTTTTATTTAGGGGTTCCTGTGGCTGTGAGGTCAGTTGATGCTGTGCTCTTTGTTAAGCACCAAAAACCACCACTAGGTGCTGCAAAAAACTGATTACAGTGCTTGATATGGCTCTAATGCAGGTATTGGCTTTATTTTACTGTTTCATGTTCTCTAGGAGTCGTGTTGAGTTACTGCTAATGAAAACCAAATACGTTTACAACTTATTCTTGTAAACCAGTCACTGCACACAAAGAGAAATAGTTCCTAGGATGTAACTCTCCTTAAAACCACAACTTTTCATTTTGATTTAATTTCATGTTCATATTAAACAAACAACATGTTTCTTAGTGAGCTTTAGTGGTGTTGCTGTTGGCATATTTGTTAACTTTAGACAGAGACAGGCTAGCTGTTTGCCGTTGCATCCTGTCTTTATGCTAAGCTAAGCTAACTGAATACCAGCTCTAGCTTCATACCGCAGAGACATAAGATAAGATAGAAGATATGGGAGACTTTATTGTTGTCCATCTGTATACAGTGCAGTGCAGAGTAATAAAACTGTTTCTCCTCGTCTCCGGGCCAAACAGGAAAGAATGAAAGATGCAACAGAGTGAGAGCGGTATCCATCTACCTTTCACAAAGAAAGCAACTAAGTGTATTTTCAAAATTCCTGAAAATGTGTCCTGTGTATACAACAGATAAAAAGTGTGTTTTGTTCATATAATACTAAACATACTGTACATGTAGTCTGACCGTGAAGTATCGTGGCAGTCTGTTGACCTACGGTAGCACACACACGCATTGACCTGACTACTGTGGTTGTTAGCCGGGTTCAGGGTCACACCGGGGCTGGGAGTGTTTTGGCAGATGGTTTGGATTTGTTACTCAGAGAGACAGATTACCATCACCCTCCAATCTATCCACACAAACATCCAGCTGCACTGAAAGAAAACCAAGGTACCGTGTCAATAAAGCAGATGCACCTAAGTTGTTCCATACGTGATCCTCAAGCTAAAGCAAACAGTGTGACGGGCATAACGAGATCCAAGAGCCAATAAAAGAGCAGAATCTCTCAGCTTTTGTACCTCACACATTGTTTAGTCAGAGTGACATGGATGATTGATCTTTCATGAGTCATTATTGACCAAAAATCAGAGCTGTAATAAGTCAGCTATAAAAAGCAACAGGTCACAAATCTTAACTAGAATTACAGCCTCAAGGTTGTGTGCCTCTGCTGACCTGTCAAGTTGCAGTTTGCCCAGACTTCAAAAGAATTGAATGAAAGGTAGTTAAGTATATTTGTTGACAAATGGAAGTTTTCACCATATTGACGTGTACAGTTCTAGTGAATAATTTCCAGTGAGAAACATGCTGGTTTCACTTTGAGACTATTTTATAGAGTACAGACTGAAAGAGAGCTGAACATTATGATGTCACAATAAAGTTGATCTTTGACCTGTTGGATATAAAATGCATCACTTCTAAATCCATCCTATTAGATATTTGTCTAAAATTTTTGTCATGATTAAGTGGATGTTTCTACCAAATTTCATGAAATCCTGTCCAGGTGTTCCTGAGATATCATGTTCACAATAACAGGACGGGCATTCATATGAAAAAACTGAAAACATAATGCTTCCGGCCACAGCTGTCACCATCGAGAAGCATAAAAAAGTGTAGTTTTATTACTTCAACTTTGGTTTTCCTATAGCATCAAAATCTGATTCCTGACCAATTCAAAATGCTGATTCCACTTATAGGTCCTAATATATCCCCAAGTCTGTCATATATCAACTCCCTGAATTACATTCACTGTCCTCTCTCAGTCTAAAATGATTCTGACGTGCTGCTGGATCACAGAGCTTCAACCTCCCATTGGAAGTCAGCTTTGGCACCCAGCAGGGAAACCTTACCGCTAACAGCACAACAGGCACTGGCTTCGTACTAGGAATGGCTCCATACCACTTTTTCATTGAGCATCTGCTCCTCAACATCATGCTCAAACTCTGAAACAAATATTCTGCTGCCATGAAGACAGAAATACATAGCCCACAACATGACTAAATACTGCTGCTTCTTTTTGTTTAAACTTTTTGACACAGAATTTTTAGCAGCATTTTGAATTGGTCAGCGACACTCAAACATTCAAACTGACATGATGACAGCACTGCTGACAGGTCTCACCTTCTACATTTATGTGATACATCACAGTTTAGTTAAGCATTTACGTGGTAGTTAAGGCTACCCTAATATTTCCCAATATTCTAAGTATCAGATTGATGCCATCCTTACTTTGTGCAGCAGCTGATCTTTGTATCACTATAGTTGCCACGGTCTTTAATTATGTTCATGATTGTTTTATCCTCATTAAATAACAAAATAAACAAACAGCTGAACTTCTCAATTTAGGGTGTGTGTGATCCCCATCAGCTGTTACAGCTCAAAAGCACACTGCAGAGGACTGAAGCCAAAACAACATCATCTGCAGACAGCAAAGATGCCATTGTATTTTTATGACCTCAGCTGCCCTTCTCATTTCTTTTTAGCAATATTGCAAAATGAGAGAGAATGCATGAGCAAATCTGGTTTAATACAAAAAAATGTGAAAAATGCAAACACAAATCTCACTGCAACCAGTGTGAAATTTGCGTTGTGCCTCCATAATCTGAGGCTTAACCATCTGCTGGAGCCTCTTCTTTAATGCTTCGCCTCAGGCTTCCCGGTGAAGCAAAGCACAGAGAAAAACACTCCAGTTAGCCTCCAGTTAGGCTGCAGGGGAAACCTGTTCCCAGGTGAGGGAAATTGTGCTTATGGCAGGTTAAATCACTCTACGACAACAGCCTGCAACAGAATGTGTCATCTCCAGTCTGATTAACCAACCGCAAAATTGCCTAAGTTTGGCCCAAGATGCTCTAGAACCAGGTGCAATTATTAGAACCTATTAATGGTTACTCAAACACCAAAAACAATGTTATGCTTGTGTTTATATTGAGATCCTATTCCACCAAACCATGCTCCTTAGGTCATTCTAATATTACCAAAAAGACCTTTAAAACTGTTTCAAAATAGCTGTTTTTTCCCACCAGTTTTCCTCTGTCAACTTGTAGCAACTTGCAGTAATCAAATAATCTGCAGGGACGAACTCCAGCTGAGGGTTTGTTAGAATCTTGGCATCTGCTTTGTGGTTTTCACCCTGTATAAATCTGGTGAAGTTGAGAAACATTTTGGCTATTGAGAAATATCTTTTGATAGACATAGTGTTGGCACATGACCCCATAGTATCTGAACTAGTACCAACTCTGGTCTCTTTTCTTTGATAGAGGCCATGTTCAGTAAGCCAAGAGTCAAATTCTGCTGCCAACATGAGTGATGCCTCTGCCTGAGGGGCAGTATGCTGGACCACTGTTTCACACTGTGAAATACACACTCTTGTCCAGACTAGAACAAATCAAAGTGTTTGTTAACTTCCAGATAGAAAAGTCAAGTAAATACAATCTAATGGCAGCAATGTGATTAAAGTTTATTATTTATTTATTATTTCAAAGTGCATTAATCTCATTCAACGCCTCTCATAGAAAATGCATGTTTTATGCTCTCACTAACATTACTTTGTATACCTGCTGGGCCACAGACTAAAGAAAATGACTTGAAAACTAGCAGTTAGACCAGGTGTTCTTAGCCTTTTGTAACTGAAGGTCCGCCTCTGATTGTTTCACACTGTATTTTGTCTTTTTTACCCATGTTTTGTATTTGTACAGCATCTAATGTCTGTTTTTTGTTACCTGCCTAGGGACTACGGATGAAAATGAGCATTTCTGCTATAATCCGGCATGTTTACATCTTGTAATTTTACACTGATGTTCATTAATGTGTGCTCTCCCTATCAAATAAACAGATGAAGTAAAAAAAAATCCAGACTAAACACACACACAAAAAAAGAGACAAAATAAACAGGGCTGTGACAGGATTTCATTCAACACACTGTGTTTTCGGCTCAGCATCACTGCCTGCCTGTGAATCCAAATTTAATGTATTCATTAAAATATCTCTTCCCCAGATGCTTTGGAGCCGCATTTCAAAAACCAATTCATTTTGTGTCACTGCATCCAAAAGACCATGAGCTAGCTGATGGTGGTTTGTCTCAGCCTGATGATGCGTTTTTCATATGTGAATTATTAAGGACATTAAGATATAAAAATAATCAGCTTTGGAAAAAAAAACAACTAAATTTGAATCTAACCACTGGGAGGTACCGCTGCCTCCGAGGCCCATTCGATGGCATGTCCATGAACTTCCCCTGAATAGCGGTCAGTTTCACAGATATTTCAGGCTCAGTTAGTCCAACTGGCAGTGAGATGTCACTCATGATTGGTTTGTCAAAGAGGCTAGCAAAGCAAGCACAGCGGAAACGACAGATAGCTCAGACCACTGTGTATCTTTAAACGTTAGTTACATCTGTAAAATAAACAAATTTGAGGATTATATACAGCATATCACCGCAATTAAAATCTCTATCAAACTGCCAGCTGTTCACTTGGAAGTGACTGTTGTTGTTAGCATGATGTCATGATGATTTGGTCTACAGTTGCCTCTCATAGAAAAGTTGTTTTAAAAATAAAACAGTTAAGATGACAAAATAGTATATGACCTCACCTTTAAGCCGTCTTTTCCAGGTGCTCCTGGAGGCCCCTGTTAAAGAAAAAATAATATTTCATATTAGTTTCAATCATGTTTGCACATTTATGGCAGTTTTCTTTCACACTGCTTAGACATACAAGTCAGACAGGCTGGATCCTGTTCATAAATGTGATTATGAATGAGGCTGTCCATCTAAGGATGTTTCACTACTTTGCACCCAAACAGAAATATATTAATGCTCGATTTGCTATTTCCACAGAAAACTAATTCAAATCCAAATCCAAATCTTTTCTAAATTCAAAACTGACATTTTCATCGTGCTCCACCAACAGCGATTATCCAAGATTAACTTTGTGCCTGCCTCCAGGCCATTTCTGAGTGACTTCAGCTCGGTGGTAGAGAGCGCTTTGATCTCTTTCCTGGGATAATCATCATTAGAGAAGTGTGAAGACATTGTATGGGGAGTCGGGCCAATATTCAGATCAGCAGCAAGCCTGCTGAGTCACACACTATACCACATTCATCATGTGTGAAACCCTGACAAGCAGTTGAACACATGGGACCTGGTGGCCAAAGCTCAGAATCTAATCAGGTTTATGTGTGGAGAGAAGACGGCTCCCTTTTCAATGTATTAACAGGTCATGAACATAAAGAGCTGAGAATTAAAACACCAACTGTCATACAGATGAAGCAACAGATCATTTTGTACTATAAAAACAATGTTCCAGACATCTTGGTTTGGCATCATGCAACTTGTGATATGACTGATTGCAAGTGTTGATGGTCTGATTTATCAATAATGAGATTGCATAAATACTTGAGCTTTAAAAACTAGAAATATGTCTCTATGACCACATCCTGCACATTCTTGATTCACATCCCACACTTTAACACGGAGGCTTCACACTCGCAGGCAAGACTGAGCTCTGCACAGGAACACAGCGAGCCAAAGAAAACAACCAAAGCTGTAAATGGATTCAGCCTTCTCTGTTGTTGTTGCCATTACCATGTGTCATCCTTTTTCACCCTGCACAAGTGTGGCTTTCTTTAAGAGGGTGCGTGATGGGAGGGTTTTCGTGTCTTTCTGATATATGTCAGCTCAAGACTCACTTTGCTCCCTACTCATGTTCCCTTCACAAAGATGAATCAATCACAGCTCTCTTGAGGCCTGTCTCACGATGCAAGATTACTAAATTATCTGAATGATTTTGGTAAGTAAAAATCAGAATCCCATGCAATCTGCAGCATAGACTAAAGTAAAAAGAGTCTTTCCAGGTTTTGCTGCATTCAGTGCCGTCATCCAGATGAATAATTCTGCTGTGTGACACAAAGCAGAAGTGTGGAACTGAACCAACAGAAAACAAAGACAAAGATAGACGTAAGAGACTGTGTACTGAATCCAACTCTTACTCAGAGGTCAAAGTCAGAACACACGCACACTCATATTTGCTGATTCAGACATCTATGCTGTTATTTATGAGGAATATAAAAATCTAATTACATAAAATGCTGAGTAAAGGTATCTATTTTATCTAGGAGGAACACTGTGTGGACAAAGTTTTACTGTCAAAGGACAGATATGATTGAAACAAAATTATTCAAAATAATGGTGAAAAAATGTTAACTGACCACAGGTCCTCGGGGGCCTCGTTTGATGTGGGACAGGTCTGGGGTGGGTCCAATGGGTCCCATCAAGCCCCTGGGACCAGGAGGCCCAGGGGCGCCCATCAGCCCTCTAAGTCCTGGAAGGCCCTCTGGTCCTGGATCTCCTAAAACAATCCAGACTGATATTAGTGAACTAAAGACAACTGATAATGAAACATCAGACACAGAATATAAGATGATTTTTCGCAGAAGAGATCATTTTAGCCACGTTAGAGATGACAATGTTGGGCAGTCGGTCGGTCTATTACTTTGGTCCAGAATGAAATATTCATAAAACTATGATCACCATTAACTTTCATAGTTTTATTCATAGTTCACCCTTGCTGAATGCAGGCCAGTTTCTTCATACATAGTCTGAGACGGTTTCATTATGTTTGGCTTCATGTGTTTTACCTGGAGGACCAGGGAGACCTGGAGGCCCTGGTAAAAATATGGGCGACGTCAGGATTTTCTCACTGGTCATCTGCTCAGGGACGTCAGCACTGTTGGACAGCATGGCCATCTTTAATTAGGAAGCAGAAAATAACAGCTGAATGAACAGGTCAACAAGAAGGAAACTAAAAATACTTGAATGAATGACATATCAAATAAATAACACAGCCAACACAAATATGCATTCCCAGAGGGGATAAAAGTCTTTTTTCCTTAAGTTTAACTGCACAATTTCATCATTTGGTTGTCATTCCTAAAATGGTTTTACATACATTGATTCAAAAAGTGCTGCCCTGTCAATCAGGACAGGAAAATTACACACTGAAGGGCCAACTTCAAGTAGGATTATGTTAAAATGATAGAAGCTGCCGAAGATGAAAGCTGATCTTCCATCTGCACAGCGCTTCAAGCTGTAACCCAGACAGATGGGAGGGCCAGGCAACCCCTCTGCATTATTCAGCAATACCAGGAGAGTTCCTGCTCTGGATGCTAAGTGGCATCCTTGGGAAAAGCTATCTTTGATCTCTGCGTAACATCATGTGGATCTGACAATCCCAGAGGGAAACACGTCAAAGACCTTGCTAGGCTGCAAGGGTCTGCAGATCAGAATTCATGCGCACAGACGTAGAAGCGAAGCATATGTCCATACATGCACACACACACTTATGCACACACACACACTGAGCGAGGTCAAGGTTCACCTGCTGATCAGTGAGCATTATGCAAGACTATAGCCTGCGACCTTGGGCACAGGTGTTTGAACCACAGTGTGATCCTAAATTCATACTCTAACCTCCCGTGATATGAATAAATGAGAATACAATACGTTATAATAATATAAAGTCTTAAGTTTTATTTAACATATTAACATTAACAAAAAAGAGTCATATAGCATAAAGCTGCAGCAGCACTTTGACCACACAGATGGAAGCAATATATAACATACTATAGTCGAGGGTGTTGAGTGCCACTGTTGACAGACTCATGCTCAGATCGGTTCAGACGCCTGCGATTACACAGAGGGAAACGTAACCCCACTGTTGAGGCTCACACAAATTACTCAACAATTCTCACATACAGGAGGAATCTGCCAGCTACAGTAAAGGAAGTTTTTTGTGACATTTTTTATTAGGAAATAAAGTGCTAAAAATACATCTCAAGAGAGCTGTAAAAAAAATCTGCCTGTTGTTGTTTCTGAAATACTGTCAGGTGTGGACTCCTTGGAGATCAAGTGAGATCTTTGGGTGGTGATAAAGAAACGGAGCAGTTCTGCAGATATTTACATTCACTTCAATCAAGAAGGTGTGTTTAATGTTCATTGGGACCTTTCTGCGGTCAAGCATATAAAAATAGAAAGAGCTGAAGAATGTGTGATTATGATTCAAGATGAAAAGAAAATAGTGTAGTGTTACAGGTAAACGATCTAGATTCAATTTAATATTTTGTAACAAAGAAATGTGTGTTTTTGTTTTTATTTTCTGACCCTTACCTTCTGTTTAAGCTGCAGGACAGACATCTTGATCTGGAGGATATCGTCACACGTGGCTGAGCAAGTTCCAGCATTCATCACGTTGTCAGACTTCTCAAAGAGATGCACTGCTGGGAATTGGGAAAAAAAATGTTTCTGTGTCAGAAAATACCAAAAAAGGTTTCGTTTACAAAAAGAAAAAAACATTTATCATCTTGTGATTTGAGTAAGGCTGGTTAATATTTACTGAAATAGTGTTAAAAGAAGCTTAAGATTTGAGTGGTTACTAAACAATTCTTTAAAGCAACCAATAATTTCAAATAAATAAAAATACAAAACTTTAAGTGTTGAGTCATACAGTGCTAGTCTGGTGATAGTTTGATGGGTGGTTGCAAACTGTGCACGTTTATTGTCTGTAGAGGGTATGAGTGACTTAAACAGTGCATCTTAACTCTATAATGCTGTCATTTGTGAGACCTGTGCATTGTGGGTCACTTACAGTGTTTTACTTATAGAGGGAGGTGGTCTAGTAAATGTGTCAGAGCCTCAGGGCAGACGAGTGTGGGACTAACATCTGACTACTGGCTCAAATATAATTACATATTTCTGTAACGTGAGCATTTTGAGGAAAAGATGGGATACTGAGGACAAATGTTCTAACTGCTTTTTCAGAAACAGTAAACATTAAAGGAATAGTTTGGACTGTTTTTTAGGTGATTATCTGTAGTCCAGCAGTCCACTGCTTAGCTTACAGTCTGGTACTCCTCTTTGCTTCTCCACAGTGGGGGTGTGTCAACCGCCATCTACTGTAGCTAAAATACTGACTATTGATAAATACCTCATACAACCCCATTTTAAATAATCCAAACTATACCTTTAAAGTTTAAGTAATAAATCCCGTAAAGAAAAACAAAAAAAAACATGGAACAGAGCTCACTACGTCTCCTGGCTTTGTCTCTGGCCTGCAGTAGAATGGGCCCTACTCTACCAGTGCATATATTTAATGGATGACTGAAAGTGTCTGGACACTATTTTCCCTGCTATGTTACAAAGCAGCAGGACGTAAAGCAGGAGCTTGACTATAGGAACCATAGTCTCTCGCTCTCCAGCTTCTCCTGAAATGTTATAGTAGGTAATGGAAGATAAACTCATGGGAGGAAGTAGCAAATCTACAGCCCCTGACCGCTTCACTGGCGACTGAATTTGGGGCCAAAAAATGACTTTATTATTATGGTCTGAACCATTTGTGATGTTTTCCTCAAATACATCCAGCAAATCAGAAAAGACCAGGAGTCACAGGGGCAGCGGTATGTTTGAGAGACAGAGCTTTTCTGACATGCACAAGGAGCTGGGATGTGTAATGACTACCAGGTGTCTGTGTTTGCAGTGCCCCCCATTTCTTTCTCTCTCACACACACACTCCCAATAACAATGTGTGGTCAGCCCTGCATCACAGTCAGATGTGCCCTTGAATAAGGAGAAAATGTCTGAGTAAAAATACTTTTCTCACCTCTCTCCCCCTTGGTGCATGTTTTCCCATCTTCTTCCAGGAAATAGCCTTTCTCACACTCACACCTGTAGCTCCCCACTGAATTGACGCAGATCTGAGAGCACACGGTCATGTTTTTGTCCGCACATTCGTCAATGTCTATATGTTGAAGTGAGAGACAGAGACAGCAAGCAAATTAATGAAAGACAACATCAATTAGCATAACTTTGAAGCCATTAACAAACAGATTTCCAATCTGAAATCTGAAGGTATCTTATAGTTACATATTAATATAATGTTACACCATTACACCACCATCTTGTAATACATTTTAAACTGCAGAATGTATGAAAATCAACTGCAGCATTCGGCAGAAAGGTTACTTACATAATCCTCATATGAGGAACACATGACAATGTGATATATACATATATAATACATTTTTAGTGCAAATCAGATTAAAGAAAACAAGGATAAAAACAGGGTTTCTACAGGTTTCAGCAAGTTAAATTTAAGACTTTTTAAGACTTTTTCTAGAACATTATGAATGCAATTTAAGCTCTACGTCATGTCCGTACTGGCATACCATGTGTAAGGTCCAGAAGACTGATGTTGATGTAATTTTCTAAAAGTTTCCAATCAATGTTTAAGACCTGTAAAAATTGTATTAAAGGTATTTTAAGGCAGATTATTGGATTTTCAGGACTTTTTCAGGACTGTAGAAACCCTGTAAAAAGGATGATAATGTAAAAATGATATCAAACCAACTATAATGAATGAATTATGAGCATGGATTAAAAGCCAAATTTAACCCAAAATGACCTACAGTCACCTTTATTACATTTAGTCATTGCAGTGTACTAGTGCATTGCAGTATGGAGAACTTGATTAATATTTCAAAGCGAGCAAAAGAAATCAGGCGAACCAATTTTAAATTTTGCTGCAGTTTATTCCATCTGAATGAAGAAAGACATTTAAAGGCGTCTTGCTGAGCTCAGTTTTCGTCAGACCAAGACATTCTAGAGATTGTGTAAAGATAACTGATTTGCTGGCATGCAGAATTACTGTATGACAGACTATTTTCCTAAAAGGCTTTCAAAAACCCACAGTTAAGAGTGCAGGTGTCTTCGAACAGACAGTCACAGTGATGGCTTGTAACACTTTCTACTGATACACATCTGAGAATGTAAAATATCCTTCTCCTCGTTTTTAAAAAGGAATTATCTTGATGTGCTGTTGTACAAGGTCTCACCCAGACAGTAGGGCTTCTCTCGGTTTCGGTGGCGCTCACGGTCGTAGCGGTAGCCAGGGTAACAGGTGCACACCACTCGACCAAAATGGTCAGTACACTGTTGCTCACAGGGGGCGCCAGAACACACATCATAGTCTACAGGAATAAATGAGGCACTTCAGTTTTTTTTTAAATCCAAAACTTCAGGCAACATGCTTGTCATGGGCTGTTAAACATTCAATGAGGCTAAAACAAGAGAAAGCAAAGTGAAGCATGTAAAAGGATTAAAAATCTTATGGGACATGATGGAAGAGAAATCCAAAATAATCACAAATACACAAGACAGACATCTAGACAGTTTTCCCTACCTTCAGGAATGCACTGACCCAGCACAAACTTGAAGCCCTTGCAACACTTCTTTCTGCAAAACATCAAGTGGACATACATCCAAAATACTTTAACAATTACATAACAGGATAACAGGTCCCATATTTCCATATATTGTGCAGAGTTTTTGACATGCAGCATTACATCTTCATGAAGATTTTACAGACTACACACACATACACACACACACACACACACACACACACACACACACACACACACACACACACACACACACACACACACACACACACACACACAGAATGCTGTCTGCAGATCTCATTGCTGCGTCTGGCCTGCTGTTGCGTGTTCGTTCATGTCTGATGACACTCTGAATTACAGTTAAAATCCCTCATCGGATTGACTCTGCTGACTGTGTGGTGTTTCCTCATTTCAACTTAAAAATGTCCCTATCGATTCCTTCATTATTGACCAATACTGAAATTCACTCCTCTCTTTGTTTCTGTTTCTGTCACATCAATTTCCATCTTGCTCTCTCGCATACTTCTTTCCCATCCATTCTTAAATTTTTCCATTTTTTTTGCACTCATGATGAACAGAATCACTCTTTATCCACATAGTTTACATCTGAGTTTGCAGGTGAGACAGAAAACAACTTGATGACAGAATGTGAAACAACAAACTAATGAGCTTTCCTTTAACATTGTCTCTGTTGCATCATTTCTTCCCTCTGTGTTTTACTGGTACCATCTCCACGATAACATATTGTTGCAATATTTTTTATTGGCACCAGTCACATCATCATGAGGTAAAATTCATTCCTCACTCACACAAAGTGCTACCAGGTGTGATTTTCAAGGAGGTGATAAAAAAATCCAATTACACCATGAAGTCATGGCAATACAGTGCAGTCACATTCACTTTGATAGTGGTACTGAAAAAAGATGACTCTGTAATGCTTTACAGCTTTTATTCCTGAGCAGTTATGATGATGGGGGCATTCCTTTGGGCCTGTCTGGCAATTTCTTTTAATGAAAGCTCTCCCTCTCTGCTCACAAGTGTTTAAACGCAATTGATATCATCTATTCCTTCATTTATTTTACATAATTGCTTATCATCAATCTGTGTTCAACCAGGTTACCCACAGGAAAGACCTTTCTTAAGCCCAGTGACCAGCACAGTGCAACTGATATCAATCATTTCGGAGTGACAACAACACTGTGTAAGTAGCAAATGTACTTGTGCCCATCTGTGTGCCCATGGGGTGATGGTCTTAAATCAAGGTGCATTTTTGGTGCATTGCTACCTTGAGGCAGCAGAATCTGCAAAAACCCAAAGTCTAAAGTCAATGGTGCGGTATCTTCCGGCTATTGAGAAGGCACATTTTTCAGATAGTATGGTGCACCTAGAATTGACTCCCCTTTGCTCCCAAAGTCACTGCCGTGCTGCATTTCTTTGCAAGAGGGGGGGTCATTCCATCATCCTCTGAATTCATTCACAAGCTGATCCATTTCCTCAGAAGAAAACTGTTCATATCGCCAGCTTACAGAGTGCAGCATTCAAACAGTCATGCACAAGGTGGCACATCTGACTTTTAAAGGGAATGGGACATGACACTCTGACTGGTTAATTTCATGTTACGCCTAAGACACAGATATGATTAATAGACTAAAAACAATCTTTTTGTGCCTTGCGCCTTACTTTGCACCCAGATTACACACCCTTTAAATAGCAAAGTGAAGTTGGACTAATGCACTTGGCCCATGGCTCTAAATACCATTAAAATAGGGCTGTAAGAATCTGCAGTCTATGCCAGCAGCTCTGTGAGCCTGCTTGATAACGTCAGCATGCTAACATCTTCACAATGACAAACTGCCTATGATTACCAGATATAATGTTTATCATATTCACCATCTTGGTTTAGTGTGTTAGCATGCTAATTTATGCTGAAGACATCATGAGGCTGATGTTAATGTCATAAGCTTTGCATATTTGGTCATAAACAAAAGTACTGGACATAATTTTAAAAATGACATGATGAATTGAGATGAAAAGTTGTGGGATCACTAAAGTTACTCATTCAGCTTGACGGGAACATGAATGTGTTTACCAGTTTTCATGGCAATCCACCTGAAAGTTGTCAAGATTTCCACAAATACATAAATCCATTTGAGCCTCATGGTGGCACTAGTGGAAAAGACAGGGGACCAACAAAGTCAGTAGGATTCACCCTCTGGGGACCATGAATCTCTGTCCAATATTTTATGGCAATCCACATATTGGACAGAGATTCATGGTCCCCAGTTGCTTACATATTTCAGTTTACACCAAAGTGGTGGACTGATTAATAGCACGATTCTGCCATCCCTCAAGCCACACAGCTGGTGTGGCTTACAACTATCTTGACTCCAGCTCTTAAACATGGCACCACAAGAGAAATAAGGAGATGCATATGATACACACTGAAACCATTTGGGGGAATTGTGTGGAAGAATAAGAAAAACAGACTGATATCTGAAGGCAGTTAAGCTGAAAAACTTCTGATCGATTTCTGAGATCTCCCTCTTACGGCCCATTAGAGACTTGGAAAAGAAAGAAGATGTATCATACTTATGTAATACATTTTGAAATCAAGGATCCTTCAATTTCGGTGGAATAAAATTAAATATCTTATTATTACAGTAAGATTTTCCATTTGCTATCTCCAATTTTACTTATGAATCCAATGACCCATCTGTGAAAAGGTCACGCTTTTTGCAATAACATCATCACAGAGATATAATCCTTGTAAAACAAAGTAAATCACTGCCTCTGCACCACTGCAATCTAATGGCTCTACCATCTACAGTTGACTGCTTTTACAACCATATTCATGGGTACAGGATATACAGAGCAGCCAAGTACTTATTCAGTCACACAACTGAATATTTACTACCTAAAGAGGGGCCATAAGAGCCTCCCTCACTGCACTTGAGGCTCTCACTAAAGACTATTAACCTGCAACAATCTCATTTCAAGTCTTTGGAGACACTCATGCTGCGGCTCCTGCAGGTGTGGTTAATGTGAAGAGGAAAAACGACCACTCAGGAAGCCCTCCATGAGGTGAGAGCAGGCCATTTGTGAGGTTTTGTGTTTGCATATAGATGTGGGCTACTTTCTGTATGATTTGGTATTGAAGTGTTTGTGCATTTCATTGACTCTTCATGTGTGTATGTTTATTGTGGGCTTGCATAGCTGCTTGTTACTATTAAAAGTTATTCAGATTTTGCATCGATTAATAAAACTGATGTCCACTGTTGATTTATAAGACATTGTAAATCACAAGACAGTGATGTACTGACAGAGGAACAGATTCATGCACACACTACATACAACCTGGACACTTTTATTTCAAAGCTACATTTAAATAAACTCTAAGAAAGTGTAATTGTAGAGTGAGTGTGAGTACATATGTCTACCGTGTGTTATTATGGGATGATATTCAGTATAAAACATCTCTAAAATATCATCAACAGGATAGTGACAGAAAAGCAGAGATGATATTAGATCAGTGGTTCCCATACGGTGTGCCAAGACACACTGGTGTGCCGTGAGGCAAATCCAGGTGTAAAAAAACGGCTCTCATTTCCCAGTACAAAGGCAAATTCTATACCCTAGAAAAATAATGCTTAAAAAATATTTTTGCTGTTGGCATGACTGTGAGAGATAGATGCCCTGATTAATGGATGCCTAATATTTTTCCTGATTTTAACATGCTAAACAAAGATGGTTAACATGGTATAGTTGAGCATGTTGGCACAGTCACTGTAAGCAAGATGACACGCACACATCAACATTTACCTAAAAATTCCACTGTTCATTCTCATATACCTACTAGTATGACTGTAGACTCTTGGGCTTTTTAATGAAGTCTTTAATATGTTTGTTATTTATGTCCTCTGTGGTAGTTTGCTGAAGCTAGTTACTGGAACACCTTACACTGTTTCATTAAAGTAGGCTATCTGTTTAGCAAAGACAGTGGGTTTTCCCTGCCTATTAAACTCAAAGGCAGGTCGCCCTCATATACTTATACATTTATGGAATATCAGGGTCTGTCCCTCTTTTTCACTGAAGTGCAGGGTACGGTGAAAGTTTAAGCCCAAACTGTGTACAGCTGCACAGACTTCATCTTAGAAAACCTGAGAAGTACTGCATGTTTGTAACTCAAGCAAAGATAACGGTACTATAAAATGTACAAGTGAATGTCAAACTGGGGACAGATGTTTCCATGTCTGTCTTCCAATTGTAAGTTAATTACATTTTAGGATATGTTGTGGTGTTTATGGGTGGGAGACACGTCGACTTGAACACCCTGAGAGAGCTGATGGGAGGACGGTTTCCTGTGTGACCCAATATTTCATGTCACAATAACATCCCCATGAAGACAGAGGGCACTTATAGCAAATAACCAGCTTAGCAAAATAACCATGGTTAGTTGAACAATCATGAGAAAACAAACATCTACGTCCGTCTCCAGAAGACCATGAAAGAGGCAACAGCATCCCATGGAAACTGGATCCATATCTGTGTTGAAGTTCATTTTTACTCAACTGTAACTTTATTGAATTATTCAGAGAAATGCTTATTAGCCCTATAATATGTGGAGACTCATTATATCATTAAATAAACAAGTCTAAAATCTATTCTGTGATATTTGCTTACTTTGCAGATTAAAGCACTTTTAAAACACAATTACAGTATTATCTGCGTTTTCCCATTTACACAAATTGATTTAATTTAAAATGGTTGATTTCTTATGTTGTCCCTGTGATAACCTTTTTTTATTTTGACACACAGGCATGAAAACAGGCAGACCAGGAGAAGTAGACACCCAAAACTGAGATGGTAATGATATGACCTGTCTACAAGTTAAAACAACATGCCTAGTAAAGAGTCTGGCTGACGGATATGAAGCTGAAGGTCAGGGCAATGCACTAAAGCAATAAAATAACCTCAAACCAACTACATGATTTATAGTTTGGGGGTGGAAAATCTGTCAGGTCTTTGATATGGAGGGTCTCAGGGGGTAAACTGCTGATACATGAAAATAACATTCTTGTCACACACCAGATGTAGCCTATAGCTCTGTGTAACAATGTGCTCTACTTGGATTTTTCAGGACATCGAAATGTATGTAATAGCTTAAACTGAAACTATTTACGCTTTGCGCTGAAATGCAACAAAAAACTACTGTCCAGTTAGGAGAACATTCAAAGTAATGCACTACAGTCATACTGTTGGCTTCTTTATAGAGAGTTTTGCCAAATGACATGTTGCAGCAATGGTTAAGGCTGCAATTAGTGCTTGCAGTCCAAACACACCTTTCCAGAATGGTAAGTGTTTAATTTGCTTGGGGTAAAAACAGCAATGTTTTTCCATGAGGGCCAAGTTAACTCTTAAAAGTACAGTTCACCTTTTTTTTTTTGTCTGACCTATAGTGCTATTTATCCATGTAGATTATTCTGTTTTGAGTTGCTGGCTGTAGAGATGTCTCCTCTCGAACATAATAGAACTAGGTGGTTCTCAGTTTGTGGAGCTCAAATCTCCAGAAAATACATTTGAAAACCACACAGAAAGAGTCATGCATCTACTCATGGATGAGAGGCTTGTGCTTGTGATAATGTGGGATGTAAACATTAGCACGATAGCACCACTGATCTAGCTAGAACAGTGATACAGTTGGCAAGTACGGTTCAGCAGAGAGAAAACAGTCCCTACACGAAACTTCTCAAAACAATTCTCTTGAGTAACTAGGGGTGTTCTGACAGACACCAGCATCGCTATCAGTATCGTTAAGTAAATATGTCTATGCACTGATCAATACCACATAATTTACTGATCTCAAAAAGGGATGCTGCTGGGAAGAAGCAGACATTTTTTTTCCCTGGATGGTGAAGTCATGTTTTATGGCATTCATTCTCTGTGTCATGTTTTACAAAGGGTTTAATCTAAGCCAACAACAATAGTAATCATTTCACACTGTACAGGGGTTAATGTCTACAGATATTTAAGGTACTGGATACCTACTTAGTATATGCAGAGTTCTGGTATCAGAATCTGTATTAGGAGGGAAAATGGCATTGGAACATCTCATTGAGTAACCAGATCATGATTTCTGGAGAGACAGTGCTGCGGAGTTCTTCAAATGTATTTTTTTTGGCAGTTTGAGAGCCACAAGTTGCTACATGAAACTGCTCACATCAGGATCTGTGGATCATCTTGAGCAACCGGGTCATGAATTCTGGAAATAGACATTGCTGTTGAATTTCAAATGTATTTTTTGGTACTTTGAACACAAGCCGAGTGTCATCTAGTTTCATTATACCAGAGAGAAGACAGACATCTCTACAAGCTGACATCTCCAAAACTTGGCAACTCACACTAAAACCATCTAAATGGATAAAAACCACTACAGGTGAGAGGAAAAATATATTTTTTGTTTTTATTTGAACTCTTTCAATAAACACAGTGTGTATGAGGAATGTGAACTTAGGCCTCTGCTAAATTGCGCCAACACCTAAATCGAAACGGAAATAATTCTTTCCAAACAGCTTTGTCTATATTTAAACAACTGTCTGAGTCAATACCTGGCATTGATTCCCAAAAAGCTATTTAACAGTCCACCTCAGCTCTGCTCACACTATTTGAACAGCAGAAACAGCTCAGATCTAAACCACTCACCACAGTGACACACTAGGGGACAGTCAAAGAGCATGATATGAATGCTTCTTCTGTTGTTTTAGTATTTAATGGGATAACAGCTATCCAAAAAATTAACATTGGGTAATTAGAATTGAAGCTGTTCATAATATTCAGCACACAAAACAAGATCACGCTGAGGGATGACACACAGGGCCCTTAGCACCTTTCAGAACAACAGCTAAGAATACAATCCTGTGCAAGCTTATTAGCTGCTCATGTACTTCATGCAAATTAGCAAACAAATTCAAAACACATGTGGATTTCATTCATATTCATGAGCTAGAGAACAAGAGGGAAAGATATCCCAAATGCATTCATGACACTTTTCTACAAGAATATCAATGAGCAGAGTTTGCAGAGTCACATGCCCACTCACACAAACACAATAGCAGTTTGGTGACTGACATTTAGCTTGAAACTCACCACACTGCGGGTCCTACACTTGTTCAGAATGAGCAGGACATCACAGATTGTTTTGCCACCTGTGCCTTTTCTCACCTAAAGGTTATTTCATTTTGCCAGTGATCCATATCATTTTACGGGGGCCTCCCTGAAATCTAGACATAGATTAGTCTGACCTCAGTTACCCAGGGTGAACCGTAAGCACTCTAATTACCTTATAAACACTGGACCTCCCCTGAACCAACACAGAGGAGCAGCCTGGCTTGCCTTTGTCTTGTAACAAAACACACTAATTCACACTGACACAGCAACTACAGTACGAGTCTGTCAAAGCAAAAAGTGCACATGGATGAAGAAGATGCATACAGTACATGCACCTTGACATGAGAGCCCCCCCTCCATCACATCCCAGCATGCTCTTCTCTCTAAAACAGATAACAATTACAAAACTATAGGGTATCACACACACAAACACACACACAGCTGTGGGACAACACATGCAGTCAGCTCAGGGGAGGCTTATTTGTCTAGCATTGCTGCCAGTGATATACAATAACATGCCCGCATTCCAGTCAAGAGAAGATTGTTGATGAAGTGGAGAGGACACAACTTCTATGCTCACGCTAATTAGCCTGCTCATGCTGAATAGTGTGTATGAAGAATGACATTAAAAGAAACAATAATCAGATAATAAGTCAATAATCTGGATGATATAACAATGACAAATATGTCACGTTCTGATTGTAGCTTGTCAAACATGAGGATATGCTACTTTTATTTCTTTATATCGCTGTATACTGAATATCTTTGAGTTCTGGTCAGGGATGACAACCAATCTGGAGAATATGAAGGCTTAACTGATACTGGATTTTGAGGCCAATGCCGATATTAGGGACTAAAAAAAATATAATAGATATATTGGCCAATATTCTTTATACAGTGTCTTGCTTGCACATGAAGAGGGTTAGCTCCAAACAGCTCCAGCTCAGGCTCACTTATGGTGGACTGACCTTTAAGTCCGTCTATGCCTTAAACTTCACTTTTATTCTATCCTCAAGTATCCTCTACTGCTCAGACTCTGCTCCTTTTTCTTCTCTCCCTCTCATCGCATTCCTGAACTTTCCCTTCGGTGATTGCTCATGATAATCATCTCCTTCCCCACTCTCACCTGGCATTATTGTCATTAATATCTGACAGCCACCCTAGACTTAATCCCAGAATGAAGAAGCTGCATTTTTTCCCAGGAACATTGTACTGTCAGTATTGACCAGACTATAGTGGCTCCTGACTGTAGCGCAAAACCAGCACCAAAGGCACAACCCATTCAGTATGTTTGTACAAAACCATCTGTTCATTAGACGTTTCCTCATCAACAACAACTGTGCCCAAATTCTTTTTCAATCTTCATTTTCTCTTCTAAACTGCACCACTTCCCTTCAGCCTCCAGTTACTTAAGCTCATCCAGATGTAGTCTCCTCGCTAAATTATCCCTCTCTTTTTAGCTGCTAATTTCAAATCTAAAACCCTGGCACTGGCATTGTAGGCTAAACAGTAATCCACAACATGACTGTTCATCTTTTCATGTATTCTGCAGATATACTGCAGACTTCTGTACTCTGGACTGGCAGGGTCATGGCTTCACTCGCTCTCATCTCTGCACAGCAGGAGCACTCGTTATCCTCTGCTGTAGAGTCAAAGTCCAATTTTTGAGCCCTGCCCTCATATGTCACCTTACATGAATCACAACTCACTCTGCTGTTAAAAAAGCCTTTAAATGATCGTTCTGAAACAACACTCAGTATCAGTCCTTTTTAATCCTTATCTTGAAGAAACCCAGGGCTGAGAGAGTGATTGCCTTCTATATCATTAAAGAAAATAACATGTGAGTCAGCGGTCACGAACACACACAAGGGACAATGACTCGAAGGATAATCACAGGTATCACGAATATTAATGATAGGTTTGTGAGACGTGTATGTGCTTTACTGTTTGGCTGTTGTTCTAAGGAATGTTTCATGTTTAGAAATGAAGAGTGGAACTAAATGACTAATGTTTCTTTGCATGGAAAAACCCTGTTGTTCTTGTAGCTTTCTCTAAGCAGCTAACTGACATTACCATTTGCAGTCATCAGCACGCTCACACTCAAATGAAAGATTCAGTCAATTCTTAAAGGTTATTTGTTGTTCACTGAATATTAATAAACATTTACCCTTTTGGGAAGGTGAACACAAAGGAGAGAAAAACTGCATTTACTGGAATCTGTGCTGAGGTGAAAGAATTTCTTTCCTCCCCTTTCAGCCAGAGATAAGTCAACACATGTGCTCTAATGTTTGACAGTTACACTTGATTTCCATTTTTTTATGGCAAAGTTACAGTTTAGCAGCTGCTGATGCTGTTACGTGTGCTGCTCCAGATACAAACTCATTTGCAAACTATGGTTGCTAATCTTGAAGAAAGCATTTCTCTGATGTCCTACTGTTGGGATTAGAGACATTTTTAATTGATGAATCAACTGACAGAAAAAGAATCTGTAAAAATTCTCATTATTGATTGTTTTCTTAAAACATTTTTAAGCATTGTTCACTATTTTCTGAGTGGAAAAGAAATTTGTAAATAAATAAACAGCAGATTAATCAACAACAAGAATAACTGCTGATGCTCACTCAAATCAAAATATGTTCCTCTAAATGATGACTGCAACTAAAGCAACTATTTTCATTATCAATTAATCATCATTTTCTTGGTTAATCGATTAGTTATTTGGTCCGTAAAATGTTTCTCAAAGCGACACCCTAAAATGTCTTGTTTTGTGCATAACCCAAAGATATTCAAATATATTTACGGTCATAAAGGAGTAAAGAAACCAGAAAATATTCACATTTGAGATTGTTTGTTTGTTCTATTATCAAAACAGTCACCATGGATTGTCATCACGGATTTGTCATTCCATGACTAGTATTTACAACTACCTATATGCAATAAATCACAGGACATCTATTTATATATAACTAAGGCAGTTTAAAATGCTGTGTCTGTCATATAAACCCTCTAAGTTATGCTGGAAATACATGCAGACAAACACAGGCACACTAACACACAGGCAGATAAAAACACCAGACTCTCTGCGGCTTTATGGTCACCAAAGTGTAACATAAACAAAAGACCAAAGGCTTGCACTGCAGTTTATAAGGCCTCTTGTTTTGGATGTTTGTCCTGGAGATTCACATTATGTCATTTTGAAATAAAACTCCAGCATGTCAAAATGTGTCCTACTTCTGTAAGCACACACTGGTTGTCATGACAAACAGGAGATAAAATAAAGCAACACATCAGCTATTCCAGACCTAGACAAAACTACAGTACATTAAGAGGGACAGCTACTTCTGCTAGGGACATTTCCCCCAAAAAACAACCCCACAGGAGAACAGGTTTATAGGAACACATAAAAAAAAAAAAACAAAGTACAGGGAGTACGTCTTCAGGAAGCCTGGATACCTTTGTGCTTTCCAACCCTCCAGACTGACAGAAAAAAAACACTCTTGGAAAGGTCATTTATTCTGCTAAAAATACTACACTCACAAAAGGAAGAAATCAGACATCAGGGATTGTTGCAGACTATAATTTTCTCTATACTGGCAGACTTTTAGACATTCTACAGACATTCCTCCTTCAAATGCGTTGCTGTTACTTCAGCTCTGCTAGATTATGTCCTATTATTGTCTGTAATTATAATGCAATTACAGACGATTGTTTGGAGATGCCATAAAAGGTAAACGAAATTTGTTTTTCCACACAAGCTGATATCTCTCTGTTGGAGAAAGGCCATTACGGACAAAGGCTGTTGCATTATAACCTCAAAGCACTTTGCAGTATAACTCAGCGTGAAGACTAACAGCACATTTCATAGAGTGGAGGCTCCAACAACAACTCAGCTGTTCAAGAGCTTCATACAAATGTTAAAATTTATAAGAGAAGGTGGAAACGGGCTAGTTGTTATTGGAACAATACCTCTGCAGAACAAATAAAATCTGTTTAATATTTAACAGTGTCTGGTGTTGCAGTGAGATAACATCAGATAGAATATTTAGGGACTTTAAGGACTGAATACTGCACAGCATATTGTTCTCTACTTCTACCCGCATGCCTCACAAGTTAACATGCACCTTAGAGTTTCTCCACCAGTTCCTATCTGAGGTACCACTGGGAAAAACTGGAAATTTGCAAGATGTGTTACTACATTTCTGGCCAATAAGGGACAGAAGAACTCCAAGACAAGCTGCCAGACACACAGCAATGACATCACATTATAAAACTGTTTTGGCTAACGTGTTAGAAAACACTAACCTAGTTCCACATCCAGCCGGCACACACAGCAACAGCAACTGACTGGAATCCATAAATACCAAAACTGTGAGCTTAATGAGGCTAAAAGGCTCAACAGAGCTGCACATGTGACAAATCTCTGTGGGATTTTCAAAAAGCAATTCTCTTTACATTACATGTAGTCATCTGATTGAATCTTAATATGCAAAACACTAAAAAAGGTGCTGACCACACAATGACCCAGTCACAAACTGTGTACATACCGGATGACCCAACTTGACTCATGTCCTGAGCATCCAAGAGGGGAGTATTACTTTATATAAAACTAACTATTATAAAACTAAATGCTATTAAAATAGACAGAGAGTTACAGACATATATATAGAAACAGTGTATCTAATTGATAAGAAAGACTGGAGAAAGAATTTTAATGTACACAAAGACGACAGGAAGCCATAAAGAAACTGAAAAGGAAAATTATATTATAGAGAAATGGTATTTGAAAAAGAGTGACAGGTCAAATTGGGACACACAACATCACTTCTTTTACAAAATAAAAACATTTTAGTTGGCCTTTCAGATGAAAAATATCCTGCCTCTTCCTCTTAAAATCAATCTCTCTTTGTAATGCTGTTTCTATCTGTAGGGTCCAGGGTGAGAGCATACATAAGTCTGCCCAGAGAAATAACGGCGCCCCATTTGATCACTAACATGGAACATTAACATAACCTATTGGTTAATGACTGTTTGAACTCAGTGTTCACAGTCCGTGACAGTCACACAGTTTTGGTACAATACCCCTCGGTGAGGCCCCTCATTTTAAAAAAACAAGCTATCTGGTTTGAAAATTGTGGAAATGCATCGCTCAATTTAATGTCACTAATTCAAAACTCAGCTTTTAATTCTTGCCTTTTGTTTTCATTTCCTCTCTTGTGACACTATGGTAAAGGGAAGATCTTGTAACTGTAGGAAAAAAAAGAAAGTAGAAAAGTATGCTGTCAGAGTGTGTGGCAACACAATATAGTCACAAGTTAAAGGGAACTGTTGCGCCAGATGTACTAACATCTGTCATTGTGCTTAATGCAGGTCGGCACACCCCCAGTTTGGAAAGAGGAGTATCAGTATAGGAAGCGAAGTGATAAACTGCTGCGGTCAGCAACAAAACAAGTTTAAGCCACTTAAAGAAAGGTCCACCTTAAAAAAATCAATATCAGTTTAATGGCACACTACATTTAGAATATTTTCATCACTTTATGATGCCAT
The DNA here is from genome assembly GCF_056507025.1 of Lutjanus erythropterus. Lineage (NCBI taxonomy): Eukaryota > Metazoa > Chordata > Actinopteri > Lutjaniformes > Lutjanidae > Lutjanus > Lutjanus erythropterus. The sequence goes on along the minus strand of NC_139336.1, from coordinate 28,202,620 downwards.
CGGACAGCATTTCCTGGAAAACGGCCACTATGTAGGCCACTTCACCAGCCAGACTCTGGCAAAATCAGTAAATTTACCTTGCAGAACATGGGAGTTGCTCATCTGTCACTGCCTTAATTAGTTAGTTTGTTGCTGTGTGACTTCTGTGAACCTGAACTGTCCTTTTAAAACACTGAAGTCCTACAATAACACAAACAAAAGTAACAGTTTTTAGTTCACAGCAGGTCAGTGCTTAGCTTCCATGCTGCCACTCTATGCTTCTCCAAACAAGGGGTGTACCAACCGGCTTCTACTGCAGGTAATACACTGACTGTCTGTAAGTACCACACATCACATAATCCAAACTATCCCTTTAATTATAAAAGCTCATTTAACAGGTCAAATCAAAAGCAGGAAACATGTCTTCAAGCCTGCCTCACTAATATGCAGCCATATAGATGGAAACTGAACAATGGTTATTTTTAATGTAGCTGAAAAGGGTCACTTGAACTAAGGACCACTTTCTATATTAGAGATGCTTTTAGCAGCTACACTGGCCATGTACAGCATCCCTGCTGTGCTGGCATCCGCAACATAATCCAACAAAACTGTCACTTTTTCAGTGAGGCTTTCTGCAGAAAAGCACTTCAGCTTCGCTCAGCAGCTGGAGAGGGGATAAAATACTACCAGTGAGCTCTAACAGAGGCAGCCCGAGTCGCTGCCTCTCTTTGTTGCGTTTCCTCAGTGGTATACCAGGCTCAAGCAAATCGGATTTGACTCTGACCACATGTTAAAAAAAATGAGAAGTAATCCATAATGAAATCTATCTGCCTTTATGTCACATTTTGAGTTAAGAAACACAATTTTTCATTTATATAAACTTTCACTTTAAGAGCTGAGGACAAGTGCAGAGGTGTGTGTGACGTCTCTAATACTGACACTTCAGGAAATTATTCAGAGCACGCCTGTCTGTGGCCTGTTACAGTAAACCGCCATCAGCCCGTCCATGTGTTTCTAACTGAAACCATTCTACTGGACACAAGCCAGATATTACCAATCCCCTTCAAACACTGAGGTTACTGTGGAAGCGTGCAACTTCCACTTCAGGGAAATGGTGAAGGGATTATTAGTAATTTAATTCCTCTGTTATTATTCACAGATTTAACAGCTCATTACGATAACAGTGTGGAAAAATCTGCTATAAAATAAAGACTGCAACATGAATAGCCATACCACGCAAATGATGCAAAACATTTCGATGAAAAATGGATTTTAAGAAAACTGGTCCCTGAAGAACTGGTCTTCTGAAACGTGAACTAGAATCAACAGTCATTTAAGACAGATTATTTGCCTTTAAAACGGAATATCTGTCATCCTAAAGTTGACTGAAGCAATATTCATAAAGATTTAGCCTAGATGTAAAAAGCACATGTTCTTAAGACCTTTCAGTAGTTGGAGGTGGTGTACCATGTCACTACCTGCTCCTGATGATTTAACAAGAAATACATAAAGTACCATGAAAAAGTACTCTAAATCTAAAAAGACCTCTCAATCAATATACAATCCCTTCAAGCCACTTGACAATTGGGCTTCAAGCTGGTATGTGAGAGAGCAATCAATACAGCTGATTTACTGAGGAACTAGAAAAGGCTTATCAGCAATCCCACTTGGGAGCATTAAATGAAGTGTTATAAAGCTATGAGAGGGGCCTCTTGGTGTCCAGAAGAATTGTGATATTTATAGCTTGGAGTGTTTATAATGTTTGACCAGAACATTTGTGCTGGATTCCTGTGTCTATGTCTCATGTTTTTAGCCATACTAGCAGCATTGATTTAGGAATGGAAATGTCGGTCCAGTTTTGTCCAGACAAAAATATGTTGGCAACCACTGAATGGACTGCCATGAAATTTTGCAGACATTCATGGCTTTTAGAGGACGAATGCCACTGACTTTGGTGATCCCTTGATGTTTCCTCTTGGGCAACAGGTCAAATGTTTCGCTTATCCAGTGAAATATACCAACATCTACTTGATTGACTGATACAAAATTTTGTACAGACATTCATGATTTCCAGACGATGTCTCTTAATTACTTTGGTGATATTCTGACTTTTGACCATATGGGTGACATTCATGGTTTTAAGTGAAATGTCTACAGAAATTTGATACAGACATTCAACATTGGCAATCCCTTTTTTCTTTTATTTATTTAACATCATGAGGTCATCATCAGGTCCCATTAGCACCAGCTAGTAAACGTTAGCATGCTGAAGCACTAATCTATGACGATGAACATGGGAAATATTATACCTGGTAGACATAAGCATGTTATAATTATCTCTCTGAGCATGTTACAATGTTGATGTTAGCAATGAACTGAAAGCACTGCTATTCCTCTCAGAGTTGCTAGCCGGGCTGCAGACTTTTATCCCTTTTCTATACACGTGCTTGCTTGCCTTGATTGGGTTTAGCACATGAGCCCATGAGGGTCCATGTTCGGCGTGACTTGGCACAGCTTGGCTACAGGTGGTAATGGAAATCAGCATGGCACGGTTTGACTCTGCACAGCTGAAAGCGCCAATGGAAAGGCTTCATTTGTCTTGTTGTTCTGTTTTGGTTAGCCTTTAAAGCAATGTGATCCATCTTTTGTTAGTTGTTAATTCAGAAAAAATCCTCTAAATTGCAATTAAAGTGACCAGATATGCATTACAGGTAGAATATCTGATATAAGCATTATACTGGGGTTGTGTCATGGCTGGAAGCTATTATGCCAACATGTGAGGCAGTCACTGTATCATATTTCTCCTTTTATCTGTTTCATATGTTCTCATGATATGCAGTATGTGAGGTAACTGTGTGGTATGTTAGCCCACTTGAGGCTGTGCGGTTTTCATGTTATTTTAATAATTGCAAGTAGTGAAATTTAATATTCTGTCAAGGGATTGCACATAAAAATTAGGTAGCATTGGTCAACTCATATTATAATTTAAAAAATGCTTAATAATGTGTGCACTTCCATACAAATTAAACATATCTGTCTTGTATGGAGGGAAGACAGCAAGATGAGAATGAAGATACAGCTGCAGCATAACATGGTCTTTACAGGTGGACAAATACACTGCTAGTAGTGCTGGTGGGGAATATCATTAAACTGAATTACAACCGACTCATAAATATTGAAATTCAGCCGCATACAAGCAAAATTCTCAATGGAGGGAGCAACATCTGTGCTGCCAAAAACCACCAAAGATGAAGCCCCTTTTCTAAAATGTGTTATTAACATTGAATGCTGCAGCTGTTTACAATTTAACGTGACTGGTATACAGCGGTGTAGTCACAGTGAACATTTCCTTTGGCTGCTGTCCTTCAGGACTGATAAATTAGCAGCTTATTCTGTTCACTAATGGGAGAATAAATTAAGGCTTCAGTGGTTCAATGATGAATAACAATTAGCTGTGAAAAAAGCCACATCGAGTTTAAACACACACCAATTTTGCTTTCAATTATCTGATTAACTTGTCAAAAAATTCCTTTTTCACAATAATGGGTGTACAAACACTGTTTTTATGCAACATGCTGCTATTATCATTTTAATCTTTTTTCTGGCCAGAATGTAATAACATGTTGAATACAACTAGAGCACAGCCTAAGATATACAGAGCAGAGGCATGGAGGCAGAAAAAACACAGCCTGTGGTTTACATATCACCACATCTCTTAACCATCGCAAAACCACAGCACGACCAAAGCGTGACCACACTTCAGTTCTCCATGGAAAGACCCAGATGGGTGAATGAACATCAGCCAAAAGTAACAAGAAAAGGATTAGAAACCAAAATATCAGACAAAAAACGTTGATGCATGGATTGGAGAAGGAAAACTGCTTGTGATTTGAAAATGTTATGTCGAATGAGAAAGAGACCACACAAGGTCTCAAAGTACACCAGATACTACCATTTTATATGTATTTAAAATTGATATTTAAGGTCTGAACGTGTAAAAAAAATATTCAACTGTTTCGTGATGTGACCACCTGCACTCATTGATAAAGGAACACAAGATGCCAATTACTTGTTTCTATGCAAAAGGGATAGTTCAGATTATCTGAAGTAGGGTTGTATGAGGTACTTATCCATAGCCAGTGTATTTCCCACTGTAGATGGTGGTCGGCACGCCACCAGCAGAAGCAGCAGAAGTACTGCTGTGGACAGGGCAAGCAAAATATCGCTCTCTCCAAAGCAACCATTGAGGAAAAAAGTAATTTTACTTCATGAAGACAGGAGTTGCTGGTCTACCACTGCCTCAGTCATTTAGTTTGTTTGTGTTATTGTGTGACTTTGGTGTTTCAGCGTTAATTCAGATTCACCAAAGTCAACAACCAACCGACTGAGGCAGTGGTAGACCAGCAACTCCCATGTTCTGTGAGGTAAAATTGCTGTTTTTATCAAAGCAGTGTGGCTGCTTTGGTGAGAATGTTACTTGGCCTATGTAACTGTGGTTTCCTGATGGGAAAGACTAAGCATGCATGGTTAGGTGGTGAAAATATTCAAAATATAGTGTACACTGAAACTGGTATCATATTTTTTAGGTGAGCCTTTCTCTGGTTGCTAAATAACACTTATAATCACTGCCGACCCTGTCCACAACAATACATTGCTTAGTTTCCTACATTGGTACTCCAACTGCTTCTACATAAAGAGGTAACATCAATTGTCATCTACTCGAGGTAACAGACTTACTATGGAAGTACCTCATACTGTACAACCCCACTTCAAAAACTCTGAACTACCCCTTTGACACACATGTACTCAAGCCATATGATATTATTCTGATTTTAAATTACACTACAGGTAAAAAGATACCAGGTGGATCTCCTATATATTTTATTTATTGTAATTTCTTTTCACATTGCCCTCACTTCCATTGACAGAAGATTTTCATCTTACATAGGCCCAATACCCTGTGCATGTCTTTGAAGATTTGGAGGCTTTGACAGAGAGAGAACATCCATCTTCATTTATAGCTTGTCCTCCACACATACTTTGTGATAACTATTGTATAGAGCTTAAGTATTTGTACTCTCGACAATAGGTCAAAACCATCCAAGTAACAGTTGTCAAGCTATTCTGATTAAAAGAAACCCTCCAGATTTTAGAAGACATTATGAAGCAAGAACTCTCAAATTCTTGGTCTGTCCAGGAAAGGCATGTTTTATATTGCAGTCTTCTTTCAAATGAAAACAGATGGAAAAATGCATTTGTAAAGAGCCAAATCAAAGTACAGTACACTCTGTCCAGTAATACTGAAAATGTTTAAAAAAGTCCAAATTAGAATATGAAAAAAAGACGTGTTTTGAATAATTTAAAGGAATATTTGTTGATTTGTTGTCCTGTTGTCAGATATTCTGGGCAAAAAAAATATGAAACAGAGTTCAATAGTGAATGAAAGTAACTGTGTGTATATTTCTGACACGGCACTTTAACTCATGAAGTACAATCCACCACAGAATAAGAAAGGGGGGATGTTTGCTGCTGCTTGTGCTCTACATCCGTCACTAAGGAATGCTCCACAACACTAACATGTCCTCCCCTGCTCTCACAATGATAACTTGCACTCCACTGTATCTCCCTCAGTGCATTTGAGGAGCAGGATGGGGGTTCATCCTCTACCTAATGTGGGATATCATCACTTCAGTTGAACTGCTGACAGGACTGTGGCAAATCAGCTCTTTTACATCTCATCTAAAATAAAATCGGCCTAATAAAGATATGTTATTAAAATGTTTTGGAAAATATCATCCCCTGCAGTCGAGTAAAGATGAAAGATGAATGTAAACTGTACTTGAAAATTCTGCTGCCTCCACCTCCCACTCACAACACAGTTTAACTGTGACTGTGAGAACTTCCAACACCCCACTAATATATTAATGACAGGACCTGTCGAAATTACTCATGAGCAAGTGGCTCGACTTCTTTAACAATATTATTCAAAATGTGTTGCAAAGTACAACAACATTAATGTGACACACCACAATAATGGTTGAATCTAGGGTGTATGTGCTCAGAATTATTAACATCAGCATCAGTAATATTTCTGTTGGTCAGAAAACCAAACAAAAGTGACCAACAATTAATGCAACAGAGAACTGTTAAAAAACAAGAGACAATCCTAAGTTAAGTTGGTGTACAAAATCAATCCTTCTATTCTCTGCACAAAGAATACATAACAGAGCTGATATTCTGAAAACTTGTGTATTTTCATTTTGCATTGTAAAGTGCTTTAGAGTCGCCTCGCAACATCTTTTACAACAGGAACATAAATTACACCAAGCCCTTAAGCATCTCATGATGTCAGCACTACAAAACATAAACTACTCCCACTTGGGCTCATAATTTTTTATCAATCATTAGGTTGAAATTGAATAAGATTTAATTACATTTAATAATGCTTGAATCATCCCATCACTACTGTGGTGCAGCACAGCAATAAACATAAAGGTTTGCCTTGTTAACTCAGTTTGAAAAGAAAAAAAATGAACAAGGCCTTTTTCAAGTAATGATGTATTTCAAATGAGGTCTATAGACCCAGAGCTGCACATGCAGGTGCAACTAATCCCATCTGCGCACTGTGCAGAGTAAATTTACTAAAGTGGGACATGCATGTGCACACAGGCAGATAATCAATCAAAACTATGAATGCACAAAAATAACCAATCAAGTAAGGCACACAATACCCTGACTGTTACAATTTCTCCTGTAGGCAACAACTGACAGGAGAAAAGTCCTCTCCTGAGTAGATCAGAAGTGTCGGTGTCTTTGAAAACCACCACCTGAAAAGTGGCTTTAAAGAAGACATAATTTATAAGCACATAAAAACTGGGATGATGAATGAGGAGGTAAACCTTAGCCAAACATCCCATTAGAAAAGCCTTTGACTGAACGACAACTGGTGGTTGAGCGGAACTAGTAGTTAAAGTGCAGAAACCTTAATGTTGTTTCAGTACTGAACTGCTAGTCCTTGTGGACAAAGTTACAGAAACTGAACTTGGTGGGAACTGTTGGTAAATGACATTATAAAGAGTACAGTCTAGACCTGCTCTGTATGAAAAGTGCCCTGTGATAACTTCTGTTAAGACTTGGTGCTATGTAAAGAAAACTTGTCTATGAGGCCTTAGGGGCTCCAGCTATAGAGATTTTTTAGAGCTTCTTACCTCTGCCAGCATGAGCCAGGAGGGGATCATGTGATCGCTTGTGTGTGTGTGTGATCAACAAATCTGGAGCCCGTCTGCAGCCAATCTTGCAAACTTCTGGATCCATCAGCCTATTTTTTTTGTGCACATTCATGACTATATGCTGACAGACCTCCATGATTCACATTTGTTTAAAAACACCCATTATTTTTGAAAAACCTTTTTTGATGCCTCCTTGCCGACGACAGCCGACAGAGTCATCCCGCTCTCATGCACGCCATATTCAAGGAAGGTTTGGGTGGAGTTTCTTCAAATTTAGTACAAATTTCCATTTGGACTCAAGAATGAAGAAAGAATGAACTGATTAGAATTTGGTGGTCAAAGGTCAGTGTCATTGTGACCTTGTTTCTGTCCCATTCTTGTTAATAACTACTTACATGCAATTAGCAACATTTAATTAAATTACAGAATAAATTAAATGCATTCTGATGAATGCACTCTTCTAGTTTGGCCTGATTTATAGGCCATGTATAACCAGATTTGAACCTTATCCATTCTTTCATACTATCCTCTGACTGAGAATATAATACACACAAAAAAGGATACTGTCCTCCTATAAAATATGACAGTATCAATTGTTTAAGCAGGTGCTCCAAGACCAACATATGTTCTTGTTGAAATGACAATCCCTCTAGTGGCTTTAGTTGTAATTATGTCCGAGTGGGTCAACAAAACACTGGGAGTTTGCCACAGGAGACCACTGTTTATTTCGAGTTTCCTACCAACTGGCAATGGTGGTTTCTTTTAACCAACAAGCCATTCCTTGACTTTGAACAAGTTGTTATTATTGCAACCATGATGACGAAGGTCTCCTAATCTTTGCAAAGCCATAATTCTAACTCAAACCATGCTCTTCCCCTAACTCTAACCAAGTTCGTGCTTAAACTGAACCAAACGTTAACCATAGTGTTGTAAGTTCTTAAATTTTTTTTTTTTTCTATCAGTAATTTGTAAGGGTTTGGAAGGCACAAACAGAATGCTGTTGTCCTGCAATAAAGACGCCAGATCAGAAAACTCTGATGTTATAAGTTATTATTAGTATTTCATCATATTTTCATAGCATTTTAAATCAGACAGATGATTAACTTAAAACGACAGCTGACCATCTCCTCTTTGCCTTTAAAGCCTTTTAATGTTCAACTATGTGGGAGCTGTCATTAAGGAACAGCACCAAATGTTCATGTCAACTCCTTGACTCCACAGTACAGTCTCTGTAATACAGCAGTCGACTTCACTTAACAGTCTACATACCCTCTGTGTGGATATTGATAGAAAACAGATGTTAATGTCTTTCCTTTGACAGGACATTATGTATCATTTCAAGGATTTGGTTTATGATGAATTATAGGATATCAGACCACAGTCTTATGGTTGTGTCAGTCATTTAGCACATGTATTCAGTGGTTTGCAGTTTATTGCCTTTTAATTATAAAGTAGCTTGTGTGATCTAATGGTGTACATTATACCAGCAACTTTAATGCCTACCTTTTCTCTTATTATTCAATATACAGTAATAAAATGTTTGGGAACAGTGCCAGGCACTGTAAATCATTTAAGGTATTTTTGATTGGCATGATTTCAACAGTGTTATCTGATTCTGGATCTACTGAGGTTAATTCCGGTAAACTCAGCTTCACTCAAAGGGCTGTTGAGAAACTGCTTGGACTTGCTCCATGCTCCTTCCTCTGTCAAATTATTTACTTTATCATGATGCATTTTTGTCTTTTCAATTGTTAAAGTTCAATAGCTTATAATGCTGTCATTCCTAAAAAATAATTTGCGGTCTAAATCAAATCTAAAAAAAAAGAAAAAAAATGTTTGGTTAGTAATTCCAGATGTGGTTTCAATAAATCAAATATATGCCCTCTTTGGCACCTGGAAGTGGAAACCACTGGAACATAGTTTACAACAGAGCAACAGCTACAGCAAGTGTATTATTGGTTTGCTTTTTCGCTTGTGTTATCTTCCAAAATCTTTTGACATGAACTGTGCTGCTACCTTTTTTTTATACAAAAAAAGATGGCAAGACTTGACAAGTATTATTGCAAAGTCTACAAACTGGTTCTCTGACGCATATCCAGTAGCATACATGAGGCGGATGATAATTGGGTTTGTGAGTAATAAAAAACACATCTATAGAGAATGTCTGAGACTGAGTGTAATCATTTTAAATGACCTAATATTTTCCATCTCCCCCATGTGCAGTCATCAGTTTTCCAGCGGAGGCTTTTCATTCTTTCATCCAATAATCTCTGTGCTTAATGACTAATTATGCTGTATCAGTGTATTTAATTTCACCTAGAACCTCAGTATGAGCAGTCATTCAAAAAAAAAAATGTTGGAAAAATTAAGTTTGACATCTATTTTAGGGATTCCAACCTATTACATTACAATAGTGGATGTGTGCCTGTGTCTATGTGTGTGTTGACATTCATTTAGTAACTTTATGACATGGGGGCTTTCCTGAGTAACATCTTTCCCACCAAGAAATTCTCCTGGAAGATGCTACTTGTATGCTGTCAATAAATCTGGATTCATTCTACTTTCTAGTGTACAGTATTTATGTATATTTGTATCAAAATGTCATAGCCAAAAAGGACAAAACATAACTAATTGAGGCCTGCTGAACTTCTTTAACTGTGCCACAGTAAATCCTTCATTGAGCTGCGATCACTGGATGGATGACAATATGGCAACAAAGAACCCCCATGTGTTTTTCTTGTGTTGAAAGCTATTTGAATTGGGAGAAGGAACAGGAGTCCAACTGAGAGGATTATTCCAAGATGCAGACTACATTTAAACTTGATGTAAAAACCAGATCTGAAAACTAAGGAAACAAGACAATCTTAAAGCCTTGAAGCCAAACTGAATAATCAGACTGAAGAGATCATTTCTCTGGAAGTAATCAGTATCATCACTGTGTTTGAATTCATGATATGAATCAATTACTCAACTTGCAGTCAGCGGACAATCTGCCTGATTCTTTTTTTGTTTTTTGTTTTTTACAAATTTCTGGGCCTCTTGATTCACAAAAATACAGTGCATAAATGAAGTGAGCAATATGAGAGATCTCTGAAAAAAATCCAATGTATTTCAGTGGAATTAATTGATGATGATATTTTCGGGAAATAAACAATGCTGTTTGGATCAGCCAAGTGCATGAGAAGTATCATGGGTATCATGTCTCACAGGGGGGCTGAAGAAATGTTATCCTTTGAGTTTACTGTGTAACCCAGAGTTTCCCTGAATTCCAGAGCAGAGGAGGAGGGAACGGAGGAGACAGAGTCCCAACAAAATGCTCAGTACCACCAGAATTATTTGGAAAAATAACAAAGCAACAATTACACATGCCACACATCAATTATGTGTAACTGTTGCAGCTGTAGAGTGGAAAGAGTCACTCTGCCTGTGTTCTGCTTCTTTTCCAGAGAAGCATTTCCTTTACAGAGAAGGTAAAGCCAACATCATATACACAATAAATCAAGCCAATGTAATCACTGTTTCATGTACCCTCTTGTCACCCAAGAAATGGTATAAGCCAAAGATTATTAATGTGTCTCCATCCTATGATGGTTCACAGATTGGATCTGGCTTTTATCTTGGATTTTCTGAGACGTCATAAGATATTTAATCTAGAAAGGTCATACTAAACTGCAATAACTGAATGTGTTTAAAGGGATACTTCAGTTTCTCTTCAAACCAACCAAACTGCAGAGGCAAAATCAGTAATTTTACCTTGCCAAACGATGTAGTTGCTGGTCTACCACTGCCTCGATCTGTCAGTTTGTTTGTGTTATTGTGGGACTTCAGTGTTTCAAAATGATAGTTTGAATTCACCAAAGTCCCATAACAAGACAAACTAACTGACAGATTGAGGCAGCGGCACATCAGCAACTACCATGTTCTGCAAGCTAAAATGACTGGTTAAGCCTATGGAGTTTGGTTGGTTGGGAGAGAGCGATATTTGGCTTGCATAATGGTGGTGACCTGTCAGAAAACACTGTCTGACAACAAAGGAAAGTGGTAAAAGTACTGATGTAGATTTTGTTAGGTGGGACTTTTTTAAGTGGCTAAATACATTGTATTGCTGACCCTGATCCACAGCAGTTAATTGCTTACTTTCCGTGCTGGTACTCTTCTCTGCCTCTCTCAACTGTGGGGACATCACCCTTCATCTAGTGTAGGTAATACACTGATTATTGCTAAATACCTCAAACAAACCCCACCTGAAGTGATCTGAACATCCAAACATCTGCACATGAAACAACAACTTAATGGATCCTCAGAACATAAATCCACATCTTTTCATAAATATCTGTTCTGTGACTCTACTAAAGTGCTTTTGCCTAAAGTCGTTCAAGATTTGCTGTTTTTCCCCAGGGGGTCTGTCTCACAAAGCAGGATTATGAAGTTAGCTGGGTAACTGCTGAGCAAAACCCAGAAAATCTGTAACATGGACTCAAATAAAAAACCTTTTTTTAGCTTATGATCAGTGCGTTTGTCCAGTTTTGTCAGTAATCGTGCTTTGTGACAAAAGCCACAGAGAGAAAATTCTCCGGACACAGAAACTGTTGGGTTTATGTTTTCAGCTGCAGCAACTGCGGTTTGGAAAACGATACACGATGATGAGAATGGTTAGCATGACCAGTCATAACCACAATGGCCTAAGCAACAGAAAAGATAGCCACCAACAAAAACAGAAAACCTAACAAAGATAGGCCATGCTATAAACTGATCCCTGGGAGGTATACTGCTAAAATGTAACAGCTGTGACTGCACCAAAGATGTTGCCAAATTGGAAGAAACAGCTCTCACCTTATCAATTTTATCAAACCCCCTTTGTTTTGTTTTTATTAAGAATTTATTTTGCAATCACAGTCATTCATAATTTAAGTGCAACTTCTGGAACAAAAATCCTGCACAACCTTTCACATCCTATTGTGAGCCAAGCACATTCAACCCCACAGCCTGTAAAAATATAAGCATATATTTTGAAAAAGGCTGAATTCTTGTACACTAGTCCTTGAACACAAATAATAGAACTCAAATATGACAATGTCTATGTAAAACAACACAGAAAGACAGTGAGAGAAAAATATGCCCACACTGACAGAGAGATGGATATGGTCAGAGTCAACTGAAGCCCTGGTACTTCTCTTGTACTGTGACATATGCTCTCTGTGCCTTTGGTGTCTCCCCTGCTGCTGTTTAACAATATGATAAATACTCCAAGGATGAGTGCTAAACTGTGAACACAGTGGAATGCCATGGCCAAACAGGGCCCGTTTCAAAATTCCTTCATGTGGTTCTCTCCTCTCTCACTAGAGAGGACAGAGGACTTGAATATCAATGCCTCTACAATGTTTGAAATGAACTTATTTGCTTTCTTGCCCAGAGTTAGATCAAATGGTCAATGCTACTCTCACATCTGTCTGGTTAATACGACGCTACAAACACCTGCTGATTAGTTTAGCTGAATATAAAGACTAGAAACAGCCAGTCTGGCTTGGGCCAAGTGTAACAAAATCCAGCTGCCAGCACCTCTAAAGCTCAGCAACCAACATGTTATATATCTTATTTGTTTAATCCATACAAAAACCTAAGTGTAAGAACAAAAATTTATGGTGTTAGGGGTATGTGTAAGACTATTTCTTGGCTAAGAGCAGTGACTTCCTGGAGTCTCTACTGGTTGCTTGGCAACTACCCTTACTGTGAGAGTGGTATCAATCTTCTCATCTAACTCCTGTCAAGAACACAAATGAACATATTTCCCAAAATGCTGAAATATTTGAAAAGCAAAACAAAATATGTATTACTTACTTCACATATACAGTATATGCCAATAAAATTTGGCAACTCACACCAAAACAATCTAGCCGGACAAACAGTACTGCAAGCCAGAAGAAAAGTATGTGCTTTTATTTTGGGTGAACTGTCCCTTTAAAAACAACTGCTAATAAGAGTAACAAAACATTCTGATGTGTGCAGAAACACTGATACTCTACAGTGCACGTAATAAATGCCATAAGTTTACATTTTCCTTTGGTAGCTGAATCTTGCCAACTGAAAATGCTTGGTTCTCTTTGAACTACAACTCGGTCATGCCAAGGCGCAGTTGCACTGTTCTGTGACTACATCTTGAGAAATAAATGCAGTATGCAAAAGCCACATTCACCTTATCAAATTCAGATCATTAATCTGAATATTTGGCACTATAATAAAACTTCTCTAGTTACCATTACAGGGCTGATGGGCAGTCATCAGCTCACACTGTGCAGGTGAACTGAAATGCACCCAAGACACATTATCTTGGCTCTTAGCCGAAACAGTTTTTCTTCTTTAAATAAACATTGTGGGAAACAACTGCGGCCGCAGCCAATAACCATAAACCAACATAATTATGTTAAGAATGTGTTTGAGATTTGAAGATCAAACAGGATGTCACTGTGTGCTTGAACCATGGCCAGCAGTTTGTCAAGTGATGCAGAGATGAAACCTTACAAAGTCTACATTTGGAAGACTTCTCAGGGAGGATATTCAACAATCTGGCATTTCTTTAGTTCTCGATACGCTTTCCCAGAAAAGGACATACAGAAATAGATTTGCTGTGAATCAAGATCATCATCGCACAGAATGTTAGAAATAAGTTCCCTGAATAATTTGCACGATTTTGTTTCCAAAGCAACAGCACACCCATGTCATCAGCCTGACATAATGTGCTTGTTTTTCGTCTAACTTTGCTGATGTAAACTGCGTCTACTCTGTTTGTCATGTGCTACTAATGTGTAAATCACGCACTTTCTTTTCGTCAGAATTAATAAACTGGCCTTACAGGAATAGCACAATGGTTATTTTAATAGCTTTTTGACTAAAATATCTCTTTAAAATCAGTGGTGACAATTTTTTTTCATTATGTCTGTGTGGTGGCCCCTTACAATGAAGACAGATTAGGCTCTAACAACTTAATCCATAGCCTCTGACAGGAGTTTTGCTCCGAGGCACCACTGTGTCCACTGTGTCTGTGAACTGTCATAATTAAACCCAATGCCAGAGCATAACAGGTCAATCTAGAGACTTGTGTGTATTTAGATTGCTATGATTCGCAAGTTCACAAAAGATGATTCTGTCCCCAGAAATCTCTTCATTTCAACACATCTGATGGAGAGATCACACAGAGGTTCATTGTGGTTTTTATTATCTGTATAAAGTTAACTGCAGCCTTAGAAGGAAGCAGACATTTTACCACTCATATAAAAATCTGACTGATAGTAGATTCATTGAAAACAATAATTAAATCACATGGAGGGCAAACAGAACACTGCAGGATCTTATATCGTAAAAAAAAACATTTGGCCCTACATGAAACTGCTCACAGCGATGTCTGCTAATTATCTTGAGTAACCGGGGCCTGATTTCTGGAAACAGACATTGCTTTTGAGTTTTTTCAAGGGGATTTATTTTGGCACATTTTTGCACCACAAGGCAAATATCATCCACTTCCATTGCCTTAACCACAGAAGGCAGACATCTCTACAGCTGACACATTCAAACTTCATCCCAGGCCAAAACAATCCAGATGGATAAATAGCACTACAGACCAGAGGAAAAATATGTATTTTTGATTTTAGGGTGAACTGTCCCTTTAATAGCCTGTTGATTTTTGCTTCACAGCTATTTGCAGCCTCAGGCAAGAAGATTTCGTGCTTTTCACTTTGGCTACATTTATCTTTCAGTGTTTCATAAGGCAGAACTGTGCCCACTGCCATACAAAGTAAAATTATTTTCCATTTCACTGACACTTCGACCAGGCACTATTTTAACAACATTACTGCTCTGCATTCCAATTTTGCATCAAGTAGAGCTACATTTTGCCTCCATGGGCATGAGAAACACTTGATTGCAGCCTGATAATTTCACTCTGTCATAATTGGTGGAGAAGAAAGTATTCAGATCCTTTACTTAAGTAACAGCATTAATACCACACTGTGCAATTACTCCACTGCAAAAAGTATGTAAGTGTTATCCAGGGCAGCAACTAACGATAATTTTCATTGTTGATTATTTTCTCTATTAATTTATTAGTTGTTTGGTCTATATAATATCTGAAAATGGTGAAGAATGCCTCTGTGTATCCCAAAGTTCAAGATGAGGTCCTTAATTGTCTCCTTTTGTCTACAAGCCAAAGACATTCACATTCTCTTTTAAGAAGCTGGAATTTGAGATTTAAAAAAAAAAAAAAAATTGCTCAAATTGATTTCTGACATTATCAAAACAGTTGGTGATCAATTCAATAGTTGATATTAATTGATTTATCATTGCAGCTCTAGTAAGTATCAAAAGTAAAATTACTCATTCTGCTTAAAAAAAGGTCTACATATGTGTTGCATTCTACTGCTGTAGATTCTCAGAAAAACATTTAGTCGTCCACTATATCAGGAAAAAAAAATTCAAAATGGTGCATGCTACATGGGTTTCACTGGAACAGAAAGGGTATGAAACATTGTAACTTGAAAAGCAACTTGTAACTAAAGCTGCCAGACAAATGTAATGGAGAAAAAAGTACAACATTTGCCTCTGAGATGTGCTAGTGGAGGAGATTTATACTGTTTATAAAGTTACAGTACAGGTACCTCAAATTGAAAATTGGAAATAATCCTTTTCAGGCGGATAATAACAGACTTTGAACAGCATCCAACCACATGAATCACTTTGCTGTACCTGTAACACGCCGTAACTTCTCCAGTCGACTTCACGCAGGGGTACTTTGTTGTAGAAATGTTGTTTTCAGAGCACTCTTCACTGTCAAAGACAACACACAAACACACAAAAATAAGCACTTTCCTCTCATCCCACACAAGAAAGTCCTCATGTCATTATTTCACTACACTTACCCGTCACTGGCATCCTCTTCTTGGTAAGACCAAAGTAAACATCCTGAGAAACACATGCAGGTGACGGTGAGCAGGAGAGGACTGCTGCTGTGGTTTAGTATCATCTCATCGGTCCAGTCACCTGAGTGCTGACAGTAATCCGCACTTGTAATGATTACCTCCTCTCTGCCACAACTTCACAGTGTAAAGTGGTGTAGTACAACTACAACCACAGACCCTCCCACTCACTCTCTCCGTGTGTCTGAGCAGCTAGCATGAATGAACTGCTGTCACCACACACGGAGGTTAGCTTAACGGTTAACTTCTCCGTAACTTTTGACATGTTCCGTCAAAACACCGGACGAGCCGTGATATTCTTTTAACTTTTCTAATCCTTATATGTCTTTTTACATAAGAACTACGTTGACACATAAACATACCTTTCATTTAACGATTTCTCTTCCGTGAAACTTTATAAATTGATAGGAACTGATCCCTAACGTTTATCCTATCACTCCATTCACACACATACACGCGAGCGCATGGGCACGCACACACACACACACGTTACACCGGCGTTGTGCGTCATGACGTATACGTCTTTGCTACCACCGCGCGGCTGTTACTGATACAACAACTATTTAATGATAAATGAAAATAGTTAAATAATTATATAAATGTACGTTCATAATCAATTAAAAGTATTTTGGATAGATAGATAGATAGATAGATAGATAGATAGATAGATAGATAGATAGATAGATAGATAGATAAGTGATACTGACAACATCAACAATAATAATAATAACTACAATAATAGTATATTTATATATGATAAAATATAGTATAGAGCAATAGATAGCATACATATATAATAATATATAATAGCAGCAGAATATTAGTCATAATAGCAATATTAATGATATTAATAATATGAAATTAATAATCTGATAATGTATATTTTATTGGAGTATTTTAAGAGATTAAAAACAATATTTGTTTTGTGAGTTGTGAGTATAGTGTGTTACTGTGAGCAAGTGTGCCAACCAACCCTGACCTCCCCTAATCTGACTCATTGAATTCTAACAAAACCAAAATATAAAAAATTCATTAGCAAATATGAGCACAAATACTTTTCAAGTAAGTTTGTTAATTGTATGTCTATTTGGAGTTGTAAGCATGCATTATTTATAAATTGATTTAACGAGAGTTGCTAAAATATTAAAAGGGGCACGTGAACACATGAAGAGCACTGCTCAGCCTGTGAAAACAGTTGTTTCATTTAGTCTTTGTCTCAGGGGGGAACTTTAAATAAATAACCCTGATTATATCATCAGGGTTAATGAAATAATAACAAAAGACTTCTGAGTTGCATTATGAGAAGTTTGAAAGGATCCTATATGTTTTTGGAGCTTGATCCATATGAGGAATTAAAGTCTGCATGTCTCCGCCTCTTCAGTTTTATTTAATTTGTCTCTCACTAGTCCAGCAAACTTTATGGAGGTGCAATCCCAAACCCATGGAGGACCCCATTAAGAATGTAGTTTGGTTTTACTGAACCAAATCTGATGAAAATTTAGTATGCAATGAAATATGTAAACCTCACAAAATGTCAAAATAATCCTAAATGCATCTCATTACCAGTGATGATGCAAGAACATGCAGGTTTCACCTCAACCAAACTAACACATCAGAAAATGTTAACTAATTATTATAATGTCAACAAGGAGAACTCATTAAGGTAGCACTTACTTACATTTTAACAACTCAGACCACTGCCTTAAATCCTCCAGGCGGCAGCTGTTCTGCAGTTTCTGTTAAAGGAAAGCAGATTACTGTCTTTATTTACTGTGTCAAAACACTGGGGGTTCATGGTGCAAAATTTCAGCCAGGTCGTCATAAACAAAGCTGAGCAGCAAGTTGAAAGTGAAAAGCAGGGGTTGTGAATTAATTGAGCATCTAGGAAAAAAAAGATCAACTAAAGCCTTGCAGGACAAACATGATATATTTATAGCCTGGGGGCCCAGTGGCAGAATATGTGCTTTATTTAAAAAGGGACAATGCATATTAATTAGCATGAGCACTTAAATCCATCATGAAATGTGCCAGTTTTAGACTAGTTTTAGTTTTTAGTTTAGTTTTTTTCTGCAATCCCTGGCAGGCTGATGGCATATAAAAAACATTAAAAGATAAAATATGAAAAAGCAGGTCGATGGCATATAAAAACATAAAAGAATACATGTAAAAGCACATAAGCACATAAGCCAAAAAGCACAAAAGTACAAATAGTAAAACAATGACATAACCATATGAACAGTATTAAAGAAAACACACTGCACAAAACCACAAACAAATACATAAACAACTGCAAAACAATGACATAACCAATCCCCCAGATTATCGCAGCATGCTTGAATACCAATAGATATTCAGATTAAGTAAAAAAAGCAACAATATAGTTTAGGCAGGAGGAAGCGCAGAATGAGGGAGTGACAGGGGTTTAAATTTGTTTTTTTTTCTTATTATTATAGGTTTTTAAAGGAATAGTTTTCCCAAAATAGGAATAGTGTCCACAAAACACAGTTTCACAGGAAACATAACAACATAAAATGCCTCCATACTGCTTGTCTGGCATAATCCACGTCTCTTAAAGTCCGACATGCCGTTTGCACACCATCACACCACACACACCCAGTTCGGACGTTGTGCACACACACATGCGTACGTGGCTTCAACCTAAGGATCTACAGTGAAAACTGGTTACCGTTCACGTACAGTATGTGGGAGATTCTGCAATGCTGTTCTCCCGTGAAAGCGTGTTGTGGACTAAAAAACTAAACCCAACCTTAAATCGGTATGAGAGTAAGTAGATAATGACTGAATTTTTATTTTTGGGTGAACTATCCCTTTAAACCTTATCATCTAAAATTCCTCATGAATCTTAAATTAATCTATGATAAAGGTAGTGGGGGTAATAATGTGATATTTCCATCTAAAAGGTAACATAAAATTCAAATATTCAAGTTAACTTTAACATGAAGCATGATGACCACGCCATGGACACCAGCAGGAACTAAACTGCAACTTTCACGCTCTGTTAACCCAAACTCTCCTCATTATCTTGCTCATTCTTCAAGTCAAGTGATCTGAGGGAGTGGATGAGAAACCCTAATATGCCGCTGACTTTTGTTCTGAATGACCTTGCCCTCCGCGTGGCCTCGACCAGCCGGCCTGATCTGAGCACAAACGGTGTTCACTGGCACCTGCAGAACCCCGGAGTTCTTCAGTTTCTCAGGAATGCAGTGTGCCATTACAGGGAGTTGGATAGCAGAGCCACCGACGAGCCTGTAAAGGATATCCCGGTGAAACAAGAGGACTGCGGTGTCACTTACAGCCACTATGGTCGCTTTTCAATCTGTGGGGTCAGTCAGGTATGATTTAACTGTATTATATTAGTCAGAATTCATATTCAGGTGAAATGTAATACAATATTTCCTTTTATGATCATGTTTTTTCCAATAAAAGAGCAGGAATCATGCCCTTTTTTGTATCATTTAGCAGAAAAAGACACCTTGAGCCGGCTTCAAAGGGCTTGCTCAAGCATGACCATTTCAGTTCAGGGGAAAGCACTGTTTCACCCGTCTCCTCACTCCATTACAACAGAGCCTCTCTCAGCCTCTGTCTGAAAGCTGCAGTTCAGCTTCCCGCCACTTGATGGCCCTTTCAACCAACAGATCCCACCCCCCCTCCGCCCCTCTTTTGCCGCCACTATCGTCATCATTGCCCACAAAATGGATGACAGCTTTTAGAAATACCAGGGTGCGTCACGACTCTGAGGTGCACATGCTGTGCCATTTATGTTCCACCTGTTTTGATGCCTCAGCAGCAGCAGCACAAGAGGCAGAGAAGGATCATGCCTGCAACAGCACAAGCAGCCAATTAATGTTGCAGGCTGATACTGTATCAAAGCTACAGGGTTGATGTAACCTCACTATGATATCTGCCTTAGAGATAGAAAATAATTATCTGACACTCTTTTGCTATGTCATCAATTTCCAGAAAACAACACAAGAACAACAAAAGAAGCATTTTTAATCTTTACTCTGTACTTTATTTCCTCTTTCAATTAAATGCATTATGTTGTCTCAGTAGTTAAAGCATGTTTGTTTATATGATTAGGCTTGGGGAGTAATGCATTACATGTAATTAGAGTAACAAATTAGACTGCAAGTAACTGAATTCCATTACAGTTACAGACAGAAAAGACAATCAGATTACTAATACAGTCAGTACAAATGTGGATTATTAGAAGGATTCCAACACATTTTAAAATATATATTAAAATAAAGATATATACACAGTGTTCACACATTACAACACTTAATGAGTCTCACAACACCAGAGTGAAACCAGCTAATCTTACAGTTAGTTTATTATCATTACCTCAAGTGAAAAAAAATGCTTCACTGGGTGGAAATTCAACATAATTTTGTCTTTCAATCAAAAAAGCAAAAAAAACATCACAGTACAGTGACAGCTCTGCCTTCAGCTCTGAAAATATTGTCATCATCCAAGCACTCAACAACTAATTTAAAGAAACATTTACAGGAAAGACCAAGCGCTACTAACATTAGCTACACAGACCAGCCGTTAACATTAGCTGTACAGACTAACTGCTAACATTAGCTACACAGACATACCACTAAAGGTGCCTACACACACTAACTGCTAACATTAGCTACACAGACTAACCGCTAACATTAGCTACACAGACTAACTGCTAGCATTAAATACACAGACCAACCGTTAACATTAGCTATGGGCACTAACCACTGACATTAGCCATACAGATCAACTGTTAATATTAGCTACACAGGCTAACCGCTAACATTAGCGATATA
Organism: Lutjanus erythropterus; assembly: GCF_056507025.1. Classification (NCBI taxonomy): domain Eukaryota; kingdom Metazoa; phylum Chordata; class Actinopteri; order Lutjaniformes; family Lutjanidae; genus Lutjanus; species Lutjanus erythropterus. The sequence goes on along the minus strand of NC_139336.1, from coordinate 28,181,623 downwards.
GTCCAATTGCTAACATTAGCTACACAGACTAACCTCTAACATTAGCTACACAGTCCAACCGCTAACATTAGCAATACAAACAATCTGCTAACATTAGCTACAAAGACATATCGCTAGAGTTAGCTAGACCAACCGCTAATGTTAGCTACAGAGTCCAACCTCTAACATCAGCTCAACAAAATTCACAGTCTGATACTTCAACAGTTTTACAATAAATGGTGATCTCACTCTATATATTTCCTTTTTACACTGTTTACCCAAATCAGTATCAGTGTTGTTGATCTGAGCTGGGTGTTTCCTGACCTAGAAGGATTGGTTAGAGGACAGGTGGACCATTTCTTTTCACTTAACAGCACCACATCAAGTGAAACGCTTCTCCTATATCTTTACTGCTTCAACAGAGAAAGCATCTGCACCACAAAGAGAACAAATGGATCCGAAATTAAATCAGATGAAAGAAAACTGATCCAAGGAGAAAGGACACAGGAGGAGATTTGTATGGGAGCAAACGAAAGCCAATAAAGACTAAATCTGTCTGTGATGGGTTGTTTCTCTTGATTACGGAGCTGTCCTTGAGATCTCTGCAAGAGGAGCAGAACCAGGGGCGGATGGAGTGATGAGAGGCTGGCATGGAGACTTTAAGGGCTGGCAAAAATATATATATGCCCATTCAATCACAATCAATCACATATATCAATATTTGCTGGGAAAAGCCCCCAAATGAACATACTATATTTAACTCCAAAACATTATTGTGGCACAAGTAAAGGACTGAAGAGAAATATTTAAAGGTAGCAAAAGAGATCAATAAATTATTTTATTTCAGACATTTTTCCAAATACATCTTGCCGAACCCTAACCCTTGTATTCCTAATTAAATCATGTTTTTGTAAAAATCTTACAGAGTTGATAGAAATCTGGAGCAGAACTTTAAAGGGCCAACAGCTAGCTAATGGTAGAGTTAGATAAACAGTATCTTACAGTAAATGTTGTTAACAGTCGCTAACTCTAGTGTTAGCTAATAGCAGCCAATGGTACTGTTAGATAATAGATGTTAACGATAGTGTTAGTTAAACAGTATGTCATGGAAATTGTCGCTAACAGATAGATAGATAGATAGATAGATAGATAGATAGATAGATAGATAGATAGATAGATAGATAGATAGACAAACCTAGGGGAGTGTCATCTCATATCATCATATATTTTTGAATTAGAAAACCGGGGTGGTAGCAGGGGTGGAAAGGCATCTTTTGGGGGTGGCAGTTGATGCCCATATGCTACCCCTCTAGATCCGCGCCTGAGCAGAACTACACTGCTAATCTTAGATGTGATGTTGTTATGGCTGGCACTGCACCAAACAGCCTCTGTTTGGTTGTTTGTCGAGAGAAAATCTGAAAAGAAGCAAGTTCTAGTACACTGACGAGCAGTCCAATGAGAATTAGTGCCATGAAAACCAATTTAGTACCTTGTGGGTTGCAGACACTGACATTAACCTTTTCATGCTTAATGGATGCTTCATAATGTGTGGCTGCAGGAATAGACTACATAAAAACACAGTCTTTTATCCTCTAAATGCTCTCTCTTACAGATGGGATGGCAACAAGAATATTGCAGGGAATGAGGAGCACCCCACTGTCAAAACTCCTCTCTCTCTCTCTGTCTTTCTCTCTCTTCACAGTGCAGCACTGCAGTGCTTCTCTGCACATGCCCAGACAGACTGGGAGTGAGCCACAGCAAGTTTGAGCTCACTAGAAACATTAACAGCCCTGCATCGCAGACACACTCATGTACTCCTGTGCAAGCCGTGTTTGCAGTTAGCAACGAAAGTCTTATTTAACGAGCAAGTGAAAAGGAATTCCTTGATGACAGTTTTAAAGGTTAAAATGCATCGACACAGATGCATTTGCTGTCACAAGAATCAAACCTGTGACGTTCTCTTTACAGGGCTTTCTTTTGTCTCAAGGTCACTCTGCCTCCCACAAGCTTTCAACACACGCTGTTCAGTACAGAATGAACACAGTTGGTGCAGCTTTAATATACAGCGTCATACCACCTCTCTTTAGTCAATAAATTACATTATTACAGTCACTGATCTTCCATTACCTCAGTGCTTTGGCTTAATACTGTTTAACTTTCTCCATATATTTCCATGCTCTCTATTTTAATCATCTTTTTCACCGCAGTAGATATCATGATCGTTCCTTTTCATTTACATTTTATTAAACAACTAAGCCACCCACTGTTACAATAATGTCATAGCAAGCTACATTAAACCATTACTAATGCAAGCTGAGAATACATTTAGCCAGTTATTTAATGTTCAAATAGTCTGGTGGCTTAGAAACTCAATATTACAGAATCTTCCTATCATGCAGATCCTATTTTAACTGTTTGGTAACCATAGTAATTAGGGTTAGGCCCAGATTTAGGAAAAAAGCCACTGAACAGTTGATCCTTACTCACCAAAATCTTAAATAACCTCTTTAGGCTAACCGTTAAACTGTGCTAATTTTTTGACCCAACAGTAGTGGTCGCTCTTTCATTTAGAGTAATACTGGTGGTTGCATGCTTTACTCTAAACTTATTTTTCTCTTTTACAGTGGCTGAAGCAAAAATATACCAATATGCAATTAAGCAGCATACAAAATGTGATTCATAACTCACTAAAAGACAAAATAAATGTGAGAATCCAGCAGAATAAATGACATCAAAGGGCCTCAAATGGTGAAAAGAGGTAAAAAATAATAATAATAATAATAATAATAAAGGAAACACAGGGGTGCATTGGTAAATCAATGGAAAAACAAGTCAGTAACAGGGGAGATATAGCTCCTTTTTGCACTATTCTGTGATGCTTCCACTGCATCAAACAGAATGGAGTGGAGGCCAAGTGGAGGAGAAATAGTCTGCAAATGGCCTTAAGGGATCACATTTTTCCAAAACAGTCTGAAAACAACATTCACACACTCAGAACAGTGAAATTGTTTTTGGTTGCTGTAAGTGTTCTGACCATGTGGAGATTCTTTCCTGATGCAATTCTAAAAATAAGAGATGGGGGACAAAATTCACCATGTTTGTTTTGTCCAGTCAAAGCTAATTACATCAAGTAGATATTAACAGTTAACAATTACAGCAACTGAAAATGTTGTATTGTACATGTCAGTATGTGAATGTTGTTTTCAAGGTGCTATATATGACGATTCAGCCTCACTAGATGTCAGAACACCTATTTATTATGCAGGGTAGGTAAAATTCAGCAATACGGAGCGTGCCCAGCTTTAATGTATGTGAGTACCTCTCTGTCCTCCCTGCATTTGTTTTCAAAATGGCAGCCTGGAAACTTTGTCGCACTACAGCTAAAAGGTGCTTCTGACCCCAGGACTAACGGTGAACTCAGGGGAGATGAGAAGTGGTTGTCTACACGTTGAAGCAGTGTGAAGGAGACTCTCAGAGGAGCGATACTCGGCATTTCATGACTCTGGACGATGACGTCTTTTTTGTGGTCTCTCAAAAGATGTGAAAGCACAAGAGCACATGTGTGGTGAATGGATTAAACTCATGTCTGGCTAACTAATGCTAGCTCACTAGCTGTAGTAGTTTTACCTCCAGACAAACATGTTAGATCCCACTGTATCTGCATTTGTTCTGTGGGGGTTTGAGGAGGAGGTTGTGGGTTGGTTCAGAATCAAAGTGGGTTGGCAGCGATGCATTTCACTCTGACTTGCTGTCTCAGGTCAAAACTGGGTTAGCTTACCTCTTATCCCAGCTATCTTCCGCAATTGCGGACCCGTTGGTCTGGGCAATTGAGACGTCTCAAGGTCTGCTGCACTAATTGAGTCCTTGCACTTCCTTTTCTCACATTAATGAGTATTTCTGTCATCTATCATGTAGCTAACCTGCCGTCTTTCACCATCTGACCAATGTCTGCTGAGATGTGAGCTAGCTTTAGCCTTGTTTAGCATTAACGTTATATCATGTACCCAGCTGCTTGCTAACTTTACATTTACACTTTCACAGGGATTAAAACGCCAGCTGGAGACTTCTCAGCTGACTAAAGTTGAGTTAGCAGTAGCATTAGTCAGCTACACTTATGAAATCTGCTTGTGAGTCATTATTTTAGCCAACAAAATCCACCGTCGTCAGCTGGAAATGAGAAGCTGCTTTTATATATTTCTCTAAGGAATCATGGACCTCATGTTTCAACAATGAACCTACTCCCAATTTTGATGTTAAATCTGCCACCTTTATCACTGTAAACTGCATAAATGAAGTGTGAGAATGGAGAGCTTGACAGACTTAGCAACAGTAACTAAGGAGGGCGGGGCTTGGTGAAGGGTCAGTTAGACAGATCGACAACAGTACTTGTCTGTTCGTTTCCAAGCAGGGCGCACAACGGCTGCCTGGTGACAATGGTTCTCATTTTACAGCTAAATGGTACACTAAAATATGTTTCTTAAAAGAAAGCAGGAACATAATCTTGATCCATATTCGATCAAGACTGGCTTGTTTTGCAGTCTGATCTGAGTTTCGTGAGCCCAAAGCTTTGTGACGTGTGACTTTTCAAACCTGGACCGGTGATGCTTCTCTGTCAATCATCGCATAGAACCTGTCCCATTTTAAATAAATGGTTGTGATTGGCCCATAAAGATCAAATCTATCTGAATGGGAGGGTAGCCAGACATATGTGCCAGAGTTCTGTTCATCTTCTTTCCCGGCTAATTAAACCTTTAATTTACAATGCAAAACAAAATAAAACATGAGCTCCAGCCCATCACACAAGGAAAACCTATTATAACAAACATCTTTTAGCCCATTATTTATTTTTTTAGGGTTTATTCCAATAAATATCATGGGTAGATGACTTACAGCAACCTTATCTGGAAACCAAAGCAGGGCAAGTGGAGCACAGTTGGGATCATTTTGGCTCTTACTCCCCCACTGTTGTGGCAGCAGGTTAAGACAGAGTTTTCTTCCTGTCATCTCAGTGAGAATGATTTCCTCCACCACATGTTACTGTGAATCCCTCCCCCTCTCCCCATCTCTTTCTTCAGTTGCACCAGCTGTTCAAAGGTTCACTGGTGAGTCACATAAGGTGCAAAGAGATGTGATGTGCGAGGAAACAAACATGCCCGTCAACACAAAAGCAATCCTGGAAATGTAGGCGCTACGTGGATACAAGGAGGATGGCGGTTTGTCTTTAACCACAGGAGCATCTGGACCTCAAAGTGATGTTGTATAGTAAAAATAGAATTTAATTTATTCATATTCTTTCAAATCCTACAAGTTCAATCTTACAGATTCACTGCAAAAACAATCAGAATCTGGATTTAGCTGATTTAAACCACTCCCCGCCCCTTCCTCATTTGCTATAGTACACAAAAAACCCCAACAACAATTACTGTGAGATTGGAATTTACTTCCGCTACACTACATGTCTCTGCACATGTCCCCTCAACACTGCTGCGATCAATAAATACAGTATAACCTCAGTGCAGTGTCCTTGGGATGGCCACAATTCACTGCCCCTCCCTGCCATTATGTCTCTCCCCCTCCTCTGGATGGATCTCCTGGCTTAATGTGACTGCCCACCCCATCACATGCACACACACACACACACACACACACACACACACACATGCACAGTCCACTGCGCCCCTCCTTGAATTCATCCTTCCTCTTCTTCCTCCTATCAGACTTGGACTCTCACTGATGCAGGTCCATTTCCGCTGCCCTCTGTGATAAAGTGTAGGAAGTAATAATAATAATGAAAAAGACAGAATGAACACAAAAACATGAATATAATGCCACAATTAGGATAATAGTAGTAAAGTAAGATAAAATAAAGATTAAAATATAATGCACCAGCATCCATCCTATGCATAACACAGGATGGAAAAAACCCACTGGGATAATACTAATTAAAGTTGAAAACAGAGTTAATTAAATGCATAAAATCAATAAAGAACAACAGTGTGTAACTGCAAAGCAAAATGCAAAGCAAAGTCTCAGGCCCGCATGAGGAACATCATAAATTGAAGAGTTTTTAGCTTTCCTTTTATTATTTAGTGTGCTGGCTTCTTTGACATCTACAGGTAGTGTGTTCCACAGTTTTGGGACAAACGTTGGACTTTATTTCGGCTGTTTCTGGGAACGTCCAGTGAACCAGCTGCAGACGATCACAATGTAGTAGGGAACAAAGGCGTTAGAAATAGTAAGGAAAAGGAAGAGAGCTGGGGATACACAAAGCATTTGGGGCTCATAAAAAGAGAAAGAAACAAGTTATGGAATACGTTATGAGTGAAATGGATGTTGCTGATTTGCTTTAAATGATTGTTTAAAGTGGAGTTGTATGAAATAGTCATTATGGTACAGTAGATGGTGGTTGACACGCTGCCAGTCTGGTTGTACCAGCATGGAAGCTAAGCAATATAGTACTCTGGTCCCAAATTACACGGCAACTGTCCCGAATCCAACCAGTGTGTCAACCAGCATCTACTGTAATAAATACCTCATGCAACCCCACTGAAAATTATCCAAACTCTCCCTTTAAACTTCAGGAAAATGCCAGACAGAACTGTTGGTAGTTCCCACATCAGATGGATGGTTTAATTTCTTTAGACGTGGAGAATGTGCTGCATATTTCTCGATCTGGATGCACTCAAATATACAGCCAGCGAGCAGATGGTTGGACTGAAGCAACCCATGCGGGGAAAATGGGAGTAAGAAGGGATTCTTTCTCTCCTGTCACCAAAATAGGATCTCTGTGAAAACAGAGCTATGATGTAAGAGTATTTTAAGGCAAAGTTTCATGGTATTCCACTCTTGACAACTATTACTGTTCTCTTCTTCCTCTTCCACTCTCCTCACTTGGCCTGATTTTCTAAACTCTCGGTGATCAGGACCAGCACAGGTCTGGTAATATGGCTCATCTTCATTTAAATTAGTTCTGAAGCATTAGGCAGGATTGGCCCTGGGTATCAGTGAATTTATGGCCCAGTTGTGGCAACATGCGCCACTACACCGAGCCATATTGTTTAGCCCGCAAGCCATTACCATGCCCATTCGTTTTCCTTTCATTGTCACGGGATATTAGAATTTGCAGCAGAGACAGTCGTCATTGATTTTCCACTCAAGCAGCCGTTACTTCCAGATTAAATTCAGGTGGTTTAACGTGAACAGGGCTAACACGCAGTATCGGATTGGTTCGATTTGTCCACAAGAGTGTGAGGTGGTTCTAAGGTTGTTGCATGTTCGGGCACGATGCAGAGGTGCACCTTTCACTGACACACTGATCACTCTTGGCAAGCTGTAAACACGGAGGTGAGGATGTGGCCTCTGGATGGGTTACTTCCCTGTCTGTCTTTATCTGTCATGTACTGCTGTTACTGAAGCAGACACCTACTGTAGGAAAACACTGTGACTCCCACCTATCAGATACTGCCCGCTGGGTTTTTCTGGGTTTTTGTGTGTGTACATGTCTTTACTCTTGGTCTTCATTGTGTACGTGTGATACCTTTGATGCACAGGAATGTCAAGCCATGTGTTTTGTTGACACTGGTTTTACTTCCTTCTTATTTTTAGTCCCATAATGATAATAATAATAAAAATAATTTCTGCATGAAGAAATAACCAAAGGTCATTCACAGACGTATACAGCATGTAATCCTATAGTGATTTTACTAATGTTTGGTGCATTTACTCAAATGCTTGGGCATTTCCATTGTGTGCTATTTTATTCTTCAGAAGAAAATATCTTAGATAAATAAACTACTAAATTGTGATGTATATATTGTTATAAATTAAGCTACCCAGCAGCTCATAACAACTTAAATTAGCCCCACCAGAGGATTTGGGTCCTGGACAGAGGCCATGTTTGAATGTAATGTTTTTAAAGTACAGCGGATTGTAGTTTCTCCCACATGCTTGGAAGGGGAGGGTGAGTTAAGTGGCATTCAGTTGGTTTAAATCTACAACCGCACCGCTAGATGCAGTCTTGTGCGAGTTCACACTTAAAAGAGCTAGCTTAGCTCATAGTTAAGTGTAAACTTTGAAACAAACCTGAACACCAACATACTGTTGACATCTCATCAGCTGGCAAGTCAAAATTCCGACTTTACGGTTCAAATTAAACGCACCATGATGCATAGGAGCTGCAAGGAGAGAAAGAGGGAGATGACAAAGAGGAGACGAGCGAATATGATGTGGATCTATCTGTCCTTTTTTCACTGTAACATGAACTCCAGTCTGCAGTGTCATGCTACATTATCAACCAAAGTTTTTATATCACCTCGACATTTCTGTCTCTGCTGCGGTCACACCTCTGTTTTAATCAGCTGCTGATGTCAGCGCCGTTATCACACTCAGGAGCGAATGTTGATCACGTTCACATTCGCTGATTGCAAACCGATTCGTTCAGTTCACCGTTTACCAAAAATATCAGCACATTCAATGAACGCTGCTCTTTTAGTGCGTTCATGCACACAACACTGGCTAGATGCCGCTAAATTCTACACACTGGTCCTTTAAGTAAGATTTAAAATACAAAACTGTAGTATTATTAGTCTTACTTGAGTAAAAGATCTAAGTACTTCCACCGCTGCTCATGTTTGGGGTGAATTAGACCTCTGACAGGTCTCTTGAAGTATCTTGAAGTTACAGTTAAAACTTTGTACTTCAGAAGTTAGTAATAGTCTGTCAAAACAAATCACAGATACAGAGCACAAGAAAATCCATTATATCTAAGAAGCTGTGGTTACTGAGAGGTAATGCATCATATTCTGTCGCAGACTTCTGAAGCATCACTTTAAATCACTTATTTATTTACGAGCTGTTCTCATTAAATTAGAAAAAAAAAGTGATGAAGAGCTGTTAATGAAGACCCAGGGCCTCTGAGACCCCAAACGCACAAACTGTGATCATTTAAAGTACATAAAACACAATTACTAAAAAATGCCAGGAGACTGTTGGTTATTACATTTGACTGAAGGGAATTTTGTCCAGATGATCTAAAATGACTTGTATTAAAGATAAATTTGAATTTGACATTAGCTGGATTTACTTTGCTTTTAGCATGAGTCATGGCTGTAGATATTATCCACTGACCCTCTACACTTTGGGCACTGGATAATGGTTGTATGGATGCTATCCAGCTACTCTGGTCGCCACATGTCTGACAAATATAGGAGCAACTTCTCATTAGTTTTCATTTTCTGAGTGCTAAGATCCATCTGCCTTTAAAATGGAACACAGCTTTATAATATGTGTTCACTCTGGCTCTGCTTTTAGGCGTTATTGCTGAGGTGCTTTGCAAAAAAACAAACTTGTCCTTCCACAACCTGATGCATGAAAATGTTTCCTTTGTGGCGTTTTTTCCCTTTTTCATCACATGTTTGTGGGGGAGATGTTCATAAAAGCAGAAAGCAAAAGACGTCACTGGAGAAAGCTTGAATTCTCAGCAATAACAGTGTTGACAGCTTTCATCAATAACACTTCCAAACACCCGATAATATAATTACCGCTGAAATCCTATGACAGGTTTTCACTTAACATCCACTGAATCAGATATTTCCTCATCGCTGTTCTTCTCCTTGTTATAGACTTTCTCATTTGGTCCAATAAAACACACTTCAGTCCTCAAAAGGTGGAAATAATGAAGCACAAATGCTTTGTTACTGTACTTAAGCTTTTTGGTTTTCAGGTATGTACTTCAATATTTATTTTATTTTTATTTTTACTCCCTACATTTTAACAGAAATATATGTGCTTCTACTCTTTATTTTTTCAGGCTCGTGCATTTATGGGGAATTACTGTTTATTATTGTTATTGGGTTAGGTTTTTTTTTTTGTTTGTTTTTTAACATCACTGTGCACCACTTTCCCAACATCAAGACCCATTTCAACTTAAGTGGATGAGACAAGGGTTGGTTTGTCCATCACTACATATCACACATGATAAATGTAACAAGAAAACAATGCAAAAGATATAACAAGACGAAAAGGACATAACAAGACATAACATAATGAGAGCAACGTAACAAGACATAACAAGATGAAAACAATTTAACAAGATGTAACAAAAATTAGGTTAAAGATATTACAAGATGTTAATGGCTTAAAAGATATAAGACGAAAAAGACATGACAAGACGAAAATGGTGTCACAAAATGTAGCAAGACAAAGCACATAAACATTAAAAGACAAAACAAAGACGTAACAAGACAAAGCGGACAGAAAGGGAGACTCAGCCACTGAAAAAGGTGACGTTCAGTTAGCTTTGCAACTGCGACTTTTTACTTTTTATACTTAAAGTACATTTCAGAGCTTGTACTTTTTCACTATTACTTGAGTAAAAAAGTTTTTATGCAAGTATCTGTACTTCTATTTGAGTAAATCGTGTGTTCTTTTACCACCTCCGTCAGTCCTACAGCTGATGCAGATTGTTGCTCTGCTGTCCAACTCACCTGTCTGAGAGGTGTTCGGCTGATTGTATCAGCTAATTGTATCTCATGTGAGCCGGCAGAGGTGCCAATCAAAAGACCACAACTAGCAGCGGCGCTCGCAGTTTTCCTCTTCTGATTGATTTACCCTTCAGAAATGTCACTAATTGGTTAGTCATACATTTTTAAATGTCAGTGCGGTGGCAACAGTTGGGAGAGAAGTAAACAGAAAGTCAAGCTGACTGCGTGGGTGGTGTCCACGGCTCAGAATTGCCGTGGGTCTCACACTGTGGGTTTCCGTCCAGCTGTGTCACACTCTCACGATCAGCACAGAGGCTGCGTGGACTCAAGAAGCGAGGATCCTCAAGTGCACGGCCTCTCTTCTCCATCAAATAAAACCGAAGTTGTCGCAGCAACTTCAACCAGATTCAAAAGTTGTGTTAAAGATTATCTACCTGCTCTGCTTACACACAAACATGCACACACACACACACACACACACACACACACACACACACACACACACACACACACACACCTCCCTGTGACTTGCTGATAAGGTTTCCCCATCAGACAGCGGCAGCCACAGCGCTCTCACTTCTGTGGGACGCAAAGTTTCCATCCTTGAGGACACCTAAGCTGTAACTAATCTCTGGCGCCTACATTTGGCTCCGATGCGCTGATATTTTACTATCATTCCCAGCGATCTGACCTCGATTAGTTATGACACATGGCCCCGATGCAGCTTTACAATCTCTGTGTCACAACAGATAAGAAATGAAAGGCAAGACATGACGAGAAAAAATGCTGTTTTTTTTCATGCACCAGCTGATTTTGAGATTTTGGTCTGTTTTGCTTCCATAGCAACATCTTCTTTCAGATCAGTGGGAAGAAAACATATTTAGGTTTATTTTACTACAGTTTGTCTCTTTGCATTTGTGGATATCTTCTAAATTCAGCAAAGTTTAGCATTAGATAATGCCTCATTTGCATATATCAATGTGAAATTTCAGAAAACTTGTTAATATTTTAATATATTCACCAGATCATTTTTGTGTAAAACAACAAACTTGACAGTTTTATTCCTATCTTTATTTTTGTTTTGTTTTACAGAGGGGGTTCAGTCATAAATCATTCATTGCCCCATTAGCCATAGTTCCCCAAAACATGGCAAAAAATGACTTTCTTGTCTTAACTAAATTAAACAATAATTTTGAACTAATGTTTTGTCCAATGTTCATATTACTGTATATTTGATTATATAATGATTCATTTGCATATTTAACGTAACAATTCAGAAAACATTTTCTTTCTAAATGTAGGTAATCAGCTATCAAGTTTCATGGTGATATCTAAGTTATTAAGATCTCATATTCAGCAGAGGTTTTTCAAAATATGACTGATTTTACAATGCATATCTTTAAAATATGTTGTTTTTTTTTTTAAGCTAATTTTTTTCTCACACTCCCGGCCAGAAATCTCCACTTCAGTAGCACGTCCTATGTCAACTCTATTCAACTCAAACTTGATGTGTATATAATATTATTTATATATATTTCATACGCAGGGCAACATAGTGTGCTTTACATTAAGCAACAATACATATAAGAATCAAAACAAGTGCAAGACAAATATGCACATCAAAAAGTGTGCAGTTATACAAAAGTCAGTACAAAATATACAAAAATATATAAATATCAAGAATATACAAAACATACGCACACATAAGAGCATATATCTATATTCTGAAGGTTTGTACAGAGGAGTTTGTTCAAATGTCATTTGTATCATATCCATTCCTGATTTGTGTAACATTTTATTCCTGAAAATGTGAAAATGGACATGAAACATGAATTTTGAACCTCGATTCATCCAACGTTCAAATTTCTGTTGTTGAAACTTCTGCAAATTCTGCAAATTATGGTGCATATTTAATCTGATAATGTCACATTTGCAAATTTAACATTGAATTTCAGAGAATTTATCTTACAAAAAAACTGTCTTGATACAAGTAATCAACTTGAAAAGTTTAATGGTGATATCTGCTGGTTAATCTTTTTTTAGTGGATTAAGAAAAGGCCAAATCAAATTGCTTCCACTTACGCTAAATTATCTCCAAAATCACTTCTTTCCCCAGTTTAGCTCTTTATTTTTAAGGTTTAGTTTAGTTTAGTTCAGTTTAGTTTATTTATTATATTCGTAACATTTCAATCTTACATGATCAAATGTATTTTCATGGTCAGATGAACTGTCCAGGATTTTAAAAATTTAAAGTTTTTCCACTTTACATTCCTTTTAATTCAAATACTGATAAATACGCCTAGCTCCTGTTTTATCATATTGTTGTTTTTTCCACAGGACGGTCAGGAGACAGGCAGGTAGATTACCTTGAGAAGAAAGAAATCCTCACACCTGAACAACAGTGTGCATTATTGAATAAAAGCAAGGGGCAACATCAAAGGTCACTCGCTGCTGCTGTATTTCCTTTTGCGATGTCAGTAATTCTCCTTGGCCCCAGAGCTTTAATAGCCTCCTGCATTTACAAGTCTGAATCAATCTGTGTAAAAGTGAAGATCATAGAAAACTCTGGGATCAGCTCCTCTCTACCTCAGAGAGGACATCATTATGTGAGGACAAAAAGCCTGCATGTCACCCTCTTATCTAGCCGTGGTTCCGCTTTTTGTCTTGTGACGCCTTAAAATGAGGCAGTCTATTTGTGTTTACCAGTTGCATCAGTTTGCCAGTTTTGATCAGTTCAGCCAAATAGTGATTTTCCTCATTGTCTTGTAAGGGTTGTTGAAGCCCAAAGAGGTGAAACCGCCCAATAATTCATGAGAAAAAGGGCAAAGATTGGAGGAAAGAAAAAAGACCAACTCAAAAAATTGTCACTCTAAGAAGAAGAGATCTGCTGGAACGAGCAGAAGAAGATGGTGTTGTCAAGCATGAAAACATCGATGCTCAGTTGCAGATCTGTGAGCCAGAGAGTAAATGCAACCTGGCCACAGAGGCCGGACGCAGAGCGGGGCTGCTCGTGCTGCAGTCCCCGGACCTCCACAGCAGCCGGGACTACTGTTGAGGTGCTGACCCCCAGGTTGAGATCACTGACTGTAAAAAAGGACGGACAAGGCATCTCCACTTTCTTCTTTCTTCTTCTTGATGTTTTAGTTTGGTCCATGTCGTACCTGTTTACATGGAGGAGACGGGATTTATGACTTATACCGCAGTCAGCCAGCAGGGAGTGATCAAGATATTTAGGCTTCGTTTTCAGGCAGCTGTCTTCGCTTTCTTGGGGCTAATCTTCACCTTCAAGTACTTAATCAAATTCAAGGTATGGCTCAAACTTTATATGCAGGGAAGCATAAACTCACACAGGGAAAAATCGCATCATAAAAAATGTATGGAACAGAGAAAGAATGAGATCCAACACACACAAACACACACTGTTGCAACAACTGGAGCACAATTATTAAAAACAGTCTTAGACTTGGAGCAAAGACAGCTGGACCTACTGCACTGATTACAATTACTGTCACTGGACAAACAATGTCATCTCACACAACACCTTACACTTCAGCTGTTGATCGTACCGTACAGCCCACAGGAGCGATCATTACCTTATAACTCTGATGTGTAGTGATGCGTTTAGCTCCTGAGGACGCACGAGCACCGTCAGCAGAGAGGATGACACACTGTTAACGAACTGGCTGCTTACTTGATGAGCATAAACAACATTCTGAAGCCGTTTTCACACTTCACACATGCTTCTCCGTGGATACTCGTGTTCTGCAGCTCTGCTGTGCACGACGCTCAGAAATAAAAGGGATGACTAGAACTGTACAGGGTTCTTCAGCTTCAGAACACTTTTTGATTCCTGGTAAACAAAATTCCTGGGACCTTTAGGGGGATTTATGTTGGACAAAACATGCAGGGCTATATGTAGAACCATCAGTGAAAGGTTCCACCTACAACCTTATATGAGAGGTTTTATAGTATAACCGACATAGAGAGTTCTGGGTATAATGGTTACACCCAGAACCCTCTATTTAGAACCTTTCCACTTTCTAAGCGTGCTAAGCCACCCAGGTTGTTGTACTCAGAACCATTTTATACCGCAAGGGTTCCGTCTGGAACTCATCCAGGGTGTTCTGCCGAGAACCCTTTCGTATCCCAAAGGTTTCATTTAGAACACATCCACAATGCTCCAACAAGAACTCTTGAATATTCCAAGGGTGTCATCCAGAAGTCCACCCAGGTGTGTTCTACCAAGAAACCGTTTATATTCCAAGGGTTTCTTAAAACCCACCCAGGGAGGTTTTATCTAGAACCTGCCTAGGTTGTTCTCCAAAGAACCCTTTTATATCCCAAGGGTGTCATCTTGAACTCACCCATGTGTGTTCTACCAGGACCCCTTTTATATATCAAGGGTTTTGTCTGGAACTTATCCAGGATGTTCTACCAAGAAACCATTTATATTCCAAAGGTTTCATCTAAAACCCACCTAGGGTGTTCCACCAAGAAACCTTTTATATCCCAAGGGTTTCTTCTAGAACCCACCATGAGCCTTCTACCCAGATATCCTTTTGTATCCCAGAGGTTTCATCAAGAATCCCCCTAGATTGTTCTACCCAGAAACCCTTTTATACTCCAAAGGTCTGATCTAGAACTCACACAGTTTGTTCAACCAAGAACCGTTTTATATCCCAGGGGTTTCTTCTAGAAGCCACCCATGGTGTTCTACTCAGAACCCTTAGAACTCACCCTGGTGTGTTCAACCAAGAAACCTTTTATATTTCAAGGGTTTCTTCTAAGATCCACCCACAGAGATCTAAAAATACAGTTTCTCCAAGGGTTCTATGAAGAACCATGTTATATTCTGCAGATGAGGAAAAAAATCATCCATCATTTTACCGATCAATGTTACTATAAACATCTTTTAAGACTCACACTTTCAACAAACCTTGAAGAACTGCTCCCAAAAACGGTTCTTTCGATGAAAATGGTTCTAAATGGATCCCTTAGTCTTACATAGAACACTTGACACTTTCCTCAAAAAAACAAGAGTTTCTCAGAAGCAAGTTGTTTGAAGTGGACCCTCAGCCTTTCAGGAAGAACCCTTTTGGAACCCTTCCTTCTAAGAGTGCGCACACTGTTTCACTAAGTGTTCACACACATTCTGCCTCTCTACTGAATGAGCACCTTTTAAAATGTACAAGTGTTAACTAGGCAGCGAATATAAATGTATGCATTCACCATATGCTGCTGAAGCATGAAATATCTTCTCATACTCTATATATTGTTCAGAGCACTTGAGGCCCTCAAGCCTGTTAAATAATGCAACAAACAGTAACGTTCAGGTCAAAGCAGGGAGGCGGCGGCGGTAAATACAGCATCAATATGGATAAGTCTCCTGCAGCCTCGTCGCTGGAGTCCTTGCCATTTCGCTCTCTCTTTCTCACCTCAGAAACATGGTCATCTCACTCTGTCTCATACAGAAACACACACTCTCTCTCTCTCTCACACACACACACACACACACACACACACACACACACACTACTGGCAGGGCGTGATTGCATAACACCGACGCTCACAGCTGCCGGTTTATCATTTATTAATGCTTCTTTCAGTAGCATAATTTGCTGTGCTGCTCCGTATAGGACAGTAATAATTTAGGTGATATGCAGAAAATGTGAGATGGACCTAACTGTATTTTGGAGCGGAAAAGTAATTTATTTCCTTCACTACACATCAGAGGGGTTATTGAGCAACTCAAAGGTGCCAGTATTGAGTGAAATAAGCTATTCAAACCTTATAAGTGATGGGTCAATTGACAATAAAAGAAAAACATTTCAAATTGAGGGCATGAAGACAACTGGGTTTCATTGTTAGCGTTCTGCTTGAATGCTGCAAACACGCAAAAACACATCTACAAGGGGGAAGAGCTGTTGTGCGATTGACTGAACGAACAGATTCAACAAGAAATCAGAGTGATCTTTTTACAGACTGCTGAAAGCTACAGAAAAGAGAAGACAACTGGAATCATTTTATCAGTACCATTTTGTGTCAGGTGTGTTGGATGTTTGGATAAAACATACCTTAGTATGACCAATACCTTCCAGAAAAACCCATTGCATGCAATCTGTGTCTTCTGCTTCCTGGTGGATCATCAGTGCATTGCAGGCAGCAGCCGGGCCTCTGAGTGCAAAATCCAACATGGCTGCCTTTACACAGTATCACATGATTTTTTTGCAGGAAATCTTTGCTGATTTTGAAAAAGGTATGGTAAGAACAACACGGACAGTGCACAGTGACGTAGCTGCACCAGAGTTAGCTTTAAGCTAATTTTCATCTGTAGTCTTTGGGCAGGAAACAGGAAATAATTTCTCTGCTAAAAGACACTATTATATAAAAACACAATTACAAGACATAACTGCAAACATCAACGCTGCTGCATGCAAACATGTCTCCCTGGTAATGTAATAAAATAAACATATCTTTACAGACCTGTTCATGTACGACTATAATGTCTTTTGGTGTTCTTGTCACTCTAATTTCACCTTGAAGTAACGTTACAGCCAACTTTATGGGCTTTTGTATACCTTCTTTCCTTTGTGTATTCCTCTGGTGTTGAAATCAGGTACCAGGAAACCCGATTCATGCCAATGTCCAATGGACCACTGTTTCTTTAGTAACTTGTAAGGATCACTGTCAAATCGAACTGCCTTTAATTTAAACAGAAAATTGATATTATGTATTTGATATACTAAAGGCAGCCATGTTGCAGGACATTTTGCCGTTCATTCTGATGTTAGAGCGTACCCTCAAGGCAAGTGGAGTACATACTGAATGCTGATATTATGAAACCACTTTTAAATTAATGATTATCTGACACTGTTACTTATCTGTAATGTGCCGTTTAGTTGCACTGACAGTCAGGGAACAGGACTGAAAGACCTCTGTATTCCCCAACGTGCAGCTACCATCACAATGTGGACACGTGAAGCCATGCGTCATGTTCTGAGTCCCGAACAAAGCTGATTAGCAAACACTGTCGGTCAACTGGAGGGCTGTTAACTTTGGAAATATATGAATTGGTCAAAGTACCTGCGCAATTCATCCTGCTAATTTAATTACCGGGGAGCCAGACTCAAGGACAGAGGATGATGGTGACAAGCTTGAAATTCAGAACATGATAGAAAGAGACAGAGACGGGGAGGGTGTCCACTCCAAGGATGACAGGATGAGTGAGAAATTTGTTCTTCTCAGTCCTTCACAATATCTGCTAAAACACTGTTAAACGTATGATAAATAATACGAATGCAGTAATGATCAGCAAGTCCTATAAATCCATTTTTTGCTTCCATATTCTTACCCTCCTCTGTAGAGGTTTGCTGCGGCGTTTTGCACAAACTGCACGTGTGCGACCGGGTTTTGATTGAGGCGATGGTACAGAGAGATTTGCAGTAAATCAACCGTTAAGAGATGAATGCATGAATGAGTTTCACCAGGTCAGCAAGAAAACCCTCAACTCTTTTCATCTGTTCATCAAAATTCAATTTGACTTCATAAGTTGACTTATGGCGTGTATGGACTAAGGACACATGCTCTTTTCATGGTTCTACGGATGATGAATGTATGAACTATAGAGAGGTTCATGGTCCAGAGCGTTCAGCGTGAGGGGAGCATGAAGACACAGTTCTCCTGATTCACAGACAGGAAGAAAAATGGAATTTATTGTAAAATTAATTCTAAAATATTCTAAGGAGATTCTAAAGAGACTGACTTCTTTAAAAGATGATACAGATGTCATGCTTCTTTAGCTTGACATCCCCAGGTATGGTGAGGCACAGACTTTTTTAAGCAGAAGATTTGTCACAGTTTTCTTAAAGGGAGAGTTCACCCAAAAATGAAAATCCAGTCATTATCTACTCACCCTCATGCTGATTGAGGATTGGGTTTATTTTGTTAGTCTGCAAAACACCGCTGGAGTTTCACAGGAAAACACTGTTGCTATCTTCCAAACAATGTAAGTGAACAGAGAACCTTTCTGTATTTCAAAGATTTTATTTAGAACACACCCAGGGGGTTCTACTGAGAACCCTTTTATATTATGGTACAAAGAACCCTTGACGAATAAGTTCTTCAATGATTTCAACAAAATGTTTCTTTGGATAAACAGGTTGCTTAATGGAGGCTGACAAAGAACCCTTGACAAACCCTTTCTCCAAAAAGAGACTTCTTTAGAAGCAAATAGTTCTAGGTAGAACCTCAGCTTTTCAGGCAAAAGCCTTTTAGAACCCTCAGTGAATAGTTCAGATGGCCTAAAGTAGCTCAGCGATATCTACCTTAGTGTCATTTATCGAATCATACACGTAGCGGAGTGATTCGCAGGTTTGGTGTCCAGAGAAAAATTCAAAATGTCTGTATCTGGTCCACGGGTCACTTGTTGAATCAGCCTGCTTTATACAGTCCATGCTGACAACAAAACATTACTATGAATCAGGAAAATACAACACAGATGGTGGACAAAAAAAACAGATTATAATGACTGTATTTTTATAATCATTCATTTATTTTCTGTCACAGTCAAAAGGCTGTATTTGATGGGTTCAGGGACGGTTTTCGGTGGCAGACTGTTACAGATGGAACATTTGCTGGCATGACATTTGTCTGAATGACAATTTTCATTTATAGGAGAAAAAAAAACAACCTGATTTGGGCGCTTCAAGTATTCTGCCCACAGTGTTCAGCGTGATTGAACAGTCCTCCGTAACATCAAAATAGAACATTTAAGTGCTGAAATGGCACGAGCCTGCAGAGCAGCTTCAAACTGACAACTTAAGTGGTGCTGTGTTCTGACCTGCACATGTCTTGGCTGAATTCATGTGGTGCCATTACCAACGGGAAAGTCTATTTAAGCTGTCAAAGAGAGTTGCTAAATCTTCTGCCGCTTCCTGTGCAATCACACTGCAGCAGCTTGTTGCCATCCACCTGTGGATGAATCCCCCAGTCAGTTTCCCTCATGCTCTGTTGGCAGGGAGAGAGGAGAGCATGGTGCCAAAATTAAAACTGGATTTAAAATGTATTCTATGCAACAAGAAGGGTTGCATCTAAAAACGCAAATAAAAGCAAAATAAGGGAAAGAAACGTTACACATTAAACTTGGTTATATTCTAATTTTTGTCCATTCTAAACTTGCAGCTCAGAAACATATTCCTCGAGTAAAAAGTAGTCGTGAACTTGCATGAGAAACAATAAAGCTCCTTAAAGCTACTAAAATTGTTTTATCGTTGGCATTGGATAAGAAGCATTATATACACGGAGCTGTGCACAATTACCTGGCCAAGACTCTGTCAGTTCTTTCAGCCTCTGCCTGAGGCCAGGCAATTAAAAAAAATAAACACGGACAAATATTCCTTCATCATAACGTGTTCCTGTTCTATGACTACTTGTGTATTCTCTCTAATTTCAAGAGGACGAGAACAAAATGGATATCGTTCCGTTCTGTGAGATGAGAGCGGATACTTTGCTGAGCAAGCCGATACCATGGGCTCCGAATTACAGCGGAAAATGTAACACTGATGACTTACAGGACCATGAGGCCTCGAAAGACCTCAAGTGATTAGATGTTTAACAATGAAGCATCTAAATCACAGTCATAAATTTGTTGGCACAGGAACTCATGCAAGACTTTTATTGATTTCTTATGCTTTTAATATGATTAAGGCCGACAGTTTGTCTGATCTACAGTCTGATTTCAAGATTGATTTTAGACTCCATCTCTTATGGACCTCAGAGGGTCAGGGTATATTTTGTCCTCCATAGGCTCCCCCATTCTCATCCCAGGTCATCAAATACCGATGTTTTGTTGATACCTGCCAAATGTTACGTGACTTACTTCACTTTAAAGGGATAGATCTTCTCACCCTCATGTCTGCTGAACTTTCACAGGAAAACGACATTGCATTGGTGACCAGTTCTGAAACCTAAAAAACAACAACGGCATGGTGGTGCATTGGTTAGCATCGGTGAATTGCAGCAAGAGGGTCTTGAGTTTGAATCCCCCAGGGAGGTGGGGATTTTGTGGCGCTTTTTTGGGAGTTTGCATGTTCTCCTTGTGTCTGGATGCATTAATTAGACTAACTGATGACTCCAGTTGTCCATAGGTGTGATTGGTTGTCTGTCTCTACGTGTCAGCCCTGCAAGCCGCCCTGGCAGCTTGTCCAGGGCGTACCCCACCTCTTGCCCAGTGTCAGCTGGTACAGGCCCCAGCCCCTCGTGATTCTTAAAGGATAAGCGGTTACGGACAATGAATGAGTCTCACAATGCATTTTAGATCAGTGCACGGATCTATTAATACGGATCAGCGCTGTCACACACAGGTCAGGAGCACAGCCTCTGATTGGTTGGAAAACTCCAACCAGCCCCAGGCATCATGTGATTTCCAGACAGCTAACCACATGCTATCACCAACAACAACTGGAAAAATGTAAAAATAACTACAGAAGACATTCAGTGTTGGATTTTTGATTATGGATTTATTTTACCACATCTCCAAAAACAGACTGCAGTTCAACGCTGGATCACAAAGCTTCTGAAAGGTGTACAATCACACCAGAGAGGACATTGTAGGCATGAAGTTGGCCTTTCCTGCTCAGTTTAACTTGGGGCGAGCCTCCTTCAGTTTTCCAGCAGCTGGGAAAGAACAAATGAGACTTTTCTTGGTCTTGGGAAACTGTAGTGTTTGTTAACTGTCACAAGGTAACCTGCGCCGCCTAACTTTCTGCTTTGTCATGAGCATCATCATCACTGAGTCTGCTGCTCGGCTGCAGAAAATGTGAAACGCTATCTGGAGCCAGTGTTCGGTTTGTTTGTTCTGAAACAAGGTGGTGCAACATGGAAGAGGACCTGCACCCTCTGTACATAAATACAACTCATTTTAAAGTGATGAAAACCCAGTAATTCTTATTTTCAGGTGATTATGCACTAATGAAAACATACTTATTCCTTTTCTGCCACATTCAACCAATAAACCATCATAAATTGAACACACTAGACCTTTAAGTCACTTTAAGACTTTTACTGAATTATTTACAAAGTGAGGTATTAGTATTTTTACTTAAGTAAAGGATCTGGATACTTCCTCCACCTCTGCTTTGTCAGAAATGTTTAACCAGCTAATAACATGGAAGCTAAATAACTTCATAGCAAATCCAAAACATCCTCTCTTTAAGGTATTAGATGTGCCGTCCCCTCTGCTCAGAGATAACGGTTTCTGAAAATGCTGATGCACCACAACCTGCCTCTTAGTTCTCTGTATGCTTTGCACTTTTTCTTATTTCTGTTCTTACTGTCACTGTTTTTTTTCTTTGCTTTCATCACCTTAACCTTATGTTCTGCATGCCTTGTACAGCACCAGCACTCTTAATCTCCTCAGTTGTCTTAAAGTCTTACTGTGTTTATGTTTTTATGCTGCTAAAGACTTTCCTTTTTTTTTTTTTTTTTTGGGGGGGGGGGGGTTAATGAAGATGTGAACTGAGCTGAGAGCTTCAGTTTACTGTTGGCTCCACTTTCTCAGAGAGAGAATCAATAAAGAGAGGAAGACTTGATGATTGTCAGTGATTGGAGTGGTGTTGTTTGACATGTGCAGCATCCACACAAAGGTCAATAACATCAGAGCAAAACTCAACCGAACTTTATCTGTATTACTGGGAAAATGTCCGTCTCCCACTAACTTTGTGCAGTGTGCTGGCTTTAGGTGATGCAAACATCAATCAGAGATGGTTTATAAAAAGAATGAGTCATGAAATATGGAATTTGCTCTGTTTATCTACTTAAAAACAAGAAATTTGGAATCTGCAAAAGACTAGTCTAATAATAATCATTGATTTTTCCTCTGAGGTCGTCGTGTTGAGGTCATCTGAGGTTTTGGCCAGTAGTGTATGTCAAGTAACCCAACAGTTTCCCTCTCGTCAATAAACCTCTGGGATGCTACATCGGAGTCAAAAGCAAACAGTCATCCAGAAATAGCTTTTCTCCAATGTCACGATGACAAAGACAAACTTTCCAGAGCAACAACCGGAGCACAGAGTACACGCACACACACACAAACACATGTGAGGAGAGGGAGAGACGGCTCACCTGGCCTCTTTGTTATGCAAATCAATAGAATCAATATGACAAATGTACTGTAAAGGGGGAAAAAAATACAATGCTTTTTTCATCTCCATCAGCATTCATCCTCAACCACTGGTCTTATCGCCGCTCTCCCAGCCACGAGCACAGACCTGATTAATGGCCGCCGCGTGTCGGATACGTAAATCGTCATGGCACGCTCGGTTGCATCCGAATGGACAGGGTGTGAGCTAGATGTCAGCGCACAGAACTGAGCGAGGGCTCAGAGGTTTCCACCTCTGAATCTATAGAAGCTCTGAGACACAGTCTTACAGGATTAAACTGCCTTTTTACTTCACAGAATTTCCACTGAAAATGTTTTCATTTGTACAGAAGGAAATGTTTTTCTATGAATGTTGCTTCAGAAATTCAAGTGTTACTGTCCTGAAAACAGCTAAATAGAATTATCCAATCAGATTTCTTTGTTGTTGTCTCTAGGCAGAGAAATGTTAGAGCTGGCTCACTCTTTGGTCAGGACTTCATGCCTGAGTGTTTGCTTGGAAAGTGACAGGTGAATTAATCAATCACAGTTTGATTTACAGTGGGTGGGACCAAAAATGACCCCTTCCTGAAGGCCGGCGATGTCTCGCTTCAGCCGAAGCAGACAAGAGCAGTGCTGTTGCTCGGTGGCTAACTTGATAGCGCTGCCTATCGCAGCATGGTGGAGGATCTGCAAAGGACTGTATTATTTTGGAGACTGAAATTGCACTTCTCCCCGAGGCTGTTAGAAAACAATTTTCAGACACTTAAATCTGCTTTATTTTTTGAAGCTACTTCCAATTGTACAGCACAGACAGAGCTGTGTTGGTAGACAGAAATTATATAACTGGAGATCTGTGCTACATGTAACTGTGTGTGAAACAGAGAAATAAGATCTCAGAATGATTCATAGATTAACACTCTTAATATCAAACACAAACTTATTTATAACTTATCCAAACAATAGTAACAGAGTAAATGGCAATTATCTACTGTTTAATGCAAGTGTAAATTATAATCAATTGTCATTTATAGTACGATATTGTTTCATTTGAATGTTCATGTGCAGTGTTTAAGTGGAGTCACTGTATTCCCTTGGTTACGAGCTACTTGGTTCCTACCTGCCCTTGTTTGTGTGGGGACAGGTATGAGTGACACACAGGGAGTGCCTTGTGCTTAACAGTGAAGAGAAGTTGCTGTATCCCTGAGTTGTTTGTGCAAACATTCAAAAAATAGAGGCAGGACAGTGAAATGTGCACAGAAAGACTACAGTACAATCTGCGACTGAATCCTGTGAGTTGAGTCCTGTGTGCCGAAATAAACAGAGTCATTTGTTGCAGTCTTTGGTTTTTAATCTCTGTGTTTCATCTTGGTATAAAATCTAAATCCCTACGGACACTTTTCATCTGTCAGATCTTGATTTTGTAACTGAGGCAAACTGTGTTCGTTGTGCGTGTCACGCACGCTCTCCAGCCTTTGCCACATCCAGGGAAAACCCTGATGATGGTGGAATATTATATTCGTATTGAAGAGTTGGGTAGTTTAATTTGTAACAAAACATCACATTTTATTTACTCTTCCCACATTTTATGCTAAAAAAATCCAATCAATCCAACAGTTTTTGAGATATTGGATGGACTGAACCCTCTTTAGGTTTTTGAGTACAGAGTTGCTTTATAAATTAGTTAATGTACCTTTGGGTTCAAAATTGTGCAGCTTGGCTCATGTAGCTTGACTGACTGCATAACAGCCACATGGCCACTCAGTGTGCCTGTTATTACCTCGGGCTGACCATCAGCGTCTGGTTGGTTACTTTTACACCACATCTGTACATGTCCATTCACTCTGTGATGTAATACTTCCTCCTGATGACACGGGAAACCATTTGATTATCACGGAGCTTCTGTCAGAGCAGCGAGGGCAGCTCCTGCAACACGAGGGGCGATGTCAGGTCACACAGATGGCTTTTTGTCTTGTTTTTAGACATATTAATGTTTTGACATGCTTATGATTTACCCTTAAAAGGCTTTGCTCTCCCTCGTGGGGCTCCAATCTTATTTTATGTAGTATTCATGATTTTCACAGTAATAAAATGATACGTTTGACATGACGATTTATTTAATATTTCTGTCTTTTGTTAAGATTATATTTATTTTGTATAAGGATACAGTCTGAAATCGCATGAATTCATAAAATGCTGCCAGGATACATGTGAAAGGGAATACAGTCTTATTCATATTGTGTTTTTATAAATTACAAATATGTGACCCAGTATAGCCAATGAAATGAGGATAAATAACTGTACAGGATCACTGCACATGTTATACAGATATAAAGGATTTACTGAATGTATACGTAAAACATATAAAACATATATAAAAAAGGATATCAGACATTATGACATAATATAAAAAATATATATCTTATATCATATATAAAGGGTAATTGCACAGTGTACATAATTACTGAATGTGATGATCATAAGAAATGTATAGTATAAAATGTATATAATATATATTATTGCATAAAATTATATATTATATATTTAGTTCATGATAAAAGTGTCTATATATAGAAAGGTTGCTAATTTTATGCATTTGCCTTAATGGATAATTGAAAATTGATAGTTACATTGATCGATTAATCATTAATGTTGTTGTTTTTAGACATTTTTCCTCATGTTCATTTTTTTGCTCATTTTTTATAATTTCCCCCCATATTAAGTTTCATTTCCTTATTCAACAAATGGCTCCACCAGGCAAAACAATGTCAAATGAGGTGCAATTATTGCCATTTCTGGACTTAACTATTGATTATTTTTTAATTTTTAATTGTTTAATTCTTAATGCTAATTCAGAGAATAATAGTTAATCATTAACATTGCTAATATATAATAATTTAACATGTTTAAATAAGATATACAACATACAACCTGAGATAATAAATGATAAATAATGTAAATGTGTACAATAATTTCACAGGACTGTTGACCTTTAAATAGAAACAGCATTAAAAAACCCTGTTGTTGTCTTTAATAACAGTCAGTGCACTTCCTGGGCCATCTGAGGAATTCAAGGCACAAATCTGCACCAAAACAACTCTTCTCAGAATCTACGGCTCGCATGTAAAAGAGACCACAAATATCTCCGACTTAAGACAACTGCGGCAGAGAGGAAGAATTCACAAAGTCTCTGTTGGTCCAACCTTAATGCCAGGATTATATCAGGATTGCACGAGACATCTGTCATGCCAGGAGCTGAGTAAACGGCGCAATATGACTTGCGAGTGTCACAGATGACAAAATAAATCTGTTGACCTGAGAAACACAGGGGGAACTTAAGATGTGTTTATTTGTTTGACATGCTACAACAGATTTAAAAAGGACTGGGAGGTCCTGTAGGAGGACAGAGGATTAGTAGATTTAACTGAAACATAAACAATTATTTAGGTATTTCTGATTGAAACTACGTTACAAATAAAGATTTTTAAATGCAGGTTGATTGTAAAACCTGAAAACAAAACTACCTACAGTGAAGAATAGCTCACAGTTCCTCCCATGCATGACTTTGACCCCTGCAGACCGTTTATCAAGGACACAGTAAATGTACGAACCAGGAGGACCTGCACTCCCAGTGTAGCAGCAGCGCTGTCCTGTGGCTCGGCCTGGAGTCTGACCTCCCCCGAGGACAAAAGAAAGGATTATTTTCCAGTGGGGTTCAGTAAAGTATTAGATTAAATTATCACACGTTTCATTCTTGGTATATCCCGTTTATCTGCATCTTTTGAGTATCATCGTATTTACATGCACACTAGTATGTGTCTGTTTTTGATCATATTTGGGCAGCTCTGCGTTCTAGAAATCATCTTTGTAATTTACTGAATTGTTTTCATAAAGATGTGGTGCTGACAGCACAATACCTGCCTGGATTATGTTCACAGTCAATGTTTCTTTAACCTTATGTCAACAGTGCGTTTATATAAAACACAGGAGTTTCACAGAGGTGGCTGAGGTGGACGGTGTACAAAGTGCACGACTGTGACCCTGCACTTTAGTTAAGGTTAAGGACGGGGAATTTCAGTTAAATGTTGATAAAACTTCTCATATTTCCAGTCACTGCTGACTTTTGAATTGCGCTGTAGTCAGTATGACTGGTAGTGTGTTGCAAGGTTGTCTATTTTGTCAGAAAAGAAACAAAATATGTTGTCAGTGAATATTTTACTGACATGCTCAGTCTCAACGTTTTTGGGACATGCCAGGTATGTTAATTAATAACATTTCCTCATGTTAACAGAAGAAGTATTTTGGTCTGTGTTACATTTCCCTCAAAATGTATTTAATGTTGCAGATTAGTTGTATAGAAACTTAGTTTTCTTGGAGACGGGGCTGATTCTGGACACGGTGTTTACATGGAGCAAGAAAAATCTGATCGTATGGCTGCACTGGTGTCATGATTTCTTATCATTTTAACCACTGTGTTCTGTACCAGGATGAGGTGTTTACACAGATACTAGTTCATTATATAATGCACTTGTGTCACATATTATAACTGTTTCAAAAACTGCCAAAGTGGCTTTAGAATTGATTTTAAGATTCTTATCAACGATTTACAAATCACTAAATGCTTTTGACTTCCTGTCTGGTTCACGGTTCTTTCCTGCTTTGGCCCTTCTCTGGAAATCGTCCTTCTCGGGTAGAGCTCGCCACAGTTTGACACGTTTTAAATGGTGATGGAAATGCACATCAGTGCAGCACAGTTTGACTTGGCGCAGCCAAAAGTGCCAATGGAAAAGGCACGAAAGACCCACAGCGAGGCTGCCTGTGAACGATCCTGCTGGAGGACTTGAGGGGAGCAGAACACTTTTCAGTCTAGCTTTTATCTAGTGTTCCCTATTTCAGCTTGGACTTATTATCTCACTTGTCTTTATTTTATTAATTTAAATGTCTTTATTCAATGTTTATTATGCTCTTTTTTAAAACTCTTTTTTCGTGTGAAGCACTTGCAGTTGCACATACATGACTTGTGCTTTATAAATAAAATTTGACTGATCGATTGAGTTACTCCTGCACAGAAACAATATATTTGGAAGACTAAAATGGGCATTTTGAGGCAGCTCAGCAGCTCAGTTGGTAGAGTATGAGCCCCATGTGCTGATGGTATCATTCCCTTGCAGTGGCCTTGGTTCAGTTGCAGCCTGCAGCCCTTCGTATGTGTCATCCGCCCTCTCTCTCTCTCTCTCTCCCCACCTTTTCCTGTGTGCTCTTAAGCTACACTGTAAAAAAAGAGCAGAAAAAATGTGTTTTTAAAAAGTGACTGTAGACGACAGTCATATTAGAAGCAGTAACGGCTCTAAGCAGAGGACCTAGCAGCAGCAGCAGCAGCAGCATCAGTGGCATAATAGAATTACATCAGATCCCTTGCATATTTTATTTTGGAAAAAAATAAAATAAAAGCTTATGTAGTCTAACAGACGGTTCAGGATTCCACAGCTTAGACTTAACAGGCTGCGGAGGTCATTCACTTGTCAGTGCATTAAATTACAAATATGTTTAAAAATCACAAAAATATTTGCACATCTGAACTGTTCGTGCTCAGTCTAAGTTTGATCCACTGCGCTCCTCCTATGGCGCGTATGTCGGCCTCTGCTCCGTATGTGCCGTACCACAGCGGTCGGGCAATCTGTTCACATGCATGTCCTGATGATACACAGAAGAGACGAGGGGAGAATCATAATATTATCATTAATATGGTTATGGAAACTACAACAAAAAGTCAATTCATAAGGGATTTGCTTTAATCTGGCTGGGTTTAACGAAGGCAGGATTATTTACTGTTACGCAGGAGGCTTTAGGTGTCACATGTCCATGGAGTCTAGGATAGAGATAGGGCTCCACATCACAGGGAAACCTCTTACATCCTTTTGCCCTCCAACTGACCAGATTATAGTTTACTTTAGTGATGACTAACTGATACTGAATGACCAGGATTTCAGTGCGTCGAAGGCACACGGTGCAAAAAAAAGCATAAACGCAATGTTTGTTTTCACGCCGAGCTCATGTTTCCTAATGTAACAGTCACAGTATGACACTGCTGTCTGCAAGGAAATAAGAGTTCAGCGTACACCTGTGGAACAAAATGTCCAAAACGTGTCATTAATATGTGGAACAGACTCTGCTGGTGAACACATTTGCTCTTGCCACATATTTCACTGACAAGAGGGTGAAAATGTGTTTGTTTGACAAGAGAAGTCGCGAGTGAGACTCAATACAGAACATGCACACGGCCTGAAAAACACATTACTTTATAGATTATGAAAATTAGTGTGACCTTTCATTGATATATGGTGTTAAAACTGGACGCCCTCACATGTGTGAGATTAACAGACCAGATTCAGTTAATTCAACCCTGGAAACAATCCAGACGTCGTTCTCTCAGATCAAATATAATCCAGCAACATTTCACTATACTTATTAAATAATTCTTTGGAAGAAAACACACAAACAACTGCTTTTTATCTTTGTACACTGACCACATAACACTAACTCATGATCTTTGCAGGATTCAATCATTTCATCATATACTGGTCAAATGAAAATATCAGGTTAGGGCTGCACAATTAATCAAAATTGCAACATCCAAATTAAAGAAGCTGCAATGTTCTGATATAAGAAAAAAATGTGTCAAAACATTGTTATATACAGTAGTGCTGCAGAGATGTCCTGGCCTATAATAATCTTGTTTTTATGAAAATGTGTTTGTTTGGTGCAGATCCCAACAAAATAAATCAGCATCGTGATTATTAATGTTTCTTTTTCATGAAAATGGAAACTGTGATGCAAAAATTACCTTTTCCACTAATCATGAATCATATCACAATCACACCTGTCAAAAATAACTGCAATATGTTTCATTTTACATATCGTGCAGCCTAATTTGCACTTTACTTGAGTATTTTCATCACCTTCTTTAGTCGCTGAGGAAGGCAAAACACCATGACTTTTCATTGTCAGGTCTGTTGGGAAAAGCAGCAGGAAGGATGTGTTGTGACATCATTTTTTTTTTTTTCAAATAAAATGATTTAGTTCAGTGTTTCCCAATTGATATGATCAAGTTGTTATCAGGCTTCTGCAGAGGCTTGATGACGAGCTGATCATTTGAATCAGGTGTGTTGGAGCAGAGAAACATCTAAAACATGTTATCAGGCTTCTGCAGAGGCTTGATGACGAGCTGATCATTTGAATCAGGTGTGTTGGAGCAGAGAAACATCTAAAACATGCAGGACAGTGGGCCCTGAGGACCAGGACTGGGAAACACTGATTTAGTTAAAAGAATCTTGTTCCACTCCAGTCCAGTTGGTGGCAGTAATGCATCTCTAAGCTGGTTTGCCAACTGCAAATCAACAAACACTTAAGAAGAAGAAGAAAAAGGAGGAAGCAAGGATTTTTAGGACCAAACTCACCTGCCAGCAGTTTCACTACGTGACTTTGAGGGAATAAATGTTTTGCTCCAGCAGCAGTTCTTCAGAACAAAGTCTTTGGACATGAGATTGTCCTCCTTGGATCTCAGCCAAGTGAGTGAGGTGGGACACTGTGGGACACAAACTTGAACTTAAAGTTGGACACAGAGTTTTTCTGTCCTGCTGTCGTCTGCTTGATCTTCCTGAAACTTCTGAGATAAAGGTTTTGACTTCACCAAGGTAAGACTTTGTTTACTGTTTATTTGTTCTCTAGTCTGTGGACTACCTCAGACATGCTGGCTGTATTCTTGCTCTCTTCTGCTGCTGCTGATCTTCTGGATGCAAATTTCAGCTGTTGTGTCGCTGTGTGGAGTTTCATCTTTAATTGTGAGCCGTTGTGGCAGAGGTCAATTCTCCTTTGGTGGTTTGTTTGACTGGTGCATTATGATGATTTCATGCTGGTGGTGCAGATAGTGTTGGTGAAAGTCCTGCTGGTGTGAGTGACACGAAGTGAAACGGCTGAATTGGTTTAGTTGCGTATTTTCTCATGTTTCAATGCAAACTGGGGGTGTTGAGCAGAGGTTAACTGCACATGAATGTGTTTTTGTGACATACTGTGGTCACATTTTCTCCATGCATGTTAGCTGAGCATGCTGAACTTACAGGAACACACTGTTTTCTGCAGAAGTTAGCAGTTGTGGTTATCTCGTTTGAGATTTCTGTATTTCTTTTTCTTTCTCTGAGCTCTTCTCACTGGTTTGAAGTTGACAGGGACGGTTAGAATATATATCTCTGTGCACAAATCAGGACATTTGAATGATTACTGATGGATTAATCCTGAATATTGGTGGATTGTTTCAATCAAATCTGATCAAACCACATCCTCAGAGTTCAAATTAAGTACACAAACCTTTTTAACTTTTAAAGTCTTAATAAATAACCCTTAATATATATATTTGTTCACTTTAACTGTTGCTTTTTTTGTCATAAATATCCACTATTTGAGAAAAACACTGTAAAGATTTTCACAACCTTCAGCTTGTTTTGTAATGCCTGTACCTCTTTGTAAAATCCTGTTTTGTTTGAAATAAAACCCTGTAGATCAGCCCAGCGTACGACTGACTCAGGCTGAGGCCACATTTGTAAACAGTGTCTTTCGTGTTCGAGGCCTCGACCTTTGGTGGATCAGCAGGAGGATGTCAGGTTTCTCTTTGCCCCTCCACTTGTTCATATTGTAGGCTGGCATTTCTGGGAAAGTATTAATCCCCGCTTGTTCAGACAGATTAACATTGCGGAGCGGAAGAGCGGGTCTGGTAAAGGGATATAGGATGTCGTCGTCCTTGATGCAGTTATCAGATAATCTGCTGATCGAGACCCCTTTACGAGGAACCCCTGCTGCATGCATGCAGGATCAAAGCCATGAGTCAGTCAGAGGGACTCAGATGAGACACAGAAGATATGGAGCTTCTGGTGGGGAAGTCGAGTGTGTCATGTGTTTGATATTGAATCAAATGGAGCACAAGATATGAATATTTAGATAAAAAACATAAATTTATAGTGTTTACCTGCAGAGACAAATGAATCCTTGTCAAAAACCTGAGAGAGAAGGGTGTCTAAATCACATTTGTGCTGCAAATGAAGATAAATGATTATCGACGAGGCCACAAAATAAACTTTTTCACTAAATTTAATAATGTCGCCCACTTTCTCTATCTGATCAACGCTCTTAGAAATAAAGGTGCTAACTAGAACAATAGGGTTCTTTGTCTTGTCCCAATAGGAGAACTGCTTTTAAGGCTGGGTATTGAACTTAAGTGTTATTTTGGCACCTCTTCAGTACCATCAAGTTCTGAAAAATGGCTATTCATTTGATCCCTGAGGAGTAAATGTCATCGACGTCAGTGTTTTTATTTTTTGTTAAAATGGATTTGGTATTGAAAGAGGTATCATTCAGGAACCAGTGTCAAACCAAAGTACCAGCACCAGTACTGGTGTCAAAAAAACTGGAACGATACCCAGTTCAGTTAGAATCCTTTATAAAGCATATAAAGTCATCAGTGTTCCACCCAGAACCCCCTATGAGAGGTTCTACACAGCACCCTTCTGTAGTGTAATGGTTCTACCCAAAACCCTGCACAATGTACTACCTGTAGAACATGACACAGTCACTTTGGTTCCCAAGGAAAACCTGTAATTTTTTGTTTCCAGCTGGGAACCAATTTTTGGAGGAAAGGTTCTCGAATCAGAATAGGACCAGTTCCATGCTGGTGGAAAAAGGCCATATGACAGGCTCTAAAGAGAACCCTTCTATGGTGTAATGGTTCCACTCAGAACCTTCTCAGGAGTTCTATCACACACACACACTTTTTAATAAGGGTTCTAACTATAACCCTCTTGTCTTCAGAGGGTTCTACAAAGAACCAAATTATATATTATAGATGAGACAACCCATAGTCTTACACAGAGTCCTTGACAAACCCTTTCCTCAAAAATATGGTTCTTCAAAGGTAAGAGTTCTGGGTTGAACTCCAGCCCTTCACGAGGAACTATTTTGGAACCCTTATTTCTAAGAGTGTAACATCCTTCTCTCTGCAGTTAGTCAGCAGTTTATACAGCCATTATCTCTAGATTGTGAAGCTCAATTGGATTGAGGCAAACCTGCGGTGATCTGTGCCTTTCTAATCATTTTATGCCCCTCATGGGGAATAATCGTGCAGATGTTGGGGGGAATTTTAATCTTCTATATGTTGCAGGAATGCAAAGGAATAGATCCAACTGATAAATGAATCATGGCTGTAAAATCGTTGAAAAAATAATTATCATCCTTCAAGTAGGCAGTCCCATTGAGATTTACATTAAGTTTTTTTTTTTCTATAATTACAAAACAACTCTATGGATTTTCACATTATTTACACTCTCTGAAGAGACTTAATGGTTCCTGGATAAGCAAAGTTAATGTAGTTTGTTATGGACTGTCAGACACAGACATCAATAGACTCAATCCTTCTTAACTTCACACAACTTCACACAAGGCCCAGACAAAAGGATCACTAAATGCAACGTCCGCAGGGATAAAGGCTGCCAGATCGACCGCATCAATTTTTATCAGGCACCTGACAACGCACCCAGACAGGTGAGCCGCTTTGTAAAGTTAATGTTAGTGCCTATGGGCACTTAGATAAGGTATTTAGCTCATCATCAATTAGCTACTGTTTGCTTGCTTGATTAGATTGGCGTTGGCTGAATATTTTAGAAAGCTGATTATTTTCACATCAGTGCTGCTTGGCCATGACTGTAAAATAATTTTGTCTTCCCTGGCTTTGCACAGAGTGATGATGGCAGCTTCTTGGTCAGCTTTTGTGAGTTTCTATTATATTATAAAGCCGGCTGGTTGCTTATAATGGCCTGAATAAATAAATGTTTGAGTTGAGAAGTTAAGATTTTATGCCTATTTATTGTGGAATTATTAAGTTAATAGTTACGTCAACCCAGGAAGTTCAGAACAATACTGTCACACTATTCTATGTGCAAAAAAAATGAGACTACTACACAAAAACTTTGCACCCATCTAGATAAGAAAACCACTGTGTACTATGCTATGCTATGCTACAATAAATTATGTTATACTATGCTAAACTACACTACCCCATGCTGTGCTGAGCTACACTACACTAAGCCATGCTATACCATACTATGCTATAATATGCTATACTGAACCATTCTATGTTACACTATACTATGCTATACTACACTACGCTACGCTATGCTGGATTTTGCTATACTACACTATGCTATGCTATGCTGGACTATGCTATGTTATGCTATACTACACTATGCTATGTTACACTATGCCATGCTATACTACGCTACGCTATGCTATACTGAACTATGCTATACTACACTACACTATGCTATGCTATACTACACTATGCTATGCTATGCTGGACTATGCTATGCTATGCTTTGTAATGTAATGCTATATTACACTTGGCTATGCTATGCTATAATACGCTATGCTATGTTATGCTATATTACACTTTGCTATGTTATGCTGTTCTGCACTACGCTACACTATACTCTCCTATGCTATGCTGTGCTATATTATGCTATGTTATGATATACTACGCTGTGCTATGCTATGCTGGACTATGCTACGCTATGTTATGTTATACTACACTATGCTATGCTGGACTATGCTATACTACATTATGCTATGCTATGTTATGCTATACCTCACAATGCTATGCTATGCTATACTACACTATGCTACATTGTACTATGTTATGCTATGTTATGTTATACTACACTATGCTATGCTGGGCTGTGCTATACTATGCTATGCTATGCTATGCTATGGTATGCTTTGCTATACTATGCTATACTACACTATGCTATGCTATACTACACTATACTATGGTATGCTATGCTATGCTATGCTAAAATCACTAGCAATACAGAAAACTTTATTCCAAACTACAAATCTCCACTGGTTGCATCTGGTGGTTGTGGCAACATTGCAGTAGGTGCTTCACCATCTGTGGCCTGACAGAAACCTGCACTCTATTGAGTCTAGTCTTCTACTTTCCTCTGTACCAGCAGCAGCATGTTTAGGTTGTAGGAGGAACAGGAGAGGAGAATAAAGATGCTTGGATGGGAAGAATTCTCTCAGCATAATTATGGAAATGAAAAGAAGTGTGAACCGTCTGCTGACAGTTCATCAATAGGTGTTTGAGTGGTGGAGGCGAGGCAGCATCAGCGACACGAAGGGCCGCTAGATAAAGAGCCGAGGTGGATAATATAATAATATTAACATTTAATTTTACCTCATGTCACTCTCAGTCTGCCCTGTTTACCTTTCATTTCTCTGCATTTGTCCTTCTCTCTTTTCTGGCCGCGCTCTCAGAATGCTTCTGCTGATTATCAGGATTCAGCTTTTGCTAACACAGGAGATACGAAGGCTTTTGCTCCAGGAGAAACAGAATTTATATGTGTGTGTGTGTGTGTGTGTGTGTGTGTGTGTATGAGAGAGGGAGGAAGGGAGAGAGAGTAAGAGTGTGTGTGAGTAACAAGATAACAAGAAGCCTCTGACCTCCTCCATGAGGTCAGAGCAGACGTCCAGCAGTCATATCTGAGGTTAAACGCTATGTGAAGGCGAGGTGCTTGTGAAAGGTTAAAGTGACTCAGAGCACATCTGGGTACCACACGCAAGAAACAAAACAAAAGAAGAAGAAAAAAAAAAACATCCTGTTAGACAGAGGAAATGCTTGTGTCCTCAGTGTGATGCCTGTGGGAGGAGAGGAGAGCTGCAGTCTGAGTTCATGTGAGAACAACTGAAAACAGGTTTAATAATCAACTAATTATCAGTCATTGGTTATTGCATATTGCATTTATTAAATCAGAGGAAAATTTGCATCTTTTCCCTGTTTCATATCATCAATCTACATTTGTGTTTCCATCCAACTCTAATGCAGATTTTGGCCAAATAGTCAAAAAATACAAATTAGAAGAAGAGGGTGCAGAGAGACGAAGCATTAAATAATAAAACAATGTTGGTCTCATGTGTTAATTTGAGGAACAATTCAGCCTTATTGCCTCACACAGATCTGATGTTTTCAGTTCTGTAAATGTTTAAAGGGACAGTTCACCCAAAAATTTAAATTCAGTCATTATCTACTCACCTTGATGTTGAATGGGGGTTTGGGTTTATTTTGTTTGTCCGCAAAACACTGCTGCAGAATCTCCCAAACAATGGAAGTGACCAGTTTTCAAACGTAAAAAAAACCACAGTAGAATAAAAACATGAAATGCTTCCATGCTGCTCGTCTGGTGTAATCCGGGCTTTGAATCGGTCAGCTGGGGTCTGGAGTTTTGGTGACAGCATTAGCACAGGGTCGGCGTGGCTTGTGGTGGTGGGGCCCGATGTGATATCTTTTCATGGGGCTCAAAGTCCCTGGCGGTGCCCTTGATGTGGAGCGATGTTATATGTGTGTGAGAACCAGCCTCTCAAAGTATTTCATTACAGCGGGGCTGAGGGCCACAGGTCTGCAGTCATTAAGGCTGCTGATAGATGTTTTCTTTGTGACAGGCACAGTGGTGGCAGACTTGAAGCATTTGGGGACGGCGCATTTTGACAGGGAGAGGTTAAAGATGTTGCAAAATATCTCTTGCCTTTCAGTGACAGGCTATTTACTCCAAACTAATTGACACCACGTCGAAGTACCAGCACAAATCACTGCATCGACCCCCGGTCTCGGAGGACAGAGGAGCTGAATGGATGAAAAGTTTATTTTTGACAACGATGTGCGTATGTGGATTTTGTCCCGTTAGACTGCTTCATCACCGAGGGCCGGTAACGCCTCAAGCTCAATGATGGATAAATTCCAGCTGTTCGTGACCCGACTTCAAACTCAAAAGCTGTAAGTTCTGAAACTGATTTGTGTTGTTTTAGTCCTAATTTTTGTGGTTATGCTCTTAAACTCTGCGTGAGCACTGCTAATGTGTCTACTACCACAGGCTGAGGCGATGGTGGACTAACGTTGTAATATTAAGGGACAGCTGAGAAACTTTGTGAATGTTAAGTTTGCTCTGTGGGAGTTTATACTTGTTTGGCTTGTTGGAAGCTGGTGTGACCTCTGTTGCCAGCGTGTGTTTGTGTTTGTGTTGCTGCTGTATTTAAATTTACTCCACAGAAATGTCCTGAAGGTAAAGCTACAGCTACGTGCCAAAAAGAAATGGTCAAACTGCAGGGATTTGAACCCAGATAGACTGGCCTGTTTAGTTAATCTAGAGATAACAACAAGATTTTCAGTTTACCGAGATTCTCTTCGGTTGACTGCAGCCCCAGAGAAATGTTTTTTAATGACATGCAAATGAATCGCCCTCAAATCAGTCTATGTAAAGTGGCCTTTAGGCAGCACTGTGAGGACTTTATGTTGCTTTCACAGAAATTAGGTGAAAAGATTCCGAAAGCACGCCGAGATCGAGAGCAACACTTTGAAAAGGGCCTCCCGTGAAGGGCAGACCGAGACCTCACAGCGCTAATCTTGATTGACTTTTCTTTTGCCACAGACTTCAATATTGAGCTCAGAGCACAGAGGCGGCCCTCCCGCTGTGAGCTCTTTGGAGAAGGTGTGTAATAAGATGACTCCGTTTTCACCGCTATGCATAATAACCTCTGACCTTTCCCCGTCCATATTAGTGTATGTAAAAGAGCCCGAGCCGGTGCTCTTTTAGACAAGACAGTGGGAAGCTTTTTCTGCTGTGAGATTCATGTTAATGAGAACTATACCTGTGGTGGTGTGTGTGTGTGTGTGTGTGTGTGTGTGTGTGTGTGTGTGTGTGAGATGTGTAGACAAATAGGGTGGGCAGACACAGACAGAGACAAAGCAGCAGAGGAAGAGGCCAAACAGCAGCAGCAGGACAGCTTTTGCATTCTAATCAGAGTCCCTGTTTTGGCTCCCAGGAAGCTCTAACCCAGCAGGCCAGGACTCTGTGCATCTCATCAGTGCTTGCACAGATACTGAGTAAACACACACACACACACACACACACACACACACACACACACACACACACACACACACACACACACACACACACACACACACACACACACACTGGCTGAGCAAAATGAGCCTGACTCGGGAACATTGGATGTGAAGGTGTCAGAAAATGAGGTGGACTCTCTGAAACTAGTCCACCGTCAATCTCCGGACTGCTGTCGAGATGAGAAGCTCTATAAATATGACTAATTCCAGATCAAAGCCCTCCAGAAATCACCTTGAGGATTACTCTGGTTGTCTCTCCTGGTGGGTGCGACCTTACCTGAGGACGGTCGCTCCGCTCTTAATGTTACAAATGTCGTGAGGTGATTGTTGGAAATGAGACGCGAGCGAGGGAAGACATTGATTTGACTGGTCTGATGAAATTCGATCACAGGGACGAACGGGACACAAACTGGAGGAGCTGCCCTTTTGTAAACTGACGTGTGTTGTTGTGAGTGCAGTAATTAATTGCATGTTTCACGTTGTTTCAGACAAGGGTACAAGAAGAGCGTCGTACAGTTTCTAAGATTATATCAACCTCTTAAAAGACTGGTCAATACCCAGTTTCTTTGCATTGTCAGTTTTATTTGTAAAATAATTACTGTCATTGGATGTAAAACTTTTACTTTGCTCGTTAAAATTTGAAGTTTCTCTGACTGCTGACACCCCTCCCCTGTTCACAAATACACCCAGAACGTGAACATAGCTTTCTGGGAGGAGATTTCAGCCAAGTCTTCCTACCTAAACCACAAATAGTTCATGTGCAAAACAGTGTCCAAGAAAAAAACACCCTGCAGTGTGTAAATTCTGCAGTGCAGTGCTTACTGAGACAGCTGAGCAGGAGGGAAAGCAAATAGAAAGCTAAGGTGGGGCCTTGTTCAGACCTGGTATTAACATGCATCTGATGATGTGATCACAACCGCACAGCTCTGAGTACACATGTTCTGGCGTTACAATGCGTCTCCAGATGTTTTCTAAGTTACCAAGATGTGTTTTTACAAGGAAATAAACAACTTAATGGTTTGCATTTAATGCGAAACTTATTTAAGAGAGACCAAACATAATTTATAATGAGCCGAATGATGTATTTACAGAATGTAACTTGAGGAGGTTGTCTTTCAGTGTTGCCCAGGAAACATTTGAGTTCACGCTGCTGAAAAAATGTGGGCCAGACCGCCTCTGAATGTGGCCTGAGCGATCGGATCTCAACTGCGTCCTGAGTGCATTCAGACCTGTATTTACCGTGCGTCACCTGTGATCAGATGACTCAGGACGCATGTCAATACCAGGTCTGACCAGGGTCTAACAAAACTAGCTATCTAACTTAAACAATCTAAAAAGATTTAAAGAAAACATCTATACATATTAGCTACTTATGTTGGCTATAAACTGAATGATCTTGTTCTTGTCTTTGGATTTGATACTTTCTGGTCTTGGTCACGATTTGGTCTCGGCTTAGGTGATCTACAACTACATGTACAGCTACAACTGTGCTGTACATGTTAGCTATACTTGTGTATCTATGATATTATAAGGCTTTTTGCTGCATGATTTGTTTTTCAGAGTAGAGCAGAAATCTGGTATCCTGGAGCCCAGAACCAAACCCATTACAGTGCTCGGTGTGGGGTAAGCAGAGCAGCTCATTAAGCCTTGATAAATGGTAGACTGTTGCCAGATAAGTCATAAATTATGACCACTTGTGGTACAGATTCATTAGAATATATCTGAATGAGAAAGTAATTTAATTTCAGATCCATTATTTCTCTCCATGGTGTATTTATGTGGCTGTTGGTCACCACTGAAATGCTTTACTACACACTTCTGTACCTCGCGCTGCACCACGCCGTTCTGTCCTTGGTATAAATTAACTCACATGATTGTTGACCTCAGTGCTGCAGGTTAAATAAAAATGCTTTGATATGCAGTCCTAAATAATTGAGTCCATATGGATAACATCATTCTAAAGGACAAACATATTTGAGTTGTAGGTCACAAGTCATTTTAATGGTCATATCAAGGTTAAGGCGCATGTTCATTTACATCCTACTGAAAATACAACAACTCTGAATTACTACACAGATGGACATTATGCAAGGACATCAAACTATACATGAGCAAATAAATTTCAAATGTGGGACAGAGAGTATAATACCTCGGGACATGAATTGATAAAATATCTATTCTGCCTCTTTAGCTCATAACATCTCTATGCTTTCAAGTCAAACACAAACTCTTATATTTTGAAATAAACTAAAACAAATTTTGCCAACATAATTTACTTTTCTTCTTTGAGTTTTAGAAACCCCCAAAACGTTGTATTTCAAAAATAGTTCATAATGAGCTGTGAACCTGATTTGTCATTTTTGGGTTCTTGCAAATTAAATTGTCGCCACTGAAAATATTACATTATATACCATCATTCACTTTCATGTTAATGAACTCAATATTTTTTGCAATTTTTTCAAAGAAGTAGATAAGTAAATTATCTCAACAAAAGATTATAGTTTGGGAATTTCTTTTTATAGTTTATTTCAAATCTTAAGAGCTTGAGTTTAATTCAAAATTTAAGAAAATAGAATCTGTTGCCTTGAAATTGTGAGTTTTCTCTTTTTTTTTTCTCAGTGCAATAGATCCAAAATTCTCACGGTTCACTATTGTTCACCTCATTTTCAACACGGCTGCTCAGAATGTTTTGTCTGTAATAGTTCATGTTTGGATCGACGTTTGCCGTGTTTTTGCACCGTCCGTTTTCAGTCTCTACATTTCGCTTCGTAGCTACCGATCATCAGGCTGATATTAAAACAAAAATACAGACAGACAAAACTTATTTTAAATTGCAGTTCAATGATCTCACATTTTGTGTGTTTTTATTTGCAGGTCATTGGCAGGTTGCGTACCATCAATTGCACATGTACCACAGTTTGAGAACCCAGGTTCTAGTTATTTCAGCTGCTCTTACTGTATTTATGTGACAGTCATCTTTGGGTTTCAGTAGGAAAGTTAACGTTGCATTTCCTCTCATATGAAAGCGAACAATAACTGGGAAATTTAACAAAAGAATCACCTTCCACTACAGTCCTAAGTAGTTCCCCTGTCCTTGCTGTAGCTGCATTTTCTTTGTGATTGGTTTCCACCATATTCCCCGTAAATCTGCATGGCTTGTGACTTTGTGGTGACTCGCAGTTTTCCCCGTTGGGCGCAGGCGTCAGAGACGGTGACAGGTTAACCTGCACTTGACCCGTGTGTGTGTGTGTGTGTGTGTGTGTGTGTGTGTGTGTGTGTGTGTGTGCCGTTTGATTGACATGAAACGCAGCCCAGCGATGACAGCTGCCTCTGCTTCCTTAAAGAAGAAATATATTTACTGTACTTTATCATAAAATGATCACGACATGTCATCAGAGATTAAACCTGCATGTTCTCCTTTGAAATTGCTGTTTTTATTTGCCCGTTTCACATTTAGAAGAGTTCAAATTAAAGGCGAATGTTTGCCGAATGAGTAAGTGGCTGTTTATGAGTCATAAGAAATCATGAATAATTTTTTTAGAAGGAGTAGCTGTTTAAAATGTTTAAATTGAGCAATATGTTAATGGGGTTTGGCAGGCAGTGAGGCAGGCAGTCACTGGACTCGTAAGTAATAGTTACTTTTTAATAATCTACAAATGCAACACCTTTGCTTTCTCTCAAATACATTTATCAGACTTGAGTTACATCTGGATCAGAGAGGGTCAAGCCTAAGCCTGTAACCTTATATTAGTCTTTTTTCAAAGGAGATAACCCTTCACTAATCCTCACTGTTACACATGCAGGCCTGTAAGAGAGGACAAAGCCTCGATAACACAACGTATGAGAGGCAGCGCCAGATGAAGGAATGCTGGGACTTTTTGTTTTAACGATGCAACCTGGGAGTTAGACCTAATTAGACCCGCTAATGTATTCATAACAACCTGGTTTGACACCACAGTTCCCCTGGAAGAACCCGAAGAGGCCGTGAACTGACTCATGGTATCCTGACGGTGCAATAAAACAACAAGACTGTGCTGTAGTTACAAAATTATTCAAATGAAAATAGATGCTGACAAATGGCAACTTTTTTCTTACATAAATGAATATTAAACAAACATTTCATATATTAAGAGTAAATATTTTAAAATAAAACTGTGTAGCTGAAACATGACAAGAACTGGCGTAGCACAGAAATAACTGGGAATACTTTGACACAACCAGCAGCCTGATAATATCTTTTTCTTCTTTTTTACTCAGAAAATGAAACAAAGAGGAAAAGTTTTGAACGTCACTCACCCTGGTTGGCTCTTGTCTCTTCTCTTAGGGTGGACATGAGCAGTTTGCACTTTTCTGAGCAAACTGTCGTTCAGTTCATCCTCCAATCCCCCCTTTCCCCTTAATTTCAGAATAAGAAGTTTACTCATCATTATTCTCGTGTGATTCATTTGCGTTTTTTTCATGTACGAGCAAATTATGTTCTCTAAAGTGACAACACTTGATTTAAGATCTAAGGGTCGGTTTAGAGACAGAAAACACCTGGTTATGGTTGTGGAAAGATTATAGTTTTGGTTAAGATTTGAGCTCTTGTGAGATTTTTTTCGTGAGTTTGGGGTTTCCTTCGACACACGAGAGCCAGAATGGCGGCCGCTTGGTTACGATCTTTCTCGTTTCGTGTTTGTATTTTAAGTGAGAAATGGGAAATGTAGTAACACAGTCTCGACCCATATTTCATCAGCACTTTCTCGTTTGACAGTTTGCTCAGTGGTCTGAGCAGTGTTTGTTCGGACAACGCTTTTTCCCCTCAAACTTTATTAAAAAACGAAGTATGAATTTGTTTTGGTCTCAGATTCTGGTGCTCTACAGCGACCTCTCAGGTAACAGTAAACTTGTTTTGTTACTTCCACACTGGTAATCATAACATACTGATAATGTATGTTATTATTATCTTTTCCTGTAAGATGAACCTATTTTGAGACTTTTGCATGGGGGTTCCCATCATGCTTTGGGTGATGCAGTTGCCCCTTTAAAGAAAAACCTTTTTGCATTAAATTCTTGCCTGTAAAGACAACAATTACTGGACCAGGGGCCTGAATTAAATAGCATTTTGATACTCTACATGTCCTGAACATATGGCAGAATTGACGATAAAGTTGACTTTGATTAATGACGATACTTTTGATAAAAGACCTGAAGTCATAACGAGGGTCGTAATGGATTCATTAATGTTTATCCACAATGAGGACGGAGATGTTGCCATAAATCGAGGAGATTCTTCTTGCAATATGCATAAAATGTTTGAATGACTGATTTTGGAAAATACAGATTTTATCGATCGGGTTCAGATTGTTCTTTAGCGATGTGCCCCCCCCCACGCATCGATGCCCCTGTTCTGTATGTAGTTCTAGGTAACTTCAGCTTACATCTCAGAGGCTGCAGATGCTGCGCTATTTACATATTTACAGAATCCATGGGTTGTTTATGCATGTATGAAGAGAAGTCGTGCTGCACAGGGATCAGTGCAGTCATATATTCAAACTGCACCAGCGTGAATGCACATAAAACACCCTGTTTTATTACAGCGCTGTCCTCAGTGCTCACAAATGAGAACTGCAGATGCAGAAATAACCGAGCGGAAACCGTGAGGAGCAACAGCAGCTTTAAGAGGAGCAGATATGCAGAAGGTTTTGTTTTAAAGATACCCTGTAAAAAGCACGTCCATTTTTTATAGGGGCTAATAATGTTGGATGTGGTTCCATTAGCAGTGTTTAAGCATGCTAATCAGGCCATTCATTCATCCCATTAAGCATGGCTATCTCTATAATTTAACAGAATTTGAACAGTTTTACCAGCTTAGCGGAAGATGAATGGATGTGCTTTGTTCCTGCAGCGCGCTGTAACTCACAGGACGGTGACACAGAGAGACCTGGCGTGCTTTAACCCCGCAGTTTAACGGACTGGTCGAAGTAGATTCAGCGCTGTTTCAGGTGGAGCCTGAGACCATGAAGCCTCATGTATAAACCTGGGCTTCCTGCTGCATAAAGCGCCGCAGGTTGAGATGGCTGAGGAAAACATATGAAGCGATGTTTTTGTACCAGATTACATAATTCAGTTTTATCAGCGCTGCTTCATCAAGACTTAAACCCTGTTCATCACAGTCTGCTACAGTTCACCACAAAGGCCAAATTTCATACTCATCATCGTTCTCTTCATCACATGGTTGGATTTTTAAGTAATTCTTGTTTTTGTTTTTCGTGTAGTTGTGTTGCTCTGCGTGTTTCTTGTGAGCGTTTTTGTTTTCAGGCCGCTCTTGCAAAAGAGATCTTAATCTCAATGAGGCTGCCAGATAAATTAAAGATTAAAAGAAAAAAGAAAAATCATGGATGACGATAGCAGAGATCACAGTGATTAATGAAAAAAAGTTCATTGTTGCCCTGGAAAAAAAAAAATTGACAAAACAATTTTCCAGAGCTTTGTCCACAGAAAGTTTTCAAACCTGGTGAGGAGAGAAAATGACATGTATTGTTTTTGTGCCATATTTCTGAGAATTGAATGTGTTTAAGCACAGGATGGATAAACACATTATTTAAGAAGGTCATTCTGGTTATGATTTTTAGTTTATTATGAAGGACTGTGCATGTATGTACATATGAAAGGATCAAGTTACAGTAATTTCTGGAGAAACTACGATTGATTTATAATTCTGTGTTTGATTTAATGTATGTTGTAAAGGATGATGATTTGTTTAATAGTTAATTTAATTAGATAAATCGTTGTGTTTGTTGTGTTTAAAGACATTAAAATCCCTAGATCATCTATTAAGAAATGTCAATATATAACCACGTGATTCAACTCCAGTTGCTGAAGAAGACCATGAAATATTGTTGAAAGTTTTCGAGAAAGAGCTCGTAAGAGGATGAGATTATTTTTAGGGCTGCAATCGCTGAATTTGTTGATCATTTTATTGATTAATCAGGTAGCGGTTTGGTCCATAAAATGTTGGAAAATGGTGAAAATGGTGAGTCCAGGATGACGTCCTCAAATGTCTTACTTTGTCCACAACCTAAAGACTTTCATTTTTCTGTCGTAATGGAGTAAAGAAACCAGGAAATATTTACTTTTAAGAAGCCAGAGTCGTACCACTGTACCACGATTATCAAAACTGTAATTTACTAATCAATTAACAAATTAGACTATTGATAGATTGCAAATTCACTTCTACTGAATCTAGAGACATTTCAAGGGATGACTTGTATGAATGTATCTGTATCCTCAACGTTATATCACATTACCGTGAATATAAATGGCTCTGGAAGGTAATGATGCTGCTGTGATGACGACTCCATAAGACA
The DNA here is from genome assembly GCF_056507025.1 of Lutjanus erythropterus. Classification (NCBI taxonomy): domain Eukaryota; kingdom Metazoa; phylum Chordata; class Actinopteri; order Lutjaniformes; family Lutjanidae; genus Lutjanus; species Lutjanus erythropterus. The sequence goes on along the minus strand of NC_139336.1, from coordinate 28,136,680 downwards.
GACTTTGGTTGTCATATCTGAAGTCGCATCACACAAACACATGCTAAAAAATTGATTCCCCCCTGAATACAACTACTCACACTTAATGGAGCATTAATGACTAATTGCGGGCGGTGTTTATCCCTGAGAATGGAGCCACGGATCAACTGAAGCATGCGTCACCCCGCCGTAACCCCTGTGAGCCCGGCTTTCAAAAGGTAACCGCATACCCGCCTCTGCAATTTGAGCTGTGCTCAATTTCTGGGTTAAATTGGGAGCGAGGAAACAGACAACACTGCAGTGCAGAGCAGTCAGGGTTCATTCTTCAAGACGTCATTAAAAGTGAAAAAAGAATCCTGACAAATGTTTTTTTAATTTATTACCACAGAACATGGTAATAAACAGAATGATGTACATGCTTCTTTTAGATACAGTAAAAACGTGTGATGTACAAGTGATGGTTACTTTTCAGGGGACTAATATATGCAAATATAAGACCAAGATATCATTAAAAGTCTTCAGATTGACAGACAAGTGTTGAACATGAATTACTCTCAAACCTATTTTCTTGATTAATCAACTATTTGTCATTTACTGTCAGGAAACAGTGAAAAATCCCTCTTATGTTTTCCCAGAATTCACGTTGACAGATGTCTCCTTTTGTCCAACCAACAGCAGAAAACCCAAAGATGTTCAGTTTACTGACATGTGACGGCTCACCCCTCCACGGCTGTATGAGACACCTCAGGCTGTTGACGTAGTATAAACTGGGAGAACGTCCCTGACTACATAAGGGACATATAGGGACATATGTAATATCAATACAAAAAAAAGGCAACTGTACTCCATTACAGTTACAGATAAAAATCGATTAACTGAGAAAATAATCGACAGATTAATTGATGATGAAAATAATTGTTAGCTGCAGCCCTAAAAATACTTTATTAGGCTCAACATTTAAACCATATTTTATATTGAAGTAATCCAAAAGTGATGGAAAGTAATCAAGTTACATTACTTTAATATTATGATGCTGGCATTATTTTTCTGACTATATTTTTAACAGGTAAAATAAACCTCCTGACTTTTGTAGTCATGGTAACCCCAAACATGGTTTTATCTTAAATCTTAAGTACTTCTTTTTAGCCTAAATCTAACCAAACTGCGACCCTTTCATGGCATTAATCACAAGTTAAAAATGGCTTTCGGGCTGCGTCAGATACAGCAGCTAAAGGGAACCTTCTGCCTCAGAAAAAGACGCCAAAGGGGTGGAGATATTTCATCAGTAGAACACACTTTAAGAGCTCGTGGTCCTAAAGAGAACTCTGTCTTTTGTCTGAAGGCTTCCTGCCTGATAACTGGATTTGTAGGTAATGAATGAAAATCCCTGATGGCCTCATGGACCGATTTGTCACCTCACCTGTAACTGCTGACAGACACTGTTCCTGAATGCACCACGAGCCTCTCCATCACCGCCTCATCACACCGATCGTCCTCTCCCTCCATCAAACCGTAATTCTCATTCACGCGTTGCCCGTCTCCATCAAAACACACACTTGTTCGACAAGAGAACGACACACACACCCGTCTTTAGATGACAATATGTCGTTTATTTTCTATATTTTAAAGGTTTATTATTTACAAACAAAATAAACAAAAAAAAAAATCAAAAAGATTTTTTGACAAACACTGTTTGTCTGCATATTGTTGTAAGAAAGTTTACATTTATCTTTCTTTCGTCTGTATCAAGTAACCAACTGATAGTTCATTTTGTCTAAGCCTTGGATTACAGAAATGAGCTGAACAATGACCATGTGAGTGGGGTTAAAGAGGACCGAGCAGCGCCTCTCCTCCACTACGCACATCATCAGTAAACATATGAAACCTGTGGTCATCGAAACAACCAAATCAAACATTTGGTTCGTCCTCTCTGGGCATTATATTCTCAGTTCTTTTTGCATCTCTTGTATTTATTTTTTTTCCTCAAACCAACATAAACAACAAACAAAAAAAAAAAAAGAAAAAAAAAAAGAAATATACAAATATATGTGCTGGTTTGTTGAGTCTCTATACTGCTAATATGTAAGCTCATTAGTTTGTGTTGTACATCACCATTAATGCCCATTCCAGTATGTTTTTGTTGTGATTGGTATAGTGAAAAAAGCACATAGTTGGGAAGCTCTCCCTCCAAAGGCAAGTATCAAAAACAGCACAAACTAACAGTGCTGCTATCCATCTTGACTGTGTACTAGTTCCTATACACTATGGCATATTCACGATTAAGCGCTCTCCGTTGTAAATAGAACATCTCCCCCCCTCTCATTTAGAACCTCGTACAGGATCAGGGCAGCACAAGTTCTCGGGGATATTGCTCCCTTTCTATCTCATTCGACATCTAACCTAGCTGATAGAATCTGTACCTTTTTTTTTTTTTAATTATTAGTAATTCAGAAAGTGCAATTTAAAACAAAGACAATGATAAAATGTTTTGCTTTGGCCAGTTTCCTTCCACACATCAATATATTCAACCCCAAACATCAGTGGCTAGCTACAAAGAAAGGTATAAAGGTGCTCCAAATTTGTACAATGTCTCGTTGATGAGCGTGAAATTACTGCTAAAGATTGCACTTTTTTATTTTTTTAAACTGTACACGACCTCATTACATATTCTCTATTATAGCTCGACTGACGATGTTAGAAAAAAACCTGCCTCTAGAAGTTCACATTGTAAGTACCAATTGGAGACATTTGGCCATCATCATTGCTTCATTACTCCTTTCCTGTCTAAAAACACTGAGACATAGAACACATAGAGTATAGTAAGAATGAATGCGCAGTTGTGTGCAGAAGAAGTGCCCCCTCCCGCCCCGCCCCGTCCCTCCCCGCCCTCCCCCGTACACACCGAGCTCACACTCATAACAAAGGATGGAACATGGCTATAGTTTAGGCACAAATACTTAAGAAATGTCCATGTGAAAAGTCAATGCTTCTGTTTCACACACAGATAAAACGTCTAGGCAGAAGACAGACAATGAACAAAACATAATCTAACATTACATTTAAACGTCAACATTTTTGAGATAGTATCTTTTTAAGTATTTGTGACAGTGCATGCTTTCATGACATTGGTGGGTTGACTGTATTGGTACACTATCGACACAATCTGTAGCGAAGACTTGTAATCTTTTTAAAAACGGGTATCTCAAAAGGGGCTTAGACACTTTGAACTGATGGGACGTTTGGTCGCCGTGAAAACTGTGACTCTAGATAGAAACATGTTGTCCGTTTGACTCCAGGAGGAAGGCCTTGTGCGCAAACGTCAGTGGCCTGTTGGCTTATTTGAGCTGAGTCATCAAATACTTTGGTTACGGTAAGATTAAAATATTCAAAATAGCTCTTCATCCTTTTTGATAGAGTCACAATATTCTGGCTCGACCTTGCGTCCCTGCCTCAACGTCAGTCCAGGTCAGTTTAGAGAACCTAAGCCCACGTAATGGATTTACACGAGACAGAAACCTTAATGCAAACCAGCGTTTCTTTTTCTGAGCTGCAGTGGCACAAAAGCACCTCACGGGGGCAGTGTCCCCCTGCACACTTGAGTGACTGGATACCTGACGTCTTTAACCTATAACGTGTGTAGAAAATGTCGTGCCACGCTCTTCAACTACAGTCGTTGTGATATGACAGCATACAGTACAGTTACACTCAGGAAGCAGATGAGCAAGCATAGAATTTTGAATTTTAAGTTTAAAAAAATGCAGTGAATAAAAAAAAGACTCATTTCGGTCCTTGAACTGTTCACCCTTCTAAAGGCCTGCCCCTTTTTGCCATGTGCTCCAATAACAGTTGAGCAAGCTTGGTATGTGGCAGAACCTCTTTTCCTGTTTCCTGTACTTAGCTATGCTATGTGCTAGACTATGGCTAGGCTATGTTGAAAAGAAAACCAAATTTTGAAGATGGTTAAAATATGTTGCTGGTGGACCTGTAAAAGCTACATTGGCTATATAAAGTTACATCTTAATTGCTAGCAAACACTAGCTAACTATTGATGTTGATTATCTAACACATTAGCAAGTGTTTTGCTAACATTAGCCAGTTGTAAATTAACATTTTAAAATGTGAGGATCTACCAGCCACTAACGGACAAAATGATCAGTTTCACCAACCACTCTATAGTAAATTGCTAGTTTGTGTAAGTAATCAATCAGCTACTTTTATATTTTACCAGCATTTGGCTGGTGAGTGGCGCTAATTCCCCACCCTGGATGCAATTAGCTAACAAGTGATGTATACTAGCCAGCTAATTAGTTAGTGTTTTGCTGCTATCAGCTATCAGATGTAACCAGCTAGTGATTGGTTTAGATTAATTAGGTAGTTAGCTAGTGTTTTGCCAACATTAGCTAACTTAGATTGTTACTTTTGCTCCAGCTACATCTTTTAACCATCTTCGAAAAATTAGTTTTTCTTTTCAACATGAACCCACCTATCTAAGTACAAGAAACAGGACTGGGGTGAGTTGACTGAAGTTCTGCTGGGTACCAGGCGTGCTCAACTGTTATTGGAGCATAGTGCAAAAAGGGGGCGGGGCTAAGAAAAAGGTCAAATCATATAACAATTACTTTGACTGTAAAATAAACCAAAGAATCACTCTTAAAATGCTCCTCGGCTGTCTTCTGGGAAATGAAGTGATAGAAAAGACATTTACTCTCATTATGACTGTGAAATCAAGTTGTGTATTGCAGGTAAATATTGTATATGTTCACTTGATGTGAAATCAAAAACTATTACTAGTAGGAGTAGTATACAGAGAGAGAGAGAGGGATTCTTAAATGTCCTCCGATCAGGCATTTCTCAGCATCAAGTACTGCTAGCTATTGCATTAAGGTTTGATTATCTCTTATGAAACATATGTATTTTGTCACTTAACCTTTTTCGCATATAGATGATATCCAGGTTCCTGATAGAAGTAAGACATTGTTATGATAGAGAATGCACCACACAGTATCTGTAAATACTAGCTCTACAAAACTATTTACAGCACACATATAGGTAATCTTTATGTCACAGTCTATTGCATAATGGTGATAATCTTTAGTTTATAAATATTATAAATATACACAGAATTTTTAAGCAACATTACATAACATCTCAGCCATCTGAAATTAGAAATAGAAAACAATAGCATCCATCCATATCTTTCTCCACACGCCATTCTCCTCGAAAACAAACAAAGAAAGCAGCATTTCTATTATCTATTCCCTTTGGACCCATAACACTGTCATGGTTTGTGTGCGAGCCGCTGTGGGGATATAGTGGCTAAGCAGACTGTATTTGTGTTGCTGAGAGCAACATAACACTTAGTTACAGTATCTGTGTTGATTTCTGGAATGAGGATTCAGGAAAAATCGGTGTGAGAGATTCATTTGTATGAGTGTGTGCTTTTTGAGATTATTTGTCAGAGTTGCTTGCATTCATTATTCCACAGTGGTGCCTAAAGCTGCTTAATAGGAGAAGATAATTTGTCTCTTCCTCAATGGTAAAAAAACAAAAAAAAAACAAAGAAAGAGAAATCAGAATCCACAATGCATTCCAGTTAAAAAAAAAAAACAGAAAGCAAAAAGAAAAACAAAATAAAAAAAAAAACTTCATACATTTTATATAATTCTTTATATTTCTCAGAAAGGAAGACTCATGTTTATACTACAGCTTTTAAATTGCCATTGCCAAATATTCTAGTTGGATTTTACACACGCGGTCACATGCACACACACTCACACACTCTCACACACACCCATACATACAGCAGTATATACACACACATATATAAGTATATCTATACGTAGATATAAATATAGATATATTTATATATAACGTAAAAGAAAAGAGAGATGTATCTGTATAATATACATTCTTAAGTTTAGGGAGACAATGTGTCTAAAATATAATACAAGGGCTTGTATGTACAGGATTTCTATGAGGTTATTTTAGAAGAAAATCGGAGAGAAACAAAAATGTTGAAGTTCCTCACTTTTATCTCTTTTGTTGTATCTCCATTTTTAAAAATGAGTTGAAACATATTTAAGTTTAAAAAATGAAAAGGGAAAAATGGGATCATAAATTTGATGCAAATCGCATTTTGTCTTGCTCAGTCTCTGTACTGCTCAGGACAGAATCTCTCCTAGATCCAGGGGATTCCCTGTGCTGGGTCGAGGACGATGACGACGCTGCCGCCACTGCCGCCGCCGCCGCCGCTGCAGCCGCGGCCGAGCGCACTGGGGGCAACGCTCCCGATGACATCTGGCGGAATAGATTGACCCGCTGGGGCACTGTGGTGCGGATGCCGCTCTGCAGGCTCATCCCCTGGATCGCCGCCGCCGTCGGTGGCACGATGGAGGCCAGAGAGTCTCCTGAGGCCGGGTGTGCTCGGGGCCCCAGAGATGTGTCATGTGGCAGTGATGGTTGGGAGGCTGATAAGTGTCTAACATCTCGACTCAAGCTGCCCGACTGCAGAGCCTGTGTGCTCTTGTTGATGTCTCCCCGCTGAGGTGAGGGGACCTGCTGCTGCTGCTGCTGAGGTGACGGCTGCTGCTGCGGCTGCGTCGCAGAAGCTGCAGCTGCGGTCGACACGGCAGGCTGCTGGGCGAGCTGCTGCTGCGGGGGTAGAGACGGTTGGGCGATGGGCTGCTGGATGAGCGACAGCTGGGAGGCCGTGCGCGAGCCGTATTGGAAGCTCCGGCTGGCCAGGGGGGTCTGCACGGGCGGACTGCACATGGCAGCCGTGAAGGAGCATGGCGACATGATCGATCCCTGCTGCTGGAGCGGGGTCTGTGGGTTGGTTAGGGAAGAATTCAGGTTGCCGTGGGACAGACTGGGAGCGGGGTAGATCCCCTGTGCCGCAGCGGCGGCGGCGGCCGGCAGCATGCGGGCAGCAGAAGCATTGGCAATAGCTGAAGCACTGTAGGTCATGGGGACAGAGGACTGCTGGAGCTGATTGGTGCCGAAGGCGGTGGGGAATGGCGGCTGGGCTGGTGAGTTAATGATGGAGTTTCCTGACATTGGAGTTGAGTTCATCCCGGTGACTGACTGCTTGCGGTCCACCATCATCACCATCTCCCTGTCCTGACGGATAATCTGCTTCAATATCTCGTTCTCCTGCGTGTTGAAAACGCCGGCGTTCAGATCCTTCTGGAACTTCTGCAGCAGCAAGGAGTTCTTCTTCCCTGTTGGGGTGCAGTCAGGAGAGGTGAGCACATAAAGCCATGGCAAAGTTTGGTAGCCCTAAACCACAGGAACAGGGCAGGATTCAGGACAGTTATGAGAAAGATGCAGCTTGTATGTTTTAGTCGGAAGACTTAAAGGGATAGTTTGGATTATTTGAAGTGGTGTTGCAGGAGGTACTTATCGATACTCAGTGTATTACCTACAGTAGATGGAGGTCGATGCACATCCAGTTTGGAAAAGCAGAGAAGAATACCAAGACTGAAGCTAAGCATCAGCAACATAAGATATTTTAGCTGCTTTAAAAAGGTCCACCTAAGAAAAATTAACCAAACTCCATTGGCAAAAACAGTAATTTTACCTTGCAATACACAGAACTTGCTGGTCTACTGCTGCCTCAATCTGTTAGTTTGTTTCTCTTATTAGGTGACTTCAGTTAATCAGAACTGTCCTTTTAAAACACCAAAGTCACACAATTACACAAACAAACCAACAAATCAGTGCAGCGGTAGACAAGCGACTCCTGTCTTCTGTGAGGTAAAATTACTGTTTTTGCTTATGGAGTTTGGTTTGTTTGAAGAGTGACATTTGGCTGGTTTTGCATTAAAAAAAAAGCTGTCAGACAGCATAGTTAAGTGGTGAAATTTTCTAAAGTAGACCTTTTTTAAGTGTCAGTACATTGCTTAGCTTCTTGCACTACTGCTTCTCCAAACTCCTTCAACCACCATCTACTGTAAATTAAACACTGACTATCAATAAGTACCTCATGCAACCCCACTTCAAACAATCCAAACTATCCCTTTAAGCACATTTGGATTATTTCGTACCAATTAAGAAGCCTGTTCGTCTTCTTTATTCCACTAAATTCCTAAATTTTAACTCTTCCAGTCTTACGAGCTGCATCCTTTCACGTCCACTAAAGGTCTGTCATACTGAATATAAAGTTTGAAGGACATTGAATGGTAATGACTATGGGAAATACACGGTTTTGAGAGGAGTGAAGGACACATAAGGAGACAAAGATTACTGAAAGTGTGACGTGAGAGCGTAGACTGTGAAGGTGCTGATGTTGGACAATGAAACACAGAAGAATACTGATGAGTTGTACCCACACGTCACGCTACTGGACAGTTTTTTTGGCTTTTTTTTTTTTTTTTGAGGAAAAGACAAGAAGTCTATGTAAGCTCTAAGAATACATTTAAAGCCACATTCTATTTAAATCACAATGACAACTCTGCTAAAACACATCACAAGGACACTTAGAATAACCCTTTTTTTTATTTAATGGACATAAAAACAAGCAAATAAAGCCACCAAGATCTATTCCTAACACACTACCTCACAGGATACAGATTGTAATACAGAATTATACATAAAACACCTTTTTGGAGAACTAATCTTTACTCATTTTACCACAGAATGCTCTGTTTTATTTTTTTTTAACTGTTAAATTAGCATTTTCTTAAATAAAATGTTTAAAGTACAAAATTCGTCTGCAAACTTGAATAATATTAAGCATTTTACCTTAACACAGCAAACAATTTGTCTTTAAAGTGTTATCTTTACGCACTATAAAGGGCACTTTGAGCCCACAGGCCTGAAAATTGTTCCCAGCCTGTCACAAGTCATGGACCGTGATAATAAAAAGCTTGACAGATGGCTTCTTTTAAACACCAGCCACTTTGGGAGTTTTGGGAGCAAAAACTGTGGTAAAATGCTAAGTGGTACTAAAGCATGAAAGACGTCTCGAAACCGGCCTTTTTGTAGAAAGAACTGCCACATTTGACAGTAATAATGGCACGGAGCTATTTAACATCTTTACTTAGAGTGCCTGCGTTCAGATTTATTTAGAGGATGCGTTTCCTGTTATTACTCTCGACCTTGTGTGTGGACACGCTGTGAAGCATTATAAAGAAGACAGAGTCGACTTTTAGAGCGCCGAAGGCTTTAGCCACAGTCAATCAATCATTAAGCCCCGTCCTTGAGGGCAGAAGATTTCTGCTTCCGAGTTTACACCCGAGCAGCGCTGGCTGGACGGCTTCCTCTCATCTCAAGGCTGCCAACAAGCCGTGCATTCAGCTATAAGACAGGACTCGGGGAACAAGAAAATGGATTGACGTTGCGCTTTGCAGCCGTTTCTCAGAATCAGGTCTCCCCCCCCGTTTGACGTTGTTCATTTACTCTGACACAGGCACTACAGGGGTCAGGTAGTTAAAAGAGCTAAAACTAGCACCACAGACAGTGTGAGACTACTGTTGACTTACAAGTACGATGTTATTGCATTTTTAAAGGTGACAGGGTTAAACTCTGTAGGTTGGAAGAACAACAACAACATTAATTATTTCTCCAATAGAACCTGTGAGGATCTGAGTGTTTGCTGGCAGGATGTCGGGGCAACAGGCATCAATCAGTGAGCGACATTTCATCAGTTTTAAAGGGAGATTTATGATGTATTACAGTTCAGTGTGCCCTCCGTCTTATCTGCTGCTGCTCCTGCTGCCCGTTTACATTCTTCTGTCCTCTTCTTACGTCTCTCCTCCTCTAATCTCTCCTTTTTGACATTTAAGAAAGCATGTACCAGACTTTTAAGTCTATATCTACATTTTTTTTTTTTAAAGCAAATGATTTCACTTCACATCTTCTCCTAAAAAAGCTGGTATTTTTCTATGCTACACCGAAACCATCAGAGAAAATGATGTGAATGGCTGTCAGAGTTTGTTGTGCATTAGTCGAAAAGGTATATGCACACTGTAAAAAAAGTTTAGATTTTTCCCCTTGTTTTAAAGAAACACTGGTCTGTTCTGTTTAATTTTTTACAGTGCAAATCTCTACAAAGAGACCTCATAATGGAGAAAGAGGAAACACACTTTAAAGTTACATAAGTAAGTTCTATACATAAGTGTATATTGTATATTAGAATTAAAATGTTATAAACCGTTTTTTTAAAAAGTGAAAGCCAGTGGTCATTTTTCAACACGTCTGGAAAATGCGGTTTATCTGATTTATAAATTGACTTTGAAACATTTTCAGAAGAGCATAAAAATATTACCTCTTCAAAACAAAATGAAAACAAATAAAAACATAAACAAAATGTAAACACCACTCATGGGTAAAGAAAGATTTCCTTTTTTTAACATACAAAACTTGTAAAATTTAAATAAAAATTAATCAGATATGGGTTGAATCACCATCTGAAAATAATACGATTGCAATAATGTGTTAATAATTTGTCTTTCCTGAACAACAGAACCAGTTAGATTAGTTATACGTATGAAATACAAACTTAAGATATAAAAAGGATTTAAAATAACAATAATAATAAGAATAAGAATACAGTAATTAACCCATATCTGAAATCTTAAACATAATTGTTGTGAAACAGTCTGAAAGCCGACTAACACACCAAACATATAAAGAAACATATAAAAAACAAGCAAAACACAAACATCATAATGTTAACAAACATCATAGAAATAATGAAGGCTGTATTTGTTAAAAATAAATAAATAAATAAAATACACAAACTCTGAGATGCATTCAAGGCTTAACAGAGAAATTACACAATGCATTTTGATAAATTATTTCACCAATAATCTGCAATAAAGTGTCACTGCAGGAATGTTTTTCTTCACTTTCATCTTGTTGAACGGTATTCATTACATCATTATTAAAAAACTTATGATAACACTTTGTATGAAGGTCATGTTTATAATGCATTATGAGCACATTCATAAGGCATGATTTATGAGGATTTATTAAGTATTACAAGTGGAGGACATAATGTATTCTAAGTTCAGCATTCATAATGCTTTATAATTCCATGCCAAAATGACAACAGTGCTCATAAGCAGAGCACATTATAACTACCATGACTTTAGCCAGTTATAAAGAGTCATAGAGAACTGCTCTGACATATACACATTATAAATTCTGCCTGTATTGGAATAATGTCTTATAAACATCATGTAACTGCTAATAACTTTTATTCAGTACTGTCACTTTACTTAAATCTCACAAAGTCATGCTATAGTGCATTATTAATATTTATTTGAAATCATTTAATTTCAGAATTTTTCCTCTTCTTTCACTGGCACTGTTGTAAGTTTGGCATGGAGTTATAACGCATTACGAATGCCTAATACACTATGTCCACCATTTGTAATACTTTATAAACCTTGTTATAAGTTGTAAGACCTAAAACATTTATAAGGCTTCATAAAACTATTATACTTTAATTTTGTATAACATCTATTCATCAATGATGACTTATAATAAGGTTTATAAAGTGTTACAAATGGTGGACATAATGTATTTATAAGTTCAACATTCATAATGGTTTATAGCTCTATTCCAAGTGTTTGAAAGAAGCAGAATTTTGAAATGCAATAATGTCCCATAAACATTAATAATACATTATAGCATGACCTTATGAGCTTTAAGTAAAGTGACAGCACAGTATTAAGTTATTAGCAATATATGGTGTTCATAAGACATTATTCCATTTTAGAAACTTAAAATTTAGGATTTGTTATGGTATGTTAGAGCAGTTCTTTATGTGTTTTTATAACTGGCTAAAGTTATGATAGTTATAATGTGCTATGTCACCCAGGACTCTAATTCTTCTTTTGAACACTGTTGTCACTTTGACATAGAGTTATAAAGCATTATGAATGAAGAACAAATTATGTCCACCACTTATAATATATTAGAAACCTTGTTGCAAGTTGTCACACATCATTATAAACAATTATAAATAGCTTTATAAAACCTTATGAATGTGCTTACAATGCATCATAGACATGATCTTCATAGAAAATGTTACAAAACTTATTTTAGAGAGGAAAACTGGTGTAAATGTGTGTGAGAAAATGATTCTTAATGGATTAAATAAACTTTCGCCCTCCACATGTGGTCAATATGACATAACATTGGCTCTGTGTCTAAAAATTATTAACTTTCCTTTGATTAGTGTCATTAGTCTTTCTGTATTTTCTCAAATTATTATTATTTACACAAAAGACAGAATTCATTTACTTAATTTAAGTCAGACAATCAGAAACAAACTTTTTTTCTTCTATTGGTGAAAACATGAATAAATAATGAAATGGGATTTCTGCATGTAACAAAAAGTGTTTGTGGCATTGCATTAGTAAAATTTTTACTAATCTGCAGACATGGTTTCATTTGTGAATGCGCTTTGAACAAAGGATTCAAAGATTAAATAAAAATGTCACACCAATAGAGCTGAGCATGTGTTCATAATCCAGTTGATTATTCTGTTACAAAATAAACATGGCATGTGACATTGAATGAAATATCCTCGTTGTTTCTTTGATTGTCTTTGTCTTTTTGACATTTTGAATGTGTCCATCAAAACATCTGCAGGACTGGTGTGGGTGACTTGACTTACAGTATGTGTCACTGATGCAGGAATTAAACAGTTAATGTAACCTTGCAGCAAGAGGTCAAACTCTTGGAGGATGAATTTGAGACCGGATCCATTTAGCAAGCCTCTATAGGTCAATTTGTCCCTGTTCGAATATTGGAATTGGAATAAAGTGTTTACCTGATGCCTACTCGTCGGCCAGGACACTCTTGAAAACGAGATGTGCTCGTCTCAAGACGGACTCCTGGTCAAATAATTTTTAGATAGATAAAAGATAATATGTCAAATGTGCAACACGTTATTGGTTTCAAAGCATGGTTACTCTTTTCTTTCCTTTTTTTTTTAGAGCAAGACAAGCATGTAACCAAATGCAGTTCATATATAGAAACGATACAACCAGCACGGATCATGACAAAGTTTCTTCCCTCGTATGAGACAAAACCCCCTTCATGGTTAGTCTGAAAGGATGGATCGAATCACTCTGAGGAAGAGTCAGTCAGAGTGGGCACCTTTCTTTTTCTAACATTTAGTGAAAAGCTGGTAGCTCTCATAAAAAGGGCAAATGTAGATTTGGACTGTTGAGGCCAAAGGGCATACAGACAGTATGTTGTGAAGGGCACAAATCCATACACTTCACTACAGGGCAAATAAAATATAGGTTTTTATCTTCTTTTTTTTTTCTTTTTTTTTTTTTTTATTGTATACTAGTCCAAAAAAATGCAACCTTGTCTCCTGTTAATTACGCTCACATGCAACTACTTCACAGTTTGTTATCAGTGTTCACCTCCAGTGCAAGAAGTAGAGTCACAGCTGTACAGCACAGGCACAAGTGTTGGTGTTGACTGTCCGGATGGATGAAAGTTTGCGTCCCATATTTAACTATAAATCAGTGTCAGTTGTACTTGTTATACCAATTAGCCTTACTTGAACCATAATCTAACGATGCTTCAGCAGATATTGTAGAAGTAAACCCTGATGGTGAACATCTGAGAAATGCAAGGGATTTCGAAGGAAATTCTTGCAGATTTGTTTAATACTAACACAGACGTGGTCTGCAGAGTCCTGTTCTGGGTCGGGTACCATCGGGCACCTGCCAGGTAAGCTGCAAAAAAACTGTATAACTATATGTTTATGTAAATTGACAGGTATGGGCATATATATGGGTACGAATACGGATATGGCTAAATCGGCTTTCAGGATCTTTTCACATCATCGCTGAGGAAACACTGACAGCTGCAGGAGAACAGGTTTTGCGAATATTTTCCCAAGAACACGAGTGAGTGACTTTGCATGTGTGTCATCATGGGTTGGGTCATGATGCTGTTTTTACACCAACATTATCACATTTATGCAGGTTTTTTAAAGACTGGAAAATCCACTAAATATAAGCAATTTAAGTTTAGTTTAGTTTAGTTTAGTTTAGGAGAACAGAGAGAAAAGTTCTCAGTACTTTTGTCACTTCTAACTGAATCTCCATGGTTTGAGATTTTTTCTCTCCTGCGTCGCCGTTTGTACTTTCAGGTATTATCCTTATTTTACTCTTTCATGTTTGCTTTCAGCTGTATAGAAGTCGTGCTCGGTTGCTGCTGAACCCAACATTTCCTGATTTGTACTGCTTCATATTCATGCACCGCCATTTTCTTCCACTAAAGATGAGCATGTCAGTTAAACAGTGGGTGCAAACTGAGGAGCTGAGTCAAACCAAGCGAGCACATGTGTATGGATGGAAAAAAAAGCTGCGGTAGTTACAGATGGAGGCGGCAAACCTTCATCGCCTCTGCCAGAAAAGGTTAAAGCGAAAAAGGTGAAAATTAGCGAATCCACCAGGGCGTCATGTGTCCATTACTGCTGTTTGGATCTGGAGCCAATAAATAACGTGTCTACTGCAGAATCATTTGACCCGGGAATGAAAGCTGATTTTGTAAGACGAAAGACAGATGTTACTGGGTTTTTTTTGTCCAGTCTAAAAGGAGCTTTATATTAGCAGGTGTGGGTTTGGTGTGAACATTTTGCAGATATATTTTGTTACCTATTTTGATATAATCCAAGCGCCATTATACCACCCCCAGCCCCTCTAAAGAAGTTGTATCTGAACGTAATTCTGAGGAGAAAAGGTTGCCTCAACAGTGACACACTTCTGTTGTTGGAGTCTGATTGACTCTGAGTGGTCTTGTTCCAAATCTGTTGTTCATTGCTTGTTATTGACTTGCCTGACACTTGAGTATTTCAGTGATCAATTCAATATTGAAGTGCCTGTGCCAGGCAAAATAATACACAAATACAAAGCCATGACAAAGAAAAAAAAAAAACAACAATAACAGAAAGAAGTAGATAGAGACTGCAAGCTTAACCACTGATATGAGACGACATTAGCACACTGTCATTATATAAATTCAACTTAAGTTTTGTATTTAGGTGATATTGTTTTCTGCTTAATGTAATAGGTAAACAAATCACCAAACATTATGATTTCTGGTGTTATTGGTTGGTAGGTTTGTTGACAAGAAGGCAGCTTTATTAGTAAAGCCAGCAGCAATGCACTGAGAGGGTTTGGCAAAAAGTGCTTTCTTTAACAAATTCCATTTCTTCCTGCATAAGAAATAATAATTAGCTGTGAAATTCATTTTTTGATGTTTCTATTTCTGTGTTACAAAGGAGGAACAACAGTCCAGCTGCTGAAAGTATCCAACCGCAATATAAACACTTTATTAAAGTTTTTGCAAACATTGAAATAGGAAAGGCTACATTCCACTGTTTGCTGATTCAATTAAAAGCATGTGAGAAATGCTGTTGACTTGTACGCATATTGTACAATTATGCAGAGCTTTAAGTTCATTTAACGTCATAACAAATTCCTACAGAATTATATCGTAACTAGCAGAGTTTTGAGACTTTGCAGTGACTTTATTCGGTTTTATATTCTGTTGTTTAATTGGAGGTTAGTTTACAAAATGCAATTTCAAAAAAGTTGTGATGCTTTGTCAAATGTAAATAAAAACAGAAAGTAATGATTTGCAAATGTTTTTCAACTTGTATTCAATTGAATACAGTACAAAGACAAGATATTTAATGTTCAAACTGATAAACTTAATTGTTTTTTGTAATAGACACTCATTCTAAATTTGATGCCTGCAACACATTTTGAAAAAGTTGTGGAAAGCTCAAAAAGTATGAATGGGTAAATGTTTTATCTGTTACATACAGGTTTTGGAGCAACATATGCTGCCATCTGGACCACGTCTTCTTCAGCGACATTGCTACTCATTTCAATAAGACAAAGCCAAGACAAATTCTTCTTGTGTTTCAACAGTGTGGCCTGGTAGTTCAGGTACTAGACTGACCTGCCTGCAGTCCAGACCTGCCTCCCACTGAAAATGTGTGGTGCATTATGAAGCACAAAATAACAACAGACAACAGAGATCCCAGACTGTTGAGCACCTGAAGTTGTATATTGAGCAAGAATGAGAAAGAGTTTCACTTCCAAAACTTCCAAAACAAGTGCCCTGTACCATCTTTTCTGGAACATTTTGCAGGCATCAAATTCAGAATGAGTGTATATTTACATAAAAAAGTAAAGTTTATCAGTTTGAACCTGTATTAATTGAATATAGGTCAAAAAGTTTTGGCAAATCAGTGCATTCTGTTTTTATTTATGTTTTGCACAGCCTGAAGCTGGGAGGCTACAAACTGCTGCCTGCTTTCTAAAAGATTAGTTAGCTAGATGACAGGTGGAAATACACATCTATACAGCATGGCTAAGACTCATTGACAGTGTAGAGAAGCTAAGCTACAAAGGAAAGAATAATGCATGTGTGCTACTCACACGTGAGATTTAAATTTTCATCTTATATTCTTATAAACAAGGTTTGGGTAAATCCAGTTCTTAACATATGTACGATAGTGTCTGTGACACATGATGAAAATAATCCTCATTATATACGTCAAGTATGCCAGTATACACATCAAAAACTCCTTCATAAAATTCTTCATAAAATGTTTTCAATTATTTATGTATACAAGGTAATAAAAGGAGAATATTATCATTACAAAAAGATACAGATAACTAATGCAGCAAAACATAAGCAAAGACAAACACATATGTTCAACTTCTGTCAGTTAAAAATGATATATAATATATATGTTATCTTCTACATGTTTACTTTATCAATGTGCCAGTTCCAATCACAGTATTAGAGCAGACTGTTAAAATTGGAGAATGTGCAACATGAGGGTCAAAGCAACCAATTACTGCCCTGTTTGCATTACATACATGTGCCCCTTTTGTTAAACAAATCCATCTGTGTCTGAATCACTTATTGTATTTCAACTAAAATCTGTCAAGGCCAAGTTCTTCTATAAATGTTGCTCGATCAGACAGTGAGAATAAGGAAGCATTGGTGATGAAGGTATAGCTGAAACTATACAGGGTCCTGAGGCGGACCTGATGGATGTGGGGACGTTAGTGCCTGAAACCCTGATGTCACCTGGCCCTGCTGTTTTGTTTTTTTTTTGTTCTTTTTTTCATACAGGGTCTGGTTGTTTTTGAGATATTGGGTGGGGTGCTGCTCATACCCAGGAGTGCAGATGAGTGGAAAGAGGGCCAGACACACATGCATGTGAGGTTAGCTTCCATCCACTCGCTGGCATCCAGTGGGGGGGTCAACACCAAACCAACGAGGGGGCGAACTGACTCCCTCCCGGACAGCGGCATGCACTGCCTTCCAGTTAATCCAACCACAAAACGCTACTTCGGTTCTTTAGAAGGATTAATGCTGGTTACGACAAATTTTTCTTTAATGTTATTTAAGACAAAGAAGACGGGAAGTTAAAAAAAAAAAAAAAAATCAAATAAAAAAAGATAGCATACAGGTCATGCAGCACAAGATGGCAGACACAATGCTTTAATGAAGAAAGAAGGCAAACGAATACTGATAAAGACAAGACGACAAGGCACGATGACAGGCAAGAGGTTCGACCAATCAGACAGGACAAGAGTTAGGTGTAGGCAGGTCTTACCGATGCGGTCCAGTCGGTCAATGGCGACGGTTTCGAAAGCGCGTCGCATCATGGGGTACTCTTCTAGCACCTCATTGAAATGGTCGACAGAGAGGGAGAAGAGTCGACAGTAGGTGTCTGCGCGCACGCTCGCCGTTCGTCTGCCCTTGGTGAGCAGACAGATCTCTGTAGAGCAGGAGACACGGACAAAGAAAAACAAAGTCTTAGACATGTGAAGAAACAGCACCAGACGTGGAGGGTGCATAGAGGGACATAAATGAGCTCTGCCCGGTAATTACACTCCAGATTACCATATAGATGAACCTGGAGTACAAAAGGTACGGCAGCAGAAGCTAATGTGAGTGTAAATATAATGAGAAGGCCATCAGTGGTGCTGTCACTTGCATTATACTAAGATAATTCATCATCCATCAGAGAGCTAATGGTCCCATAACACGATACAGTCGTAGTCAGCGTCACTGCAGGCTTCACTGCATCACTGCATCAATGCATCACTTCTCAGATGTAATGTATAACTAAGCAGGAGTATCACGGTTACACAGCATTCCTGGAATCTGCTCAGTCACCGTGGTTCCTTACGTGAAGGGACGTGAAGAGAACACAGCGACCCTGCAGCTCCGCTCACATCGGATAATAACGCAGCATGCATTGTCTTCCCAGTTTGTTTGTATATTTAAGGTTTACCTCTTAATGTTACACACTAAATTAACACATGAGTAAAAAGGTATGTTGTTGAGTTGATAATCTACTTTTTACTTTGCTGTGCCTCCCAAAAAACTCAGAGGTCTCATCTTTTAAATACACTGATGTAAGTTGGATGTATAAAAAGGCAGCTGTGTTCATTTTTTCATGCGTAACATTAATCTTTGATGTTACTGACATGAACTTATCATGTAGCTGTTCCTAAGCTTTTAAATGTGTGTGCTTTTGATGCAGTTAACTTCAATGTCACTGTTACTCTCATAATTGCAGTAAAGTTGCACCCTAAAATATTACGATGCAAAATAACTTGTACTTTGTATAATTTATTGAACAGCAGGTTTCTCAGCTGGTAATATTCACTTTTAATTGACTCATTCTTTTGTGGGAGTAATTGTACCTTTACTTGAGTATAGATTTTCAGCGCTCTACCCACCACTGCCTGCCTATAATCCCTGTAAAATGCACATTTAATGGGACAAAATATGATAAGAAGCCTCAGTAAACACATTGATTATAAAATTTGATAAGTATAATTTTCACTGTTGTCGTCAAGGGTGGGAAATGTGCTCCTTGCCGAAGTAAATATAGCCATACGACAGTGTAAAAGTGCCATTTCAAAAAAAAGTATTTCATTTCATTTTATTTTTCACTTAATGTATTATTATACAGGAAAAGGGTAAAAGAAGTCTTGACTCAGTTAAAAGTGGTTTACAGCAGATTCCTGTTCTGCAGCACTTGAAAGATAAAATCATAAAACAGCAACAGTATTAACTGCAAAATGAAATTAAAGTATCACAAGTAAAAGTAGTTGTTCTGTAGATAAATGGCCTCCTGTGTGACATTTTACTGTTGGAGGTGAAGCTACTTCTGAGGCATCTCGAGATGATAATTTGGGCAGGAAAAGAGGAAAAAAACCAAAGTCCTGCTGCAAAATTTTGTATTCATTTAAAAAAAAATCTCTAATCTTTGCTTTTTTTTGTTAGATATTAGATAACATGACATGACAAGGAGCCCCAGTTAAACACAGCTTTTTTGTGTGTTATTGCAATAAAAGTTTCAGAACCAGCGGTCTAATTTTCAGTGATTTCTTGTATATTATCAGTGTATCAATTTTAATCTGCAAAGTAGATTAGTGACTATAACTATCAAATAAATGTGGTGGAGTAAAACATGCAATTTTCACAGTTTTTTCCCCACAAAAAAAGTTCAATTGTCTTGATGAAATCTTTGAAATAACATCTACTCCTTCTCCTTCATTAAAAACCGAGCCCACAAGCTTATAACCATGCTTGTATTTTCACTAAGCACATAGAAACTTTCCACTTTCAGCAGACGGATGTGAAAACAGCCTTCTCATCTCAAATTCTGCACATACATCTTTCTGCACAGCGAAGCTCAAACATTCAACTGTAGGAGCAGCAAGACAAACATGTTCTCGAGTGGAGGGGAATTTTAATTATAGTGCTTGAGTAAATGTACTTAGTTACTTTCCAGCACTGATTTTCATTATGAAAGACTTCACACGGGGCTGGGCTCAGTGCTCTGTTCAGGTTGGTCCTTCTAATTAGTCTGCAACACTAGATAAAAAAAAAAAAAACTGCAGTCACACCTCTGAGAGGAAATGTTATAGGGTGAAATTTTGGCTCTCAGATCGAAATGCTGAAATTAGCCAGCGGGGTTTGTTATCTGAAAAAGGAGGCTTGTGGACCCCACTCTGACCCCACATGCAAAGCCTAATTCAGCCCACTTAATTACGAGGATGTGAAATATGTCAGAACATTTTATTGTAGTGGGGTGCTTATTATTGCCAATACTAATTAGTACAAAAATCTTTAAAACAGCAGTTAGATGATTGCAAACAGAAGTCATGTTGAGGGAAAAAAGGTCACGCTTTTGATTTAGCTGAAAGTAATGGGACCTAAAATGTTAATGACCAGAAAACACTTCGGTTCTGATGTCAGTAGCGACGGACAAAAACCAAGTTGCTATGATACAAGAAAAAATAAGAGGATTTTTACAACAGTATACAATATAATAGTGAACGTCTGAGGAAGAAAAAAAATCTTTGAATCCCTTTGAATATTAAAGGGATCACTGTGGAACCTCGTGGGTGGTTTCTGGATTAAACCCCTGGAATGCAGAGGGGTTCTTGGTAGAACCCCCAGGTGTGCTCTAGATAAAGCACTTAGAATATAAAAAGGTTCTTGATAGAAACTCCTGGGTGGGTTCCAGGTAAAACCCTTGTAATATAGAAGGATCCTCAATAGAACCCCTTGGGTGGGTTCAAGATAATTGGATGGGTTCTACATCCAAGCCTTGGAATATAAAAATGTTCCTGGTTGAACCCTGAATAGGTTATACATAAAACACTTGGAATACGGAAGGGTTCTCAGTAGAACACATGGGTGGGTCCTAGATAAAATCCTTGGGAAATAAAAAAGTTCTCGGTTGAACCCCCAAGTTGGTTTCTAGGTAGAAGCCTTGTAATATAGATTGGTTCTTGGTAGAACCCCTTAGGTAGGTTCTACATAAAACACTTGGGATATGGAAGGGTTCTGAAATATTTGCTGCCTGTATAAGAAGAAAATCTGAATTTCCTCACCTGAGCATCTTATGTGTCGAGCACTAGATAAATGAATCTGTGTTCTACTGTAGCCGATCTGTGATGGTAACACCTGACATTCAGAGAACCCGATCTCCTCGGTGTTTTCGTGAATCTGTGATACGTGGCAGAAAGCGCACAATCTACCGATCCGCCCTCTCTTTATCTTTCACCCGTCTCCTAACTTCCCCTCGGTTTCCGTTCAACGTCCGACGCGTACTCCACCTCCACCCACATTTGCCCTTCTGTCCAACCTACAGCACGACTTCCATCTTCATTAAATCGTTAAATGTTAACTTGTCGTGGTGTGATCTTTCCTGGCCATGCCCTGAGCTGTCATGAAAATAGAGCACAGTGTGCAAGGTGTGAGAGCAACACTCTCAAGCTGTGGGTGTGAATAAGGTGTTAGTGCTGTTATAAAGCTCCCTTTACGTGGTACCTCTGTCAACGCAAGAGGATATGCAGAGAAAAATAGAGACAGAGAGAGAGAAAGAAAAATCTGTGTATTGTGATTTCACAGAGGAGGAGAAACAGAAGCTGACCTATAGACAGATACCGAGTGCTTTACGTGATTCGCTGTGTGGCTACATCCAGAGGTAAACGTGTTACCCGTCTAGAAAGGTGGTGTTTGTGAGCTGAAAACAACTGATGTCTCCCAAATTACTGCCTGCCAGGGCACTAAAATTGAACTAATTTCATATACAGCTTTGAAACTACTTAAAATGAAGTTTTTCTCCCTCAAGCACCGGAGGCCTCTAATTACTGTTTGGGTCGCTTCAGTCCATATTGAAAACAGTTTCCTAATACAGATGGAACATGTACAATAACAGTATTAGTTAGAACGTGGTGCCACGGAAAGCTGCTGTTGTTGCCTCTGCTGTTGTTGCCAAATATAACACAAAGTATAGTCAGAATAGTCGGAGCCTTCCTGCCTCTTTTGGAAAATTGGTCAACTTTCTCCTTGTGCTAATCACCAATCATTAGCTACTATCATGATTTTCAAAGTGGACACTTGCCAGGGTGCCTCAGCAAATTGGAGGGAGGAGGAGGGATAAATAATAACTTTATAAAATAAAGTTTAATACAATAAATATAATATAATAATAAAATGTAATTATACTACATTAATAAAAGTAATTAAATCTATTCATGTGTTGTTGTTTTTTTAACATTTGCCAGGGGATTGTCAGTGGGTTTGCCATGGAAGAGTTTGGGAACACTTGAGTTAGCTTAGAGGCAGTGAGCTGGCAGATTGCTAATGCTTTGTCTCACCCTCCCCTTCCATGCATGCAGGAAAAACTACGGTGGCCACGAAACTCGTACAAAACACACAGTGCTGTATCTACAGCCAAGTGTTTGGTTTGTCCATTCTAGGCTACTGTAGAAACATGGCACTGCAACATGGTGGATATAAATGGCTCATTCTAAGGTAAAGTAAACACCCTGATTCTTATTTTCAGGTTATTATACATTTGTGAAAATATACTTATGAATATTATATTCCATTTTTGCCATATTCACCCAATAAATCCCCATAAATCTTAAACAGTGGGCTTTCAAAACTCCTGGTAGGCCAGTATCTATTACCTTGGGCTTAGCCAAGCCAGTTTTAGCAAGTTTTATCCCCTGCTTCCAAAATGCTAAGCTAGGCTAATTGTTTTCTAGTTCTAGCTTCATATTTGGGGCACAGACATAGGAGTGATATCAAACTCCTCATTGAACTCTCAACAACAAAGCGTATGACTGTAGTTAACAAAATGTTAGATCTTTGCAAAGTAGAATAGAGTTTGGAAAACTTTTAGCAAGACATGTAGGAGGTTTTATTTTATTCTAGCAGTACGTGTCACTTAAAAAGCAACAAGGATGAGAACTCCTGCCAGCTTCCGACCAATGAATGCAACCCAGACATTACAGCTCTGGGAACTGAACCACGGTCCTCTGTTGTGGTCACTGAGAATTCAGCCATGCAGTTTTCTGAGTTTTGAATGTTTCATTTATTGTCAGAAACATCAGACAATTTGCACTTCTTTGTTTCTGTTGTAAGGTAGCCACACCACCACATAACTGAATGTCACCTGCAGGAGAATAATGGCGAATGCAACAGTGGGAGGCTTTTTTTTCCTCTATTTTTTGCTTTCCTCTCTTGGAATAGCGCTTTCAAACTGTGCTAATTCATTCTGTCAGACTGTACTGAACTCCAGTGGTGAGTGATTGTTTGAGAACATGAAAGCATCACGCTGGCAATGAGCTGACAGAGAGCTGGGAAGTCTGTATTTTTAGGCTGACGTCCACTGTTTTACCTCTATACATCAAAACGTGCAGCTATATTCCTGCTGCGTTGCTTCAAAATGCAAATATCCAAGTGTCACCGTGAATAGTGTGGCAGTATACATCACTGAATGAAGATGAGATAGAAGTTTATGGTATAGTTTTACTAAATTTTAGTTATTATTCACTTCCTATGACTGTTTTTACTTTTACTTAAAGGGACAGTTAAGATTATTTGAAGTGGGGCTGTTTGAAGAACTTATCCACAGTCAATATATTACCTACAGTAGTTTAGACGTCCGTCAACGACCAGCACAGAAGCTAAGCAATGTACAGTTGTCGACAGGGTCAGCAGCAAAAGGTATTTTAGCCACTTAAAAAGGTCCACCCCCACAAAAAATCAATATCAGTGTAAGTGTTTGCTATATTTAGAATATTTTCAACATTTTACTTTGCTGTCAGTTTTTTCTAAGGGGAAACTGCTGTTATATATTGCTCTTTCCAAACCAATCAAACTCCATAGGCAAAATTAGTCATTTTACCTCACAGAACACAGGAGCTGCTCGTCTACCGCCGCCTCGATCGGTGAGTTTGTTTGTATTTTTGTGTGACTGTTATGTTTTAAAAAGATCAAAGTCACATGATAAGACAAATAAACTAACAGATCGAGGAAGCGGTAGACCAGTAAAGTCCTGTCTTCCACGAGGGGAAAATTACTAATTTTGCCCATGGAGTTTGGTTGGTTTGGAGAGAGCAATATTTAGCTTAAATAAAGGTGGTTTCCTATCAGAAAAGGGGTAAAGTGGTGAAAATGTTCTAAATATAGTGTACACTTAAACCACAAATGTTTTTTTTTTCTTTTAGTTGGATGTTTTTCAGGTAGGTAAAAGACGTTTTGCTGCTGACCCTGTCCACAACAGTTCATTGCTTAGCTTCTGTGCTGGTGCCCCTCTCTGCTTCTCCTAACTGCTGACCGCCATCTACTGTAGTTAAACCCCACTTTAAATAATCTGAACTATCCCGTTAAGCACAATTTTTGGCTACATTACCCTCCTCTGTCCCTGGCAGGTGGCAACGGACTAATCTTTTAAAACTCTTTCTAAGGGAAACATTAACACTATCACCTCTATGACCTGTGTGTGTATTCTAAGGTGTATTTGTGTGTGTGTGTCTGATTCAAGCCCCTTTTAACACTTCACATGATGCGGTTTGACACGTGTCTGTTGTCTCGCTACAAAACGTCACCGCTGACCCCTGGAGCATTGTGGATAATTTGCCATCACTTCATGTGTCACCCACTCTCATGGCAACCAGCTCCCCTTCCCCTTCTCCTCCCATGGCTGGGACTAAGGAGACAGGAAGTCCCACATGACTAAGACATTCGAGCCCAGTAGGGATTTTCATCCTCTGTCTGTCATTGTCCTAGCATTATACTCTATTAGTCCCTTAGCCTCAGAGTGACTCCACTACAGAGCTGTGTGCTACCAATATGTAATCCCATTCACGGAGGCCCAGGAGTGATTACTATGATACCTTTTTAGCATGCAGGCGTGGCATTGACCATGGTTGGAGGTGCTTTGTGACCTACTGTCCTCATAGATGTCCTGCTCATTACTATGCTAATAGTTTCCTGTGGCTGGGCTCGGTTTTTGTTACTCGCTCTGTTTCTGTCTCAGTCGCCCTCGCTGATTTCTCATTCCGGCCACGCTTTGGCCTGGTTGTAAGGGGAGTGTGAATCATCGCAGAAAAGGGAGAGAGAAGAGTGAGGTGCCTGGTACAAGCCAGCTGCTCCCGACTCAGGGCTCATCCACTAATGCCATACAAACGGGTAAAAATACCAGCTGGGCAGAAGGCAACAGCAGGTGGCTGGGCACCGGCAGAACACAGCGAAATGAGCAGCGCACCCTTTTATTTGTTCAGATAGAACACATATCTTTTAATTAACAGCTTAAATGACTCATTAAATGGGAACATGTATTGTATGTTCTCCATGTTCTCTGTATGTTTTCCCTAGAAATGCATGATCCACTTTTTCAGTGCTGATCCAATTCAGATATCTGAATTTGGATATCTGCTGAAACCGATACTATACCGATACCAGTGCTCCTTTTTTCTTGATGTTTATGATTATTACTACTATTATTATTTTTAGTAGTAGTATTTTAGTAGTAGCAGTAGTAGTAGTAGTAGTAGTAAGATTACATGAGGCTGAACTTCAACTTCTGTCTGGAAAGCTTGTGTAGTTTGTGTAATATAACTTGTATAATGGCATCCTTCAACCATTGTGGGGTGCTGTAGGATTCTGGCTAGTGATATTCACTTGTGCAGCTGATAGGCTGAGAGGGGGCCCTCATTTGCATGATTTACCATGATGCATTGCTGAGTTTAAGTTGCTGCTTTATGTTCCAAAATGCAAATATATTTGTTCTGAACATAGTGGTTTGTGTTGGTAATATCGTCACACTTTAGTGTTGGTTTATTGTTACACCATGAGTGAGCTGGCAAGTACATTTCTTCACTCCAGTTGTATCACTACTCAACTCTCATTTCACACTGCTTCGTTAAGTGTGTAAATAGAAAAGCACACCACAAACACCTTCCGTCAATATCGGGCTCCAATACTGGATCGTTTCAGTCCATGTATAGTTTTTTCCCTTTTTCACTGAACTGATTTTAGGTGCAGATGTGATTTTTCATTCTTAACTCTCCTTCAGCTTCTTGAACCAATAATGTCACTCATGAACTCCTTTGTTTTCTGCTGAATCAATATAGACAGAGCTGTTATTTAGGAGCACAAAACAAATGTGAGATAATATGTTGTGGTAGAGAATAACCTTCAAAATGTTTTAGACAAAGCTTGAAAAAGATAATCCAAAAATCCCTGAAAAGCACTCTCTGTGTAGCTGCCTCAACACATTTCCTGGATTTATAAATTTGGTCTCCAGAGGTCAGTTTTCAAGGGAGCAGTTTGTTGAGTCTCGTGGTACTTAACAGTCTAGCACTTCATCTCCTGCAGGAAGCCCTGCAATTAGCCTCTTATTTACTTGTTTCCATAATACTCCAGTATAGAACTGAAATGATTACTCAATTAATCAAATCTACAGTTCGATTAATTGATAAATTAATTTTCAAACTACATTGCCAAACATTTGTTGTCCCCAGCTTCTAAAATGTGAGGATTTACTTTGGTTTATATGATAGTAAACTCAAATATGTTCTTGTGAGGTTTGTACCGTTGCTCAGACAAAAATAAATTGAGGAATTATGTGATTTTTAACTATGCACTGACATTTAATGGACAAAACAAAGGAAATAATCCGCAGATTCATTGATAACGGATATAATCGTTACTTGCAGCTCCACTCCAGTCCTTAAACCTAAAATAGTATATTAGTTTAGCGTACTTTTAATTTTTTAATCATTTTGATCATCAATTAGTCTGTTGATTATTTTCTTGATTATGAATCAATTAGTAGTTTGGTCTGTAAAAAGTCAAAAATTGCAAAAATCACTGATAACTGTTTTCAAATCCCAAATTTTTATCTATCATTGTATCCATTATCATTGATTGATGTTATAAATACTCCCGACCACCAGAGGGCAGCAGTGACTAGTGTTCCTTCGTGTAAAAGTTTCACTTTTATTGCCTGTAGTTTTGGCAGATTTTGGTAGAAGACCACAGACGGTTCTGGATATAGATGTTAACCAAGCATTTCTACTGTGGGTAATAAATAACTATATTATGAACTATTTATAATAGCCTATGATAAAAAGCAAGCTCACATCGCCTGAACTGTCTTGTGCCACTGTGAGGTCAGGTGACCAGGCTGCATTTGTCTGCAACGTCTGCTGTCCCTTCAGTTGTCCACTATTTTCAGGTAAGACAAAAGTAACAAAGGAGTTTCAAGGCCATTTAAATTTCAATAATTGTAAATTGTAAATTATATATCTAGTTACTGCTAAAAGTATAGATCCCAACACTGCTGATATAGTGAACTTGTTAGCAAACAGTTAACATTAATATTGTCATTCATTGGAGTCGTGTTTTTGGCCACCTGATGAATTTAAGTGCAGTATTCACTTTTAGCTCTGGTTTTGGTCTCTACCAACTCCTAATACAGGAAAAATCTAGTATCCTTTTAGCTGCTAAATGCTCCACTGTGTTCACCAGCTTGTTGCTAACTGTGTCTGTCTGCAGTTTGCTGCTGACTTAGGACTCAATTACATGTTAGAGTTACCAGAAAAAGAAAGTGGGAATATACAAAACTAAAATTTTCTGCTACCTAAAAGGTTTAAAGGAACCTTTTGTCACTTCCTATGTGGCTGTCCAGTGAATGCTGATGGTAAATATAGTCCGTTGAAACAATAATTTACTCACGTTGTGCTATACTGACTGAGAGATCTCCTGGTCATGGAGCTATTTTGGCAATTAGTAAATATATCAGCACTGAGGAATTTGCTGCATCAGACTGATTGGACATCCACATTAAAGATGTCAAATCTTCCCTTTAATCTTTTTCTATGTCCTCTGTCAAAAGCCTAATATAGCCTTGGCAGTATAGCTGTTATACCACTGTTGAATCTACTTAGTTAGAACTACCATTTCTTTTCATCCTCAATAGCCAATTAAACTCCTGCAGCTTCTTTTCTTTTTGTCTGAAACGGTTTGATAAATGAACTCACGCTCACTGCCATTAGGATCCATTTGTCAGCGCCTTATTGGCCGAAGGTTTTATCCTGACATTTCAGCTTTAGTTTCTTGAACAAGATCTCCTTGTTCCATGCTACAGTGATTCTTTAGCAGAATATCTCTTGAGCTGCAGCCCCAGAGGATTAATTGTTTGAATGCTGCACTGCAACTGCCAAACATCTTACTATACAAAGTGTCCATTCAAAGCACAATTTAAAATGCAAGTTTGCACACTGAGTGGCATGACAGCCACTCTGTGGTTTGAACAAGCAGGAAAAAAGACGACCAGTTTCTTTCTTTTTTTTTTCTTTTTTTTTTGATTCTCTGCCTTCCTTGGCTCGCCTATGAGACATGAGCCACACGCAGCAGCAGACACACCAAAGCGAAGGTATTCTTAGACTCCTCAGCCTCCTTCCATAGTGGGGATGAACTCATGAGATAAAATATGCAAGAACCCCTAAAATAGGAAACTTTGCTTTGCTTTCACATTGACAAAATCCGCAGGCAAGCGTTGTCGTGTCTGGGTAAACAACGTGCAACGAAATTACATTTGACTTTTAAAAAATTAATGATATCTGTAATGTTTTGGAGAGGGAATGGGACTCGTGCCGAGAGAGAGAGAGAGAGCTGGAAGACAGAGAAATGAAAGCGCAGCAGAGAACAGAGCGAGGGAATAGCTCCTGATTTTACACAGAAGGAAAAGACTAGCTGCTCTTGTCAGTGCCAAGTATATCCAGCAGGAACGTATGGAGGGGGGAAGAGTTCATGCGTGTGAGGGTGAGGAGGGTGGGGGAGGAACCTCTGTGTGTCCTAAGGGATGCCTGATCCACGCCTTGGCCTACTCCAACAACCAGATGAGAGGTTACGTAACTGCAGGAACTGACTAACGTCCAACACTGGTTAATGAGAATCTACATCTACAATAACTTCACTTCAAACGGCATCAAACGCAAGACCTCAGGCTAGACTCATGTCTCAGTATATAACGTACTGCAGGAATGCATGTGTGACTGTGTGTAGGGTGCGCTTGCATAATTCATGTTTGCATTTTCATGTGAACGTTTATGAAAAGCAAATAAAACAAAAAAAAAAATAATGAAAATTTGTCATGCATATAATGCTCACCCTCAAGTGTAATATTGCAATTATAAAAGGGTTACAATCAAATTAAAGGTCTAATCAAAATGTGTGCATGTTATGGACTGATTCGCTCTCAAAATAAATTTCAAAAATGAGTGTTATCTCTGTTGGCCTGGAAACACATGGGGTCTGACTAACATCTGGAAAACGATCAGTCACATCAGTAGATTACTATGTAATGAAACCTAGTTTACTACTTCAGTGAGTAGGCTGACCCTTAGTAACAACCTAGCAACAGAGACAATTTCTAGTTCCTGTTGAGTAAACTAGCCAACTTGAACTAACATCAAAGGAGCGCTATGTAACAATTGTGCGTACAAAAAATAGTGCAGACCCGAGGAAGCTCAGGCAGGCTGCACGAGCCCTGCAAGAGTGCAAGTCAAGTGCAACATTGCAATTTGACATTAAGAGGGACGACGAGTCCTACACTGCTGTTCATAACTGTATGTTTGCTGTCAATGTAAAGCTAAGCCTGTTATCTTGAAAACAAAAGCACACTGCTTCAAAAATACACACTTTGTAGTTGGACTTCAGTGACTGTTAATACTTCTATATGAATATTAATGAACTGTTCTGACTCATAAGCAGACACTTACTCATTCTGTGCACATTCTGCATTAATTTGGACTCAAATTAACATGAAACGGACAAACAAAAACAAGTTATGGAATCTGGCAGCAATCTAACAGCACCATAAATTATATTCACTGAAGAAAGTTGATTTAAAGTTGATTTAATTATTCTATAAATCAGCATTTGTTCAGAAAATATCTAAAATACAGCAGCGTAAGCCTTTCTTAAATTCAGCTACAGTTTATGTGAGGTTTACTCCTAATAAGATTATTTACTCTTGACTGTTGTCAGCCACAGACACACTGCCTTCACAGTGACACAGTGACTTTCTGCCATCACAGTTTGCTCATAAATCATAAACGACACATGCACACGCTACGTGCATGAACGTGACGACGTAGCGGGCTGATATTGAAACTCACTCTCATAGTTTAAGTATTTTCATTCGAAATTTTGTAGTATTTTGATTAAATGTTTTTAAATTAATTTCTGTCTTTGTTTTAAATTTTAGGAGATGCCTCAGTGTACCACTAGAGGGAGCTCGAGTACCACAGTTTGAGAATCGGGGCTATAGATGTTATTTTAGAGAAGTAAAAAATAGCCTATTAGGATGTCATAGCCTTTGTAGGTTCATGGAGATTTGTGATTTATTTTCATAAATAAAAACATTTTCATCAATATTAGAGTAATACTTTTAGTGGTGAGCACGGTGTGCATGTTCTAAATGTCTAGTTGACCAATCAGATTGCTTGGATGGAACCACCTGTTGTATAATCTTAGTTATGTTGTGTTTCTTACCTCCAAAGTAGGATCCATCAGTCAGCTTCATCTCCTTGTTGAACTTGGTGATGACACTTGCAACACCGTGCTGGATGAAGTACATCTTCTTCCCGACCGTGCCCTCTCGGATGATGTAGTCGTTGGGCTGAAAGACCTCGAACTTCAACTTGCTCAGCATCCCAGTCACAAAGTTGGGATCGGCGTTGGCAAACAAAGGCATGGTGGCCACAAGTTTACGGCAATTGAAGTTGACAATTTCCTGTTGGAGGAAAAAAAAGAAACAGAAAGTGTTGGTCAAACAGATGAGATCATGCCATAAATAATTCAGTAATTTGCACCTACAACTTGAAAAACGAGCGTCGGTTAGGTAGTCTGACACGAAACACCACCACAAATCCTTCATTTCTGCCGGGGCATAAATGAATTGGGTATTGCGTTGGGTTGGGTTTTGCTGCTTTATCCCTAATACTTCTAAAGCACTTCCCCATCACTCCTGAGAAGAAACTTTTTGGCACGCGTGTCAGATCCTGATGAGTTTGCCCTCCGGTGCCGGCTGCAGGCCATCTCTCCGGTCTCATCCTGTCCCCTCAGACCCAGCAGGAGATTAGGAGCTTGTTGTCTGTTTACCCATACATCTCTGTTGCTGTGCAGATGGAAAGCCGGCGCACTTGGCATCTGCGGCGGTGTGTTGTTGACCCCCCGTGAGGGATAACTCTCCTCCAGTGACAACAGGACATTAACAGAGAGATAACCAATCTCTGGTCGCGAGCTCGACGAGGGCGACGCAAAGAGATGTTAGTTCAGCCTCCGGTTCCCGGTGTCAGCTAATGCCACGGGGCTCTGACCTCAATCATGCACCAGAACTAATGAATTAGAGAGTAAGCAATTTTCATGCCCAGCCAGGAGTCCTCTTGGGGAAACAATCTTTGGCTATGCCTATTTAAAGATTTGTCATATGGCGGAGAATCAGACGCAGCGAGACGGAGGAAAGGAAAGAGGAGGCTGAGGGGGCAGAGAACAGCATGTCTGGTTGTTAAGTTATATTTTAGTCTATTAGTCAATCAATTAATCAAACAAACTATTTATATAGAAAATAAATTATGAATAACTTAATAAATATATTGGAGCAAATCAAAGTGCCTCATAGATGACTGATGAACCAATAATAACACATAGACTGTAATAAAGTGAAATAAAAACTATGGATAAAATTCAGGGCGGGTCATAACTTTACCTTCCTGGGAAAAAGAAACTGGCATCTGAGTGACCTTTAATTGTGACCAGTCCAAGTCTCACCTGTGCAAATAATCATGCTGTTTAATCAGCATCTGGATGGATTAATGCGCACTAACATAGATTTTAACAAATTTGTGAACAAAATTTGAGATAAATAAATCTTTTGTGTGCACAGAAGTCATCTTAGAGTTTTTACTTCAACTCATGAAAAATTAGGAGCAAATAAAGTGTTGTGTTTATGTGTTTGTTGAGTATATAATTAAAATTTTGTCATTCTGGCATGAAAATGAGAATTTTCTCACTTTATTCATTATTCTCTTTGTCATTTTCTGCTGGTTTGTGAGCAGCAGCTGTTTGGAAAATTTCCCCCGTTGGTGCATTAATGGACACTCAACATCTGAAATCTAACACATCTGAGGCTGTTAAAAACCTTTTAATGCAGTGCTATTTTCCTTTTTCGCCGTTTTCGTGTTTGCTTGTGCGTCTTGTCGACCAGATTTTTCCGACACCAGAGCTTATCAATTAAAAGCTTTTTGGCAGCTAACAATCAATTATGGGATGCCGGAGCGTCCTTGAAAGCAACACCAAGGAGAGCTTTTGAAGTGTTTTCTGCCCACAGCTGCAGAACAACAAACAGCTCAGTGTGATGGATTACCCACCTCAAACACGCTGAAAATGACGGCAAGCTGATTTTTATGGTGTAGCAAACAAAAACAATATTTTTAGAAAGAATTTTGTGGATATATGAGTGTACTAAAATATAAAAAAAACTCCCACAACACAGCGGATCTGTTTTAAATGACTACTACCAGGATGACTAACTGAAGACTTTGCTGTAAGCTTCATTACCTTTGACCTTCCCAAACTCACACCAAACCCCAAAGCTTGTTTTATCCACTGAAGCGGAGTTGTCATGTGAATCTCAGGTAGTCATAACGCAGCCTGAGCCAACAGCAGCCTGAATCTGGCACACCTGACAGGCAGACTCATGCAAGACTTGTGATAAATGACTTGCCAGAATCAGCTGAAGCACACTTGGACTGATTTCATGGCCCTGCTTCGGCCCAAAGTGAGTCTGAGTGCTGCTAAGTGGAGCTGATTCTGATCCCAAATTGACCCGTAAGTCAGCACCACCTCATCCCCCTCCCCACCTCAAAAAAAAAAAAATTGTGCTGGAACACAACGTGCCGACGCTCAGCGGCAATCAGCCCGACTCGGCTGGCTCAGCCTCAGTCCTGTCTACCTGGAATGGGTCCGGCTTGAAGCTGCATTAATTGATTTGTGGCTGCTAAATGGTTAGGGACCGGGGTACAGAGCAGGGGTGCAGAGATCGAGAAACAAAACCCCACTGCTCCTTTGCTTTATGGCCACTTTACCACAGAGGCCAAGCAGGCCGAGCCGATACCACACCGACAAATCAAGATGTATCTACTTGGGAAAGCTATAATTTATGCCTGTTTGTAAAGTAGACAGTCGCTTTTAGTCTAATTTGATTCAAATGGAAGTTGGCGAAGGCATGGTTGCTTAGAAAGGCGTCGCTGGCACTTGCATCAGGACTCTGCATTAGTCATAAACTGTAGCTTTTTAAAAGGATGGTCTACAAACAGAAGAACCTGGCTAAATCCTGGCAATTAAGGGGACTTACATTACAGCTGTTTTTTGGATTGGATTAAGTGAAAGTCAAGTGTAGCTTCTTACTTTGTTTCACTCACTGTACGGTTGTCACATGTTGTAAAACACACTTCTTGTGCCGCTTTAGATACTCCTTATGGTTTTTACCGTGTTTGTGAGGCCGGCGGTTAAATCTTTAGTGATATGCTAATCTGCAAGGGCTGCCACTATCTGTCTGACTATTAAGGATTCTGTAACATATTTTAAGACAAAACACCACTGACTCAATCTGAATCTTACCTATCTTGCAACATTAAGTAATATTTCCAAGTTTTTCTCACTGTCTTATTTAGTTTAATTCGCTGTAAGCTGCTTTAGCTCATGCTTTTATTTTTATTGTGTTTCTTGGAAAATAAACACATCCTCCCACTATAATAATTATGACCATATTACTCAATCAACTCTCAAGTCACTTAATTATAATGATCAGACAAAAACCTTCATTTTTAGAGACTGGGGAATAAACAGGCTGCATACCTGACATGAGGGGAAACAACCCACTGCACTCCATAGAGTTACTGATAGAAGTAGCAGCAGGCTAATCTTTTTTAAAACAGTAAGTTAAAAACACATACAACTTACTTAAATTTCTCATTCATTCAAGCCAATTGCAAGTGCAACGTGCACAGTAGTCACTTGCACATGTCTCGCTGATGATTGATGAGTTGATTGTCAGTGAAAATGTCAGACTCTTCATGACATTTTGAGTTGGACAGCTCACATAATGACAAAAACAACTTTTCATTTCGGCGGCAGTGGCCAATTTTTACTGACACATGAAACATGAATGAAATGTTTTGGGGGAGTTATTACCTTTTGCAAACATGCAATAGAGTTCTGATGTCCCATGAAAGAGAAAATTTCACTTAGAGGTTCAAAGAATAAGCCAAAGTGATGGAAAAGAACTGTGAAAAGATTCTGAAAATGAGCAAAAGTTGCTTTGCTCTTATTTTTTATATCCTCCTGTGCCAAAACATCGTGCCAACAATCATGGATGGAAGCAAAGCTACCGGGAACAGAAACACCACAGAATAATCTTTACTTTCACCTGCATTACTTTGCAACAATAATGCAACTTTAGCACGATCTCAAGCTAATTTTAA
This sequence comes from Lutjanus erythropterus, assembly GCF_056507025.1. Classification (NCBI taxonomy): domain Eukaryota; kingdom Metazoa; phylum Chordata; class Actinopteri; order Lutjaniformes; family Lutjanidae; genus Lutjanus; species Lutjanus erythropterus. Next base: position 28,102,316 of record NC_139336.1, on the reverse strand, counting down.
GCCTCTGGAAATTCATTTCATATAGAAAAAGAAGGACAGCCTTATTGGAAAACAGTGCGCAACTCAAATAAACTTACATGGTTCTCTGTCTGAAAATAGCTTCTGGATTAACCTGCTTCTTCTACCTTCTCTGTGAGGACAAGGCTGTTGAAACAATCCATATCTGACAAATCTTTAGAGCAGTTATTCAGCGAAATGGCAGCGTAAGCTAGTTTATGTGTCCTGTTTTGCTCCGGCGCGACTCAGTTTGTTTTTACCCGCCGGTCCCATGGGCATAGCTGTCTCTATGCAGATTCTAACTTTGCTTGCGCTGCACGGTGTACTAAGCCTGCAGGATTTTTGTGTGTAGTAAGTCATACCTTTAAAATCCCCCGCACCTCCCTGTGTGTGAGTGTCTGGGATCGTGCAGCGGCTCCCCCTCGCCTCGCCTCAGCATTCGACTTTGCAAGGTGACTTAATGGGGCTACATGAGAGATGGTCACGATTCCTACGCTTGCTTTGCTTTTTATTCCTCTGCTCTCCACATCCACCTTTGCATAATTACCCATGTAATCTGCTGACACGAGGAGGTCAGCCAAGAACTTAAGGCTGGTCACTGACTCCACAATAACTTCATTATTCCCTCTCATTACCTCTCTTTGAATAATATATAATAATATATACAGAGGTGGCAAAAGTACACGCATTCGTTACTCAAGTAGAAGTACAGATAATGATCTAAAAAAGACTCTGGTAAAAGTGGAAGCACGGATTCAACTTAGTTTCTGCCAGCTGTTTCTGTGCAAAGCTAACTGACCCTTAACTTTTCTCCATGCTCGAGTCTCCCTCTCTGTCTGTTTCGTGTTGTTATGTCTTCGTTGTTTTTGTCTTTTGTCTTTTTCTTCTTGCTACATCTTTTACTTTGTTTTTCATCTTATGTCTTTTTTGTTTTGTCATGTCTTTTCTTGTTGCTTCTTTTACATTGTTTACATCTTGTCACATCTGTTGTGCATGAATTGTACTGATAAATACACCAAGGAATCATCTTTACTGTGTATTTATACTTAGTTACTTCCCGACTCTGAATATATAATGCTCCGTTACTGCGCTGTACTTCAGATTTCAGACTTGTAAATATTATAAATGAAAGAGCTCAGCTTTATTTGTTTATCACAGGTAAAAGTCAGACTCAGGTAATGTTTCTGTGCAGAATATTTTGATATCTTGACGGATGCTCAGTCTGGGTTCACCCAGGATGTTGAGGAAAATCCGTTTTGCTGTTTTTCTCCCTGACCTTGTAAGATGAGATGACAGGTGTTGGCTCTTAAAGGTGCCAAATGAAGATTCGCTCCTCATCTTAAGGGAATAAACTCATTCATGTACCCAAACTAAAACCACTGTGTGACAGCGTACCTGTCAAGAACTTCTTTTTTTTCTTTCTTTTTGAGATTTAAGGTGTATTTTTTTTTAAACTGTTCTAAAAATAAACCTTCTCAAAAAGATTTATAAACGTTACCTCTGAAGGAACCGATGCTTGGATTCAGTTAAAGAGAGACGTCGTCTCACCTCTTTGAGCGGGTCGTTGAGTTCACTCAGGATGTTGTCCTCATCGAAGATTTTGCCTTGGTAGCGATGCTCGTAGTAGTCGTGGATTTTCTGCCGCATGTCTGCTGGAAGCTTGTGGAAGGACATGTATTGCTCCACTTGTTTGTACTGTAAAGATAAAGAAAGCAGATAGATACCAATTCAAATCACGGCTCATGAGTGTCAATGTTCTGTTGGCAAAGTTAAAGGCATAGTTTGGAATATTTTATGTAGGGTTATATGAGGTACTTATTATTGGAGAAGCAGAGAGGCGTTTCAGCATGGAACTAAGTAATGTACTGTTCTGGAAAGGGTCAGCAACATAAGGAGTTACCACTTAAAGCCACTCCACCTAAAAAAAAAATCTACATCAGTTAAACTATATGCTATATTTAGATTATTTTCAGCACTTTATCTTGCCATCAGACAGCCTTTTCTGGCCAAAATCTGCCTATATATAATTCAAATATCGCTTTTTTCAAACTAACCAAACTCCATAGAGAAAATCAGTAATTTTACCAAGCAGAGCACAGCAGTTGCTGCTCTATTACTGCCTCGATCTGTTAGTTTGTTTGCTTTATTGCGTTATTGTGTGAATCTGACCTGTCTTTTTAAAACACAAAAGTGACTCTATAACACAAACTAACTAACTGATTTAGGTAGATCAGCAACTCCTGGTGTTCAGCAAGGTAAAATTACAGATTTTTCCTATGGAGTTTGGTTGGTTTGAAGAGATGCTTCCCATCAGAAAATGCTGCCAGAGGGCAAAGTAAAATGGTGAAAATATAGCGTACACTTTAACTCATACTGATATTTTTTAGATGATTCCCTTTTTAAGTGGCTAAAATACATTGTGCTGCTGACCCTGTCCACAGCAGTACATTGCTGAGCTTCCATCCTCTCTGCTTCTCTAAACTGGAGGCACACCGACGGCCATCTGCAGCCAATACACCATATCTGTACCTCATACAACCCCGCTTCAAATAATCCGAACTAGCCCTTTAATTATTAATGGAAACAAGCAGAGGTTTTTCCGAGTACACCTTGAATAAACAAGCAAAGCTCCACAGAAATGTGCTCCCCACAGACTGTATTTGTGTTTCTGTATTGAGGACAATCCGTGCTCTCACACAGTCTCAGTGCCATGTCCTGGTTCTGTGTGTGGGGAGGGAGAGACAGAACGAGGGAGGCAGGTGGTGAACGAAAGTAGGAACAAGTACAGGCCCGGGGCTATGTCAGACCAAGGTAGCAGTTCCGATTATCTCACCCATGCAGGAAGCCCAGCCCTAATAGGCAACTACGCTATGATCTGATGTGAACTAGCAAGGTATACCCGATATCCTGGAGAGATTCAGGAGCTGCATAGACGCTGAACCAGATGGCATAGACTGATCACGTGATAATTATCTGCATGATTTCTCTTGAATATGTTCTTTTGATTTCCTTAATTCTGGGAACATGAGCAGTGCTGAGTGTAGTTTTTAGTGTCTACTAGGGTTGCAAATTGTAAGCTCCTTCCTTTAATCAATCATTGGTAAAAAATTAATGATCAATTAATCAATTAATTGTACTTACAAAATCTTTAAAAAATTGCATATACCAAATGTTACCAAAAGGACTTTTTCATCTTAAATCAAAGCTTCATTTCCAACATCAGACATACTCTTAGAAATAAAGGTGCTAATTAGAAACATATAGGGTTTTTCAGCTTATCCCCGTAGGAGAACAGTTTTTGGTTCTTGTTAGAACTTGGAAGCCTTTCAAAGAGTTCGACCTAGAACTCAACATAAAGGGTTATACCTAGGACCATCTGTGAAAGGCTGCACCTAGAACCCCCTCTAAGAAGTTCTACAGAGGACCCTTTTATGGTACAATGGTTCCACCCAGAGCCCTAAGGTTCTATCAAGGCCCTTTCTATCTTTCTAAGGGTAGAAGAATCCACCCAAAAACCTTTTTATGTTCCAAGGGTTTTATCTAGAATCAACTCAGGGGGTTCTACTGAGAACTTGTTTATAAGAAGAGTTCTGCAAGGATTTTAACAATTCTTGAAGATCTCTTTCTTCTAAAAAAAAAGGTTCTTTTGATGAAAAGGGTTCTTAATGGAACCCTTAGTCTCACAAAGAACCCTTGACAAACCTTTTCCACCAAAAAAGGTTTCTTCAGAAGCTGAGTAGAACCACGGGCCTTCAGGGAAACCCTACATGTTTAATTAAGTGGTTGATTAGTTACTAGTTGTGTCCTGTAAAAGTGCAATATATTTTAGTTTTCTGGATTTATTTGTTGAATTTGAAACAAATACATAATGACATTAAAACCATGTTCGTATTGTGGAAGAGAACGGTGGAAGAAAACATTGAGAGAAAATAGATGGAAGGATGAAATATTTTTTGGCCTCACAATCACAAAGCCAGATGGCCTGTGACTCAGGACTTTTCCATTTATGCAACACTGCCAGTAACAAAGATGGGAGAACCGTCCTGTTTCTGGTAATTAATTGAACCTGAGTGGGAGTTTAAAATTCCCCCCACATTAACCTGAAGGCAGATATTGATCCGAAGGAGAGCAGAAAGAGAGAGAAAATACTTCAGCTTATCTATTTTTATCAATCTCTGCTCTCTCGTTCAGGTTCTCCTCAGACGGGGCCGGGAAAACAATCTTCCCAGCCGGTCTGAGGCCCTGACACCTGAAAATAAACACTGTCTCACACACTGCCTCCAGTAATAATCACAGTGGAGCAGTAGGTGAGAGCCAACAGCAGCTGTGAGGCCAGTAGTCCAGTCCAGTGTCCGGTGTGATGCAAGCATGGCCCAAAAAAATGAAATTTGTCAGTGAGATTGAAGACGCAGTGCCACCCTCAGTGATTCCTCTCCTGGCTGCAAAGAGGTGACACTGCGATCGAGTGTCTGCAGCGGCTCGGACAGGCAATTTTGACTGGGGGTGGTCAGGGGGCACGGGGTGAGTGAAAGGGTGGCACTGAGTGTGACACGGCAGGTTTAATGTATGTGGGCTGCAGCTTTAGGTCTTGAGTCTTCGTTCCCTCGTTCACACAAATCCAAATGTTTCATTTTATTGCTTAATTATCCAGTTTTACTTTCTAATGGAGCAACTTTGCGTAGTGCTCAGGCTTGGAGCGCAACAGATTACATTCAACACGTCAGGAGTCTCCAACCGCTAATGTTAGCTAGACAGACAACCGCTAACATAAACTACAGAAACCAATTGCTAATGTTAGCCACACAGACCAACCACTAATGTTAGCTACAGAAACCAGCTGCGGAAAACAGCCGGTAACATTAGTTACACAGACCAACTAATAACGTTAGCTACACAGACCAACCGCTAACGTTAGCTACACATACAAATGGCTAACATTAGCTACACAGACCAACTAATAACATAAGGTACAGAGACCGGCTGCTAATGTTATCTACACAGACCAACCGCTAACATTAGCTACACAGACAACTGCTAATATTAGCTACACAGACCAGCCGCTAATGTTAGCTACACAGACCAACTAATTATTAATTATTATCATTAATCTAAACATGCATTTGTGCTTAACAAAGGAATGAATATCTGAACAATTAATGAGTCTACAACAAACGTAAAACACTATATTAGTCTCAACAATTTTACCATATGTAGTATTGAGGTAATCCAAAAGTAACAGAAAGTAAGATTACTTTAATATTGTGATACTGGGATTAGGTTACAGCCCACATTTTTAACAGGTAATTAGGAACTGTACTGGAATACATTTTTAAAGTCACCTCATTCATCTCTCTGTTGGTGCCTCTCAGTGTTTCTCTCTCCAGACTCAGTCCTACAGCCACACTGGGATGAACCATGTGGTACAAAATGAGCCCACGTCTGTTCTTGCCAGTGGCGCTGTCGGCCAGGCATTCCTGCTGATATAATACAGCCTGAGGGACACTTTGTTATCTGTAAATAAATAACATCCCATGGAAATACTGTGGGACGTGGTAAATCCTAATTAAATATTAATCGTTTTAATGCTGTTTGCAAAAAATTGGTATGTGCTGTTGGTGAATGTGCTCTAAGATGAGAAGGACAACTTAAAGAGGGAAGATTCTGAAAAAAGGTTTCTGCTCTTTGCATGTGTTCAAATGGATCGTTCAGAAATGGACCGAAATTACACCTATTTGTGTCATTTAGAGGAGGAAACAATCAAATGTTTTTGTCTCTCTGGCTCAGACAATACCCATTTTGTATTTTTACAAAGCTGTTGAAAAAACTAAAATAAAATGTTTTCAAAAATGAGAAGTTAATGGCGATCAATAGTGGTGCAATTTTATGAATCACTTGGAAAAACAAAATGCAATAAACTGCTTCTTTTTCTGGTAACACTTTAGTTGAAGGAGTGTTCTTAAGACTGACAGGACACCGTCATAATCATGACTTAACAGCTGCAATAAACATGAAGGAGTCTTATATCATTTTTGACACAAAGTTGACATTGTTTGAGATGTCTTGACATGAACCAAGACAGCATAACTGTTTATTAACATGACATAGCTGACCTAATGAAAGAATTAAAGCTAAAACTAAGCTGTATCTCCTGTCGTCAAACTGGCCTTATAACATTTATTGACATCTTTATGAAAAATTCAAATTGTACTATTGTTGTTGTGGTCAAAGACATGACACAATTATAACCATCCACATATGACAGTTTAATGTTACATGTTAATTAGGCCTGCTGTGGCAGTTTTTATAACAGGTTAATGTCAAGTGTCATAACAAAGCATCTAAAACAATGGCATTAAAAAAGATGTAAGTGAGTGCAAAATCCAATATGGCTGGCTTCATATAGTAACTCATGTTTTTGGCAGGAAATCTTTCCTAATTTTGAAAACGTTATGATAAGAATAACAATTACATTGTAGCTAATATTTCAATATGAACATTTTAAATTACTTTATATTTTATTCGTTATTCTACAATAAAATCATGTTGAAAATGTGTGTTTTAAAATTGATACAGCCGGTATATAAGGTCATTTATCTATTGATCATTCTTCTACATTTTACCCACCACAATCACAAATTAAGTGTTAAAAAATCTAATTAAAGATTGAAATATCATCTTAAGATGAATTTAGAGTGGGAATTGAAACGCCAAATTTCCAAAAAGCAGTGAACAAAACAACATTTTTGTTGTGATGAACAAATTTTCAGAAATGTTCCATGTGTCAAATATGATACAAACAAAATATCATAGATAAATATCATAAATGATATAGAATTTTTGGGTTTTTTTGGTACTTATTTGATGTGTCAGGCTTTAGAGGGTTGGGTTACATTACAGTCTAAGCCCTGTATATGAAATAAGACACAGCTTTAATGTGACGTACAGCTCTTCAGCTGCCGGATGACACACAGCTGTATGCAGGCTTACAGTGATTCAGCACCAGGGCATCACAGCAGGCATGTCTTGAGACCATGCATGCTTTACACCGTCATTTCCTTCCACCCCCCTCCTCTCCTCCTTTATATCTCTCTCTGAGTCTGTTTCCTTCAATCTTTTTGCATGATCTCTTTAATCATGTTGCACTTTTTTTCTTTTTCTCCAATTCAAAACACACGAGATCATGAAAAAGATGTTAAGAAAAGTTACTTAAGGATATGATTTTTGCTTCTTTTTTTTTTAAGTAGAACCTATTGACGAGAATGATTACTTGCATCACCACCCTCTGCCCTTAGCTAACCTCCAACCTCACACCCACATCCATCCATGTTTGCAACCCCCCAGCTGCGACAGCGATAGATGTAATGACTAGAGGCTGAGCACCCTGAACCCGTCCCTGCTGCTCCTCGGCCCGCTCCGCTGATATGCACAGCCATGCAGCAAATCAGCCCGAGCTGAATCTGGCTGCACACTGGGGCTCTGTTACCATGAGCATGGCATTCACAGCCTCAAAGCTGTCAGTTCGATGCCTGGAGGGATGTTGAAAGGCTAAAGTGGGATGTAGATTAAGCAGATTTGCTGTGAAGCAGATGTACATCACATACTGAGCAGGACACATGTCACTAATTCAAACTTCCAACGGCTGGCCTGTTTGCTGCGGGCGACCTGCTGTCATTAATTTTAGGTGGAACATGCTGTGACATCTTTGTGTCGGGCTGTTTATGATCAATCATAACATTATGCTTTAAAATGTGATAAATTCAAGCTCATGAGGAAGTCCAAGCCGCTGATGGCATTGATTTTTTTGGACTACGTCTTCCACTCTCTGTCCCACCACATCTGCAACCTCTTGTAATGATACTTGAGGGCATTTATGTTTTCTGATCTTTTATGAGTTCTGTATCAGTCCACACCTGAATTAAAGTGACATATTTTATATATATTTAATACAGACCAACTGATAAACTGTACAACTAACCCAAACAGTGAACGCAATAACTGCAGGAAGTTTGTGGAAAATTTGTGGTTTTCCTGACTTTTTAGGAACTTTCTGTACAATTTTCTGGCCGTATTATGTGTTTTTTTTGTTTGTTTGTTTTCTTCTCCTTGATGCTCGGTCATTGCTGTATTAGAGTTCTTTGGTTGCATTTTGAGCGTGACGTTTCTCTTTGGGTTGTGAAATAAACAAGACATTTGTGGACGTCACCTTGGGCTTTCAGAAATAGTGAACAACATTTTTCGCCATTTTGTGACGTTTTATGAACCAAGCAACTGATCAATTAATCGCTAAAATAATCAACAGGTTAATCGATAATGAAAAAAACAGTGCCCTGATATCATTTTGGACAATAATCTTTATTCTTAAACTATAAAATATTCTTTCTCTATTACACGTCTTTGTCACAAGTGTGAAAAACTTTTAAGGGATCTTTGCAAGCGTGTATCTAGATTCTGCATAATTATTTTTTACTGTCTAGTTGCAGCTATATTTTAGTGTGAGAATGATTTCTTTCTCTTTGTCTTGAGCTGTAGGTGGCTCTGTCCCATAATGATACTGTATCTGTATTCTGCAAAGGCCTTAAAGTGAAGCAAAAACACACTGTGTTCCTAATTTTAAGTGCCATGTGTAACAACACTGCAACACTGCGCCAAAAACATGGAGGACCTGTTTCTCTGGATTGCATTGACCATGGAAGCGGCTGGCAAGGTCAGCCCATCGTTTCACAATGAGTTGATAACAGCTAAATGCTTTTATATGCAAGGTGTAAATTAATGATCTGGTATTTTAGCATGTCCTCCTGTTAAAGTGGCAGTCAAGGTGACTCTGCCGATGCTCTGATAAGAATTATGGCAACAGCCTCCAGTGGGATAATTTATGTGGACTTTGTGGATCAGTCCAGTTCTGCTTTAGTGCCTGTGGGCGTCTACAGAAGGGCCGCAGCCAACAATCACTTTTTATCATTATTTAATTTGCTTTAGAGGTCTTTAGTCGAGTCTTTTAGAAGATTTGATGCTTTTCTTCTTTTCATCTAGTTAACTTATTATTTTAATGAAGGGTATTTTTCAGTGTTTTCTGACATTTTCAAACAAAATTAGTAACTGAAAAAATAATCAGCAGGTTAACCATCAAAGAAAATAATTGCACGCTTAATTTGCTGATCCTCTTGATTTATCGTTTGGTATTTTAAATGTCACAGAAAAAAAACCCTAAAAAGCTGTAAAATATTCAGTTTATAATCACATAAGACAGAAAAACAGCAAAGTCCATTGATAGACTGAATCTTGTGCATGTATAATGACAATAAAAGTCATTCAAATTTGAGATTCTGTATGATTTACAAACTAATTATTAACCATTAACAAAGTGTTATCTCTATTTGATGATGTTTTAAGGATTACATTTCATTTGGTAATCACTAATCAATATCTAACACACACTTGTGGTATGAAAAATGTTATAATGTGTGCAACAGTTTACTAATTTAAACAGAATGTCATTCTGATCTTATCAGCTATACATTATTTTTTATTACCCTGACTAATGATAAATAACATAAATAATAGCATTACTAATAATTAGTCAGCATGATTAATGATCATTTAATTGTTTGTTAACAGTGAAAAAACTTAATTAGAGATTAGATAACCATTTTTTGCTATGATTGCTATCAGCATTTGAGTATCCTAGCTATGGTTGTGTGAGCCCGACCACAAATAACCAACATTTAACCAGACGACAATCGATGCAACACAACAGATAAACATCAGCTGTTGCCATCGGTGAAAGTCTTATTTGCTGATGAGCTGATAGTTGCCAACAAGGCAAATACAGGATACCGATGTTCAGCTGATAAACCAGTGTATCCCTACAAGTTTTATTTGAAAAATCTATATACATGGTAGGCGAATCTGATCTTACATCATCTGTTACCTCACAAGTTAAAGGTCAGGTCTTCATTTCAATCATAAATGGATCAAACATACCATAGAGGAATTATAATCCCAGGCTCTACAATGGTGTATCTACATGGAATTCTGCAGCATAAGCGCCGAAAAAGTTTCTGGAGTCAAACTCGGGTTCTTGCGTGCGAGCACAGAGCGCATCAGTCATGGCCGTGTGTTCTGGGAATTGCCCAGGCCCCTCAGCGGAATCACAGATGGTGGCTCGGCTGAAACGCTGGATAATCACCCCTCCACGCAAAAAAAAAAAAAAGGAAAAAAATGATGTAACAGGCACTGAAATGAAAGGGAAGAATAAAATGTGTTCACTGGCAGCGTACAGACAATGCGGTGGCTGGTCATGTCATAGACCTCCTCACCCCATTGGCCTTGTACGATCTGCTTGGGAGGAGAAAATCCTCTTTCCTAGTCATCGCCCCGGATATTGTGATCCGTGAGAGCTCAACCCATTGGTCCACAGGGCCACTGAGAGAAGACCTAATTTATTTAAGTCTATCTGCAATGAGAAGGATTTTATGCAGTCGGAAAGAGCAAAACCCTCAGATTAATACTTTAAGACCATCCCTGCGGTAATTAGCGTTACTTACCTTTAAACAACAAAACATTAAAGGTTTACACTTCATACCATGCAGCCCCCTTCTTTAAAAAGTTAAGATGGTTCAGGTTTTAGAAGTAGGGTTGTATGAGGTATTTATTGATAATCGGTGAATTAACTACAGTTGATGCCGGTCAACGCATCCCCAGTTTGAAGAAGCAGAGAGAAGCATCCATATTTGCAAACCCCCTGCAGCTCGAAACTCCGATGCCAGTCTACCCCTGCCTTGATTTGTTAGTTTGTTTGTGCAGATTCACTAAAGTCACACAATAATACAAACAAAAAAACAGATCGAGGCAGTGGTAGACCAGCATCCTCTGTGTTTTCCTCGGTAAAATGACCGATTTCGCCTATGGAGTTTGGTGGATTTGGCGAGAGCAATATTTGGTTTGTGTCATGACAGTTTCCCGACGGAAAAGGCTGTCTGACAGCAAAGTAAAGAAGTGAAAATATTCTAAATCTAGTGTACACTTAAGCTGATATTGATTTGTTTGAGGCAGACCTTTTTTAAGTGGCTAAAATACGTTTTTGCTGCTGACCCTGTCCATAGCGGTCCACCTAAAAAAAATAATATCAGTTTAAGTATAAACTATATTCAGAATATCTTCACAGCTTTACTTTGTCTTCATAAAACCCTTTTTTGATGGTAAATCCCATTTATATAAGACAAATATTGCTATTTCCAAACCAACCAAACTCCATAGGCAAAATTAATTATTTTATCTCACAGAACATAGGAGTTGCTGGTCTATCACTGCTTCAGTTTACTATTTTTCTGTGTTATTGTGTGACTTCTGTGTTAGTTTGGATTCACCAAAGCTGCACAATAACACAAACAAACTGCTTGATCAAGCAGCAGTAGACCAGCAACTGCTGTGTTCTGCAAGATAAAATTGCTTATTTCATCTGTGGAGTTTGGTTTGTTTGGCGAGAATGATACTTGGAAAGAAGAGGCTGTCAGCAAGGTAAACCTGGAGGACCACCATCTACTGTAGGTAATACACTGACTATATATCTCATACAATCCCACATTCAATCATCCAAACTATCCCTTTAACTGAAATAACAATTTTCTTTATAATCCACAGGTATTTAATATTACAATGTGTGTCATTGGTTCTTACCTTCTCTTGGTATTGCCTGCGCGAGGAGTCCAGTGATTGGATTAGAGCTGTAGCGTGGCCCACAAACATGGCGTAGCACGTGGCGCCTACAATCATACTGAGCATGGTGATCCACAGGTCAGACATGCTGACAGGCGCCCGGGCACCATACCCGATGCACAGCATGTGGCTCATGGCTTTGAAGAGGGCATAGGAGTACTGCTTACCCCAGGAAACGTTCTGTGAGGAGGGGGAGACAGAGAGGGAGACAGAGAAGGGGTGGGGGGGAGTTACTGCGAGGCGAGGCAGGCAGGCAGGGAGGGAGGGCTCTCCTCCAGCAGGCAGAATGGAAAGACAGGCTTTCCTTTGATGGATCACTGAACCTCCACCAAACATCGTGCCAACACATTCTTCATGCCTCACAGCGTAATGCCCTCACTGAGCGGCTGAACTTTCTACCTGTCTCTTTCTCTCCCTCCTCGTTCACTCAGTCTTCACCGTCTCTGCCTGGACCTCCCTGGCCTCATCCATTTTCCCATTTGCCAAGGGGTGGAAAACAGTTCATGTTTGCAAGCGCTCAAAAAACAAAAAACCCCAAAAAAACAGACTTGCATTGTTTACAGACATCTGAGGTTTCCCTTCAAGCTCAGGGCATCCTTCACAGCGAGGGGTGGCCTGGCCTGTCTCTCAGGTTTGATTTTTGTTGTAATGGGATTCAGTACTTTGGAGGCACGGGGACAGAAACACAGAGCTGACGGTCATGTAACATATCAGCTTCCATAGTCATGAGCGACTCCTTTGAACAGCTCTTTGAGAGTCGCCCCTTTTATCGCTCACAGCGTGTGTTCGCCTCACAAAGTGACGTCGTTTCGTGTGCTTTTACCTACACAATAAGATCTCGAGCTGGGTTCATGAGGCCCCTATTATCCAATAATGTGTCCAGCTGGGTTCATGAGAAGCCATTTCACTCACTGTCATCTCGTCATTACTAAGTTTTTTTTTGTAAAGAACTTGATCGGCCTCTGCTAACTGAGACGCAGCCAAGCAGAAGTGTCATTCTGCCACTAAAGATCAGCTTCTATAACCCCCCTGGTCTGTCATTAGTTCTTGAGACTGAGGTTTTAAAAGGCATGGATGGATTATGACAAGATGGACCTCTGGCATAGCGTGTCACAGGCCTCCCCCACCAACTTTGGTGGTGAAGTGACCACAAAGTTTAAGAGTTTTATGATTTCTTTAAGCAGATTTAGAGGACCAACACTGCATTGGTGATAATCTTTAACTGCATAAGTGATGAGGGAATAAACAGTCCCTGTGATGCCATGAATTTCTTTCTTTTAACAAACTCAAACTGAATGTTTTAGGGCTCAGTATGCTTAAGGCAAATTGCCTGTTGGTTCATTGAACAATGCATGAAAGCCATCTATTTCTCTAACTTTCAAATACGATAATCAAACTACTTCTGTCATTTTTTGATTGTATAAACCAGTCAAACACTACAAATGCCTTCCAGTAGAAACTGCTGGTTGCATCGTTATTGCCAAAGAGGTTATATTTGTGGTTCTGTTTGTTTGTTTGCTTGTCTGCAGGATTATGAAAAGAAGCTAACCTGAATTTCATGAGGCAATAGGCATTATCTGGACAACACAACGCAGAAACTAGATCAAGCATACCTCGGCTTTAGGGCAACTCTTTCAGATTTTTAAAGAACTTGCTTTTAGCTACACAATAAATCTTATTAACAGTGACTTCCCCCACTCTTACTCTTATTTACGACCCTTAACCCCTTTGGTACCAGGACCGACACCCGTTAGAGACAATTCATAATCCATTCACGGTATTCACAGTCCACCCAAACCCTGGAACCCAAGACCTGACCCAGTGGCCCATACGAGTTTGGATCCACGTTTTATGAAGCCAGTCAAGCCCGCATCAGTTCCTTTTCTGTTACCACGAGGCCAGTGTGTGTTTAACATGAGGTTTAATACCTGAGCAGACCCTGCTGTGATCAGACAGCGCTGATCATGATGTGAGGGGTTCAGAGAGCAGAGGTCAGACTCGTCTTGAAGAGCACAAATTATAGCAAATTAGCAATGCTAATGTTAGTAGCCGTGGCAACGATTAAGCAATCATTTTGATAGCTCAAAAGGCAAAAACTTGAAATTATCTTTATTATACTAGAGGCAACAAATCTGCAAAGCAGACCGATTCTAAATGAGTGGACTTTTACACGTTTCAATCAGCAAGAGAGAGAAATCAGAAAACTGTCCACAACCCAAATATATTTAGTAGAGGAGTAAAAATACAGAAAAAGATGCATTTGAGAAGCTGAAATCAGAGAATTTGGACATTTTTGTCTGAAAATTACTCAAAACAAGTAAATGATTATCAAAATAATTTGCACTTAATTTAATAGTTGACAACTAATCAATTTATCAAGCAATCATTGTTGCTCTACTAATATTACATTAGGTAAGACACACTCAAGTTTTGTTTTGACAATTTGTAACTTACCTGTGAAACTGGTGCAGATTGGGTGAGTGTCTAACTGGCCTTGGTTCTGCTTGGGTCCTGCTCCCAGCTTCCAGTACATTTAGTAATTTCTGGGAGTGTTTTTTGGTAAGGACTCAAATGTTTTGACCCAGGATCAAGGCCCTGTACTATAGCAGGCTGAAAAATTTCCACCTTTTTAGTTGCATTCCAGATTTATTTTTTTCCCCACATTTTGTTGGTCTCAGCCTCAGGAGAAGTCTTGGATGGATTCAGAGCAGGATTTAGACTCCTCATTAATACAGTACACGTCAAATGTGTGCCTTTTGCCCGGAGACATGCAAAATCTCTAGTGAGCAGGCGAACAGGCCCATCGAGGCTACATCTGTGAAACCCAGTATGTTCCTATCTGGAGGCAAATGTGACAGCTCTCTGGTACAGGCCTTGAAGCCACGGCCAAGTTGCTGACTCCTCCAATAGCTTCACGTCCTGTGAACAAGAAGTGCTGAACAGGCACTCCATACAGACACCTATCTCACCCCAAACAGAACAGCTAATGAAAGAAATCTGAAAGCTCCAGAAAACATAGTTAATCTCTGTCTTTAGTTCCAGATGCCACACTGTAAAGCCCCTTTTACACTGCAAAAAGCCTGTGCCCACAGACATCTGGCTTTTCCTTTGCTTTTTTTCTTTCTTTGTAAATTTTAAACACTCATCTTATGAAACAGCAAAATCAGGAAAAGTTGTGTTTTCTTCACCACTAACCTAGTACAGTAAAATAAAGCAGATATCTGAAAGTACAAACAGCGACACAGGAGAGAAACTAAACTTTACACCACAGAGATTCAGTTTGATGCTACAAAAGTACTGAGAACTGAACCCAGTGAGAATTTTAAAAACCTTTTTTTTCCTCTGCTTTCCAACACAGACATAAGTTGAGACTCAGCTTGCCAGAGCATGTCAGAAAAAAAAAACATGGCTAGTGTTAAAAAAAAGCAAACAACATTAATCATAATATCACATCACATTACTTGTAGAATCGCAGTCCTTAAGAATAGCGAAACATATCAAATCAGGAGTGAGTGTATTGTCCCAGCCCTACTAATTTTGGTGTAAAAATGGTATAATATAGCATCCCATCATGTCCACACACTGGTGTCTCCTTTTGTCAAACCAGTCTCCAATCCCCACTCCCGATCATCAGCTGGGATTTAGTAATTGAGTAAATTTACAGCTAATCATTTGCCCTGGTTGACTTGCCAGTTCTCATCTCCATGCTGATTAGCTGTTTCTTCCAGAGAATGATTAGAAAATTTGTGGTAATTACACATGCCAGCTTTAATAACAAATAGAGTCCAGTTTGTTTGTCTTGGCAGTTTAGATTTTTGTTTTTTTCCTCCAAAGAGTTTAGCCAAGAAAATTCTGCCTTCAAGTGCCAGACATTTTTTTTTACACATTATACACTGCAAAATGAAATGTTTGTAGCTACTGTATGGGCAGAAATATGTGGTATTTTACTGTGGCATACACTGAATAATCTATTTACCCACACAAGAACAAAGCCACCCAACCATGTAACAGCAACAAATGCCACTGCGAGGTCATGGGCCTGTGGTGTCCTTTCACATGTGTACATGCATGTGTGGTCGAGACGGTCAGCGGCTGCAACACGGCGAGATGTTTGTGTTTACATGTTCGTATGAGTGGAGAAGGAACGAGAAGATTTTTTTTTTCCAGATGAAAATGGATACACTGAGCTGACTCACTGCACCTTTCTGTATTTGTCCTTGCTTGGTGCACAGATGAAGAGATCCTACAGGGAATGTCTGCACGGCATGAGCGTGTCACATAATCCTATTGTAGTATGGGTTATATAGGGCTTCGGATCTGACGTCGCATCTCATTGTATTCTATGTCTTATTTCTGATGTTTGTGCACAGAAGTTGACGCAGGCGCTATTTTGGGGCACATTTGTCGAGGATGTTATCATCCTCTGCTGTAACTTGGCCGCCTAGAAGTTCTCTAACAGCAGTTTGAAGAATGAATGTTTGAGAAAAACATCTAATTAACCATTTTTTTGAGTAATATTGGGATTATGATTTAAACTGAGTGTTGTTTTTCATGACTTAATCTTGTTTGTATATAACTAGAAACAGATAAAATAAGGCAGTTGCTTATAGATGAGGTCCTCCCAGGGTTCCTCTTTGAAGCAAGTCATTCAGAGAAAAAAATGGAAATGAGGGGGAAAAATGTGTTTTGTATTTTATAAATTATCAGTGATTAATTGATTGTTAGCATTTTCAACTACTGGTTAAGGAAACTGTACAAAATTTGCAACCCTACTTTGGAGAGGTGATGGTCACATCAACAGTTAAAAGTAACAGTAAGTAATACTCTGAGTAGTTTTTGTGACAAATACTTTGTACTTTTACTTAAGTATATTTCGAGCACCAGTACTTTTCCTTGTAACTGAGTAATATTTTAGCAGTATTTGTAATTGAGTACAGATTTTCAATACTATTTCCACCACTGCCATCTTTACTGTTACCTTTGATTGTCTAGTTGTATTTAATATATTGTGCAGAACTGCAGGGAATGCAGTGAAAAACTTCCTGTGGTTTTCTGGGCCTCCTGCCAAACTTATGTTCCCACCACTTTCCAAAGCAAACCTGCAACCTTTGATTTGTGGTACACTAACACGAGTCAGTTATATTAAATTTGTTTTGTAATCATGACATTCAAAAGTAGGTTTATAGTTATTGATTGCAGCTGCATAGACAGACATTTATGATAATACTGAAAAACGTGCTGATATCTGACTGGTGAAACCTTACAGAGAGATACTGTCGACAGGTCTGCTGCTTATATAAGACATTTAGTTAGCAGCACTTATGTAGGTTATTATTAAATCATGGCTTTGATCCTGTCATAGGTGTGGTTCCTAATTCAACAGGTGAGACATCAGTGATGTTTTGTCCAGATATAAACTGATATAAACTGTTTAATTAGTTGAAACATAAGTATTGTCTACACACTGTAGCTTTTCCTTAAGCAGGCTGGTTTTATGTGATTTGCAGCAGATATTTTTTAGAGGATAATGAGTCAGATTTACTTGTTCAACATGCAGCTGCATTAGTCAAAATAACAGCATCGCTGAAGGTTTCGTGTTTGGAGTAATGCAACAGGTTATGTTTCAACCTAAGACCCATAAAACATGGGGGAAAAGGGAATGGAAAGAAATGTTTTTTAATCAGTTTTAACCGACAGTGAGAGTGAGAAACCCTTGTTAGCAAAGAACACAGCAGCACTAACATCTGTTATATTACAGGTTTCATTTGTTTAGTTTGTAGTTTTCCTGCTATAACAGTAATTGACTCAGAGGGGGTTTGATTATGGTTGTAGCAGCCAATCTTACGCTTACTAAATACTGTTTTCTGTCCATTTACAGTAGTAATCAGGACAGACGTAAACATGTATTTTCCTCCAGTCTGTTGAAAGCGTTAAAGAACAGCAGAAACCTCCCAGACTGACAGAATTATTTAACTGTTGTTTCGTGCCATATAGCCTCTGTGTCCTTTGGGAAGAGTGAGTCATCGCAGTATTAACACATTTTCTTCAGAAAAAAAATGCAGTTTCTACTGTTTTCCCATTCTCTCCAATCCCCTTGATTTTAATAAATGTGGCTAACACAGCAGATGTATTCAGTTCCTCCAGAGTTCTAAATATAATTAAGCTCTGGATGCTGCAAAACAAGCGACATCAGATCCTGCATATTCATCTTTCTGCAGCTCTGCCTTTTGTTTATTAGTCGAACAGTCACAGACTTCATTATCACATGCATTAATACTAATCTCACCCCACGCCATTGTCTCAAAGTATTCAAATCAACAACTAAGAAGTTTCTATAATAAGGCTGAGCCAAGTGTTTGTACGTTCAACAACTTGCATTTCAATTAATTAGTCATAACATCGTGCCTCCAACACAAGATGTTACTGGTTATGTGACCGGGAAGGCAATCGATGATTCACCGTCGTCCCGGCGTCAAGTGTGACCCAGAGGCGTTGGTTGCTGTTGATACTGACGAACAAGTATGAGACTAACAGGATGAAATGCAAGGCTGCAAAGGACACGATTTGACCCCTGTGCTCATAGGGCAAATAACAAAAATCAGTGATTTATCATCCGCACTCCCACGGATACACACTGATTCACTACAGCATTATGTATTAGTAAAACTTGAAGAAATGTTTGTCTTTTGAACGCACTTTGGTGCCAAACTGCATCATATTTTTTGTCTCACAAGCATTTTGTACCTTCATTTCCATGTTTCATTCCAGGAGCCATTTTCAAAAAGAAAGAGCAAAACATCCGCATTAACTGATGCTTTTAATTACTCAATCATATAACTCTCTAAAACCCGGCAATCTGTCCCATGCATGGGGGGGAAAAAAATGTGCTGCTGCACAATATTCATTTTTCAATTACATAATCAAACTACAAGCTGTTCTCGCTGGGAGTGCACAGAAGGCACAACAGTCTTTGGACACATGAGCGAGGAAGTGAAGGGGTCTGCAGGGCCGCACCAGCACCAAACTGTAAGCTGGCAGGAGAAGCACTCGCGGTGTCTCACTGTGAAGGTTGTGGTTCTGTTTGTCTCGTAAGTTTCTGATGAAGGAGGCTTCCTGCACAAGATTTCTACAATTCTCTCCTGGTTATTTTTTGTAGTTTCTTTGGTTGTTTTGTTTTTTTGCATTGGCAGTGGAAATAAGTCTTTGACTTCATCGTGTCCCTGACAATGTCTTGCTTTCAGGATTGTCAGTTGGGTTGCAACTAAATATTAGGAAGTATTATTAAGGAAGTAACAATATATCGAATATTGCGATATGGCAATAAAAATAAATGTCTTAATCCCGTACTGGACTGTCATGATATCTACTGTGATGTTACACAGTTAATTATTTTATTTCCTTATTTTTATTTGATTATATAAAAGGACTGCTGCATTTTTGTTTGCACATGCTAATGGTCGTGGCTGGTTTCTTTCATATTCTTTTTGGTTTAGAAGCACTTTAAGCTAAAAGGAAAAATAAATATTACATGAACAAAAAAAATCTGAACACATCAGATTTATTATTCATTATTTAAGGACATTTAATTGAGTTATTATTATGATGTTTTTAATTATGATTTTTTACTCATTATGGTACCTTGAGGTTTTGGTATTGATACATCCCTGTGATTAAAACCTAATATCATTGTTTATTCTGTCAGCTATATTCTCAGTTAATTTCTTGGTCTATAAAATGTTCTAAGTGTTGTTTTTACTGACCAACAGTCCAAAATCCAAAGATTTTCAGTTTACAGTCACATGAAACAAAGAAAAACAACACGATGACACATCTAGCTTGAATTATATGTTTGACATTGTTGCTCAAAACTTCAATTAATTATGAAAATAGTTAAATTTCTCTCTCCTGTAATCAATTTATCAGCTGATCATTCCAGCTCTAGTTGTTGGTGTGGGTTAGGTGATGTAGTATTAGTTATTCTATGATTTGTGATCTTACTTCCTTATATTTTCTTTATTGTTACTTAATTTTGTCACTAGTCACGGCCCTTTCTTTCTGCTTTCTCTGAGGGGTGATACGTCTCCAACAAGCATGACATTCTGCAGAGCGAGGTGACTTTTCTTTTTCTTTTTGGTGTCCAATCATGTGCAATCACGTATGCAGCAGCCACTTTCACTGATGAGCACTACCTCAATCAGAAAAGGTTCAACTAAGCCAGGAAGCAACGTGTTTCCCGTTGGTAACCGAGAAGCTGCCTGCACACCTCAAAAATTCAAATCAAAACTGTTTTAGCAGAATACAGTGCTTTCGAATGTCTTAACCAGCCGTGTTTGACATTTGGAGAATTCTGATGGAAGTACGCCAGCATTTCTGAATAAACAAGACCCCCCTAGACGAGTGTCTCTCCTAATGCTGTCCCCTAAAAACTGTCATCAGTTAACAGGATCCTGAGTAAATGCTATTTTAGCTGCAAACTTAACAAACGAGTCTCAAAATGACGACAAACCACAAAACTAACTGTGATTGAAGCAGAGAGAGGTGATAGAACACATGTTACGATTTACAATTTCCGATGTCTGATTCCAATTTTCATTCTTTCTTAGAGCTATAATTGACAGATTGGATGTTCATAATAGAACATTTACTGTCAAACAATATACACATTTTCTCCAAAAGCGCTTCAGATTACAGCTGGGATAATGTACAAGAGGGAAGAACACGATTTTGTGAGATTTCTTTGAGTCTTATGGGACATGATTTCACGTGATCTCATGTGGAAGAGACTGACACGTTGCAACAGTTTGCTGTAGTAAACCTTTGCAGTGACAACAGAAGCAGAAGTGAAATGAGCCTGAATGAGAAAATGTTTGAGCAGATGCATCAACACAGGTTGTTTATTCTTCATCCAGAACAGGAGGTGAGATTTTAACTGTCAGTCTGTGAACAGCAGTCTGCTGCTGGCTAACATTAGCACAAAGGGCTGGAAAGTTTATGGCTGTTCGGCGACACCGTCAGCTGCTCCGTCTCTTTGTAGACTGTCTTGTCTAAATCCTGCTTGTGGAATCTATCACTAACTGCGACTTCATGCTAGCACGTGTCTGAGTGTGTGCAGCTGTGATCAGCGCTGTTGTGGCTGTACCGTTATGGTCAGTGTGTCTGCTGCATGCATGGCGTGACCATGGTGCAGAGCACGTGTGTGAATATGACCAACGCAGAATCAGATATGCGACGCTGACCGGCCGGTCACCAGTCACGAAGAAAACCGTCTGGTTCTGGACTCTGGTTGGCCGATCAGTGCATCCCTAATGATGATAGTCAGTAAAGTTGACAAAACCAATTTTGAATTTTTAAAAATGTTTTCAATTAACAACCTGCAGATACAGAAAAAGACTTTGAACGCTGCTGCGCTTAGCCAAATTTCAGGCCAGACAATAGAGACCGATTGAGTTTTTTATAGCTTTGGTACTTTTGATAATATGAAATGAATTACTTTTAAACAAGTGGTATTGAAAAAGCATTGATACTTTTGACAGCCTTACTCTGAGGCAGACAGTGGTACAACCTTCTCTATAACTGCTGTCCGCTGTAATTAACTCTTCGGCTGACAGCGCTGCAGGAGCCTGACATGAAAAATGCTCTGTGGTTGCTGGGATTTTTTTTTAACCAAACAATGATCGAGACGCAAATCTGAGGTTTTCACATCACAGATGATGAAGAAAGGCATTAAAATGTGTGGTGGGCTGATATAGGAGTTAAGTGTGGTGGTGAACTGAGGAAAAAAAAAACCTGGACTCGGGTAAATAACACACATTTCAACCATTCTCTGCACCAAATAATTCACCAGGAGAGCCACAAAAACAAGCTGTTCGCATCAGGGTAAAAGCAATCTTGCATTTTCATCTTGTTGAGAGAGAGAGAGGAAAGAAAGTTTGATTAATTCATAAACTCTGGACTGAGCGCGGCTGTGAAATGACTCATTCAGGGGTTGGAGTAGAAAGAGATGGGAGAATTGTGGGTGGTCCAGGGATAAAAGAGGCCAGAGAGGGTGGTTATGCATGGGTTGCCTGGGCCTTTCTTCTTTTTGTTGTCCACCTACAGTATCTGTCTGTCCGCCTGCCCCCATGACCTCTCTGAGACATGAATCCTCAGCTGCCTGCCTCTTAAAACCAGCTGGGACAAGAGCAGCAGGCGCACAGAACGCATATGTTCCTGCATGCTCCCGAACACATATCTTCACACCGAGCACGCAGACAAAAGCGACACCCCGTCACCCCTCTCGGCCGATCCAACGCAGCGACAGCGGCGCTATCTCATCTGGTGATTAAGTAAATGCAGCCTCTAAAGAGTAAGAAGCTACTCTCAGGCCATTAGTCAAGAAGATAACAGTCCTACACCCTGTACTGCACCACTCAGCAGTATCTGCAGTCCTCGTTGGCCCCACTCTTCTTCTCACAGCTGGAGACACAAAGTACCGAACCGACCACAGGAAAAAAAAAAAAAAAAACATGACGCAATCTGAATTTGAAGCAGTCACTCCTGAGCAAACGCGGCAGAGAGACACGACCTCTGAAGACAACGTTCACCTGACAGTCCCTCTCCTGACGGGCCTCGAAGATCACATTATGTATTTATACCTGCAGTAAATAGACGGGGCGATATCTTATCTGGATTTTTTTAGCTGATGAACGCTAATGCATTGTGATGGTGTGAGAGGAGGAATCCCACGTGTGGGGCAGGGCTTTTCACTTTGGATTTGCCGGTCCGCAGTCAGCGCGTAGGCCTCCCGCTCCTGCGAGGATCCACAGGGAAGAGATTCCACAAATTGCTCATTCTACCACATCACAGTCGGTAACACTATGTTCGCTGCTCACGAGCTGACATCCTACAGCACCAATCACATATATTAAGATTTCACCTCCAATATGTCTTAATTACAGGGCTGCAACCAAGCATTACTTACTTGTTACGTTATTGATTAATTGTGCATCTTGAGAAAAGATGGTTCTGCATACTTGCGTCTGATGCGAGTGTTCAGTCATCACAAAAACTGAGCGGAAATCAATACAGAAAGCAATCTGAAAAATTAAAGTGTGTCAGGATTAAATTAAAATGTTACCATTATTTTAGATCACTGTCTGCTTTCTGTGCAACAAAATGTGAACTACATTTCCCATGTGCACTTGCATTAAAAGCACGGATGTTTTATATCTTATTTTATTATTCTCAGCATTGAGATTCCATGTGGTCAAGTATTTGCCTTCCTTTCCAAAGTTTTGATGTCTGAGAAACTGCTGAGATCCGAAAGCATCGTTGTGCCTTTTAGAGTCGTGCACAGACAAACTCTGTGAGGTTCTATATATAGGTGGGCGTACTCGTGTGCAGACAAGCGGCTGCAGTCAGAACATGTCACTGGAAACCTTATATCTATCTGTGAAGAGCCGGGAGACGTCTCTGTAATGTTGTTTTTACAGAGTGAATGCAAATTACTCCACAGTTTCATCTTCCCGAGGAGAGAGAATTTAGATTAATCGTCCGTTATAACTCACCTATAATCTTTCAGGAGGTATCCTGCAGTGTATTAGCTTTTTGTTTCAGAGGCCCAGTTATGGCCGTAGATTTCCTGCTGCACAAAGGGGCTGCCAAATTATCCTCTTAATAAGTCCCACTTCGTATTGATTTGCATGTAAGAAGGGGAATATATCTGATTCATTCTGAGCAAGAGGAGCAGCACATGTCTATAATTAAGCTTAGTGTGAAATATGACTCCAAAGTTAATAAAAACTGCAGTGTTGCAGTAAATGAAGGAGCTGTTTGCCCAGTTTTGTGTACATAACCATTAGCAAGGATGAATTTTGACAGTTTTGTGGAAAATTATATCACTGCAAATTAATTTTGGTGCAAACAGACATGGATAATGTCTGTTTGGGTGAATAACACATGCTAGTTGATATTGGGCTCACTTGGGCATCTCGTTGCCTCAATGTACAAAATAAGAGCCGGGGCGCAGGGCTGTGATGTTGACGAAAGCCGACATTTGCACCCCAAGTCCGATGCCTCTGAGGAGTCAGCATGCATGTGGAGTACAGAAATGTTTGTCGGGGGAGAGGGAGATGAGAAGGCAGGAGAGTTCCTCAGGCGATCATTTACAATCAGCGCTGCCCAGGAGGCCCGCGCACACTTCTGCACGATCGAGTCGCTCGGAGAGGAGCAGCCGTGGTCCGTTTGACCCCCACTCAGAGAGGGAGAGGGCGGGGGAAAGACAGAAAAAGACAGCAGTGGAAGAAAGTGCACACAAGTGCTGATTCAATATATTGCGATTTTTTAGTATTGCGATTCGATGTTATGATTTCTTAGCATTTTTATTTGCTTTTTAAGCACGTCAGTCGGTCTTTGAGTTCAGTTTCAGCAGCATCATCACTATACTGCATATAAAAGTAGCAAATAAAATACGTTTTTAAATAAACTGCTACACTGAGCTGCCTGTATTGGCTGTACTTTTAAACCTAATGGGAATTTATAGTTTGACTTTTGACCCTCCGAGGTTGCTGTAGCTCGTCAGTGAGGAGTGTTGAAGCCACAGTGGCAGACTGAGTTTGTAATGTGGCGTCTATTAGTTTGTTTCCACACAGCAGAAAAGAATATACAGTGTGCCTGAAAGTCTGAGCGCACATGTTGTTTTATGTTAAGTAAAATGGACCTGTTAAGAAAATATTACCACGATCACAATGCTTATTTGTTGTTAGCGTGGTTATGGTATTTCCTCTTATGTGTTAGCACTGAGCTAACACACTAAGTGCTAGTTATTTATATATTTATGAAACTGATCCATCAAAAATTGATTCAGGAGCTTTAAGAAAAAAAATAATCACAATACTGACAAGAATCTTTTTTTTTTTTTCCTCTCACCACTACAAACCAAATTTAGTATGGAAATCTGTTTAGTTTATCATGAGTTAAAAACAAAACAAAACAAACAAAACAAAGCAAGTAAACAACACAAAAAGTCCAAAAAAAAGTTTAGAGAAAGTGTGATATATATTAATACCACACAAGATGTGTTAGCATCAAGCTAATGGACTAAGAACTCTTTATTTATTTATTCATAATATCAATTCAGGAATCGAAAAAAAAAAAAAAAAAAGAATGACAATACTTCTTCCCATCCCTTCAAACTAACCAGTTCTCAGCATGGAAACCAGTTTAGTTTGTGAAGAAACCAAGTATGAGCAAAAAATGTTGAATAAATAATAAACCAAAAAAAAAAGTTTAGAAAAAGGGTGATTTGTAATGCTATAAATACTACAAAACTAGACATCCAAGGATAACAGTTTTTAACTTTCCTACTTTCCCATAATACAAAAAACATAAACTGCAGCACATTACTGATACAGAACCAGCAGTATCGTCTCATCTTTGGTTATAAAAACTGCCTCTTTAAACTTTCCTTCTTTGTAGGTTGGCAGACTGCAGAGCAATAATCTACCTGCAACAATGTCCCCGATGAAATGATGAAATGTGGCTGCAATTCTTATTTATAGACAGACTCCTGCTCCAAATGAATCTGTTACTATATCAAAACAAAACACCAAGAGAGAACAAGACCAAGCCTGTCTCCACAATTCAACTGTCCAGCTGTTCAGCTTCTTTATTTTAGGCTGTTTATTTATCTGTTAGTGGTTCCTGCTTTTTATCTCCGCTCTCTGCTACAATGCTCCTGTAATAATGAGAAATACGAAATTATTCAATCGTCTGTCCGATTATGCTGCAGTCCTGTGCAGAGCAGCCGCCCCATCGTTTGTACCTGCAAGACGCATTTTAGTGCTTTCACTGGCATCAAACACAATCAGCCCCCGATGTGCAAACATCCCATTATCACACTGTGGAAGAAATAAAAAGTGTGTGTTTTAATTAAAGTCCGCTGCAGAGTGTGTTTCCTGCATCGTTGGTGACAGCGCTGTCAGCCGAAGCGGCGTTCACACTGGACGGCGGGAGAGAGGAAGCGCTAGCAGAGTCTGTTCGCCACCGTGGCTGCAAGCAGCAGAGTGACGAGAAAAAAAAGGGTGGACCGTTTTTTTTTTTTTTTTTTTGTAAAACTAAAAGTCATTTTGTTTTCCTGTGTGTGTGTGTTCTGTGTACAACGGTGCAGCAGAAAGAACGGTGCTACAACATGAGGCTTGAAGCAGGGAGCTGTGAGCTTTGAATGATCAACGTTTAGTCAGGAGCAGCGATGAAAACGGCGTTGATGAGAAAGGTTTATAAACTACAGGCGTCTTTTTCTGGTCACATGATGCAGGAATACACCTGCACACAGAGAGGTAATCTGCTTCATCTGCATAGATTTCTTTCATTTTTCCTGGTTTAATTATCTGCTTTAATATGTGCAGATCTAAAACAACTGACAGACAGTTTTTCATCATTTTCTCCAAATATTTCACCATAATTCAAACTCAGGCCAAACTGTGATTGTTGTTAAAAATGATCAAACTTCGCCGCTCCTCTTCTTCTCTTCTCTTAACCCCTCCACCGCAATGAACTTTTCTACAACTGTAGCTACATAAAGTACTCCTATAAAGCATAAATATAAATTGACCGTTCGTTAAACCCTTCCTCTGAGCTGTTCGCAAGGCTCAGCAAACTCAGGCATGGCAAGCGTGTCAAGATTTGGATTTCTTTGTATGCTGAAGTTTTAAGAATTTTGAGTTTGGAGTTTGCCTTTCCAAAACCATAAACACAACAGTAAAAGTATGAGGAAAGCTTAAATGATTGCCTATAGCTTAGGTCTGTTCACAACCACTGTGTACTATTTCTCAGCTTCATGGAAGCTGGTCCTGGTTGCTACCATTTTTTAGGGTAACGTTAGCATCTCTGTCCGGCTCTTTATTGGATTTGGGCGACTACTGCACACGGTTGCTACCCCAGCCAATGTTACCTGGGAAAACATTATGTTTGCTAAACACAGTGGTTTGTCTTTATCATAAAATCTTCTTTCTCTTGCAATATTATATTTTAATACAGACGCTACAGCTTACTGTAACTCAACATAAAGCATAAAGCATTTTACTGAGGTTTATGTTCCATATTCTAAGACAAATAATCCTCCGTTACAGCAGCTGTTACGAGTTAAGATTTGAAATAGTCATTATTTTCCATCATTTCCATTATTTTCCATTATTTTCCATTATTTTACTGTTAACTTAAAAACCAAGTGGGCAGATAGAAATCTTGACAGACGGAGCAATAGAGGCTAATGAGAGGTTTAGTGAACGGTCAATTGGAAAAGCTGTGTTCAGTGGCACTGACACTTACTGTATATACAGTTTATATTTGCACAATTCATGCCAAAATAACAAACAAAAGAGAAAAGTGTGTAATACTTACAACCATACCGTTTAGGGACACCCAGCAGTCAGGGGGAAAGTCTTGTAGGAGAGGCACCAGATACTGGAGACAGCCATCCCAGTGACACAGAAGCAGCATCATCCCTATCAAATTAAATATTCTTACCACTGCACTGGCCAGGTCATAGGTCATATGGAAAATCTGCCAACGAGAAGGAGAGACACAGAGAGACCTCACTTAGACCTTTTCAGTATCACATTTGTTGTGTGGAAATATATCGTGATACAACTTAGACAGTCAGACACAGACGGGGGTTTGGATTTAGATGATGGACTGGGTGGCACCAACAAAGAATAATTTAATCTAAGATTAGTTCTAACCATAGTTTAGCAAATCTAGGTTCAGACTGAAAATTAAGCAGAGCTCTGTTGCACAATTAAAATAATCTTGGTTTAGTGAATCCAAGGTTAGTGATCAAGTGGCTAACTTCCTGCTCCATATTACTTAGCAAAATGTTGCATTGTTCGCTTACTACTTAAAAAATAAACAAAATGTTGCTTTGTTTGCTAAGCACACTAAAAAGTAAATAAAACATTACATTGTTTGCTAGCTAGCTAAACAGAAAATGAACTATTGCATCGTTTGCTAGCTCACTAAAAATTAACCATAACATTACATTTGCTAGCTTGCTAAAAAGTAAACAAAATGTTATATTGTTTGCTAAATAGCTAAATAGAAAATGAAATATTGTTTGCTAGCACACTAAAAAGTAACCAAAACATGATATTGTGTCCTAGCTTACTAAAGAGTAAACAACAGGTTACGTTGTTTGCTTGATAGCTAAATAGAAAGTGTAACACTGTATTGTTTGATCGATAGCTAATTTTTTTTTTAAACTGCATTATATTATTTGCTAGCTAGCTAAAAATTTTGTTTGCCTTGTTAGCCTATAGGAATATAGGTGGCTTAAAACTTAGTCCTTGCTGGTGCAACCCGGCCTTAGTGTCTCTGAAACATCACATGCATTGGTATTTCAGAGATACAAAACAGTTTTTCAAAAAAGAAAGATTAAAAAGGTACTTAAAACGTTCACAAAAGTACAAAGTCACCTTTGAAGTGGAGGGCATGGTGTGCCTGTTTGGCCACCAGAGAATTCAGTTGCCGCCGGTGTGTGTGTGTGTGTGAGCCTGTGTATGTGTGTATCTCACAGATGTTGAGCTGCATAATTCAACATGGCTGCTTTCCAAAACAAACTGACCACCAGTGGAGGAAATCCACATACAGCAGAGAGCAGGTAATGCAGAGCAGGTGAGGTGAATGAAATACTGAATGATGAAGAGCTCTGGAATAATCAGCCCGTACGTGTGCCTGAACACCCTGAGCTGGGGCAAGTGTTACTGCCGGTGTGGCTATTTAATCAGAGCAGGATGTTTCAGAACAGAGAGCCATCAGCAGGGTGAGTAAGCATGTCTGCAGTGTGAGGCGGTTTCATTTACACGGGATCTGGGCGAGGAGAATTGACTCACGCCCGGTTGGCTGTGGCACTAATTCAGACTTTCTCATTAGTGTGAGAAACCCATTACTCCTTTCCAGGTTAGTTATTCCATAATCGCCTGCACACTGAGGCTCAATTTCTCCTTCTAAAAAAAGTTAAATATGGGAATAAAAATGGGTGGTTTCTGATTGGTGGGATTTGCATAATAAACCTGCCCCCATTTGCCAATTTGTTGAATGAAATATTTCAGGTAATTAGTGTCTATTTTTAAGTTGATGGGTTTCCATTTTCTACCAACTGCCCATTCTACTTATCGTAAGTGTAATGATGATTTAATTGGGCCTCACAAGGTTAAAAAAAAAAGTGAGAAATTGTTAACTTTTTGTTTCAGCAAAGTTTTTCTACACTATCGATAAAAGCCTAAATAAAGTTCAAAATTGTAAATGATGCAAATAAAAAAAGCGTAGAAGTTGAAGTCACACAATAATATGGATGTACATTCAATCATGATCTCTTGAAATATTGTATTTGAATAACTTACTACTCAAAATGTTACGCTGTAAAAATAAACTACTTGTTTTAATTTTAAAAAGTTAGTGTACAAGCTGTCTTAAAATAATGATTCAAAACAAATCAACTTTTTTAGTCAAATGAACTTCATATGAAATTAAATGCACTTGAGAAAACATGTTTTCATTATTGTGAAAACAAGCAAAAAATTAGGTATCTTAAAGTTATTAATGAAAAACAGCAAGTTATCTCATATATTGTCTTCAAGCTAAGAAAAAGGAAGTCCTCGGGAGAGTTTGAACTCTCAAACAATGCATGCTGGGAATTCTTCTAATATGCTGATCATGTTTCTTTAGAAATTTAATTTAGTGACTTGATTGAAGTCTGTACTTTACTTTCATTCAACTCATCATTTCAAGTCCAAAAAAGAACTTGTGTTTATAAGTTCTAAAAGTAAATACTAGAAATTTTAAGTTTAATTAACTTGAATAAACAAAAATGGTGTATATTTTTATCATTCATTCATTCATTCTGTTGCTTTGCATCTTTTCCCTGTGTGGGATTGTCTTCTTTTGGCGTATTTCCAGTACAACAAGGGTCAGCAAGGCTGTTGGGAAGAAGTTGAGTGCAACACCATCAAAGAGGTTAGGATGGTTTATAAGGTGCTGCCTCCACGTAGAGACGGTGATGTTTTTGATTGGCTCTCTCGTTTGAACTTGCTCCGCCTTTCTTCTGCCAATTAAATCAGTGCACATCACTCTAGACGACTCTGTCATGGTCGGACAAGAACGACCTGTCAGTGCTGGAAATTATGAAATCAGAGAAAGGCTCTAATTATTGAATTACTTTAGAACATCAGAGAGAAAAGTTATCAAAAGTAATCAAATGCAATACATTAGAAGTAATGAAAAATACTTACATTACTGATTAACAGTAATACTAATAGTCTGTAACCTTCACATTTCAAAACCTTCCCAACTCTGTTTGTTACATTGAATGTTTCTATTTTCTAATAGCATCTTTTACTCTGTTTAACTCCAGGTCCACTCTTTATTTTGATGTTGTTTGCCTTTTATTCTTCCCTCCTGTTCTATTTTTGCTTTTTTCTGGCATGTATACTTTAGAATTTGGAAAAGCTCTCACCACTTTTGACAAAATTGCAAACACTACTTACTTCCTCTTCTCACAGATTGCAATCACCCCAGAAAAAGAGCCTGAGCACAGACTTCTGGCATAATTCTGCACCAGTTTTGTCTTGTGTTGGCAAAAAAACAAATCTGCTGTTAAACACCCCCTCCCCGTAAAAAACCCCAGGTGTTTAAAAAAGCTCTTTGAATCCACGTCTCTCCACCCCGGCCTATTGTGACTGTCCTGTAACCTTTCTGCACAAAGGACAGTGTCCACACACAGAACAGAACAGATGAGAGAACAAGAGGCTGAGCTGATGCTCAGATCCCTCTATGGTTCAACTCATCCACAGGGAGATACAGTGCACTGCCCTGACAGGCTAAAATTAGCCACTAGCTTACAGGACGGCTGTCTCAATGCACCCAGTATCTCTTCTTCTGCTGCCTACATCTTTATTCTTAATTTAGCAGAAGTCTCTCTCCTGCTCTCTGTGTGTCTAGTTTGATGACATAATGGGAGAGAACAACAGAGCGAGGCAAAAACACAGACAAACAGAGATAAAGGTACTAATAAAGGTACACATTAGTGGTATTGCAACCAGACAGGAAAGCAGAAAGTCGCACTTTGGCCCCTCTTTGAATTTTAAATGACTCACACCAGGCAGAAATAGAAGAGGTTCAACTGCTTGTCTGCACTTCCCTCTTTCAACTAATGCATAACTGAAAAAAAAAAAAACCACAACAGAAGAGAGAGTCTGGGCGCTTTTGGCTTTTGAAAGTGATGAGGTGACGCATGTGAAGGTTGCAGAGAGGTTTTACAAATTCCCAGGGAGCGTTTCACTTTGCTGGGAAGCCTCTGCGACCTCTGGGTCACGCTGAGTCACCGAGGGCCAGAGAGGAAAGATGTAGAAACTCATTAACACAATGTGGGATTTGTTTGGGTTTGTATTTCAGGGGCACCGGCGTTGAAAAGTCTGCTTACGGCAGCTGGCAGCCACGAGGTAGTGGTCTATTAATAGAGTTCTTAATAATAGAAGCTCCAGGTGTAGATCACTGGGCAGGTCACAGGATTATACAGTATAACCTTCACTGTGATGTAGTTCGGATATATGAGGGTGGATTTTAACTATTTGAAACAGTGCTGCTGAAATATACTGAAGCCCTGAGAGGCAACTGGGAGAAAGAAATGTGGAGAGCCGTATTTTAAATCTGATCTAAAATCTTCTCTATCCTGTGTTTATGACTTAAGACCAGGTTAATAAAAGGTTTAGCCAGGATAATATTTCTAAGTTACTTCTATTAAATCTGTGAATTCATGTTTTTTTTTATGCTAACAGCAATTTAGCACCAATTAAAGTGCATTTCTAGCCAAAAGTAAGACATGACAGTAATGCTACATACTTGCTAACATATCTGTTTGGAGTGCGGGGTAAAAATTTAAACTCACCTGGGAGAAAAGATTATTTGTTTTTGTTTTTAGTTCTGTTAAGAACATGGGATAGTGATGCACTTCAACTCGTAGTGGCCGAAATGTGTATTACAACAACAAACACTTTAAAAAAAATTAGCCACAAAAAACTTTTTTAACCTTTACATAGATGAAAAAAACAACTTTATAACTAAAAAGCAACTTTAAAATAACCTGGCAAAATGTTTTTTGTTTTTTTTTTCACCTGGCAAAACTTTTTTCCCCCAATAATGCTTAGCCCCCATGGGAGCCAAAAAAAAGAGGCAAAAATTATTCTACTAAAATACTTTCTTCAAGAGAAACTTTTGCTTTCCTTTGCAACCTTTTGTGTTCTCTTGCAAAACTTTTATGCTCCCTTGCAAAACTTTGGTGTTCCCTCAAAACAATTTGCATTCCCACATAAAACTTCTGCATTTTCTCCCAAAATATATTTCAAGTGGAAAGAAATCACTTCAACTTCCAGGTCAAAACCAAAGGGAGAAGAAACAGCTAAGAGAATGTTACAGAAGTAATTAATGGAAAGGTCTTCTATACATTAATATTATAACTTTAGTAACTTTACATTTACTGGTTGCACTTCCCGTTGTTTATTTTATTAGCAATTTTATGAGCTTAACTTTCCTGGGAATGAGTAACTACCTTACATCACACAACATGTTTTCCCCAAACCACAATATTTTTTTCAACCATTTATTTATCTTTCTTTCCGAGCCCATTTATTTTTTTCACCCATCTATTTTTTTTTTCCACCCGCTAGAATAAAATGAAGGAATTTAGAACTATTATCCCAGCAAAATCCTTTTTCCCCACCTGCTTTTCAATTCCTAACACAGGGCAGAAAACAATTTAGATCAAACTCAGAAAAATGGATCGCTTTTTTCACTCAGTCCAAAGAATATGTGCAACTGCTCCGTGCAATTTAAAAACCATTACATGCATCCAACCTCTTTGAACCTTCTTATGCTAATAAATACATTAGTCACACACAGTAAAGGGCCTCAGAAACAGTGATGTTAGACTGGGGGTTCAGGATAGAGAGAGTTTATAAGTTCAGGTCTGCTGTCTGACTCACTGAAGGAAATGAAGGTTATTCATACTCAGGGCCGGAGCTCCTGTGGTGGAGAGCGGCTCCTATTGTGTGTCAGGCTCAGGATTTGTGTCGTCAGAGCTAAAGATCCTATACATTTTTTTTCATGAGTTGCATGGAGGGCACAGCGAGGGCAACGGCCGTGTGCTGCACTTGATTGGAGAGGATTAAAATATAGGCCGGCCATTGTTTTGTTCAACATGTAAAATAAAGGAAATCAAGCCAGATCTAAAAATAAAAGCAGCCAACAGCATGTTTGGACCTTTTTACCAAAATCTTTCAAGTAAAAGAAACGTCCTCCTCATGCTTCATGCTTGAAAATGTAACCCCGGCACGAGAAATACACTGAAAAGTAACAGGACTTTTTCACAGCAGCCATTTTGACATGAAATGGTGGGTTAAATACAGGTGTTGCCAATGATAGTAATTATGGTTCCATTCCATTCAGGTCAAGCAGGGTCAGGGTGCTGCTATTGTGTTGGCTCACTGGAAATGCTCTGCTACACTAAATGGAGCAGGACCTTTATTAGTATCATTGATAACACCCGGGTTCACCCTGCTATTTCACCAATACGGCTGTCGTGAAAAAGGTCATTTTTCCTGTTACCTCTACCTGCAGCAAAGAACCACACGAAACTATTCGGCAACTTACACCTGTAAAATTGCCGACCAACAGTCCACAATCCAAAGACATTAAATCTACACTTATATAAAACGGAGGACAGGCAGTTAAACCTCACAACTGGAAAGTAGAACATGCCAGTGTGTTTTGTGGTAACACTTTTACATGTACCTAATGTCATAGTAAGTAGGTGGTATAAAAAAAAGCAAGTGACATATTTGAAATATCTTTGAAATGATCTCAAAATTTCCCCATTTACTTCAAATTTACAAATTTATGGGTGAATGTTAGATTAATTTAGGTGCAATTTAATATTAATATCAAACACATTTCTCACTAATTACCACCTACTTACCATGAAATTGGGGACCTGCAGAATGACGTGTTGCCAACTTTTCTGTTGATCGATTAATCAACTACTTGTTTTAGCTTTGTAAAAAACTTGTGAAGCAGCAAGAGCATATGAATGCAGAGCATCCACACCCTGGACTTGGAGACGAACAAAATCTTTATGGATGGGATGACACAAAGCTTGTCAGCTGCCAGTTAAAATAGGTGAGCGAACGCTTTTCCAAGAGGATTCCTGGCTTCTCATTGGTTGCGGTACCAGCCTGCACTCTCTGTGTATTTTCAAGAGGATGTGAGCAAAGCTGGTACAAGCTTACACCGTTCTCTCATGCAAGAAGATTCTTTTTACATGCTGTGTGCTGTTCCTTCATCAGCTTTGAGGCTGTGATACTGTTGTTTGTGTTGATGTAGTCCAATCCAACTCATCTACGTCCTTGGTGCAGCGTTTGTGACTTTGCATGATTGTGCACATGTGTCATTGTTTGATAAGGGTCCTATGAAAATCTGAAACCACCTGCTCACGTCATGAGAGGAAGGCAGGTGACCAAGTTATGTCCACAGGAAAGACATATACGCTCTCATCATCTGCATGACTACAGTAAATAGGTGGCACTGACTGAGAGCCAGAAACACCGCCAATAAACCCGGCTGGCATTGGCAAAATATAGGCTTAGAATTAAGTGCATCAAGCTTAAATTTGACCGGGGACCGGGGCATAGGTCAGCATAATCCTCTAATACGGAGGAGACAAAGCCAAGATGTGATGTGATAGCAACACAAGGTCACACGCCGGTCGTGTCGAGCCAGCACGACGCTCAGTCACATTTGGCAGGTCCTCATCCATTCAACAGTACGGTGCAATAGAGAGGAGTAGATGAGGACTTGTATGTCAACCTGGGAGGTATTTAGTGTTTGCATGCACAAATAAACTTCTGTTAGTGGGGTTTATAACACTGCAGGCACCACAGTGTCCATCAATGCCACCTCATGGAGGACGGTTACATCACGACTGAAAAAAATCGCTCAGAAAATCGACGTGGAAGGTGCTGATTTTTAATGTCAGGCTGCGTGTGCTACAGTATGAAAACTGTCAGGTTGATGTATGTTCTGTACAGTGACTTTTTGAATCTGATGTGCAGAGAAAAGAGCATGCAGGAGAATTACTCATCATCAAGCTGTGGGCCCCAAACACGCAATTACAAAGTGTTCTTTATGCATCTTCAAATTGGACATGAGTGACCTCTGTTTGA
This sequence comes from Lutjanus erythropterus, assembly GCF_056507025.1. Classification (NCBI taxonomy): domain Eukaryota; kingdom Metazoa; phylum Chordata; class Actinopteri; order Lutjaniformes; family Lutjanidae; genus Lutjanus; species Lutjanus erythropterus. Next base: position 28,067,358 of record NC_139336.1, on the reverse strand, counting down.
GGTTAGTGAGGATTAGCGAGGGACTAATTTGAGGGGATTAAATCCACCACTGGCTATTACATTGAAGGATGACAAAACTGCTTCCAGGAAAATCTGGAATTCTCCCGCTTAACATCGTCTTGTAAATCTCCTTTTGGATCTCTCTTGGTTTTGCTTAATCACAAAATTACAGTCGAACTTGGATTTGAAAAATCATATTATCATGTAATGGGAATTCACTGGGATTTAGCGGCTCGCATGTTGTCTTCCTCTGTCTCTCGTCTTTTATAGACAAAAAAAAAAGTTGCTGGCTATTAAAATAAAGTAACAAAAAACAGACACAGACAATGTATGTCTTAGCATATAAAGCAAAGTATGGACTATTTTATCTACGCTGGAAATAGACTTCCACTGCCATTTTCTCCCCCAAAGAAAAGCAGCTTGCTGGAAGTAATTACAATTCACATGTCTGCGATGCTCTATGCGTAATCATGTTGATATATGTATACGTCAGCAATAAATAAACATAAATAGAGTTGGCATTATTTCAGGGCTTCAGGCAGCGTACTGCGTGCTCTGAGAAGCTAATCAGTCTGCAAATCTGTCTACAATACCGACCAGAAGGAGAAAGAATAAAGAAAACAGGACATATTTTCAGACATGTAACTCGGTTCTCTCCGTGCCTCACTAAAGCTGTTTAACAAACTTCCTTCTCTGCATAAAAAGCTCTGGGTCTTCAGCTCCGAGCTGCAGTACATTTAGGTAATGAGGCCCAACAGTAATTTGTAGGCAGAGACTTAATTAAAAGGCAGGTGGTGATCAATGGGGTCTTTACACAGGCAGAAAACAAGTAGCGATCTAGTGGTTCAATGTCACAAAGTATGTTTATATTAGTACTTTTGAAGGACTTGTACTTAACTAAGGATATCAAATTTATGCTACTTATACTCTACAACATTTCAGAAGGTAATACTCTACTTTTTTACTTCACTACATTTATTTAACTGAATGTAATTAAGTACATTTATTCGAGTAAATGTGGCAATTACAGAGTCATTAACAGTAGCATTTATGGGTAAATGTGGAGGAAAAAAGTTTCCATTTTTGCTTTTAACTGATCACTGAGCTATCAGTGAGAAAACAAAAGATAATCAAAAATATTCCGCCTGTTTGTGAATTAGTTTCCTTAAATATAAAACATAAATTAATGAATTAAATGCCTCCCAACCCATGAAAGTATCTGCCATCTTCTGTGCTGCTCATTAATTTTATTACATTTACATTTTAAGTTATTACAATCAAAGAAGCACTCAGTTTTTCCTCCAAAGACAAGAAAGTATTTGCAGTTACTGCAAGTAATAAGCCACAAAGAACTGAACTGTACTGTAACTAATTGGGAATCACACATTGAAGTGTTATGCATTTGCATTTCTTTTAATGTCTGTCTTTTGCAATCCAGCTTAGAAAATGAATGATGTATGGGGGACTTGTTTCATTTTTTTGGTAAGCTAAAGTCGCTTTTTATCTCTTGTTTTTTATTTGGGGCAGTTACTTTTAAATAAACTACAAGCAAATATAGATATAAGGTAAATAAAAGGTAAAGAGCACATGATAAAATAGTAAAACAGAGAGGAGAGGAGATGCATTAAAGTGAAAAACAAGAAATAAAAAGTAGGGTATTAAAAGGAAATGATAAGAGAAGATACATATCAGACTAAAACGTATAAATAAATAAACAAAAATAAGAAAGTTGTTAAATAACATTCAATTAAAAGATTAAATGTAGCCCAGATGCTTCCTCATTAAATACTGCTCACAGTTAGGACTCAAATATCACAGATTCAGGTGAATGTGTTTTTAATTTTGGGATATAAATAGACTGTAGGTGTGGTGATACTGTTCTTAACTGGATTAGCAGCCACCAACCGATCAATCAGTGCATTCATTTCACCGTCAATCACCGGTTAAAATAAAGACTTTTTTTTTTTCCTGCCCCAGCAGCTCTTTCCCGCAGGATCTCATCCGCTCTGTTTTCCATCATTTCCGTGTCCGTCAGCAGTATTCTCCCGTTCTCCCACCAAAGCACATCACACTGCACCGCGAGCGTAGCTGCCTTGCCCGCTGTCTCACCCGCTCTGCGTCTATTTTGGTCGTGTGAGCGTGATAACCTCAACACTACTGTTCTGCCTTAATCTGCGCTCCACCATTCAGAGCTGCATTGGCAGAGGCAACATCCTCCGGGGGCAGAAGCTCGCGCAGCCACCGGGGTCACATTTATGATGTTTTTCTTGCACGGGGGCTTCATGGGTGGATTGTGTGAGGATACTGTGTTTTCAGTGACTTTGGGAGGGTAAACAAAAACATTAACTTCGAATGTTACATAAGAATCCTGCACCTTATATATTCTGGACCACACAGTGTGCTATAAGCCTCGCTTTTGACTCTATCAACCTCCCTATGTGGACATTTTTTCTTAGAGTCTGTGGGGATTAATGTATGCAGCTAATTTATGCACATTATTTCAGTAATTTCTTTCTAAAAGTCTACTCCTCGTGGGGATTAGTGCATCAGGGGAACAAGTAAATGTATTTATAAATGAAGAGGAGGATGAATGTTCTATTGATTTGTACCTGTAACCTGAGCAGCGGCAACAAAATAACACCACCACCTCTTCTATAAGAAAACATGTACACATGACTGACATCTGCAAAAACAAGCGGCACCTGTGCATTGAGACAACTGCAGAGAAAACAACTGAATACGACGTGTGTGTGCGTGTTTGTGTGTGTGTGTGTGTGGACATATTGTTCAGAAACCATGCCAGTAGGCTCAAAAACAACTGTTTTCCCACATGACCCATTTTCCCTCCAATTGTCTGGTTATGCAAGTCTGTTTCAGGACGACAGTTTGACAACATCATTCCAGGAATTAAATCAGTGTCCTCAGTCAGTCAGTCTGTGATGGAGGGCTGGGTGGAGGGAAGAGCGGAGAGATGACGGGGAGGAGGCAACAGAGACGCATCGATTCAAGACACAAAACAGAAACTGATTAATTCTGTTTCATTTCAGTTAACGTTATTTTGTCTGCAGTTGGCGTACATACACTATCATATGATTCCTTATAAAGCTTCTTGCCTCTGGGTGTGACACAGTACAAAGTCTCAAAATATATTCTTTATTTGTACTGTGAGCTAAACGTGGAGTAGGCAGTTTATTTTAGCATCACCGGGCAAAAATTCCACAATCTTTCAGCGGGTTGTTATTCACGTTTTGCAGGAGAAAACTAGACTTCTGCACATCCTCTTTGGCTCTGTTTTTGACAAGAGACTTTGGCCAATCGGAGGCCATTTCAGGCAGAGGGGGCTCCCATTGGCTATTTCCACAGGGCTTCCATTTATTTACTCATCGGCAAGAAACGGAGCCACATCATGTTTATTTGGAGTCGTGTCTCTGGCCAACTGGCAAGTCTGAGCGCAACGTTCACTCTCCTTTTATCTCTGTCTTTGGTCTCCACCAACTCCTCAGATAAATTTCCGACTCTCACCAGCTACTTTCTAATTGTATACCTGTCTGTTGTTTGGTGCTAGTGTTCTTCAGGGCTTTAGAACTTTTTCACTGAAAACAGCTGTGTGCTGTGGGCAAAAACAATGTTAGCAACACAATGAGCTGAAGCTCACTATGAAGTTCTGTAAAGCACATTGTATTCTTGCTTAGAAAAGTGCTATACAAATTATAAGGTTATCATAAGGTTATTATAAAGCCAAGGGCAGCTGCAGATACTGGTGATAATTCTCTGTTTCACTTTGTCATTTGATAGATGCTTTAATAAAGCTCATCACTTGAGACTATTATACTATTACAGCACTTACTTTTGAACAAATAGTTAGACACTTTGAGAATAACACTTGTCAAGAATTAGTGTGACAATAGATACTGCTCTCATGTCTGTTTGGAGGTAGAGCCATAAAGACTGAAAGCAGGGAGAAAAAGCAAACCTGACTCTTTCCACAGTTCAACAAAAAATCATGCAAGAACCTCTAAAGCTCAAAACATAACTCTCTGTGAAATCACAAATTGTTGTTTTTACATTTTCTGGAAAGCTAAGCAAACTTACTTAGTGTCAACAGGATTTAGTGTTTCCTTAAATAAAATTAATTGCATGACAGCTTTGCATTTAATTAGCACCAACATTTAAACGTACATCTCGCAGGCACCTATTATATGAATTTTAACCACACTTAATTTGCAAACATGCACTGCAGGAAGGCGAGCAAGATTTTTGCAAGTGTCACGGAGGAGTGAAAGAGAGGAAGGGTGACTAGTGGTTGCGCTAAGAAGGCAGTCAGGGAAGATTAGCGCCCATGTGAGAGCAGGAGGGATTTGACTGGATTGCACAGGGTGACCTGCTGTGCTCATGTAAACATCAGCAAGATGGACCCTTCCTACCACAGTTGACAGCAAGGACACACCCTTGAAGACTGGCTCACAAATAGTAACTTATGATGGCTCTTAACTGTAGCCATGTTTCTCTTTTTTGTTTAAAAAAATAGAGATATACTGTAAAAAGCAAAACATGGAGTCGTATGAGGTACTTATTTATAGTCAGTATTAGGGTTGCAAATTTTGTGCAGCTTCCTTAACCACCAACCAACAAAACAATGTCAAATGGGGCAAAATTACTGCCATTTCTAGATTAACAAGTCCAACAACTGTAAGCTTTGGAGAAGTGTTACACAAAACATACATTATTAACCACCATTATATAAGCCAACTTTCACTCTCTCCAAACAAACCAGACTTCATTGACAAAAACAGTGATTTTACCTCGCAGAACGTGGGAGTTGTTTGTCTGCCGCTGCCTCAATCTGTTTGTTTGTTTGTGTTATTGTGTCACTTTGATGAATCCTAACTAATGTTTTTAAACACAGAAGTCACACAATAAAGCAAAAAAACTAACTGTCTGAGGCAGCAGTAGACCAGCCACTTAGGTTCTGTTTCCTGTGTTCTGCAAGGTAAAATTTCTGATTTTTCCAATGGAGTTTGGTTGGTAAGAAAAGCATGATTTCTGGCCTATGTAATTAAAGTTTCTCATTGGAAAAAGCCATCTGACAGCAAGGTAAAGTGGTGAAAATATTCTCAATATAGTGTACAATTAAACTCGCTACACTGACTATCAATACAGACCCACTTCAGATAATCTGAACTATTCCTTTAAGCACTAACAATACAATAGTGCTGTAAATACACAGCCCTATGGTGCGGTATGACATTATAATCAGTCATATAACCCAGAATGGAGCAACATTATCTCGTCCTACATACCTCTGACTATGTTAGCTATAGCAACATGAGTAACTACACTTGATATGCTACATAATCTAATCTGTGCTGCAGTCACAAATGGACGTCCATAAGAATACTGCTCTGTGGTGTAATAATAGTGCATTGCCCCTATGCCGTTTGAGACTACAGAGAATATATTGTGTGTCGATTCATATTAACAGCAAGCTTCAATAGATGAGCGCGACTGTCGTTGTGATAGCTTGATGAAGGATGCTTTAGTAAATCCATCCACTACGACATTAACTCTTGGGAAGTGAGAGTAGAAGAACCCTAAATGCTCCACTAGTTACTAATTAATTATTTTGCACAAGACATCATTACAGGATGTGTGCCATGAGTGGTGTTACCCCCCCCCCCCCCACTAAATAACAAGGGATCATTATGCAGCTCATGGAGAATCAGTCAGTCAAGTACGGAGAATCTGCAGATCATAAGAGCTTTTCTCAGGGATCACCACCAATGCATCTGTTTTCTTCAGCGTGACCCCCCTCTCTACTATACCTCCTACACACACAGCAACCACCAACAACAGCCCAGCGAACAAAAATAACCGAGATTAGCCTAATCTCCACACTTATCACCTTAGCCCCCCTCCCAAGACTATATCTGTCATCTGTCTGCTTACTGTACCGTGCACTCCACCAGGCAGAAGGAGACTTGTGTTCACGGGGGGGGGGGGTATCCCGTAGGGACGGACGCGAGATCGGACTGTTTTCTAACTCCGGAGGGGGTGTTAATAATAGGATGATCAAATTAATATTGTTGCTGAATATCAAAATATAACGTGTTAAAAAACTAAATCTTGCTAAAAATAAAAAGCAGATGTTGGGAGGAAACGGCAGATGTTGATTTTGTTTGACTGCTGTGAGGATATTGGAGCAGTTATACCTCAGGCTCAATAACAGAGGATGGCAGCTGTTTTAGGGTTCAGCTTGTAGCGCTTACAGCACTAATTCAGTCATTAGTGTAACATGAAACCAGGTTCCATTTATCTTGTACATGTCTATCATCAGACTTGGACGGGCTACTTTAAAACTGTATTCTCATACAATTATTAAGTGCCTGTTAAAAATGTAGCAATATCACAATATTATCCTTTCCAGTTTTCTGTACTTAGATATGCTATGTGCTAGGCTATTTTCAAAAGAAAACCAAATTTTGGAGATGTTTAAAAGACTTTGCATGTTAAAGTGACATGTTCACATATTAATTAAGCTACACAAGCTACATAGCTAATCGTTAACTAACTAGTTCACCAGCATTTTGCAAATGAGCAAATTAGCAGTTACCTAGTGTTTTACTAACATTAGATAGTGTTTGGGGTTGGGGTGAGGGTAATTTTTTTTTTATCTTAATATGGTGGTGTATTAATTGCTTGTCCTGTTGTGTTTATTCACACTTAAATGTACTTTTTTAAGCTATTCACACTTGACACTACAGTGTCATAAACTTGTTTTTACCCACTAACTGTCCTGGTTGCTAGCATCACCACCTACAGTCCCAAAATATTTTTCAGTAGTAGCATTGGCAGGTTAGCTAGCTCACTGGATTTCTGTGTAGCTGATGCTAACAGTTGGTTAGTTAGTTGTTAGTGGTTGGTTGTGTAGCAAACGTCAGTGGCTCATATGTGCAGCAAACATTAGCAGCTGGCCTGTGTAGCTAACGTTAGCAGTTCTCTCTTGTAAATGTTTACCGAAATTTGGTGTCGAGTCATTGATGATAGCAGCATTTATTCAGCTGGAAGACATTTAGGCCTACCATGTACTGTTATTTGTAATATTGCACATGGTAGAACATCGTTTCTTATTTTAAAATGTATTTTAAAATCTTAATCCTGCTAATAATCCTTATATTTTTTTGTAACCATAATAGAATAAAGTTACTTTTTTATTTGTATTCTAATACATCAAGCCTGTCTATGATTAAAATACTTTTTTCCCCCTATATTGTATATGATTTTGCCTCCTGCCTAGACAATCTATCGCTTTTCTTTTCCTCCATCTCTGCCTCTCGGTGTCACTGCCTTTCTGTCTCTGTCTTTACTGTGCGGACATGTCTGTTTATATCTTACATCAAATAAAGGGTCGGACTGAGAGACAGACTGGCACTGACAGGAGGAGATGAAAAGACCGAGACAGCGAGAAAGAGAGAAATGGAGGTACTCCCAGCGGAGGAGTATACAACATTTTAAATGTCATACATCAGCTTACAGTGACAGTGTGATACAGGGTGACCTGTAAAGCCGGCAGCTGCAAGAAAAAAAGGCTGACTTACTGTGAATCTGAGCATTTATTTTTTAAAATGCACATATATATTCGCTCAATTAACACAGCAGACACAAAGATTTGTTTATAAGAGACATGCAGCAAAAAGCACAAGAGCAAGACGACATATTTTCATAAACATCTGCCATTTTTGGCAAAATTCCTACTTATTTATCCTCTCTTTAAATTCTAAATATGGAAATCACAATATTTCCTTAAATTGTTGTTCCCAAAGTCAGAAATGAATTGGGAAAGAAAGATTTTTAGGTTTTCTGCACCTTCCTGACCAGCTCTTCCTTGTTAAATGAATCCTTAATAAAATAAAATAAAAATGTGTGTCTCATTACAGTTAAGTGAAAAAAACAACAACTCTGTTTTAAACACCTTAAAATGTCAAATTCAAATTTGTTTTCCTAGGTTTGGTGAACCTTAACTAGTCGCTGACCAATCCTTTCTTTCCAAAATGTTGACTTTTAAAAAGAAAAGGAACCCAGCCTTGTTTTAAGCTTTGAATTCAGTTTCTTGTAGAGGGTTTTTTAATCCTAAGAAAGAGAATTTTCCTCAACCATAAAGGGCTTTAATTGATCCTAAACCAAATCCCCCAATATGGAAATCATATTTTATTCTTTAAGCTTGAAACATATGGCTTCTGACAATGTATTCTATTTTTAACCTATGTTTCTGCACACTTGAATGCTTTCTATCCACCATCTTCATCTTCCTGTTTGATCTATTTATGAGGGTATCAGGAGGACACACTGTTGGTTTATTATTGGTCCACTGTGTGAGATTTACTTGTATGGCAGCAATGGAATATAATAATCATTAATATGTTTCTCATAGTCTATAATCGGACCTGAAAATCAGAATTGTTGGGTTTTCGTTACCTTGGAATGAACAATTTCTATCTAAAGAGGTCCCCAAACTCCGGTTCTAGAGGGGGCATTTGGCCACAGTTTAGGTTCTCATGCATGGAAGGGGAGGGTGAGGCGAGGTGTTTGCAGACTGCAAGCTAAAACTGTATTTTAAACACCACATTCATAGTTTTCTTCCCAGATTTGGCTAATCTAAACCTTTGCTTTTTTTTAGCCTAAAACACAAGACAGTTTTGTCAACAGAGAGCTTTAAACAAATACAAGCAAATTCTCCAACACGGAAATACATCGTTTATGCTTATTTTTTCTTTGCTTGGATTTTGTTTGTTTGTTTATCCTTGAGCATATGGATGCTGATAATCTAGCTTATTTTGTTGCAATTTCTTTCCAGTTTTCTTCCAGTTTTCATGCATGCCGCTTACAGAAGCTGCTTGCAAATTTAAACATTTTCAACAAAAGAGAAAAGGTATTGTTTGTATAGTTTTGCATTACATGTCGAAGCACTATACAGATGACATCAGGCATCCACTTGTTATAACCAGCCCAGGGACTACGGATGAAAATCCTTTCCTTTCCTAGCAAACTCTGGACATTTGCATCGGTGTGTTAACTTCAGTGATTTAATAATGTGCTTGGTAATAAATAAATAAATAAATAAATAAATACATTCACATATATATGTATATGTATGTGCACCCCCAAGCTTACATGCTAATTACAGGGATTGGTCTAGTCTATTTTTAACCTATACTTCCTCTCACTTGAATGCTTTCTAGTCCCTGTTTCCCTCTTCCTGTTTGATCTATTTATTAGGGTAACTAGAAGACACACTGTTGGTTGTTTAAGTGACTGTGTGCTACAGTCAATATTTGACATACCAAGATCAGCGCCTGCATGCCACCTCCAACCCGCACTTTTATGAATTTAACCAATAACCTTTAATAATATTGTGCGCTGGAGTTGCTGTGCAGGCGTTACTGTTGACATACTCATTTTAATAACCTCAGATTTACAGTGTAAAACCATGTTCTCTAACTCAATGAAACGAGATAAAGCGTCGCTTGCTGTGTTGCTGTAATCAGTGTGTTTGGAGCTATTTTTTCTCTCTACTTTAACACCACGGATCTGACAATTAACTCTGTCCTCTAAACCATATGGTCAAGCAATTAACACTCTCTACCGCAGTTAACAAGACCAACTAGCAACAGAAGGAGCACTGAGTGACTTGGCAAGGGAAAATGGGTTAAATCTACAGGGGCTGAGGAGCAGAAAAACTCTTTCTTCCAGGCTGTGGAGTCTGGGATTTTCCACCCCGTGGGCCAAGAGTGAGCTTCCCTCAGTGAGCAGAGCAAGAACACGATTCAAGGCACATTATGTTCATCGTCAGAGAGCCGTGTCTTAAAACAGAGAGGAAAAGAACACAGACAGCATGAGAGGGAAAAAGCATTGTCCTTCATTTTTTGTCTGCTTGACAAAATTGGACTGGAGGAGTCCATTAGGCAGTTGTGTTGTGTGTGACTTTAGTGGCTTGTTTGTGTGTGTAGGTGTGTGTGTAAGGGTGTGTGTGTGAGAGAGAAAGAGAGGGAAAAGAAAAGAGAGAAATGGACAGAGACGGGGAGAGATCATGTTTGTTTTGGAGAACATTAATTGGTAGAAAGACAATTTTACATTTCATATGCCTTAAATGGTTTAAAAAGCACATTTCCTATTTTTTTTAGGAGAGAAGTGGGGTATCTTGTACCTTGGGTACGTTGTCACCCTGTGAATACCTCCAACAATAGAGGGAGCTATATAAAAATAACAGTTGCATGTAGGGCTGCAACAATTAATTGATTATTATTCGACTAATTGGTATAAATAGTTTGATCAATGATAAATCACTGACTAATTTTCTTACCGAACCAAGTGACTATTTTCTTGGTTCTTCACTCCTCTGTGAAGGTAAACTGAATATCTTTGGGCTGTAGACAAAACAAAATATTTGAGGACGTCATCATCGGCTTTGAAAAGTGATCAACATTTTTCACAATTGTCTGATGGGATTTTATGGACCTAACTAATCGATTAATTGAGAAAAAGGTCAACAGGTTAATCAATAATAAGACATAATTGTTAGCTGCAGGCCTGGTTTCACGTGCAGTGGACTGCTCTGCAGGAATTTTGCTCTTGACATGCAGTTTATGTCGCTGTAATCTGAGGTGAGAACAATTTTCATATTTTTCAACCATAAAAATAATAAAACTAAACTGCATTATTCATGTCATAAAACTTTGATAATTATGTAGTTCAATTAAAGTATTTTTGCACAGAATATAAGAGAAAAAAAGGTGTATTTTGTTATCTAAAATAAAGTACTGTACTAAAGCTAGCTTGTGGTATAACGAGCAGCAGCACATGTCGCTCTGAGGCAAAATGTCTCAGTGCTTTCAGGGCAAATCGTCACAATTTGCCCCAGCATGCATCATCCATCTGCAGCCCTGCAGACGCTGATGTTGCTAGCTGCTAAAGTTGGCGCAAAATTTAAACAACAATGTGTGTTAATGTAGTTAACTGCTTAGTTGTAGTTAAATTGTTATTAATGATGTGGCCACAAAATGGTTGAAATACATCGATGGGTGCATAATAAGCCTTACTTGTGGCCCTGCACAGTGTGACAACTTACCCGTCGATGGGGCAACTTGTCATAAATGCACTTGACGAAGTAAAAATGTAAAGACTATATGTTTTTGCACAAGAATTTATTACTTAATTCAGTTTGTAAAATGAGTGACTGTAATGTAAAAAAGTGTGACAATATGACCTGGTCTCCCCTACACATAATTGCTAAGTAACATATTCTTGTACAAGAGTATTTAACACTGATGCTGGTGATTACTGCTATGACAGTGTGGGTGCCTCTTGATCAGGGAAAGGTTCCCCCGCCTTCTCACAACATGTCAAATGTGTGACGGGCAGATTGTCACACATAAAGACACGTGACAGAGCTCTTTAGCCCCCCGCAGGCTGCAGCTCCCACACACAAGACAACAAAGGTCTGCTTCGCCTCCAACACCCTGCCCAGTCATGCTCTGCAGTGCTAAATACAGGGTGGGGTTCCCATTGACCACCAGAACGCTGCAGCACCCTGCAGATTACAGTAAAACACATACATGGCTATCAGACATTAACATACTATTCCAGCATGGTGGAATACGGTCTGAGTTCGATATAAAATAGATGCAATTCACAAGCCATCCCATCGAATGTGAATAAAAAGATGCAAAACATGGTCATTTGTTAGCTTCTCTCCATAAAGAGTGCTGCTGCTGTTTTAGTACTTGCTCAACCAAATGGGATAAAACATGCACAAACATCACCGTGCAGCCTGAACACTGATGAAAAATGCAAGAGCGAGGAAGAGGGAACAGTGAATTCGCTGTTCCGTAGCCAAGTGCTTGGTGCTTGCTTGCTTGCTGGACAGCAAATTTGTGTCTTCTCATGCTTTAGTGACAAATGCAACATGTCCGATCATGGATATTGGTGTGCAGTAAACACACAGCCCATGTATTTATTGATATTAAATCGATTTGTAGCTTAATTTTCTTGTATTATGTTCCTTTTCTTTAGTTTTTTTTACTGCGGTAGGTGTTTAATTCCTGGTCCAAGATTTAGAGCCATACTTATGTGCATGAAAACAAAAGTCTAATATGCGCTTAATCTTTTATTTAAAAAGCATTTCATTTACAAAAAGTCATATTCTGGATGCACTGAGCTTATGAAGTTACAGTTTACTGGTGGAATTTGTCCATCCAAATCGGGCTGCACAATCAAAATATTAGAAAATTCACAATATGGCCACGTGTAACATCCAAATCAGAGTAGCTGCATTTTTTTTTAATCAAGCAAAACTGATCAACAAATCTTGTTCTCCAGATTTGAGAAAACAGACTCCAATAAAGTCACATCATTGTGAGTTAATACGAAAACTATCACGTAAAAATAATCATTATTTACCATATAATCCAGCCCTGCATCAGGGTTCAGAAAAGAAATGATAATTATTAATGTAGTGATGAGCCCTAAAACAGTCCTCAATCTACCTGCACATGCAAAGAGATATTTGGCATCTATCACTCGTAAAATCATAATAATCTTTGTTCATAGATTTGTAAAATGTAATAGGACTCTTTACACTTTTAAAGGCATTCCAATAAGATGGATTGGAATAGTGGGTTTGAAAAAGGAGCATAAAGTCACTTCAAACAGCGGCTCTTGCAGAGGCTCAGCTCGGCGCAAGGCGTAGGCGGCACTGATGTGATTGATTTCTCCAAAGACTCCCACGTAAACGTATCCAAACACACACTTAATGGCCCATCAAATGTTCTTAGCTGTTGCATCTATTCTGTTCTTGTACATCAGCATCTTCTCTAAGTGCACAGCATCATAGAAGAGGAAGGTCCAGTCCAAGTAAATAAAGGTTGAATGAAACTGAGAGCAATGACAAACTGTCAGATTTCTTGCTTATGTGCACATTTTTGGCCATCAAAGCCGACTTAAATTCTGATTCAAAATGCCGCGCTGCGATCACCACAAGTTTATCACAGCTGCAGCATTTGCATCTTCTCTTCAGATGTGGAGAAATTCCGCTCACACCTGCACATTAGTCCGTACTCATTAACCTTCATGCGATATCAAGCACATCTCCCCCCTTTAATGCAGGGAAACATCATTAATGACACACAAGCTGCACCTCAGATCGCTGCCTCTGTTCGATAAATGACAAGCGCGTCTCCGGGCGCAGAAGAGTGGTCCCTCGGTGTCCTCAACGTACCTTCAAGTGAAACTAGACCTTTTGTGTGCTTTGCAACACAATGTCCAATGTCCCAGCGTGTCTCCTCATTGGGACATTAAATATAAACAACCAGCTGTGCGGCGTTTGACTGTGTGTGCTTTGTGCAGCAGCAGATACAGAATCTGGGCTAACCAACACCTGCTCCAAAGATGAATCATGTCCTGGCCTGCGCAGCTTTCCCAGAAGCCCCGTCTCACAGAGTTACAGTAAATCTCTACCAGATTACAGATACACTTGGTAAAAATTGGGATTAATAGCAGGATTAAAATTTTAAAATAAACAACAATATACCACCGTGCACAGTCCACACACAGCTGGCAATTAATAGTCATGGCCTCTAGTGAAAAATCGCTTCTCTTCTTTTGCCTCATTCAATTAATAAATGGTGCACAACAAAGGAAGGGACACTTGGACGAGCTCATAAACTAACAACAAACATAAAACACTCAGAGCTGCAACAATTAATCTATTATTAGTTGACTATTAAATTAACCTGCAGCTACTTCAATAATCAATGAATCATTTTGAGTCGTAAACTGAATATCTTTGAGTTGTGGACAAAACGAGATATTTGAGGACATCATCCTGGACTTTGGGAGACACTGATCAACATTTTTCACCATTTTCTGACATTTTATGGAGCAAACAACTAATCAATAATGATCAATTGATAATAAAAAATTAATCATTACAGGAAAGGCTTGAAAAATTGGTCCAAAGGTCCAAGGATTAAGTAATCGATCAGTCATTTTGAGTCATTTTTTGATTAAAAAGAGTCCAAATTCCGTGATTTTTAGCTTCTTAAATGTGAATACTTTCTGGTTTCTTTACTCCTCTTTGATAGTAAACTTAATATCTTTGAGTTGTGGACAAAATAAGACATTTTAGGACATCATCTTCAGCTTTGATCAACATTTTTCATGCACCAAACAGCTAATCGATTACTTACTTTCTTAAATAATTGACTGATTAATAAAAGAAAGTTAGCTGCAGCCCTAAAAACGCTATATTTGGCTAAACCATTTATATTATATTTTATATTGAGGTAATATATTGGGTAATATTTGGACATTTGGTCAGTAGAAACTGTATCAGAATACATTTTTAAAGTAACCCTCCCAACCCTGTTTTCAAGGAATGTTAAACTGAAGTTGTCTGATTGCTTAAAGTTATTATCAGTTTGGATCTGATGTCTTCAAACACTCATCTTGGGTCATTATTTCCATTACTCATCTTTGCCACAGTGAACCCGAACACGCTGTTGGCTGATCGTGAAAGCACAGCGTTTTTTAGGAAAAATCTCGGTGGCGCTACCAATCTGCCATATGCCACCTCGAGGCGAGGGGGTATAGAAATACCCTGCTGCACGCACACACACGCGCTCACAAACACACAGCCATGACACATTCCCACAACAATCCTCAGCCTCACACATCACATCAGATCAAATCACGTCAAATAACAGGAAACAGTTGTATACAGTCATCAGCCGACGGCTCTGCTCCTCCAACACGGCTCTTTCACAGACGCGAGTCCTGCAGCCCGGTCGCGTTCCCGCTCCTCCGCTGCCGAACGTCTGTCCTACAACTAAATGCCATTTGAGAGAACATGGTAATGAGGCCAGGCTCCTTTTAATTATCCTCCCATAAATGTCATTTGCTGTTCTCTGTGATGAATGCATTGAATACTTTCTTTATAGATTCATGTCGTTTGTTTAAGCTCTGCAGCCGCCGTGACAGATTGCATGTAGGTGCAGATTTAAAAGCGCAGATTGCATGTGCTAGAATGCAAACAGACAAGGAAAGAAACACATGAGGTCACATTTAAAAAGCTTTGTCCTTACTTCATGTACAAGCTGTAATTACAGAGAGGAATACAGTCAACACAATAGAAAATCAATCAGGGGAGCATAGTACAGGAGTTGTTGCTGATACACACACAAAGATAAACTGTAACACACACTGCCTTCCTCCCTTTCTGTCCCCTGCTCTCTTTCAACCTCAAACATGATTCAGCACTTCATGATTCAGCACACCTTCTGTGTCTGTGTGTGTGTCCTGTGTGTGTGTGTGTGTCTGCTTGTGCACCTGTGTCCCTGCATGGGGCGGAGGCCTCAAGGCGCCGAGGACTTGGAACAGCCTATTCAGAGACATGTGAATCAAGTCCACAGGACTCTATAAAGCAAAGCCGACTAATCTCCTCTGACACCACACTATCTGTTGCTGAGGTGGCAAATTAGCGTACACACACAGTGGCTTCATCATGATCTCCTTCATTCACCTACGATGCCTGCGCCTTTCGTCAGCTTATTTTATTAATCAGTGGGAAGATAATAATATTAATTTTCAACTGGTGCTGGTGCAGTTAATCAACAGGGAACTAATCATCATCTATTTATAATCAGGTAATTGTTTATAGGGATGGTCTGTTATTTTTTGTTTTCCTTTTTGAAGGAGTTTATATCATTCTGTTGATTTCCTATTATGTATTCAAATCTGAACAATTAAATTTTGGTTCAAGCAAATATGTTTTAGCAACAAGCCCAAGCCCTTCCAAAAAAACCCTTTCCCGGTTTTTCTGCACGATAACGTTGCTAATACTGATGTCACAACTTCAAAATTAAATCAAAGTAACAACAAAATTAACAGCGCAACTTACCGGCCGTTATATCGCATTTGATACCGTACAGTCTCTCTCTTTAAAGATGCATTTAAAAGCATCTGCAAAGGCTGTGCTGCGACCAGATCATGGTGGTAGAAGCAATTATTCAACCAAGAACTTTGAGGCTGAAGTGAAGAGGGGATCTTTGTGAACAGCAGGTAAATATGGGTCTGTTGTTCCTAAGAATGTCTGGTTTGGTTGAAGGCCTGTGTTGCCCCCAGCTGATCGACAGTTCGTCACGTTTAGATCTGCACATCTGGAGTGGCAGAGCAGTAAAGCAAACGATCCTGGATGAGCCCCCACTTTGCCACAGCCCAGTTCAAGGGAAGGACAGAGAGAATAGGATAAGGCATGACTTTTAACTAGAATTTTATTTATTAAAATATAGGTTAAATGAAGAAGAAAAGAAAAACAGCCATGTTTTCAGCTTTTGGGCAATGCATTTCTCAGATGATCCAGTGGCTTTGTAAATGGTTTGTCTGGCTTAAGAGATAGTTCATAAAGGAGCACTCCTTCTTTCAGTTTTATCAAAAAATTTGAAACCACCAAGTGGTTTTCACTGGACAGCGAGATGCGCTTTCTGCACCTCTCCTAAAAGGGAACGACAGCCCAAAAATCAAGAGCACTGTCACAATACCATGACTTATAATTCCTGTTTTCTTTACATGAATGCATCTAATTTTGCACCTGCACTGTGCAGTACAAGTCTTTGAAGTCCTGTCCTGGCTTAAACTCAGCTAAGAACCACAGGACACATGTGAAAAGGTGCAGACAAACATTCACACCTCCACCGTCGCTCTGTTGACACTCTGTGTCTAAAGATGGGAGAGTTAAAAAAAGGTCCGCTGTCGGACTGTCACACAATAGTACAGGTTATTTCAGCAGGGACCAAATTTAGCCCACGTAATGTAGTTACAGTCTCCTCCACTGCTTCCACACAGTGAACTAGATACCCAGGTCAGTTGGCTCACATTTTCCCCCCTTTCAGATCAATTTACCAACCGACCGAGCTGCGAATCAACTGTGCACCTTTGCTTAGGATGAGGAGGCACCCCTACAGACAGATGCTATAATTACACAGATCACTTGCATCGTGCTCTGCTGCGGTCGGCTGTAGCAGATACCAGCCAACTCTTGTAAAACGGGCAGCTAAAATGAGACATCATCAACCAGTTTCTTTTCCAGGCAACTGTTATCAGCAGTGAATTAACAGAACGATGTGATCTTGAGAAGTGAGTCAGGCTGTTTTGTTGACGTTCACAGAAACAGGTTGTACTTTTGCATGAAAGATCTATGACGACAACATGAAGCTGCGCACATATTCAGGTCGGTTTCCTGTGAATAAAGTTCTAATTGCATGTGAGAGATCACAAAATGAATCATCAACATCGCTGATTCAGGGAAGACCCCACCCCCATATGAAGAATGTACAGTATACTGTGCATCTGATTGGCAGAGGCCCGTGAAGAATGAAGCTTCGGGGCAAATTTATGCAACAAACCAACTCTGATAATGACACGATGGCATGAGATGATGACACAGTTTCATCACCAGGAGCACTCTTTAACAAGCTTAAGAAAGAAAGTGGAAGGGGGGGATGCAAAGAAAAAGAAGTGCACCAATGTAGCCTTTCTGGGTAGGTTTGTGTTTTTTCCAATACTGACGCTTAAAATGATACTTTTAAAACTGTACTGATGCCTCGGCATGTGTGGTGATGTGTTAGTAACGTTCGCACCAGAGAGAAACTATTTAAATCTACAACTCAGGGATGTGGCACCGAAATCAGGCACCATGATCTGTGTTGTGATTCGGTCCAATAGGCACGTTGGTTATGAGCATTTCGGCAACCAACCCTGCCCCTGGGTAGAAACAAGAATAAAGGAAGGTTGTAGCTTCAGTCCTACACTGGGCCGGGTACCCGTGGAAAAGTTGCATCATGGGTAGAGAAATCACAGGTGAAAATTAACTAAATGTGGGCAGGCAGCTGATGACAGCGACTTTCTTATAAAGCCTAATCATGGGATGTCAAAGTTGCTGCTAAAGCTGCTAGCTAGTACATCAAAAGATACATAACATAAGGGCAAGAATAGTCAGTGCTGAGTGCCAGATTGTGTACAATACATCTTTGATGGCCAAGTTGGATGTCTGGGGGAAATCTGGCACGATCCGAGACGGGGAGAATAATGTTGTCAGCTGCTTTGCCGATCGTAAAAAGGAGGAAACGGATCCAGGTGCTGCACTGATGGACATAATTTTCCAAGAACAGAAGTGTAATCACAGGTCAGGCTGTAAGACTTACATCAACTTGGAGATTATTGCAGGTGATGACTTGATCTGTGCAGGCGAATTACCAGCAGGGGAAACTGGTAACATTAGCCCACCTCATGTCATGTCCTGCCTCCTGCTACTGTAGTATGTTTATACGGACCATAGAGGGTGGATATCATTGTGTTACTCAGCACGTGTGACGGTGTGTTACCACGGTATCAAAATACAGTCGACTCTGCAACATGACCAGACAACATGTATTATGATACACTACAATATGTGTTTAACTATGGAGGGGAATAAAAGCTTAAACTGGAGGGACGGTGTGCCAGAAACCATGTAAACAACATATTCACTGTATTATAGTTTGTGTATTTTAATAATTACGGTTGAGTCAGGAGAGTCTGTGCACTTTCAACACACATATGCACACATCTTTGTATAAAATATAAATGGTAGACTTACAAACCAGAGCAGTTTCACAGCTAATTGTTAAAATCTCCTTCAGGATCATCAGAAAATACATTATTTTACAGCTCGTTTGTCGATTGTCACATAGAGCTGCATCGATTAGTCAATTTTGGCAACTATTTTGATAATCAATTAAACATTTTCAGCCATTTTTCAGTAAAAGTAGGACAAACAAGGCATTTTGAGGAGGTCTCTTCAACCTTTTTCACCATTTCCTATCATTTAATGGACCAAATAACTCACTGATTAATTGAACAGATTAATCAATAATGAAAATAATCATTAGTTGCAAGCCTTTTGTCATTTATCAGTTATTTCTCCCATGAGACTAGTGGGGATTACACACAAGCTGAGACTGATGTTAGCTCTCTGGTTCTGCAGTTTCCCAAATTAGCTCGTAAAATGTCAAACTAATGTATTCATTTAAATTTTCAATTCAGCATCACAGTGGGGAACAATAATTAGGTTCCAACAGATGTCTAACAAAGCAATCATTGATGCCTCTACTGCAGAGAAAAGACATGTGGCAGTTTTTTAATGTCTGAAATATTACACACGTCTCATAATAAATAATCAGAAGACTTTCCTCTTATTAGAGAATACAGGTTTAATGATGATTCCTAATTATTGTTAATATATCTTTCACTGATAATAGGCATTGCACTAGATTAAACAATGAGTCATTATTAACAGTGAGGCATAAATTATAAAATCAATATGTGGTGCTCTAAAGATAAGGTTTAGCGATTTGTTGGTGACAGACATTCTGCCTCGGGCCTCAGAAAGGGTACAGTCACCCCTGGGGGTTGGTTTGCTGCCACAAGCCCAACCTGAGCCCTTGTGCTTGAGCTGGGATCTGGCAGGAGGCCTGGTGGCTGTGATGAGCCAGATGTGGCACTGGGAGCTGTGGGGATTCTCTACAGCAGTTTAAAAATGTTATCCCCCTGATTTAGCTTTTTTTTTTAATTAAATAAATACAATCAACCAAAATCAACACTGGACGGGGGCGGTGTCTAAATCTGTTCCTGGTGACATAAATCATAACGATATTTCTTCAACATCAGCACAAAGGTAAAAAATTGTAGGGGGGAAAAAAGTGTCTGACTGTCGCGGCTGTAAGGTCATTGGGATAATTAGCTCTGTATCTGAGAGGATGTGAAATAATAAGGAAAACATAAGGGAAGCGGGGTTAGAAATGAATCCGAGCAGGGGGCAAAAACGCCCTTGAAAGATCTAAAAAAAACGCCTGTGAAATTAAAGATGAAAGGGCAAAAAATGCCCCCCGATAATGTTCTCATTATTTCATTGAATTATTAAATACTCAGCCATTAAATCTGACTCCCCTGTGGGCCACTATAGGTGAGTGTTAGGGACCTGTGACTAGGGGATTTTTATCAGTGCTCTCTGGGTGGAAAATATGACTTGTGTTGTTGAGTGGGCACCAAAGGGACAACGGAAACGGCCGAAAACACGACAATAACATCTTATCAGCTTATAAAGATGACACGGCCTAACCCTGTGTGATTGGCGAAACATCAGTATTTATTTCTAGTCATGTTTCTGATGAGTCCAAGTCCAACATTCATTCATTCATTATCTGGTGCTTTGGCTGCTGCTGTAAAAGATCTACTACAGTGTGTTCACATGCTAGTCGCAAACTTTGTCTGCTGCATCTGGAAAAGGTGTTAATAATAGCGATTGAAACGGTAACGGTTATATCAGATCTGTGTGGAGTGAGTGTGGGAGCGAGACTGCCAGAGCGGAAACAGCTGATCAGCCGCACAAGTTTCCATCTCTGATTAAACACATTAATCACCTCAAGCAAGTGTAAACACTTTTTTCTTGCAACATTTTGGAAGATTTTTCAAAATCAACCATTTCCATCAACCTTTTCTGATGAAAGTGCACACAAAAATATGTTGATGGAAGCATGGCTTACAGTATAAATCCAATATCCACCCAATCTTTTAGCTCTGTTTTGGTCTCCACCAACTCTTAAGGAAAATACCTGGTATCTAGTATTCACGTACTTGTTGCCAGTTGGTATTTCTTAATTTTTAACAGGGGGAAAGGCCAAATGAGAGCGTTAGGGCACTGTTAAGCTACTGATGTTTCAGAGCCATGGTCAGGGCCATAGATTCTAACTTGTATAAACCACAGTCAGACAAAGGATCAATGAGTCCGGCAGATTAGATGCCATATTCAATTGAACTGAGAGGATGGAGAGGGAGGGAGGCAGGTTAACAAAGGGGACGACATCCCCCCTCATGCCAGTTGCAGACTTTGTCTGCTGTCTGGCGCTGGGTGGTTGGCACACAGTGGATTTATCAGATTCCTTTTTTCACTAACAGCTGCCTGCTGCAGCTAGAAAATGAGTCCATGATAGCTGCGATAATCAAAACAATAAAGCTGCAATGAAATATTAAGCTGAAACGTTCTGCAGAGCTGAAGTGAACTGCAGAGTCAGGTGATAATTGTCTGTGGGTTCACTACACACTGTTTGCGTTATATCTGACCCATTGTTAATAGGAAAATACAGATTGGTTGAAAGAAAATGCTGATTTCCCATAAAACCACAATTGAAAAAGAAATCAGTTAGTATTACTTCAGTAAAAAAAAATTTTTCTGAAAACACATAAGATCATATCAAAAAGGCAAAACAACATGCCCTTGAAAGAACATCACCCGAGGGAGAAGATGTCTTCATTTCTTGTTGCCCTTTCTGGCGCATAACAAAGTGCCTAAAACACTTTGTGTAGCTCGGGGCAGCTGCAGCTTACGCATGTCTTTGACCCAGCACACTATACAGCGAAAACATGTTCATGCCACTTAAAATCCCTTAAAATATTTAACTCAAGTGTTTACATGGCCACAAAAGCACGAGAAAAAAACACGGAGTTGCTTCCAGATGTGTAAACAGCGCACCAGCCTCCATTTGGTCAGTGCGTGTTTAAATTGCGGTGTGTTCGAGTACACAGTGTATTTGCGGCTCTGCATGACCTTCACACTGTACGCTGCAATTTCCCTAAGCGCTCTGCATTGCAATAATTATGTGTTCGTAAACAAATGAATGAATGACTGAACAAACTCAAAGAATCATGCATGCTGATACGAACGGTAGCGCCCAGTATGCAGGAGTCAGAGCCTGTATAACCAAAAATAATCAATTCCATCTTACTGGTAAGATTGCATCAAATATATATTTTCTTTTTCCGCCGTCATTATTTTTCCTGACTTAATTGGCACAGCCAGATGGAGTCGTCCACACTACTCGTCTCTAATGAGTGACAATCGAGCGAGTTGCTTAAATAAGATGCATCAGTTCCTTTGTGAGTACTAATACTGTAGCCACTCAGCTGTTTTACTTAGACCACAATACCCAGCGTCCATTTCCCAGCAGTATACTGTCCGTAAGAGGCTCTTGTTTTGGCACAAGCACCTTTAACAAAGGAGAATATTCACTGAGAAACCTGAGACATGAAATAAGTGGTATCTACCATACTTAGCAGGAAAAATAAAGCTTGTAGGAGGCCTGTGAGAATAAGAGGAGCACGCTTCCTCCACCAACATATGAAAAATATAGAGGAATAGCTCTGACAGAGAGCGTTTTGTCGAAACAACAAGTCTGCCTTAGCCCAGTTCTGACTGTCCAGCCTGCGCTGATGAAATAACGGCCTTCGTTGCTTCGCAGATGGAGGGATGAGATGGTGACAAAGTGAAGAGGGGGGCAGGGAGCACACGACAGATGAAGGAATGACGGACATGGAGGCAGGGAGATGATTTATTGTCGCAACTCACTGTCTGAATAACTAACTGAGTCCATCCCGGGGCTGATGTAATGATGGTTCACTGCTTGAAACCCATTATGATGGCAGGAGACTGCATTTGTCCCCCCATTAAAGCGCTAATCCTGCATCCAACACCTAACATGTTACGACAGCTTGGAATTCTTCCACCCAGCGCCTTTTCTTCCCTCTCACGTCTCCCGTGGATGTGTCTGATTCGCTGTTGTTTCATTATACGGTGCGTCCGTTTAATGTGGCTACACCAAAATAACTGTATTCAGTTTCTGCACTATATTTTAAAGCAAACTGGGGTAGTAAACACAGCATCTAGAGAAAGACAGAGTGCGAAAGGAGGATGACAAACCGTGAGAGAAGAGCGTGCATGGGGGGGAAGAAGAGTTTGAGAAGCAGAAAGACGAATGGAGACAAAGAGGAATGACTGAGCGTGAGAGAAAAGAGAGGGACTGGGAGTGCAGGGCTGTTGTATCCGAGCATTATGACACATCCCCATATACTGCACTGCCTTCCCTCCCTGCATGCCCACTGCAGATTTTCATTAACCTTGCCGCACTGTCTATTTGTGTTTCTAACCTGGGCCATACCACCTCATCCTCCCACTGCACGCAGCAAACTAAACAGAAATCAATCTCAAATGTATAGGCCTAATCAACTTCCTACACAGTGTGCATGCCAAGATAATCGCACCAGGGAGCTACAATCCATATGGTGCTCACCGTTCAGAATATGGCTTATGATGGTAGTGTGTGTGTGTGTGTTTCCGACAGTAAACTCCCATATTTAGGAAAGCCTGAATAATGCTTTGCTGAAGCGTGAATAATGCTTTTGTTTTCCAAATGCCACATTATGCAGTAAGGGTAATATAACACAGTTAAAAAACACACAGTGACAGAAAAATAAAAACGATCATAAACACTATAAAAGTCTGCTGCCTCACTGGTACTCGAGCACAAAGATGATATTTTCCTGCTTCATAAATGTTCACTGATCCATGGCCTGGCTGGGAATTGGATACGCTGTACAATTTCCTTACCATTTCCACTTCAGTTCTGGGTGGATGTTCATGACTATAGCTATTATTTTTGGCTTACGTTTGCAGGCTCATAACATTTACTTTGCTAAATGCATCTCTAAACGGTAAATTATCTATTTTTTGCTCTTCCAGTGGAACTGATATCTCTAAGGTTAACACCCTCTGGTTGATTGGTGGATTGGCTGCTTATTATGCTCATGTCCAATCAAATTCTTGTTGAAGGTGCGGTTCAAGCTCAATAACGGATCAATACCAGCTCTCAGTGACCCAAGGTCAAACTTGAAAGCTGTAAGTTTTGCCCTGTTTTATGCTGTTTTACTGTTTATTTTGGAGGGTATCCTGTCAAATTAGGTGTTAGCATGTTGTGTGGCTAATGTGGCTATTACCTCAGATGGGGGCAATGTTGGGATAATGTTGTGATATTGAGGGACACTCAAGAGAACCTGTTTAGACGTTAAGCCTCATTTGAAGCCAACCAAATAAATTGCTTACTAGCCTGCTGAACTTGGTGTTGGCATGTTGCGCAGCTAATGTGGCTACTGCCACAGACTGGAGCCATATTGGATTAATGCTGCAATACAGTCAAGAGAAACTATGTGAACGTTAAGCCTCATTTGTGGCCAACTCGATAACGATAGCATGGGTTGGACTGTCTTTTCATGTTGCTTTTTGTGGAACTTTAGACTGCAATGTTACGTTAGCTCTTTTAGCGCTAGCTTTGTTCTTATATGCAAGCCCACACTTCTCGCCGGTATGTGTGTACATTGCTTCTGTATGTAAATTTATTTGATAGACATTCCCTGAAAGTAACAATATAGCAATGTGTGAGAAATAAATGGTCAAACTGCAGGAATTTATTTGCTTGGCGATGTTGTTTAACTTAGATTAGCGTCCATTTAGGTTACCTGATCAAATGCATTCAGTGCACAGTGACTGATAGAGTTAATCTAGAGATGCAGATTTTTTTTCCCCCACTGACTATCGATGGATTGGTTGATGAGTAGGTAAAATATCAGCCCTGTTTTACTATTTATTTTGTAGGCTAGCCTGTTGAACTTGGTCTTGACATGTTGTAGAGCTAATGTGGCTGCTACCACAGGCTCGGGCAATGCTGGACTAATGATGTAATATTGATGGACAGTTAAGAGAAGCTGCGCCTCATTTGAAGCAACTATATAACAAAACAGTTGTAGATTGAATGCTGGTAACTGTCTTCAGTGTTCCTTTTTGTGGAACTTTATGTGATACTCTGGCTTGAGCTCAGCTAGCGTTACTTTTGTTGTTTTACCCTCCATGAATCTGCTCAGTATGTGTATGCATGTTTGTGTTACTGCTGTATGCAAATTTACTTCATTGACATGCCCCAAAGGTAATGATAGAGCTACATATGAAAAATATTTGGGTAAACTGCAGGAGTTCATTTACTTGGCGATGCTGTGTAGCTTTGATCAGCACTCCTTTAGGGTACTAAGTAGAGTGGAGGAGGAGCACACTGTGGTTATTTTAGTTAATCTAGAGATAGCATGCAGACTTTTCCCCCCCATTCTTTGCTTGACCACAGCCCTAGATATCTCTTTGAGCCATACCGTATGTGCACTCAGCTCAGGTTGAGCCCTGACAGCAACACAATTTGCTTCAACCACCGTAACAAACAGCGTGGATAACAGCGGCCATAACAACGGGGGAGTGAGACAATGAAGGGACGGACAGGGAGCTGTGGGGCAAGGACGTGTGGGACGAGGTGAGGCAGAGAGGTGGTGTTACGGTCAACCATTTACATTTTATCTACGCCACATTTCAGATGAAATGTAACCTCACTGCTTTGGCCATGGTGTCTAAAATGTGTCCGCCTGCTGGAGCGGCACAGTCGCAGCGTGGAGCAGCGCAATCTCTTCTATCAGTCAGTGTGTAATGAAATCGTTACCGCGGAGAAGGAGAAGACTAGA
Source organism: Lutjanus erythropterus (assembly GCF_056507025.1). Classification (NCBI taxonomy): domain Eukaryota; kingdom Metazoa; phylum Chordata; class Actinopteri; order Lutjaniformes; family Lutjanidae; genus Lutjanus; species Lutjanus erythropterus. The sequence continues at coordinate 28,041,885 of NC_139336.1, read as the reverse complement.
GCTTGGTTAAATAGTCTGAGTCAGGGAGTGCAAGGACTCAATGGAGGGTAATAATGTATCACTCTCGGTTATGTCCAGTGGGGTTTAACCTTGTGGATGGTCACACAAAATCCACCAGAGGTGTCTGGAACAAGCACACCAACAGAACATTAAGGACGGTGTCATTTAGCCTCTAATATATCTCACCTTTATATAGATACAGTATTATAATATAGTTCATTACATTATATTATGCCCTGAATCCACATATACCCATTATTTGGTTAAAAATAAAGCTTTTTTTTCTGGTTTTCAATTAATTTCACCCATCAGTGAGCTGAAACTGGCATTACCACTTGTTATCCACTGATAAGCTTTCTGACCAATAGTGATTGACAGCACCTATTAGTCGTACACGTGCACAATAATATCTGTGCATTAACCTTTCAAGGTTGTTGCCATGCTGCTGGAAAAAGCACCCTGAGAACCACCATGCAGTGGTAGAAATGCAAGCAACCATAAATCTCCATGTTACTCTGCATCTCTGCTTTTGTAACAACCCCCTTTTTTCTTATTGTTCACTGACGTACACAAACAAGCACATACGCACCTCCTCCCACTGATGTATGTATCTGATGAGTCGGGACAGTCTCAACAGACGCAGAAGACTGAGGATCTTGGTGAAGCGGACGATTCGCAGGGCGCGGGCCGTTTTATATACCTCCGAGTCAAAGCCTTTCTCCACTATTAAAAAGATATAATCCACTGGAATGGAGGAGAGGAAGTCCACAACGAACCAGCTCTTCAGGTAATTCATCTTGATGACCTTGGGGTCAAGGATGATCTCGGAGCTCTCCTCGTTGACGATCCCCGTCCTGAAGTTCATGACCAGGTCCACCAGGAAGATGGTGTCCGAGGCCACGTTGAAGACCAGCCAGGTGGTGGTAGTCTGCTCTGAGAAGAAGGTTATTCCCACAGGAATGATGATTAGATTCCCCATCATCATGATGAGCATTATCAAGTCCCAGTAGAACCTGCAGAGCGACATACATATGAGTCAGTAATGCAAGGAGGAAAACATGCTGTAGGTGTATAGAGACAGTGTATTCACTTGCGTAGGTGCAAGTGTATTGACATTTCCATATAATGTGAATATATTCAATACTTTGTCTGAGAGTATAAAGCTTTCATCAATAGCCCCCATTAAGGCTGTGAGGCTAGAAACCATTAAGGACGAGGATCAGCATCTCCTCCAGGAATAGATGCACGCTTCCTTTTTATATTTTGATGGGTCAGCAGGTGTAGTTCAGTAGAAATAAAACACAGAAGTGCAGCAGGGTCAGAACACAACACAACGGGGTCCGTGGATTATCTTGAGTAACTGGGCTGAGTTTTTTTTGTAGAGAAGGCTCTCTGTCTCTATGGCCGATATCTCTAGAACTCGGCAACTCACGCCAAAACAAACTAGATGACTTTGAGGTGAACAGTCCCTTAAATGCACTCGCATGTTAACACTGGCTAATCAGCACTAAACACTAAACACTAAAAGTACAGCCGAGAATTTCATGACAGTCTATCACAGCCACAAATGTAAGTGTCACGGTGGCACTGCAGGAAAAGAAAGAGATATTTGATCAACTGCCACTTCCGTGAGCCGTGCATCACTCATGGCAAAACAACACATATCATAGCCTTTTATTGTACAACGTATTTCCAGCTGCGAAAGTTCAACCACCAGCGTTTATCATACAACATGTTGGCAATGTGTCTATACAGCTGACAATAATCAGTAGGAAATTCTTCAGCTTTGAGGTCTATTGATTAGCGCCTCGATACCAGACAAACGAAGATCGTATCGAATCTCTTAATGAACTGTGGTCCAAAAATGACCTGTGAAGATGTGCAA